>NC_133327.1:310639287-311308037 GCF_042186555.1 Aquarana catesbeiana | reverse complement strand
TTTTTAGTAATAAATCAACTGAAAAAAAAGATTATCAATTTTTCCACCATGTTTTACTGATCAAGCAGTAGTGGAAACATTTGAACTAGAAAAAATAGAAAAAGTAATTAAAAGTAAGCTATTTAGACTTTTTCATTCTTTGTGCACTACTCCTTGTTATCTGCTGAAGGGAATTATTATTAGCCTCTACTTATAAGCTTTAGCCTCCTTTTACACGAATGCGGGGGAGAGTAATCAGCTCCACAAAATGCTGCATTTACCAAAAAATGTAGAGTCAAAAAAGAAAAACTCTAGAAATGCAAGATATCTCGATTAGGGAGAGGTGACTGTAATAGCAAGCTTTATTACTACCCCAATGCCCTCAATCCAGAGATCTTCAGTTGCAAAATTCAGCTCTAAGCACTGTTCCACTCTTTGAGCACTACTCTACAGCTAATTAACCGGAAATCCCCACTGACATATACTGGGCCAGGTACTAATTCTGGACAGCTGCAGAGCTGAAAGCCAGGACCTGAAATTTGCAACTGATTCCTAAACTGGGGGCACAGATGTATGTTTAAAGCATATGATTCTACTAAACTCACTATTGTCCAGAAAACTAACATTATTCCATGTAAGGTATTGGCTGGCAGTCAGTCAAGCAATGGTCCATAGTGTAACGCTATATATATAAAAATATTTTCTTGTTACTCTATGCAGCATAAAAAGTCCATCGTGAGATATACTGTTATTTATAAACTAAGTTGAAAGTGTAATAAATACTTAAACAAATTCAATATATTTAAACTGTCTCTCCGTGAACCTCACATCTGCTACCAATTTTGAACATTTTGGAAAAAGGTGTGCAGGATCACATCTTCTATCCATCTGTGACTTTTGCCAGTTATTGTAACCTAAGTTTAACCTTATCCATGAAGCAAAGGCAGATGGACTTGGTTGATTGTTTTGCTCTAGTGTCTTTTGATGTACACTATGAACCATAGCTAAAGAAATGCTCCATATTGTTTCAAAACTATTCATTTCACTCAAAATTCGATCAGCTGTTAATGTTAAATATATTTTCTACTCACTTCCTTATCACTACCACATGCCTTTGTACCCCCATATTTGGCTTTTCTCTCAGCTCTACTCATAAAGAAAGAAATGCATCTTCATGTTTTAGTTAGCTTGTTTCACTAATTTTATCAGTTATAACATTGCACAGAATATGATATCATAAATGATTAAGGAAGTTCAGTTGCAGAACTAAATTCCAAAAGACACACACACCTATACTACCCCCTCCCTGTTTTCTATTGAGTTCTAGAATTAAATAGGCTAGAAGAAGCAGAACCTGGACGTACATATTCACACAGCCTCTGCCAATTCCTGGGGAGAAGAATAGCCAGTGGGGGGGGCTGAGGTCTGTATAAATAGGCTAGAGCCTGGAACAGCCGGGGGCCTTTTTTTAGAAGAGAAGACCCAGCCTGGAGAAGTTCACAGGAGTTCATCAAGGTCCCAGCTCAGGGAGAGCTTGGGGCCTATCTCTAAATGTACTGAGAACAGTTTGGAGGAAGTCCACTGAGGATCTGTCCTGGAGGCTCATAGTACATAATCTAGCTGGTACTGGAGAAAGGCATCCAAATACACAGGGGACACAGTGCGTAGGGGCCAGAAAGAGAGAGAGATACTAGTGACTGCTGTTGTTTAACCCTTGGAGAGAATGTTCCAGAGTTGCAGGCTTAGGACTGCTTCTATAACTAGAGTTTCCTGAGCTTTGTGTACACCTGCACCTAGTACTAATGGGGATTCACCCTGAAGAGTCTAGTGATAGCCAGAGAGTGTCCTCTGTCACATTTTGCACATAATTTGGATTATCCCAAGGCTCACCCTACACCCCAGCCAAGTTTAACTAGCATGGAACTTCAAAAAAGGCATTCACTGCCTGGTTATTGAGTGTGAGACTGTGGAGCCGCAGTGTGCTTGGCTGCCATGTACCCAATAGGAAATAGAATCTGTGGGAAAACTGCAAGATTGTCTGGGGTCTGTGCTACCTCGGTCTGTGGGGCCTCGGTCCTGGACTCCTACCTTGTGCAGGCAGCCATTGCTACTGGTAGCTGTTGAGGAAACACGAATATGTGAATCCACAGTCAGTCACATTTGCATGTTCATGTGGGGAGAGGCGATTGCTACCAACCATGTCAGTACAGAGTGCACCTATTGCAGTGAATTCCTCTGCCAGTCGCTTGGACAGAAAGGGGTTAAACAGTGGCGCAGGAGAAGCAGCACCATTAAGTTCCAGTGAAGGGAGTAGAGTTGTGGACTGGATTCTGGAAGAGACATACACCCTGCACATATGAGGAGCACCAAGATAATGGGGCACATGCCACTCCTTTACTCGGGCTGGTCACTTCAGAGCACAAGTATGGCAGTGGAGGGACTGAGCCGGGCGGCCAAGAAATTAAAGCATCTCACTGATACAGGTGTACAGTTGGGCACTGTCCAGGGAGGCAAGACTGTGTGTGTGGAATATGCCAGACACCAACAGCGTTTGTGAGAATGTGAAGCTGATGTGTCTATCCACTATTCAAGCTACTACTCTGCGGCTTGCCCCCTATTGTCTACAACGTAGAGTGGAGCACAGGTTTCTGCACAGAGGCCACTGGATCAGAGCTGTCAGATGGAAATGTGAGTACAGTTGTGGGCTTCCTTTCTACTGATGAAAAAATCAGGGGAAAATGACTTCCCAGACTGGGGCGGAGGACCAGGGACTATGTATACAGCCACCAGCAGAGTTCTATCCCAGTGAGTTCAGGAGCATCAAGAATGTAGCCACTGGAGAGGAAACTACAGAGAAACCTGCAGCTTTAGTGGTACCAGTGTCCAGTCCCCTGAAAGAGCCTCTGGGGGAGACTGGGTCACAGGAGCTGAGAGATCAGAGGAGTTATCCAGAGACTGACCTGGAAACATCAAATTTCAGTAGGGATCCAAGTGAGGAGGACATGAGTGAGTGGGGCACCTCAGGGGGGTGGTCCTGGGTGACCACCAGGATTACAGAGACACAGCACAGGCCATTAACAGTGAGGAAGAAAGTGCTGGAGGATGAGGGACATTGCCCATACAGGCAGATGATCCTGATTTAGCAGACCAGGAACACGATCGCCGGGGGTTGCAATGTACACAAAGGCTGCAGTTAAGCCAAGAGATTCAGGACCGCAGGATGGATCTGTCACCTCCTCACACTGACATAGTTACATAATTAGGTTGAAAAAAGACACAAGTCCATCTAGTTCAACCAATAAAAAAAAACAATCATATATTCCTATATACACAATCCTATACCCACAGTTGATCCAGAGGAAGGCGAAAAACCCCAGCAAAGCATAATCCGATATGCTACAGCAGGGGAAAAAATTCCTTCCTGCTCCCCCGAGAGGCAATCAGATATTCCCTGGATCAACTTTACCTATACATGTTAGTATGCAGTTATATTATGTACATTTAGGAAAGAATCCAGAATTTTTTTTAAAGCAATCTACTGAGCTGGCCAGGACCACCTCTGGAGGTAGTATATTCCACATTTTCACAGCTCTTACAGTGAAAAAACCTTTCCGTATATGGAGAAGAAATCTCTTTTCCTCTAGACGTAAAGAGTGCCCCCTTGTCCTCTGTGATGGCCTTGAAGTGAATTACTCAACATCACGTTCACTATATGGACCACTTATATATTTGTACATGTTGATCATATCCCCCTTAACCACTTGACCACTGGGCACTTAAACCCCCTTAATAACCAGACCAATTTTCAGCTTTTGGTGCTCTCACATTTTGAATGACAATTACTCAGTCAAGCAACACTGTATCTATATGACATTTTTGTCCTTTTTTTCACACAAATAGAGCTTTCTTTTGGTGGTATTTAATCACCGCTGGGTTCTTTATTTTTTGCGCTATAAAAGGAAAAAGACCAAAAAATCTGTTAAAAAAATGCATTTTTCTTCATTTCTGTTATAAAATTTTGCAAATTAGTAATTCTTCTTCGTATATTTTGGCCAAAATTTATACCGCTACATATCTTTGGTAAAAAATAACCCAAATTGGTGGATATTATTTGGTCTTTGTGAAAGTTATAGAGTCCAAAAGCTACGGTGCCAATATCTGAAAATTGGTCACACCTGAAGTACTGACGGCCTATCTAATTTCTTGAGACCCTAACATGCCAGAAAAGTACAAATACCCCCCAAATGACCCCTTTTTGGAAAGAATACATTCCAAGGTATTTAGAAAGATGCATGGTGAGTTTTTTGAAGTTGTAATTTTTTCCCACAATTCTTTGCAAAATCAAGTTTTTTTTTTCACAAAATTGTCATATTAGCAGGTTATTTCTCAAACGCAGCATATGCATACCACAAATTACACCCCAAAACACATTCTGCTATTACTCCTGTGTATGGTGATACCACATGTGTGAGACTTTTACACAGCCTGGCCACATACAGAGGCGCAACATGCACCTTCAGGTGTACATGTAAAGATCGTCATTTATTTGCTAGAAAATTACATAGAACCCCAAAACATTATATATGTTTTTTTTAGCAAAGACCCTAGAGAATACAATGGCGGTCATTGCAACTTTTTATCTTGCACGGTATTTGCGCAAAACAGTAAATTTAGCCCAATGTTTTTGCATAATGTGAAAGATGAAGTTACGCCGAGTAAATAGATACCCAACATGTCACCTTTCAAAATTGCACACGCTTGTGGAATGGCGCTACTTCAAAATCCCCATAGGCGGCGCTTTAAAATTTTTTACTGGTTACATGTTTTGAGTTACAGAGGAGGTCTAGGGCCAAAATTATTGCTCTTGCTCTACCGACCGCAGCAATACCTCACATGTGTGGTTTGAACACCGTTTTCATATGTGGGCTGGACTTACGTATGCGTTCACTTCTGCATGCGAGCACACGGGGACAGGGGCGCTTTAAATTTTATTTATTTTTTTATTGTTCATTCTACTTTATTTATTTTAATTTGATGCTTTTTTACAAAAAAATTTTTTTGATCACTTTTATTCCTATTACAAGGAATGTAAACATCCCTTGTAATAGGAATATGGCATGACAGGTCCTCTTTACAGTGAGATATGGGGTCAATAAGACCCCACATCTTACCTCTAGGCTGGGAAGCCTGAAATAAAAAAAATTCGATCGTAGCGGTGAGTCGGTAGAAGCACCGGAGGGCGGCGGGAGGGGGGGCGTCCCCTCTCGCCTCCCGTAAGAACGATCGAGCAGTGGAACAGCTGCTATGATTGTTCCTATGGTGTAGGGAATCGCTGGCTGAAAAAGCTGATATCTGAATGATGCCTGTAGCTGCAGGCATCATTCAGATATCCCCGCACAAAGTCAAGAACGTCGTATGAAGTGGGAAGTGGTTAAAACGCATTTTTTTTTTAACACAAAGTTGTCCATTTATACAATATTTCTAACACATAGCATGTACATACCAAAAATGACACCCCAAAATAGATTCTCCTACTCCTCCTGAGTACGGCGATACCACACGTGTGAGACTTCCACAGCCTGGCCACATACAGAGGCCGAGTACAGCCGAGTGTAGCTGAGCATGGTGGAGTATGGCTGAGCATGGCCGGGTATAG
This sequence comes from Aquarana catesbeiana, assembly GCF_042186555.1. Classification (NCBI taxonomy): domain Eukaryota; kingdom Metazoa; phylum Chordata; class Amphibia; order Anura; family Ranidae; genus Aquarana; species Aquarana catesbeiana. Next base: position 311,302,402 of record NC_133327.1, on the reverse strand, counting down.
CTGGGTATGGCAGGGTATTGCAGGGTATCGCCGAGTATGACTGGGTATGGCAGAGTATGGCTGGGTATCACGGAGTATTGCAGAGTATGGCTGGGTATGGCAGGGTATGGCAGAGTATTGCAGAGTATTGCGGGGTATTGCAGAGTATGGCGGGGTATTGAAGAGTATGGCAGGGTATTGCCGAGTATGACTGGGTATGGCTGGGTATGGCAGAGTATGACTGGGTATCACTGAGTATTGCAGAGTATGGCAGAGTATTGCGGGGTATTGCAGGGTATGGCAGAGTATTGCGGGGTATTGCAGAGTATTGCAGGGTATTGCAGGGTATTGCAGAGTATTGCGCGGTATTGCAGAGTATTGTAGGGTATTGCAGAGTATTATGGGGTATTGCAGAGTATTGCACAGTATTGTGGGGTATTGAAGAGTATTGCAGGGTATTGCAGAGTATTGCGGGGTATTGCAGAGTATTGCGGGGTATTGCAGAGTATTGCAGAGTATTGCGGGGTATTGCAGAGTATTGCGGGGTATTGCAGGGTATTGCACAGTATTGTGGGGTATTGCAGAGTATTGCGGGGTATTGCAGAGTATTGCAGAGTATTGTGGGGTATTGCAGAGTATTTCAGGGTATTGCAGAGTATTTCAGGGTATTGCAGAGTATTGCACAGTATTGCGGGGTATTGCAGAGTATTGCACAGTATTGTGGGGTATTGCAGAGTATTGTGGGGTATTGCAGAGTATTGCACAGTATTGTGGGGTATTGCACAGTATTGCACAGTATTGTGGGGTATTGCAGAGTATTGCACAGTATTGCAGGGCATTGCAGAGTAGTGCAGGGTATTGCAGAGCATTGAGGGATGGCTGAGCATGGATGGATGGCAGTTGTCAGCAGTGCTGTGGGCACTACACATCCAGCCCACAGTGCTGCTGCCATCCGATCCCTCCCCCTCTCCGCTCACAGTGTACAGATCGGTACACAGAGTGGAGAGAGGAACCGGCGTCATAAGATGACGCTGGTTTGTTTACATGTGATTGCTCCGTCATTTGACGGAGCGATCACATGGTAAACGGCCGCGATCAGTGGCCATTTACGGGGTCACGGATGTTCTCGGGTGCGCGCCCCAGGGGGCGCACAAGAGCGGAATTCTGGGAGGACGTCACTGTACGCCCTCCCAGAGTTAAAAAACCGCCCTGTAGCCGTCATTTGGCTATGGGCCGGTTATTAAGTGGTTAATCTCCTCTTCTCAAGAGAGAATAAATTCAGTTTCTCTAATCTTTCCTCATAGCTGAGCTTTGCCTTCTCTTTGTCCCCAGTGACCCACTCCAGATTATTGTGTAAAGGACCTACATGTTCAGATCTGACCTTTTTACTATTAATCTATTTTAAGAATTTTTTGGGGTTTGTTCTATCTATTGCAATCTGTCGTTCGTTATGAATTTTTGTGTCCTTGATTTCCTTTTTACATATTCTGTTATATTCTTTGTAACATTTAACGATGATAGTGTTCCTTCATTTTTCTATTTTTTAAAAGCTCTTATCTTATTATTTATAGCTTTTTTAGTTTTGGCCGTGAGCCAGATAGGTTTTATTTTTAGTCTTTTAAACGTATTGCCCATGGGAATATACTTTGTGAGTTTGCATATAGTCTTTTTGAAGAACTCCCATTTCTGTTCTGTGTTTATCAATGCCAATATTCCCTCCCAGTGTAAGTCTTGGAGAGCAGCCCTCATCCTTAGAAAATCTGATCTCTTAAAGTTAAGTGTTTTTATATTTCCTGTATGTGTTTGTTGCTTACAGCTAACAAGAAACAAAATCGTTTTATGGTCACTGCTATATATGAATATGTATGAATATTGGTAATAAGCTCTGCATGACTTGAGAATACCAGGTCCAGCAAAGCATCATTCCTAGTCGGAGCCTCAATAAACTAGACTATAAAATTGTCTTGTAATAGGTTTATACATTTTTGCCCTTTAACTGTTCCAGCAGTGCCATTACTCCACTCAATTTCTGGGTAGCTAAAAACCTCCATTATTATCACTGTCCCAGCCCTTGCAGCCATTTCTATCTGTGTACTTAGGATAGAACAGTTGCTCAGAGTGAGGTCCACCACAAGCTCATAAAAAGGGCCACCAATATTTATATCCTGCTAGGCACACGGGCCAAAGATGAACTTCCTAGGTTTTCCAGGCTACAGCAGATTGTAAAAAGAAAAGTAGCCCTGGAACTTGGGTACAAGTACCCATATGTGCCCCCCAGCAGTGATGGAAGAAGTCAAAGCACTAAGAGGGATGTAACAAGGAGATTTGAGGATTTCTCAATGTGCCAAAGTCCCATCGTCATTCAGAAGCTAACAGATTCTGGGACAAGTTCTTGAGTATCAAAAGAAGTTGGAGCTTGGGCTGATTCATATACAAGGACAAGGTAGTTATCAAAAAGGCCGGGGACCCAGATAGAACGATATCCCAAGTCCCTAAACCAACTTTCTACTGGTAGGCTGGGGTCAGGTTGACTCCTTTTTACACATGGCTCACAGTTGTGTATCGCTAAGTCCCAATTCTACTGCTGCTGTTGATCTTAGTATCTATTGTATTCAGAATTGACTGGTCACATACACAAGGGTCCTATGTTACTTGTAGGACGAAACTCTGTCCACTCAATGGGTGACTGAACATTGTTAAAGGAGAAGTACAGCCAAAGCTTGTTTGGCTGTACCTCTCCTGTGAATCACAGGAGTGCAGCTAATTCTGCACTCCTGTGACCCATTTTCAGCAGACAGCGGGCTGAAGCCTGCCTTCAGCTGAAGTCACAGAGCTGGTCCAGGCTCAGGCAAGATCGTGACAATAAAGTTGGGTTCTGTCCACATGCCTGGACCAGCACCCAGCTCAACCTCTCAGCCCAGCTCTCCAGTGAGTGTGGGGGGGGGGGGCAGAGCAGAGAGCAGTGACCAACCCTTTGCTCCTGAAGCTCTGAGAACTAAGCGATACAGCTGGCGGGGAACAGATGCAGCATTGAAGTGATGCTGCATCTACCTATGTAAGTGTGATTTTTTTTTTTTTTTTAAAGCCCAACTTCTCTTTTAAATGAATTTGGTTGGCAAGTAGTGGGAGGAGACTGCCCACGTTTTCACAGAATGCTGAGAAGGATTTATGTTCTTCTGGCATGATGATCTGATGATTCTTAGAAGTTACACAGTTTTCTCTTCTTACTTCCTGTGTTCCATGGTTTGGAACCTAGGGAGTTACAGAACCAGGACTCTGGATTTTCAGCACAAGATACATTCAGTTAGTTAGGATGCCTGTCTCTCTGTTTTGTTTCAGGGCTCTGGGATAGACATCAAGTCAAGAACAATTTGCCGGCTTTGGGCTTTCAGTTGGCTCAGGCAATTAGTGACAGGATTGTGGAATTTAAGTATGGGAAGGGACCTATAGACTTTGGGGATATTGTTAGTACTTATAAATTAGGGCTTAGGATAGGCTGCTGAATTGATTTGTTGGAGGGTTACCTCCTCAGAGGTAAAGTTCCAGAATATATTTTTGTTTGGACTAACGCTGGTTTCTTTACAGGTACCCAAGACTATCTTGCTCCAGCTAATCTGAAACATTTACTTTTATGTTTATGGTTTTAGATAGTATCAGGGTATTAGTTAGTCAAATTGTAGAAATATACAGTATATTTATGCTTTGAATTAAATTGTATTAGAGTACTGACGCTGTATGGCTATTTAATTGGTCAGGTGCCAGTCTCCCCACCTTTGTAAGTAGTTATTTATTTCTAAGCTTTTGCTATTTTTTTTTTCTTTTCCACAAGTGTTTTCACTATGCGAAATGCTGCATAACTACTTTTACATTGTTATTTCCCCTTACCCCTTCCGTTGTTGCCACAGGATACTCCACTGTGCCTTTAAGGAGGGATGGGCTTCCTTTAGGCAAACCTACCCTTAATTTATCTACTGCTGTATATGCTCCAACTTGGAGAATTACAAAAATTCTAAGTTAGGACCACAGTACACAAACGAGCCTTGACGAAGACACTGTTGCTTCCGCTTTCTGTATATTTGCAAATGTGTGCAACTAAAACCTCTTTAACGGGAATTATTAGACAGGGTCAATTTGTTATTGTTTTTTGCAGACTTGCTGGTAAGTGTGCTGGAAAATTTGTCTGTTTTGTGTCAAAGGTAAAATCTAGCAAGGACAGAACAGTACATATAGGGAGATACAGTATACTGGTGCATACAGAGTGGATGAGAGAGAGAGATATTAAATATCAGGTCAGCTGAGATGCTGAAGCTTGCTACATTGTCAACATAATGCTTTTTTTTCAGCTGCACTTCATAGTTGTCAAGTTTGCATATATCTTTATCAAGCAAATCAACAGCGGCTTTGTTTGTAAAGGGTCACCCATGCTTGTGTATTAGCTACAAGATATCATTTGCTGCCATCTGGTGGACATTCTTGTCTTTTTTTTTTCCAATAGAATTTATTGAAAAAGATAAGTCAATACAGGGTATCACAATAATGGATATACAGTTTTCTCATAACATTATATTCTCGTGACAGTATACAGAAACCAGTAGACTAAGCATTTGCAAACATGGATGGAGACAAATATCTCAGGTATGAGATAACAGGTATCACAAATACAATAACCATGTAGAGATAACTGGATGGATCAACACTGGGGGCCCCCAGCGAGCTACTGGTGGTAACAAAAATACAGGGATGGGGGAAGGAGGAAAGGTGGAGGGGGGAGCAAAACACCATTACATTGACCAAAGAAGAGAGAGATAATTAGCAAGAGATGAAGAGGGAAAAAGCCTCTAGGGCTGGGTTCCATGCATGGGCTATGTGCCCTCATGAGAAGTGGAATTGGTTGAAGTAGACGGCTGGGAGAGAGGGTGGTCATGTTGGATGACAGTAAGAGCATTTGGTACCACATGCGTTGGGCTAAAGGCATAAGGAACTTCCTCCTCAGAAGTGGTCGTGGGAGACTCATGGTAGGAGAACGAAGAATTTTCGAAATGTTGCAGTTCCTCTTGTGACAAGGTCAATTGCATGAAAGCCCACCATCTGGAGTAGAAACGTGCGTAGGAGATTTCTTGTGTAAAATCAGTGTTGAGTTTGTCCTTGTAGAGCAGGTTTAGAAGCTCCCGTTTGAGTTGTAAGATCTGAGGGCGGTGTGAAGAGATCCAGTTTTTTAGAATTAGTCTCCTGGCTAGTAAGAGACTGATCAAAACCTAGTCTTTATAGAAGGGGCGAGTGGTTGGGGACCACGGTAACAGTTGGGCATCCCAGTATCCGAAGATGAGGAGTAAGGGGTCTTTAGGTATTTTTAGCAGCGTTATATCGAAGATGTAGGAGATGGCTTGGTTCCAGAACAAGGAAATAGAGGTGCATGCCCAAAACCGGTGGCAAAGGGATGGTTTCGGCTGGTAACACATGGGGCAGCAGGCCGTACCTTGGGCAGTCTCTTCTGAGAGGAAAGGTATGTAAGCGCGGTGTAGGATCTTTAGTTGAGTTTCCCTCCAGATCTTGTTGGGGATCAGCTGTTGAGTTTTGTTATATCCTTGAAGGATCTTTTCCACTATGTCTGAGTCAGGAAACACTTTACCCCAGTTGGCAACTGACGAGGAAGCAAGTGAGGGAGTAGTTTTTAACAAGAAAGGTTTATATATATTTGAGATTTTATAAGAGTCACCTTGTAATAGCAGGTCTGCGAAGGATGTCTGAAACCTCTTACGTTCTTCTCTGCATGAATCTGCTAGGAAACTGATGCATTGTGCATAGTGTAAGGCATGGGATTGAGGGAGGGAGAATGCTTCTGCAATGACAGAGAATTTATGAGGTCATCCCGATTCCATGTTGCATAGGGTGGAAAAGTTTGTGAGGCCTTTTTGTCACCAGATAGAAAAAGGTTTGTGTTTCAGCCCCGGTGGGAAGCAAGGGTTTCCTTGAATCGGGTGATACCTGAACACAAAGGGTGATAGTTTTAGCGCTTTTCTAATTTCCCTCCAAGCTATGGCTGTATTTCTGAGAAGGAGATTGTGTTGTATGGGTGGAGGAGTAGATTTCCATTTGCAGTGAAGAAGGGCCACCAAGGAGTAGGGGTGGACCATCGAGGATTCCAGGGAATAGTTGGAATATCAAGAGAATTGCAATATCCAGTCTAAACCTACCCTCAATAGGCAAGAAAGGTTATATGCTCTAATATCCGCCAGGCTGATACGTCCTTCGCGTCTGCGAAGATAGAGTTTTGCAAAGGCTATACACGGCCTCTTGTTGTGCCATAGAAATTTGGAGATGGCTTTGTTTAGGGTTGAGGTATCTTTGTGTTTCAGAAGCAGGGGGATCGTTTGGAGCGGATATAGTAATCGAGCAAAACTGACCATTTACTAGGTGACATCTTCCCAGGAGCGAAAGAGGCAGATCCATCCAGTTACCCAATTCTTGAGTCATTTTTTTGATCAGTGGTGGATAGTTAAGGTGATAGATGGAAGAAAGCAATTTCCCTATCTTAATACTGAGATACATTATGTAGGAGTTGGCTACTGAGAAAGGTGAGTGATGAGCCCAGGGAGGTACAGATAGAGTTCCTATGGGGAGGATTTCGCTCTTGCTGTAGTTAATGTGAAGGCCCGAACAGAGTCTGAATTTGTCAAAAACTGTTTTGATGGTGGACATGTCAGAGGAGGGGTTGGCAGAAAAAATTAGGATGTCGTCGGCAAAGAGCGATGTGCGGAGTTCTTGTGTGTCTATTTTGATTCCGTGTAGTGGGGCTTTTTGTGTGAGATATCGAGAAAGGGGTTCCAGTGCAATATTGAAGAGGAGAGGGGATAGAGGGCAGCCCTGCCTTGTGCCTTTATGCAGGCGGAATTCATCCGAGAGGAGGCCAGCCACCACCAACCTGGCCACGGGGGAGGCGTACATGGCATGTACGAGACGTGTGAAAGGACCTGCAAAGCCCATTGTTGATAGGGCCATTGATAGCCATTCAAAACTGACATTGTCGAAAGCTTTTTCCACGTCCAGGGTGATGATGGCATGCCCCCCCCCCGGGTTATTTTTGGCATTCTAGAGCCAACATTACTTTACGAATGTTTATGGTAGCCGTTCTGCCCTTCACAAAACCTGATTGGGCTGGGTGTATCAGAGAGGGAATAATGGCTTGTCTGGAGGCCACTGTTTTGGAGAGTATCTTTACGTCTAAGTTTAGGAGTGAGATGGGTCGATACGAGCCAGGTTCCTGGGGATCTTTGCCTTTTTTTGAAAGTAGTTTAATGATGGCCTGATTTCCGGTTGGTAGATAGGGGCCACCAGACCATATGCTACTATAGACTGCGAGAAGAGCGGGTTCAGTTATAGATTGTAGGGTCTTGTAAAATTCCCCTGTAAAACCATCAGGGCCCGAAGCCTTGGAGGGAGCTAGGTTTCGAATGGCTTTGGATATTTCTGGCTGGGAGATGCATTTAGGGTTTCCAGTTGGGCAAGGACTGTTCATCTAGTAAGGATTTGGCGGCGTTCATGTCAATGGGGTCGGTGGCATAGAGCGAGGAATAGTATTGCAACATAATTCTGTTTATATCATGTTGTGAGGATTTTGTGTTGCCTACAGTGTCCCATAGGGAGGTGATGTGTGTTGGGCTGAACGGGCCTTTGCAGAGTCTTGCTAGTAATTTGCCGGCTTTATTGCCAAATTTATGGAGGGTGGCTTCCAATTGGGCCTTGTGTGTCCATTCTAGGGTATCCGCCCATGTGTCAAATGTCTTTTTTGCTAATTGCCAGTGCTCTCTGTTCTCAGGGGAATCCCTAGCATATAGAGCATGTTGCGCCAAGCGCAGGTTAGCACTGACTGTTTTATATTTTGCCAGGGTGTTTCTCTTGAAAGAAGCAGCATAGGAGATGATGCGGCCTCTGAGGAAGGCTTTACCAGTTTCCCAGAAAAGGTTCGGGTTGTCCGCATGGTGGGAGTTGGCTGCAGAAAATTCAGACCAAGCTTCCTCCATGTATCGTTGAAAATCTGAGTTATTTTGAAGGTATGAAGGAAAGCATCATGGGCGGGGAGTGGGATGTAAGTCAGGGGTGTCTGTTGATATGGGTGCGTGGTCTGATATGGCGATATCGTGGATAATTGCCTCTGAGATCGTTGGGATAAGACTGTCAGTGCAGAAGAGATAATCAATTCTAGTGAAGATGTTGTGAGGGTTGGAATAAAAGGTGTAGTCTCTATCCGCTGGGTGATGGAGACGTGGTTGAGGCTATAAGAGGAGGTGCAGAGCAATAAAGGCAAAATAATGGAGGTGCAGAAGGATGCAACAACAAACACATGTCAGAACCCGAAAAAAAAATAAAGAAAGAAAAAAAAACAGTCACTTGGTAACAAGCTAAATAGGCAGTAGTAGGCAGTAAGCGTAGGCTTAGATAACAGGAAAGGAGTATCGCTTGTGTCCATATGAGGAAAACATGGCTATTAGGGAAGTTTCATATCAGCGTGGGGTGTTGCGATGCACAGGCCCAGACAATCTGAAGCGTTTCGGGGAGTCTTTCCTCTGGCTTCGCTGATCCAGAGGTTGGTTGCTTGGGGAAGCTTTGGGCGGAGAGACAGAGTGTGCATCAGCTTGCAGAGTACGCAGGAATGCTTCCGCCTCAGAGGTGTCCTGGAAGGATAGTTGGTCCCCATTGGGGGCTTTGAGGTGGAGAGTTGCAGGGAAGGCCAGTGTGAACTTCATCTGTCACTGATACAGTGCTGTGCAGATGTGCTGGAATGCTTTCCTGTTTTTTGAGACCTCCAGAGAATAGTCTGCGAAAATCAGAATTTTGACACCATCAGTTTGGAGAGATCTGTTTTGCCTGAACTTTTTCAGGATGGTGGTCTTGTCATTGTAATTGAGGTACTTCGCGATGATCGGGCGGGAAGATTTGTGGTCAGGGGTGAAGGTACCCATGCGGTGGGCCCGTTCGACCGTGCAAGGGCCAAGAAGACCAAGTGCCTCTGGGATACGTCTGGTACAGAATTCGGCAAGGGCTGAGGACTGTAAAGATTTCGGTACCCCCACGAATCTTAAATTGCTCCTTCGGGATTTGTTCTCCAAATCATCTAGTTTTTGGAGTATGTATTGATTGGTCTTATCTTGTGCTTGTTCGGTGGCTTGCGCCTGATAGACTTCTTCCTCCAGGCTTGATATGCGGTGTTCCACCTCATTGAGTCTAGTGGAATGTTCCCCCAATTGTGCTTTGATTTGTCTCATCACCACATCTACCGCCTTTTCCACTGAGGCAGTTATCATGGGGGACAGGAGAGCTGCTACAGCCTGGGCTATACGGTCAGTGTTGCTGTCCCCCAGGTACGGGGAGGAGGAGGCAGAGTGCGGGGAGAGAGAGGTCTGGAGTGAGGAGGCAGGTGTAGTGTGAGCGCTCACCTCCATGGCAGGGTTGTCCACTGTATCGTCCGGGAAGGCCGAGACTGGGGCCTCAATTTGGGACTGGGCCGGATAGCTTGTAGTGGTCACGTGTGAGCGCGCACCGGTTTTCTTCACAAAGCGGTCCATAGGTGAGCGGATTGCCTCCAAGGAGGATACAGACTGCTGGGAGAGGGAGGCAGGCCTGTGTGTGGAAGCCCTGTTCTGGATCACGCTGTCTGTGTAGGCCGCAACCCGAGCCTCAATTTTCGGCTATGCCGGACATAGGCCGTGTGGGATCAGGCGCCGAATCTGGGGCCCAGATCGGTCCGTGGAAGAGTGGGGGGGCACCTGATGGGGCTGCAGGCAGCAGAAGAGAGTCGGGCCGGTTGTATCAAGGCCCTAATCCGGATCGTGATATCTGCGTAGGCCAAAGCTGGGGCCTCAATTTGCAGCTAGGCCAGGAGGTTTGTTGCGGCCGAGTATAGGCCCGTGCCAGTTTTCATTTACAATCCGGTTAACAGGAGGACGGGGGACACCCGGGGATGCTGTAGGCGGCAAGAGGGGGACGGGCAGGTATTTTTAGGCAGATTTAGGGATCGTGCTGTGGGAGCTGAGGGGAACCAGTGGACCCAGTGTTCTTAAGAGTCCTTAAAATAAGGACATCACTCTACCCATTGATTTTTCACCTATTGGACTCAAATCTGGATCCAGTGCTCCAACAAGTCATCACATAAGGATATTATCGTTACCACATGATTTCACAATTATTGACTCTCCAACAGAAATGAACCTAGTACCTGTCAGCTTGCACCAAACCAGCATCGGTTAGGTCAATGAGTGACTCCACTTCCCTGGGGACCATACACATACTGATTGTCAGAAAATATCAACTGTTTTCATCATATCCATCAAGCAATATTTATTGCATGACAGTCTCTATGTGAATGGTTATTTGGCGTCTGGAATTTTTGTTTACATGTCATGTTTTGTGCGTCCTTTTTGTTTTTTGTCTATTCCCACACTTCACCATTGTAGTGTTTTAATTCTCGATCTAGTATACGTGAAGTTGCAACAATATTGCTTTCCATACTGCACATATTTTTAGCTGTCAATTTTTGAACTCAATACATTTTGTATCTTTATAATTAGTCCTTTTGTTGCCATAGTAACCGTTTTCTTTCCCAGGCAGTTTTTACCAGGGTCCTTTCTATATGCTTAGATTGGTTTGACTACGTTGACAACACCAGACTGTGGTGAGTGGTCCAAGGGTGACAAGGGTGACTACAATTATTATACTATAATTTGTCCCTATTGCGACCCTTTGTTGCCATAGTAACTGCTTTTTTCCCGAGTAGTTTTTACTAGGGTCCTTTCTGTATGCTTATAAAAGGAAAAGCCCTGGAAGAAATGGGGTAAGTTGGAGAGAGACTTTGCAAATGGAAAGAGTGTGTGAGAGTTTGTGCCAAGCCGCACTGTTCTGGACCTGAGTGTACAGAGTAGCTGGGGATGCTGAGAAGAAGACTGTTAAGCCGAACATTGTGCAGAGAGGGCTGCTCCGGGGAGACCTTTCAGCTGCAGTAGTGTGTGAGTTGCAGCCACTACAGCCGCATCTTCAGTTAAAGGGTCCCCCCCCCCATCGCAGGTCACCCATCGCATCTCTGATTGTCGCATAAGGACTGGGTGAGAGGATCGCTGACCCACACATCATTGCTACCATTTACAGTTAGTTTGTTGCCAGCCAAGTATTTCAAGGTTAAAAACATTCTGCAGCATTGGCTTTTATCAGAGACAAATACACCAGTGCCCTTTATTGCTGCAAAATGACATCCCTTAGCTGCCATCGTGATCACTGCCCGCAGGTTGCTGAACTGGGTTAACCCTTTGCTCCCTGTCAGGCAGAATCTTTTCCATGCCATTTTTTTTTATCACAATCCATGTGTAACTTTCTTGTGTAACTGCTAGGAGACTCCCCGTCCAAGGTACTTTGATGGTGTCAGCAGGAGTGAGGCTCCGTTTAGGACCGAGGAAAGAGCAAAGGACTCAAATTTATCAGTGGCTCCATTAGGTATAGCGCTACATTTATAATTAGCAGCCCTAAAATGTCCATTTGTACATAGATTTCTTTCATTCAGTCAAGGGGCATTTTATGCAAGCAGTGGGCTTGTGTGTAGGATCATAATTTGGACCCTCCAATACAAGAAAAAGAAAGTGCGCTGCAGGAAAAAAATGGATGTCATTTTTATTGCGCTGACAATTGGCTATTGCTAGAAGGGAAGCAGAGATAAGTAGTAAGTGGCGCAGAGTTCAGCGATCAGTAATAAGCGACGCAGAGTTCACAGATCAGTAGTATGTGATGCAGAGTTCACAAGTGAGTAGTAAGTGACGTAAAGGTCAGGGATCAGTAGCAATTGAGGCAGAGTTCTGAAATCAGCAGTAAGTGATGCACAGCTCAGGGATCAGTACGAAGTAATGCAGAGTTCAGTGATCATCAGTGATCAGTAGGAAGTGACGCAGAGTTCAGACATCAGCAGTAAGTAATGCAGAGGTCAAGGATCAGAAGGAAGTAATGCAGAGTTCAGAGATTAGCGATGAGTAGGAAGTGACGCCTTGTACAAAAAAAGCCTAATTAGAGCTTAACAAACTCCCATTCTATTCAAAAGTCACAGCAGCTTCATTCTTTATATTCCATGTATTATTACTAGAATGTTGGGAGGTTGTTGAGCTCTAATCAGGGTTATATGTAGAGGGGTTACTTAATGGTTAACACCCAGCCTGCCGGAAGTGGAGCTCAGGGAACCATAGGCGTCTTAAAGGGACCAGTACCATATTACTCTGGGTATCTATTCATGGAAATTGGAGATCATTGGAGTACCATGGAAACTTATTTACCTTATTATCAAAAGGCTTGTATTAATCCTTAATGAGGTGAGAGTTCTGTGAGCACGGTATTGCCGCACAGAGGTGGAAGTGCACTATCTAATTATATAAGTACACACATGTATGATTTGTGAATAGAAGAAGGTGGTGGCTAGGGATGAGCTTTCTTTTTGGGTTCGAACATGAGTTCGACTCGAACATTGGCTCTTCGCCCACTCGTCAAAAACCGAACATTATGGGCCATTCGCGCCAAATTCGAGTGGCGTGTAACTGCCCATAATGCACTGTGGGAGCGCAGTGCATTGCTGTATGATGATTGGCCAAAGCATGCACCGTGACCTGCATGCTTTGGCCAATCCCAGCACCCTCAGCTAAGAGAGCCATAATTGGCCAAAGGCAGGGTGCCTTTGGCCAATCATGGCTCAGGGGGACTAAGTCCACACCCCACACTATATAAGGCTGCCTGCACGTTGGCCCCATATAGTGTGTTGTTGGCATGGACGGAGAGAGAGTGTCATTTAGATTGAGCAGGCAGGCAGGTTATTCAGTTAGCTGCAGTGTATTTAATATATATATATATACAGACAGTCTTGTATGTATATATATATATATATATATATATATATATATATATATATATATATATCTCCACTGCACATACAGTTTAGCTATATCTGACGGCAGGCCATTCCTGGTGTACTTTTTCTAATATACTTCTGGCAGGCAGGTTATTCAGTTAGCTGCAGTGTGTGTATATATATATATATATATATATACAGGTATATATATATATATATATATATATACACAGACAGTCTTTTATATATATATATATATATATATATATATATATATATAGTGCCTTGCAAAAGTATTCACCCCCTTCGCATTTTCCGTGTTTTGTTGCCTCACAACCTGGAATTAACATGGATTGAGGATTTGCATCATTTAATTTACAGAACATGCCCACAACTTTGAAGATGATTTTTTTTTTTATTGGGGAAGCAAACAACAAATAGGACAAAATAATAGAAAAAGTCAATGTGCATAACTATTCAACCCCCTAAAGTCAATACTTTGTAGAGCCACCTTTTACGGCTATCACAGCTCCAAGTCACTTTGGATAAGTCTCTATGAGTTTGCCCTATTTTACCACTGGGATTTTTGCCCATTCCTCCTTGCAAAACTGCTCCAGTTCCTTCAAGTTGGATGGTTTGCGCTTGTGAACAGCAATGTTTAAGTCTGACCATAGATTTTCTATTGGATTGAGGTCTGTGCTTTGACTAGGCCATCCTAACACATTTACATGTTTCCCCTTAAACCACTCAAGTGTTGCTTTAGCAGTGTGTTTGGGGTAATTGTCCTGCTGGAAGGTGAACCTCTGTCCTAGCCTCAAATCACACACAGAGTGATACAGGTTTTGCTCAAGTATATCCCTGTATTTAGCACCATCCATCTTTCCCTCAACTCTGACCAGTTTCCCAGTCCCGAATGCTGAAAAACATCCCCACAGCATGATGCTGCCACCACCATGTTTCACTGTGGGCATGGTGTTCTTTGGGTGATGTGATGTGTTGGGTTTGCACCAGACATAGCATTTCCTTTGATGGACAAAAAGTTAAATTTTAGTCTCATCAGACCAGAGCACCTTCCTCCATACATTTTGTGAGTCTCCCACATGCCTTTTCACAAACTCAAAACGTGCCATTTTGTTTTTCGATGAAAGTAATGGCTTTCTTCTGGCCACTCGGCCATAAAGCCTAACTCTTTGGAGCGTACGGCTTATTTTCATCCTATGTACAGATACTCCAGTCTCTGTTGTAGAACTCTGCAGCTCCTCTAGGGTTACCTTAGGTCTCTGTGGTGCCTCTCTGATTAATGCCCTCCTTGCCCGGTCCGTGAGTTTTGGTGTGTGCCCCGTCTCTTGGCAGGTTTGCTGTTGTGCCATGTTCTTTCCATTTGGTTATGATAGATTTGATGGTGCTCCTAGGGATAATCAAAGACTTGGATTTTTTTTATAACCTAACCCTGACTTGTACTTCTCAAGAACATTGTCCCTTACTTGTTTGGAGAGAGAGTTTCTTGGTCTTCATGGCAGTGTTTGGTTAGTGTTGCCTCTTGCTTGGGTGTTGCAGCCTCTGGGGCATTTCAAAAAGGTGTGTATATGTAATGACAGATCATGTGACACTTAGATTGCACACAGGTGGACATCATTTCACTAATTATGTGACTTCTGAAGGTAATTAGTTGCACCAGAGCTTTTTATAGGCTTCATAACAAAGAGGGTGAATACATACGCACATGCTAATTATCAGTTTTTTTTTTCTGAAAAATAGTTTAATGTATATATTTTTCTAATTTTACTTCATCAACTTAGATTAGATTGTGTTCTGATCCATCACAGAGGCAGACGCTCACAGGCTACTAAAAGAGGGCAAGCAAGCTCTGTGTCTACAGTCCACAGTGCTGGCCATTGACATGGTGCATCTTCTGCAGGTGGCCGTGGGGCACAGTTGTCCTTTTTTTCTGCTGCTGGGACAGGGGCAGAAAAATTGGGCCTTTGGTGGTGGTGGTGCCACAACACTGTAACCCCTCACAGATACTCTTGTGACAGGACAGTGCATGCATCCTTGATCAATAGCCACTGGCGTGGAGAAAAGAAGGACATGTCACAAATGAGGCGGTTGGTGGGCAGGTTGCATTCCCTTTCAATGTCAGCCAGCCAAGCACTGGCATTGTATGACCATTGGAAATGACCACAGACTTTTCTGGCCTGCCTCAGGAGATCTTGTGAGCCTGGGTACCTGCTCAAGAACAGCTGCACCACCAAATTCAGGATGTGTGCCAAACATGGAACATGGGTCAAGTGTCCCTGTCGGAGGGCGGAGAGAAGGTTCGTGCATACAACCATTGCTGGCTGAAGCTGGCGTGGCATCAACCACCTCTGAGCCTGCCCCTGTAGAGCTGACAGAATCTCTGCCCCAGTGTGGCTTCTGTCCCCTAAGCAGTGGTTAAACCTTAAACTACACAGAGGGTTCTTTACTGTAAGAGTGGCAAGGATGTGGAATTCCCTTCTACAGGCGGTGGTCTCAGCGGAGGGCATCGATAGATTCAAGAAACTATTAGATAAGCCCCTGAACGACCGCAACATATATACAATGTAATACTGACATATAATCACACACATAGGTTGGACTTGATGGACACACCTACTATGTAACTATGTAACTCATGCACCGCATCTTTTTGTCTGAGTGCTTGCGTAGCCCCTTGAACATTTATGGAGCACCTCTGGTTCAGTGAACAAATCTGCAGAAGAGGCCATAGAGGAAGAAGAAGAGGAGGGGGTGGAGGAGAGAGCTGTGGCAGAATCACCGCTAGCATTTTGGAGGCGTGGTGGTGGAACAAGCTCCAACAATACTGAACCCTGTCCTGCATCCTTCCCAGCTGCCAGCAGAGTTACCCAGTGTGCCGTGAAGTAAAGGTAACATCCCTGCCCATGCCTGCTAGACCATGAGTCTGTGGTAATATACACCTTACTGCTGACCGCCCTGTCCAACAAGACAAAAACATTGCCTTCCACGTGCCGGTAGAGAGCTGGAATGGCCTTCCATGAAAAGAAATGGCGTTTTGGAACCTGCAACTGAGGTACAGCACATTCCACAAATTCATGAAAGGGGGCAGAGTCTACCAGCAGTAGTTGCAGTGCTAGCCATTTGGCCAAGCTAGCATTCAGATGCTGAGCATGTGGATGGCTGGGACCGAATTTCTTTTTACGGTTTAGCAACTGGGGTAGGGAAATTTGCCTGCTAAAATCAGATTGGCTGCAAGTACTTGGGACACCTATTGCTATACCTTCATTCCTCTCAGTGCAGGTTTTCGACAGGACTGGAGGTGTAGTAGGGTTGGAGATCCCAGATGAGGAGCAAGGAGAAGTCCACCTTTTTTTTATGTGGGTCTTTCAAGTGCTGTTGCCAATGGACTTGTTGCCTTATGAGTTTATGTGAAATCTACATTAATAGCTGTAAAATATAGGAATTATGAATATATTTAATTTAGCTTTTATCTATGTAGGGCGGAACATATTATCTTCACAGAAATCTCTGGTAGACCAGACAAGTCAATGCCTAGGTTTGTGTATACAAACAATGGGATCGAAACCTCATTGTTTTACACATACTCACTTCAAAGGATCCCATGCTGGGATATGCAATGAAGGGAGGCCAACCCATAATCAATACTTAAATTCCCGTGAAAATTCAAGTTAAGCTCCTGCTCAGAATAGTCACAAGAATTTGCATTAAAGGGGGCTGACTTATGCAAAGTATAGGGATTGGAGATGTAGCCAGTCCTTAACCAGGAATAGGGAAGCTCACCAATCAGAGGCACGCTATGCCAACCAATGAGGCATCAGCATGTAATGATATACACAGACTAGATGGGAGGGAAACGCACACTTTTATGGGAGAGCAACCATCAGAATCGAACCTTGGTGCAAAGGGTAATTATGGGAAAGGTCTGCATTTTACTTGTAACTAAATATGTTTGTAGATTAATGTTTTCAGGAATATAATCTGTATTCCTTCATGTAATTCTCTTATTTTAACCTAATATTTTCTTCCTTGGTGTAGACTATAGATAGATGGTTGTGTATTAGATAGACTTTCAACTACTCACCAATAAATGTTGTTATTGTGTTAAAGCTTTCACTCATGGTCAAAGAACTCTCATTTAACCCAAATCATATCTGAGAGATATTAAATCTCAAATATAGTATACGGGAAAAAGACTGCATGGGAGGTCGTCATATGTCTGGTCAAGCATGTGGTGCCCAAGCAGCTGCTGTTGTGGCCACGCTTGATCCGCTTCAGACATAGGTTGCAAACAGCAACTGTGCGATCTTCTGCACACGTGTCCAAAAAAGGCCCACACCAAGGATCTTTTCAAAATCAGCGGGGAGTCAGCAGCGCCCTGCACCTGTGATGCAGTAGGGTGGCTGCACTTAAGCTGCCCCCTAGAGGACATCCTGCCTCGTTGGAGTTGTGCCTCCTCCTCTTCTATTCTATCAGGCACCCAAGTAGAGTCAGTGACCTCATCATCCCCTCCCTCCTCGTCACTGGAGCAAACTTGGCACTATGCTGCAGCTGGGGGAACATGACTGCCAGTTTCTTGTCCTTCTTGGGCACCCCCTCTCTCTAGGCTCACATCACTCCCTTCCTCAACCTGGGAACCAACATCAGAGTCTTCAAATTGCTGTGCATCCTCCAGCAGCATGTACCCGACACTGTGGCCGAATAGTTCGGGGGACTCCTCTGTGCATGATGGTGGGGCTATGGAAGGAGAGACTGTGGACAAGGAGCCAGTGGAATAGGCCACTTTGGTAGCTGCATAGGAAGGAAAACTACTCTGAGCCTGGGTGACAGGATAAGGAGGATGAGAACGGCTTTGTTATCCACTCCACCAACTCTTCTGCATGTTCTGGCTCAATAACACAGCTAGCAGCAGAAAAAAAGGACAAGTGTGCCCCACGGCCACTGGCAGAGGATGCACCACGTCCAGGACCAGCACTGTTGAATGTAGACACAGAGCCTGCTTGCCCTCTTTTAGTGGCCTGTGAGCATCTGCCTCTCCTTGGTGGCCTTCTGGACATGATGTATATTTTGTTTTGTAACACCGCACTACACTGTATTGTGTACTGTGTACACCACCAGAAAAGTAGTAGCAACTGCACTACGGCTGCACTGTATTGTGTACTGTGTACACCACCAGAAAAGTAGTAGCAACTGCACTATGGCTGTACTGTATTGTGTACTGTATACACCACCAGAGAAGTAGTAGAAACTGCACTACGGCTGCACTGTATTGTGTACTGTGTACACCACCAGAAAAGTAATAGCAACTGCACTACGGCTGCACTGTATTGTAATTTTTGATCTAATATTTCACAGCAGGGCCCATTCCTGCACCCACCAAGAGTATCTGAGGGGTTACAGTGTTGTGGAACCACCACCACCACTGCCTAAGGCCCAATTTTTCTGCCCCTGTTTAACAGGGGCATGTAATTACAATTTTTGATCTAATATTTCACAGCAGGGCCCGTTCCTGCGCTCAACAAGAGTATCTGTGAGGCTTTACAGTGTTGTGTCACCACCACCGCCTAAGGCCCAATTTTTCTGCCCCTGTTTAACAGGGGCATGTAATTACAATTTTTGATCTAATATTTCACAGCAGGGCCTGTTCCTGCGCCCACCAAGAGTGTCTGTGAGGGGTTACAGTTTTGTGGGACCACCACCGCCTAAAGCCTAATTTTTCTGCCCCTGTTTAACAGGGGCATGTACAGTAATTACAATTCTTGATATAATATTTCACAGCAGGGCCCATTCCAGCACCCACCAAAAGTAACTGTGAGGGGTTACAGTGTTCTGGTACCACTAACACCTAAGGCCCAATTTTCCGCAGAGTGTATAGGGCAGGCCGTATAGTATATACAGGCAGTCCCCTATTTTCAAACATCTGACTTACAAACGACTCCTACTTACAAGCGGAGGGCGACAACAGGAAGTGAGAGGAAATCTACCCCTAGGAAGGGAAATTCTCTCCTGTAAGAGTTAATATGGAAAAAAGGTGTCTCCACTGATACTTTATCACCAATCCTTGTTTCCCTAATAACCCAAAATTTTCAAAATTCAATTGTCATTAGGACAGAAAGTGAGGTGAAATCTTCTGAACAGGGGCAGAGACAGCAATCAAATGTTACAGGGGTGATAACCCTTCCCTATATTATTCAAAAAGCTTAAAAAAAGATTTTTGGGCTGGAGACACACTTAAAAAATGTACCTGTTCTAAATTACAAACTGATTCAACTTAACAACAAACCTAAAGTCCCTATCTTGTTTGTAACCCGGGGACCACCTGTATACTGCTGTTCAGAGTATATAGGGCCTTGGGGCCCCACGCCTTTTTTTTTTAAAATTAGGTGCGGAGTTCCCCTTAATATCCATACCAGACCCAAAGGGCCCGGTAATGGGCTGGGGGGGGCAACATTACATTACAGCCGCAAGCAGTTTTAAATGACTTTCTTTCCTTTAGAAATGTCATTTTGGGCAGGGACTGTTCTAAACATGGAAAAATGCACCACTTTACAAGCATACTATAGACACCCCCCCCCCCCCCCCCCCAGGTACGTTATTTAAAGGAATATTACACTTTTATTGTTTCACTTTAAACATTCTTAAAATCACTGCTCCCGAAAAAACGTCAGTTTTTAAAACTTTTTTGCATTGATACATGTCCCCTGGGGCAGGACCCGGGTCCCCAAACACTTTTTATGACAATAACTTGCATATTAGCCTTTAAAATTAGCACTTTTTTTTCACGTTCGAGTCCCATAGATTTTAACGGTGTTTGCACACATTTTTTGTCTGTTCGCATGTTCTGCCGCGAACCAAACCGTGGGGTGTTCGGCTCATCCCTAGTAGTGGCATATGTCATTTTGGAAGATTGGATTTTGTTCACTTACTTCTATGAACTCACATTTATATTTTGGACTTTGTTATTGATGTACTATTTCACATTATTCTTATTGTTTTATTTACCTATTCACACTCACTGCTTTGATTTAATTTATTATTGTGAGACTGCGCAACCCCACATTACACTACATTATCACTGCCATTGTGAGAACACAATAGGGGCTCCAGCAACAGTTACACAGTACATATTCATTATAGTTTGATTTTATTTATGTTTATTTTCAACCATAAGCGCAGAGGTACACACCACTCATTTGTTTTTCACATCTATACTATGTAACCAGTGGGTGTTACCGAAGCGATGGCTGGTTACTTGACAGCTATCATCTGGAGAGGAAGGAATGCTTTATCTGATCCTTACCTCCTTCGGCTCCCCTAGTGCCCAATCTCCTCCACATCACAAGTGCTAGAGCTGCAGCAAAGATTCATGTAGTGGCTTAGCGCCTGTGATGTTGAGGAAATCAGGTGCCAGTAGAGCAGCAGGGGGAGAGCATCAGATGAAACATTCCTCCCTCTCCAGATGACAGCTCTCACTAACTGTGTACATACTGTAGATGTGGCTGGTAGCTGTGGGGTTTGGCTCCCCTGGGCTCCACCTTCAGCAGGTGGGGGGGTTAACTGTTATGTGCAACCAGCTTCCTTGCCCAGACCAGAAAGACATGGAAGCGGCATCTCCCAATGTTGTGCAATGTGGGAGGGCACAGTGGGCCCCCTCCCATGGAGCCCATGTGCACCACACACATTGCATCCATGGATGATACGCCACTAATTCAGTCTGCAAACTGAACAAAAGAAATCTAACAGATTCTTCCATTTAAATAGTGTGGGTGAATGAATCTCCCCTCAGCTATTGTATTCTGAGAGACAGTGCTTACAGCTGTCAGAAGAACCACACAGGGATTGCACCTGATTGGTTGCAGTGATTGGCTGACAGAGCTAAGTCCGGCTCCTTTAACCCTCAGATCAAAGGTTGTTGAGCCAGCAGGGACACTAACGGATCACATTTTGGACAGCAAATTTAATCCACATATAGCCAGCCACCTTTAGTCATTGATAATTTTCCAAGTATCAAACTAATCTCAAGTCAGTGGCTTCCCATCATATGTGACTCTAGCAACTAGTAGTCCACACCATGCAGTTTTAAGATAACCTGCTCTGTGTTTGGCAGCATAAGTCTTACAAAAGGCACGTCAGCTAAGCCCACCAGTGATCCAAATGACTTACAAAGGGTTCCAATGAGGCAAACATACACAATTGACTGAAATGTGCATGTGGTTTCAGGAGAAATAGTTTAAAGGAAATGCCAGCCAAAACTTGTTGCCAGCCAAAACTTTGCATTTTGTTTTGGATACAATGGAGAAAGTTAATTTGTAACCTCTGTCGGATATTTATTGCTGTTCCTGTGCAATTGTGAAGGATATCCCTGACTCCCTACCTGCCCAAGTGACAGAAAGGTAATCACCTGACAAAGAACAAGACAGTAGTAAAAAATTAACAGAGGTTTTACTCTTCTCCAATCTATCCAGAAAAATAGCAAGAGGCATTTTGTTTTGTATTTGGTTGCTGGCAATGCAGTGACAGAGTATGTTACTGTTGTGCCTATCCTCTGCACCAATGTCCCAAATTGCTTAGCATATTAATAAGTATATAATACTCAAAAACTGCTTCTAACTTGCATTTGGTGACAGTTTAGAGGAAAGCTGGCACACTTCGAATGGCTGGTTTGCACCTTCAAACAGAATTCAAAATCAACAGAGTACTACTACTTGATAACTTGTATACTAGCATTTAGTCCTCCTTGAAGGGGATCCTGCTAAAGGGCTTAACATACATACGTTTTATAGGAAAGATTCAATGTCCCACTGTGATCTGGCCTTTTTCAACATGCATGCTCTCGGCAGTACTCCATTGCTCAAAGCAGCTAGACAGCAAAGACTATGCACCATGGTCTCCAGTCCATGTAACCCAATAAGAGTAGACATCTTATCCAAGGCTAAAGAGATGCCTTTCCTTGGATGGACATTTCCGCAATAATTCCTTAACACTCCACCTGTCACATGGGAGTGTGGTATCATTCATAGTAATTGTAATTAGAGTTCAAAACTTACAAAAGAAGACAAATGTCTTTGCAGTTGATCAGGTGGATAGAGGTGAAAGGAACATAGGCGTATATTACTTAACTTCCATTATACTTTGCCCACTATGTGCAAAATCTAGGATCAATTTAACAGAGGAGTTTAATGGCTCCTTTACACTCGTGCTAACCATAGGGAAGATATCCTGCCTGAAGTGTTGGTTTACATTCTTCAATGCAGCTTAGGTTTGGTTATGTAGTAACCCATCTCCTACTGCTATTGACTACAGTATAACAGGGAAACTACAGCCACGTTTCCATCCAAATATTATATAAAATTTTAGTAGGCTTACTTTTTTTATGCACTTTTTTAGCAAATCCTTGTAATAATGTTAATACAATGTAAAGCCCAGCACAACACTCATATTTGCACAGATCAGTTGAAGAAGCATTGTGAATTTATCTGTACTATACTCACTTGTAATTTTACTTTTATTGACCAATCTCCAAGCGGCGGGTTGTCACTTAACTGAAAACTCTTTAATGCAACTCCTAATTCAGCTTCCTCTTCCATCCACTGCTCAAGTAAGTTTCCACGTGGGTCCTTTAAGAGTAATATTATTATTACAATGAGACATATGATTACCTTCTTTATCCTTTATTATCTAAGTAAACATTTGGCCATAGTAAGATACAAAAAAACTCTTGTTGCAACCCTGAAATGGGTTTACTATGAGAATTTATTATTTGAAAGTAGATCAGCATTAATATTTTTTAATGCAAATATTTAAAAAAAATAGAACACACACTAACTTAAATTTAATATACTGTGTATAGTATTAAACAATTAATTAGATGACGCGCAATCTTCCTGACTAAGGTTGCATTAGTGTAAATACATATTTTTTTTCCAATACATTTTAGTTTGTGTTCATCCTGTAGCAGTATAGGTCTGTATGTCTACACTTAAATCAGGAGATTTTTTGCTTAACAATGAACCATAGCTCCTGTTTATTGTTAGTAAGAAATGTAGCACATTTATTTACTCTTCTAATATATCATGGCAGGGAAACAATCTACTCCTATTAGGCCTCATGAACATAGGGCTGTTGAAAACCGCTGGAAACTGACAGCTGATAAACCTGATAAACGACAGTGAAAGACGTCCATTTACCAGCTTTTACATACTGAGTTTAGCAGCTATTATCAGCAGTTAAAAGGGTAAAAGCTTTTTTAAAGTTAGAGTGGAGGGCCACCCTGAAAAAAAAAAAAAATCACCAAAAATCCTAAAAAAAATAATTAAAAAAAAATTTGAAAAAAAAAATTTTTTTAAACTTACCTAAACCCTTGTTGCTAGGCAGTCTTCCTAATCTGCCTCTTCCTTTTCCGCGGCGTGTTCTGCTCCTCGGTGAGCGGCCCCGTTGTCTTCTGGGAACTGTGTGTGTTCCCAGAACACCACGGGGCCATTCACAGAGCGCCGCGCCGCTCGCGCTTGTGCAGTAGGAAACTGGCAGTGAAGCCGCAAAGCTCCACTGCCTGTTTCCCTTACCTAGGATGGCGGTGCCGGGACCCGAAAGCCAAGGGACGGGTCGGCCTCGGGCGGCCGACATCACGGGCACCCAGGACAGGTAAGTACTTATTTAAAGTCAGCAGCTACATTGTTTGTAGCTGCTGACTTTTATTTTTTTTTTTTTTTATGGCCGGAATCCCGCTTTAACCTCAGGAGACCCTGCCAAATGTCCACGATGCAGGAAAAACATGTAAATTATTAATTATTTCAGTCATTCTCTGAGAGAAGAGAGTGCATTGTGCTTTAATTATGTATTCTCTCTCTGTCTGTCTCTCTCTCCCAGTCTCTTTCTCTATCTCTCTCTGTGTCTGTCTCTCTCTCTCTCTCTCTGTCTGTGCCTGTCTCTCTTTTTTTCTGTTTCTGCCTGTGTCTCTCTCTCTCTGCCTGTCTCTCTCTCTCTGCCTGTCTCTTTCTCTCTCTCTGCCTGTCTCTCTCTCTGTCTGTGTCTGTCTCTCTCTCTCTCTGCCAGTCTCTCTCTCTGCCTCTCTCTCTCTGCCAGTGTCTCTCTCTCTCTCTGCCAATCTTTCTCTCTCTCTCTCTCTCTGCCAGTCTCTCTCTGTGTCTGTGCCTGTCTCTCTCTCTATCTCTGCCTGTCTCTCTCTGTCAGTCTCTCTCTCTGTCTGTGCCTGTCTCTCTCTCTGCCAGTCTCTCTCTGCCAGTCTCTCTCTCTCTGCCAATATCTCTCTCTCTCTCTCTCTCTGCCAGTCTCTCTCTGTGTCTGTGCCTGTCTCTCTCTCTGCCAGTCTCTCTCTCTCTCTTTCTCTGTCTGTGCCTCTCTCTCTGCCTGTCTCTTTCTGCCAGTCTCTCTCTGCCAGTCTCTCTCTCACTCTCTGCCAGGCTCTCTCTCTGTGTCTGTGCCTCTCTCTCTCTGCCAGTCTCTCTCTCTGTCTGTGCCACTCTCTCTCTCTCTGCCTCACTCTCTCTTTCCCTGTCTCTCTCTGCCTGTCTCTCTCTCCCTCTCTCTCTCTCTCTCTCTCTCTCTCTCTCTCTCTCTCTCTCTTCGTCTCACCCTCCCCCCTTGCAGGCAGCAGCATGTGGTGAAAATTGTGCTTCTCCCATATCTCCCTGTCTCTCTCTGCCTGTCTCTGCCAGTCTATCTCTCTCTCTGTGCCTCTCTCTCTCTCTGCCAGTCTCGCTCTCCGCAAGTCTCTCTCTGCCAGTCTCTCTCTCTCTCTCTCTCTCGCTCTCGCTTTCTCTTCCAGTCTCTCTCTCTGTCTGTGCCTGTCTCTCTTTCTCTGCCAGTGTCTCTCTCTCTCTCTGTCTCTGCCAGTCTCTCTCTCTCTGTGCCTCTCTCTCTCTCTGCCAGTCCCTCTTTCTCTCTCTGCATGTCTCTCTCTCTCTCTCTCTCGTTGCCTCTCTCTCTCTCTCTCTCTTTCTCTCTCTCTATGTCTGTCTCACCCCCCCCCCTTTGCAGGCAGCAGCATGTGGTGAAAATTGTGTTTCTCCCATATCTTACATGTTCCTTAGGAATTCTTATAAACGGAAACATGCCTAAACTCAGGTTGCAGCTTTTACATGAGTCTACAAGCAGTTACAAGCATTTGGCTTTTCAAATGCCTGTGAACGTCCATCCTGAACCCATTTTTTTGCGTTTCAAAAAAGGCTTCTAAACTCAACTGCCTAGAAACGACTATAAACGACCCTGTGTACATGAACTGATAAGATAACATAGAGGAGAGTTCAAGGGCAGCTGAAAAAAATGTCCAACTGCTCCTAAATGTCCATTTACCAGCAGCAGTGTACATGAGGCCTTTTAGGGTTCATCAGAGTAAAAGGGCTTCATGGGAGTTGTAGTTTGAAACCACAACCCTATATTGGGGCTAATAGACTCCTTACACTATAGATCTCAATAGGCACTGTGCAGTAGGAGGATTGGAGAGATGAGTTTTATTTAAAGTGGTTGTTAAGCCACTCTAACCTGTATACACCATCAGCACTGCCTCCTATTGTAGTATCCCCCTCTGTGTATGATTTATAAAAATAAATGCTGCAAATACCTAATTTCACTGCCGAGATTGTGATCACATGACTGGCCAGCTTTCTCCTTTTCTCCCCTGAGAGATGCAGCGGGCGGGGCTGAGATTTCGATGCTTATGTCAGTCTGAAGGGGAGGAGGAGGGGAGGAGGAGAGGAGGAGAGAGCTGGCTGGTCATGTGATCGCAATCTCAGCTCTTAAATGAGGATTTTACAGCATTTATATTTATAAATCATTCACAGAGGGGGACACTGAAATTTGGGGCAGTGCAGATGTAGTTTACAGGTTAGTGTTATGAGAGCAGCAGGAGGGGAGGGGGAAGAAGGACACAGGAGCAGAGAGGAGAGCAGATAGCGGGCTGCTAATGACAGAGGCATGTAAACTGACCACAGTGTCTGTTTTCAGCAGCCATGATACACCCTAGTCAGTTTACAGAGGGGTGGGGAGAAACTGACAGGATCAGCCAGGTTTTTTTAGGTGTTACAGGGGGCCAAATGACACAGGACAAGCACTGTGTCATATAACATGCAGGGCACCCCCTTCCTGCCCAGGCCAATTTTCAGTTTTCAGCGCTGTAATATTTTGAATAACAATTGCGCGGTCATGCAACGCTGTACCCAAATGACAAAAGAAGAGTGACCAGTTTGAAAAAACACAATATTTTTTACTTTTTGCTATAATAAATATCCCAAATTTAAAAAAAAAAAAAAAATGTTCTCAGTTTAGGCCGATATGTATTCTTCTACATATTTTTGGTAAAACAAAAATCGCAATAAGCATATATTGTTTGGTTTGTGCAAAAGTTATAGCACCTACAAAATAGGGGATAGATTTATGGCATTTTTATTATTATTATTATTTTTTTTTTACTAGTAATGATCTGTGATTTTTATCATGACTGTAACATTGCAGCGGACATATTGGACACATTTGACACTTTTTTGAGACCATTGACAGTTATACAGCGATCAGAGCTAAAAATATGCACTGATTACTGTATAAATGTCACTGGCAGGGAAGGAGTTAACATTAGGGGACGATCAAGGGGTTAAATGTGTTACCTAGGGAGTGATTCTAACTGTAGGGGGAGGGGACTGACCAGGGGAGGAGACTGATCGGTGTTCAGGTGTTCATACTTAGTATGAACACATGATCGGTCTCCTCTCCCCTGACAGGACGTGGATCTGTGTGTTTACACACACAGATCCACGTCCTGCTCTGTAACGAGCGATCGCGAGTGCCTGGAGGATATTGCGGCCACCGGGCACACTCATTGGCTCCTCTGTGAAGCGGCAGCGCGCATGCACCACCTATACCTCCGGGAAGCCAAGGACGTCATACAACGCCCGCCCAGGATGGGAGATCCAATCTGCGGATGTCATATGACAATGGGCGTTGAAGGAAGTGGTTAAAGGAGCAGGATCCATTTTTGTTTTTGGGTTAACAAACACTTTAACTGCCTGGGAAAGTTCTTCCTCTTAGGACCAAGGGAGTGAGATAGAGAGTACCTCTGCCAGTGGGAAACCATACCAGCAGAGATCCAAGCCTGAGACTGGGAGTGAAGACATCTTGGGGCAGCGCAGCACCACCCACATCACAACACCTGCACCAATGCCTCAGGAAGACTGGAGCATCCACTTACCCTCTGCTTTCCACCGCTGATCACCGGAGGCTTTTGGGGAGAGACTGGGGGGCCCCCCTTTCTACAGCAGCATCCCAGGGATTGGTAAGAAGGTTACTCGCCTATTGCTGATACTGCTAGCAGGGCCTGAGCCACTAAAAGCAGGACACCAAATGTACCCAATCCATACCACACCAATACTGCACCTATACCAACCCTATACCACATTATACCAAACCTTTACGGCATCTGAACCACATCTACCCTGCACCTGTGCTGAGACCATACCTTACCTATATTATACATATACTGCATGCAAGTTGACTGCGACTGTCGTTAAGTGCACTGATGCTCTTAAAGTGCCCCAATGATAGCCAGCAGAAGAAAATCTCAAAGGACTGCCACTCCCGTAATAATTATTCTGCAAGCTTCCTTTGTTCCCCTGCCCCTCCACTAACATCTCCCTTTTCTTTTGAAAAGTGCATATCCAGTCGGTCTAATGCCCTGTACACACGATCGGACATTGATCGGACATTACGACAACAAAATCCATGGATTTTTTCTGACGGATGTTGGCTCAAAACTTGTTTTGCATACACACGGTCGCACAAAGTTGTCGGAAAATCCGATCGTTCTGAATGCAGTGACGTAAAACACGTACGTCGGGACTATAAACGGGGCAGTAGCCAATAGCTTTCGTCTCTTAATTTATTCTGAGCATGCATGGCACTTTGTGCGTCGGAATTGTCCACACACGGTTGGAATTTACGGAATTTGTTGTCGGAAAATGTTATAGCCTGCTCTCAAACTTTGTGTGTCGGAAATTCCGATGGAAAAAGTCAGATGGAGCCCACACACGGTCGGAATTTCCAACAATAAGCTCCGATCGGACATATTCCGTTGGAAAGTCCGACCATGTGTACAGGGCATAAGACTAGCATCATAAATGTGCTCTGGCAGTACAGTTCCAGTCCTCAGTAGATTAAACTTTACTACTGCTCACTGCTGCACTTGAGGTGGCCTTGCTACTGTTTATGCTCATCTGGATGCCAAATGTCATTTTATGCCTAGTCCCTACTGTTAATCACTTTGTATGCTAAGTTGTGTTATTACCATTATTAATCCTTTTTAAGCTTGCCTAGTTACCAGCCATATTGAGTGACAATAAGTTTGCCTTTACTACCATGTTTGGTGCCTGTTTTCTTTGATATAGCACTATGATTGGATATTAAGCATTACTTTCAATAAATTCCTGTGATATTGTATGTTTGTACACTCTACTTGGTGTGTCAGAGGGGCTGAGGTTCTTGAGAAGGTTGAGGTAAAAAAAAAAGAGGGCTCATTCTATGTAGCTCCTACAGGGGTGGCTCTGCATACATTAGTAGCAGACCTTGCTGGCATTCTGAAAAGCAACTTATGGTAGATCGCTTTTCAGAGGCCGGGGGGGTGGCAGATAATTTTTGTCTGGCATGTGTACAACCCCATCTGGCTGCCTTTGCAGCTTAAGGGGATGGTCAGGGTCAGTAAAAATGCAGCTCAACCACATGTTACTGCTGCCCAACTGCATGTGTAAATGTGCCCTTACAGTGCTGCAGTGTAATCTCTGGTGCAGAGGAGAGGAGACTGAGCCAATGATTCCTTCTGCTTAAACCAGACTGATTTCAACATCTACCTATGTTACCATATATCGCTTGCCTAGTGCTCAAGGGCTGCCTTTTAATGATAAAACATATATTTTTTTTTTAATTATATAGTCTCTTTATATCTAGAATGTATTCAAGCAGACTTTTAAAGTTACTGAAAGGTCCATTTTAATGGGCTGATATGGCATGGCATATAGTATAGCATTGATATTTGCTGTGTGTCCACGCCTCATTTTTACTCCCAACTCCTGTATTTAAATATCACCCTGATATTTTTACCCACCTGTGTACTGTTCAGTACTTTCCCAAAAATGTATCTTATATATAACATATGAACCTAATCCCTATAAAGTACAGAACATTACGTAGGGCAAAAAAATACATTTAAAGTGTATCAAACCATGAAACTCTCATTAAAATGTGTAACATACACTATATTACGAAAAGTATTGGGATGCCTGCCTTTAAACGCACATTAAATTTAATGATTTCCCAGTCTTAGTCTGTAGGGATCAGTATTGAGTTGGCCCACACTTTGTAGCTATAACAGCATCAACTCTTCTGGGAAGGTTGTCCACAAAGTTTAGGAGTGTTTCTATGGGAATGTTTGACCATTCTTCCAGAAGGCCATTTGTGGGGTCAGGCACTGATGTGGACAAGAAGGCCTGGCTCGCAGTCTCTGCTCTAATTCATCCCAAAGGTGTTCTATCAGGTTGATGTCATGACTCAGTGCAGGCCAGTCAAGTTCCTCCACCCCAAACTCACTCATCCATGTCTTTATGGACCTTGCTTTGTGCACTGGTCCAAATCCTTTGGTGGAGGGGGGTTATGGAATGGGGTTGTTTTTTTAGGGGTTGGGCTTGGCCCCTTATTTCCAGTAAAGGGAACTCTTAAGGCATCAGCATACCAAGACATTTTGGACAATTTTGTAGGAACAAAGGAAGGGGATGGCCCCTTCCTGTTCCAACATGACTGCGCACCAGTGCAAAAAGCAAGGTGCATAAAGACATGGATGAGCGAGTTTGGGGTGGAGGAACTTGACTGGCCTGAGCCAGTCAGAGTCCTGACCTCAACCTTCTCATCCAACATCCGTGCCTGACCTCACAAATGTGCTTCTGGAAGAATGGTCAAACATGAATAGTCAAACATTTCCACAGACACACTCCTAAACCTTGTAGACAGCCTTCCCAGAAGATTGAAGCTGTTATAGCTGCAAAGGGTGGGCCAACTCAATATTGAACCCTACAGACTAATACCGGAATGCCATTAAGGTTCATGTGCTTATAAAGGCAGGTGTCCCAATACTTTTGGTAATTTAATGTATGTCATTAATGTGAACAGTCTGTGCAAATAGCAATTATTTTGTGCAAGTCCAACTAAAAGATTAGCATAAGTATTGTGTAGACACTAGTTCCACCTGCTGTCTCTACTGTGTGCAAACTGAGTGTCCTGTGTGGGGGGACGTCACAAGCCTAGACCCATTCCCTACGCATTTTGTCAATAAACATCATCAGAAGTGGTCCGGATAACGTTGAGTAATGAAATGCATAGGGTGGAGTCTAGACTCCAGTTCGCACCAAACTTGTAAACATGGGTTTATGTTAAGTGATAGTAAGAGAAATCCACATAATTAACTTACCATAATGTGTATGTCAATGGTAGACATGTAAGGCTTCAGATCAGGAGAAAAGGCCAAAATTCGTATTTTTACTTCTTGCCCCGGCTTATAAAAGTTGCTGTTTGTTTCAATAAAAACTGAATAGCTTTTGGATTTAAAATCTAATTTAGTTGTATTGAAAAATATTTGTTTATCCTCAGAAAATCCTCTGACATGAAGTTCATATGTCCCATAAAAACTATTTAGTGAAAGCTGAAAAAAAAAAAAAACATGGGTAAAAAGTGAAAAGCAAAGGTGAAAAAAATGTTCAATATGCATAAAGAAATAAATATGCAATTATTACTCCAAAATAGGGATGAGCCGAACACCCCCCTGTTCGGTTCGCACCAGAACATGCGAACAGGAAAAAAGTTCGTTCGAACACGCGAACACCGTTAAAGTCTATGGGACACGAACATGAATAATCAAAAGTGCTAATTTTAAAGGCTAATATGCAAGTTATTGTCATAAAAAGTGTTTGGGGACCTGGGTCCTGCCCCAGGGGACATGGATCAATGCAAAAAAAAGTTTTAAAAACGGCCGTTTTTTCAGGAGCAGTGATTTTAATAATGCTTAAAGTCAAACAATAAAAGTGTAATATCCCTTTAAATGTCATACCTGGGGGGTGTCTATAGTATGCCTGTAAAGGGGCGCATGTTTCCTGTGTTTAGAACAGTCTGACAGCAAAATGACATTTTGAAGGAAAAAACTCATTTAAAACTACCCGCGGCTATTGCATTGCCGACAATACACATAGAAGTTCATTGATAAAAACGGCATGGGAATTCCCCAAAGGGGAACCCCGAACCAAAATTAAAAAAAAAAAATGACGTGGGAGTCCCCCTAAATTCCATACCAGGCCCTTCAGGTCTGGTATGGATATTAAGGGGAACCCCGGCCAAAAATTTTTTAAAAAAATGACGTGGGGTTCCCCCTAAATTCCATACCAGACCCTTCAGGTCTGGTATGGATTTTAAGGGGAACCCCACGCCAAAAAAAAAAAAAAACGGCGTGGGGTCCCCCCAAAAATCCATACCAGACCCTTATCCGAGCACGCAACCTGGCAGGCCGCAGGAAAAGAGGGGGGGACGAGAGTGCGGCCCCCCCCTCCTGAACCGTACCAGGCCACATGCCCTCAACATTGGGAGGGTGCTTTGGGGTAGCCCCCAAAACACCTTGTCCCCATGTTGATGAGGACAAGAGCCTCATCCCCACAACCCTGGCCGGTGGTTGTGGGGGTCTGCGGGTGGGGGGCTTATCGGAATCTGGAAGCCCCCTTTAACAAGGGGACCAGCAGATCCCGCCCCCCCCCTGTGTGAAATGGTAAGGGGGTACAAAAGTACCCCTACCATTTCACTAAAAAACTGTCAAAAATGTTAAAAATGACAAGAGACAGTTTTTGACAATTCCTTTATTTAAATACTTCTTCTTTCTTCTATCTTCCTTCATCTTCTGGTTCTTCTGGTTCTTCTGGCTCTTCTGGTTCTTCCTCCGGCGTTCTCGTCCAGCATCTCCTCCGCGGCGTCTTCTATCTTCTTCTCCTCGGGCTGCTCCGCACCCATGGCATGGGGGGAGGCTCCCGCTCTTCTCTTCTTCTTCATCTTCTTCTCTTCTTCTCTTCTTCATTTTCTTCTCCGGGCCGCTCCGCATCCATGCTGGCATGAAGGGAGGCTCCCGCTGTGTGACGGCGCTCCTCGTCTGACAGTTCTTAAATAACGGGGGGCGGGGCCACTCGGTGACCCCGCCCCCCTCTGACGCACGGGACATGACGGGACTTCCCTGTGGCATTCCCCGTGACGTCACAGGGAAGTCCCGTCAAGTCACCGTGCGTCAGAGGGGGCGGGGTCACCGGGTGGCCCCGCCCCCCGTTATTTAAGAACTGTCAGACGAGGAGCGCCGTCACACAGCGGAAGCCTCCCGCCATGCTAGCATGTGTGAGGAGCGGCCCGGAGAAGAAAATGAAGAAGAGAAGAAAAGAAGAAGAGAAGAAGATGAAGAAGAAGAGAAGAGCGGGAGCCTCCCCCCATGCCATGGGTGCGGAGCGGCCCGAGGAGAAGAAGAAGATAGAAGACGCCGCGGAGGAGATGCTGGACGAGAACGCCGGAGGAAGAACCAGAAGAGCCAGAAGAACCAGAAGATGAAGAAAGATAGAAGAAAGAAGAAGTATTTAAATAAAGGAATTGTCAAAAACTGTCTCTTGTCATTTTTAACATTTTTGACAGTTTTTTAGTGAAATGGTAGGGGTACTTTTGTACCCCCTTACCATTTCACACAGGGGGGGGGGCCGGGATCTGGGGGTCCCCTTGTTAAAGGGGGCTTCCAGATTCCGATAAGCCCCCCGCCCGCAGACCCCCACAACCACCGGCCAGGGTTGTGGGGATGAGGCCCTTGTCCTCATCAACATGGGGACAAGGTGTTTTGGGGGGCTACCCCAAAGCACCCTCCCAATGTTGAGGGCATGTGGCCTGGTACGGTTCAGGAGGGGGGGGCCGCACTCTCGTCCCCCCCTCTTTTCCTGCGGCCTGCCAGGTTGCGTGCTCGGATAAGGGTCTGGTATGTATTCTTGGGGGGACCCCACGCCGTTTTTTTTTTTTTTTTTGGCGCAGGGTTCCCCTTAAAATCCATACCAGACCTGAAGGGTCTGGTATGGAATTTAGGGGGAACCCCACGTCATTTTTTTTTTTAAATTTTGGCCGGGGTTCCCCTTAATATCCATACCAGACCTGAAGGGCCTGGTATGGAATTTAGGGGGACTCCCACGTCATTTTTTTTTTTAAATTTTGGTTCGGGGTTCCCCTTTGGGGAATTCCCATGCCGTTTTTATCAATGAACTTCTATGTGTATTGTCGGCAATGCAATAGCCGCGGGTATGAGTTTTTTCCTTCAAAATGTCATTTTGCTGTCAGACTGTTCTTAACACAGGAAACATGCGCCCCTTTATAGGCATACTATAGACACCCCCCAGGTACGAAATTTAAAGGGATATTACACTTTTATTGTTTGACTTTAAGCATTATTAAAATCACTGCTCCTGAAAAAACGGCCGTTTTTAAAACTTTTTTTTGCATTGATCCATGTCCCCTGGGGCAGGACCTGAGTCCCCAAACACTTTTTATGACAATAACTTGCATATTAGCCTTTAAAATTAGATCTTTTGATTTCTCCCATAGACTTTTAAAGGGTGTTCCGCGGCATTCGAATTTGCCGCGAACACCCCAAATTGTTCGCTGTTCGACGAACTTGCGAACAGCCAATGTTCGAGTCGAACATGAGTTCGACTCGAACTCGAAGCTCATCCCTACTCCAAAATAAGTACTATTATTGATATTGTATTTGTTTAGCTTTAAGAGTCATCTACATATACTCATCTGCAGTATCTACTTAAAAATAAATTGCTTTGGTACAGGTTTTATATTCAAATAAAAAGTCATTTACATCGGGCTCCATTCACAAAGCTGTTTCTTATCACATCCGAGTATGTGGTAGGATACTGCACAGTGCTTTTTTGGCATTCACTAAAAAACACTACTAAAATACTGCATGCGCTATTTTATGAAGTCCTGCAATATTTTAGTAGTGAAAGCCTGGGGTTCTTTACCACCGGAGGTAGTCAGTGTCCTTAACAAACACTGTAAATAGCTGGTTGTTAAGGAGTGGTCGGACGCCAGACTTCTTAACAAGCAGTAAACAATATAGTTGTTAAGAAGCGGCATCCTTAACAACTGATGAGTCATAAGCTGTTAGTGGGATTGCCTGTTGACAGCTGAATGTAAAAAAAATAAAAATATGCCGGCAATAAAAAATTAAGAAACAAAAAACAGAAAAAAACAGCATGGGATCCCCCCAATCCACGTCAGGCCCTTCAGGTCTGGTATGGATTTTGAGGGGGAATCCAATGCCAATTTTTTTTTTAAATGTCATGGGGTCCCCCCAAAATGCATACCAGACCCTTATCCAAGCATGAAGCCTGGTAGGTCAGGAAAGGGGGGGATTAGCAAGTGCCCCCCCCTCCTGAACAATACCAGGTCACATGCCTTCAACATGGGGGGTGCTTTGGGGCAGGGGGGCTTAAATATTACATGCAGGGACCAATACTTATTTACCGCATGCACTTATTTATTTATTTTCCTTTTGTGAATTTACTTTAACTCCTGTTTTATGCGGTATATACTGAGCATTTTTTCTTTATGCGTTGAATACCTCATAAAGCAACAGAAAATTGACATTTTCATGCTCGCATGTGGTATTTGGAAACATCTAAATACTGCATGCAATCTGCTTTTGTGAATGGAGCCCATTGTTATTTCCTTAGCTATTTTGTTTTTTTTAATATATATATATGTTCTTACTTTTGGAAGAACCAATGTTCCAATGACTCCTGTTAAAAATGAATGGAAGAAATTAAAAAAGAAAGTGAACACAATTCATTAATGCTACATAATTACATTTTAAAACATTTTCAGTTACATATTTTGAAATCAAATTTTAAGCTAAAGAATATTTATAATGGGTCCAAAATAAGAACTTAAAAAAAGGTCTGTGGCTATCTAACCATTCCCCTAGTTGTGTCCACATTTTAGTCAGGCTCACATTTTTCAGCAGCACTCCATGAACTCCAGCAATAACCTTCCTCCTGGTGCCCTGCAAACCAAATATAACCCTAGTATTATGGGTTAATGAATACTTGTCTTAATATGATGTAGCATAGTACATAAAATTTGTATAATCCAACCCTATATCATATACAGTGTATGTATGTATATATATATATATATATATATATAGCAGTAGGTGGATTTTACGGCTGACTGCCTAGCCCAACGATGCCAGAACATTCCTTTCCATGCCATGTGATGGTTGAGAGATGGAACAGCCTTTTGTGAAAAGTAGTAGCGACTGGGAATCCGCCATTGTGGTACAGCACATTGTGCGAATTCACGGAAGGGGGCAGAATCCACCTGGCTGAAAGGCAGAAGTTGGAGAGCCAACAGCTTTGACAAGCTTGCATTTAGATGCTGAGCATGTGGGTGGCAGGGACTGTACTTTTTTTTTCTGCTGCAGCAGATGGGGCAGAGAAATTTGCCTGCTACCGTCTACAGCTGGTGGTGTGCTGCTGGCAGATGTGCTGCTAGGCCCTGGGACACCCTGTGCTTTACCATCATCCCTGTCAGTGGAGGCTGCTGAAAAGTAATGACTCGGTATAGCAGGGGCAGGGGCAGACTGAGGTGGGTAAGGAGGAGGAGGGACAGAGTTGTGCCCCTTTTGTGTGGCTTTTAGGTGATCTTGCCAACAGGCTGAGTGGTTGGACATTAAATGCCTTGTTCAGCACATGGTACCCAAATGGTTGGTGTTTTTGCCACATTTGATGTGCCTGAGACACAGTTTGCAGATAGCAACAGTGCAATCTGCTGCAGATGTGCTGAAAAAGGCCCACACAGCTGAGCTTTGGGGAGTGGGCCGGGAGATAACAGCTGCAGAATGTGATGGAATAGGGTGGCTGCTCTCTACTCTTTCTTGATGTCGGCCTCCTTGGGGTTGTGCTGCCTCAACTCCAGTTTCCTCCTCTATCTGGCACCCAAGTCGCATCAGTGACCTCATCATTATCATCATCATCTCCATCTCCTCCATCTTCATCATTACCACTTGGCAATACTCTGCGGCTTGGGGAACATGAATGCCAATTTGTCTACCAGTGTTCCTCCCTCTCTCTCTAGGCTCATGTTCCTGTCACCCTCAACCTCAGAACCAGCATCTGAATCCAGTAATGGCTGGGCATCATCAAGGAGCAAGTGGCTGACGCTGTGGTCAAATAACTCAGCTGACTCCTCAATGGCTAATGTTGGGGCTATAGCAGGAATAGATGTGGACAAGGAGGCAGGTTTATCCACTCTGGCAACTGCAGGGGACTGCACACTTGTCTCTGCTTGCGTGACAGAGGATGAGGAGGATGAGGAAGATTTAGTAAGCCAGTCCACCACCTCCTCTGCATGCTGTGGCTGGATAGCACAGGCAAACTCACTAAACAGAGGAAATTATGCCCTGCCTGAGGACTGACCACCACGTCCACCTTTTCCTGTGGACACATTTGTTGCTGGTCCCCTTACAGTGCCAAGAGAACGTCTGCCTCTCCTTGTTGTCCTCCCAGACATTATTGGGAGGGAGGGGACAGTGCTTATAAGCAAATGTAAAGAAGAAGTTGAAATCTGTATATAGATGCACTTTAATTAATGTAAAGAGGTTTTTGGTGCACTTTAATTTGAGTACTCACACTACACGGACTCACTCCACGGATACACTATAATATACTGCAATATAATGCGCCAAACATACAGTGATGCACAGAACTATATGGCGTTAAACTGGCAGTAACACACACAGAACTATATGGCGTTAAACTGGCAGTAACGCACACAGAACTATATGGCGTTAAACTGGCAGTAATGCATACAGAAGTAAATGGCGTTCAACTGGCAGTAACGCACGCAAAACTATATGGCGTTAAACTGTCAGCAACGCACACAGAACTATATGGTGTTAAACTGGCAGTAACGCACACAGAACTACATGTCGTTAAACTGGCAGTAACAGACACAGAAGTAAATGGCGTTAAACTGGCAGTAACACACAAAACTATATGGCGTTAAACTGGCAGTAACGCACACAGAACTATATGGCATTCAACTGGCAATAACGCACACAGAACTATATGGTGTTAAACTGACAGTAATGCACACAGAAGTAAATGGCGTTAAACTGGCAGTAACGCACGCAAAACTATATGGCGTTAAACTGTCAGCAACGCACACAGAACTATATAGCGTTAAACTGGCAGTAACGCACACAGAAGTAAATGGTGTTAAACTAGCAGTAACGCAATAAAATAGACGGTGTTCAACCATCACTACACTGACGCTATCTGAACTGTCCCTACTCTAACTATACACAAATGTAAAGATTACTGACACAGTTTCACTACACTACACTGAATTTATCTGAGCTGTCCCTACTCTAGCTGCACACTATGCAAAGCTGAATGAAGGTCCTCCTCACTACACTCACACTATCCCTAGACTGACACTAAACTAATATTGTACACTGACAATTGAAGCAAAATATTACAGTATAGCACACTATACACTAACTAACTAATAGCACTGAAGAGAGCCCCGTTCTATCTCTCTCCACGCCAAAATCACACTGAAAATGGCTGCCATTGAAAGAATACTTTTATACTGTGGGGCGGGAATATGCCATAATTGGATAAAGTCATGATGACAGTGTCCAATCATGACTCTGTCAGTGCTCTGTGTCCTGATTGGCTGAAGCTTTCACGGCTTCAGCCAATCAGGGCTTGCAATGCACTGTTCAGTGCCGCAATGCATTGTGGTCGGTTTGGGGGGCCAAACAAATGGTCAAACGACCTGTTTGTTCGGCTACTCGCCGAACGTCCGAACAGCTAAAATTTGGCCCGAACTTATGCTCGGGCCAAACCGTTCGCCCATCCCTAATCTCTACAGGGTTACCATGTAAACCAGTGCCAGAGCATATTTTCTAAATAACATAAGGTAAATATCAGGGTCTCTTTACCACAAGTGCTTGCTGGTTTACCATTTTAAAATCTGTAGAGCCATATACCTCACATTATACAATTTTTTGGACATCATAACTGATTTTACAGTCACAATGTCACAAATGTTGTATAAGCTCACCCCCGCTCAAACTTGTGGAGTTGAGTATGTTGGGAAAGGCTTTGAATCCTGGATGAACCATCAGCATTATATTGTTGATTTCCTGGTCTATGCTCTAATACACATTTGAGATTCTGTAATACCAGGAACCAATGGTTGAACCACTGCCCTAACAGGTAATAGAGCCCAAATGATGTCCAGACACTCTCTCTACAGAATGGCATGTTCCCCAGGGTCATATTCTGCTAAGAAAGGCCACAAGGTGTTCCTCCTCATTTACCCCCTGTGCATTCATTTTTGCTACAAATTTCTGTTTGACGTTGGGGGTAATCAGTATTGGACGTTTAAAAGGGCTGTTTTTATGGTCCTGAAAGGCTCTCTTTTGGATCCAGGTGATCATTGTGGAATTGCTTCATTTTGTGAGATATATTAGAAGGGCTAACACAGTGGTAAAATTAGGTATAGATCTTCTGTGTTAACCAACTATCCCCAGGAAAGCTCTCGTACATTTTGCGCCTGGGTCAATTTGTATGACACCAACTTTGGTGATTTGTGGCTTTACTACCCCCACCCTCCCAATGATGTACCTCAGATAACAGAATTCCTGTAAGACAATTGCACACTTTTGGGGATTGACAGTCAGACCAGCATTATGAATGCCATTAGGTCAGCCTGTATCTTGAGTAAGTGACTCTGTCTGTAGTGAAAATAACCACATCATCTAAATAGCAGGATGCATAGTTTCTATGGGGCTTAACAATATGATTCATCATTTTCTGGAAGGAATCTGGAGCCCAATGCAAGCCAGCTGGCAAACTCTTATAATAATAGTTCCATTCTACTATACAAAAAGCAATTCTTTTTAGACTGGTCTGTTAGAGGTACTACCCAATACCCTTCAGTGGGGTCAAGTATTGTTTACAGTATATTGGACAGGACCCAGTCACTCAGTTAATTCATTTACCCTGGGCATAAGTCAAGCATCTAATTTGGAGACGTCATCTAATTCAATAGGGTTCCAATCGCACCTTAGACAAATGCTAGCTTTTAAGCTCGTTTCAATGTGTTCCCGCGTGCCATATTTAGGGCAGCTCATTATTTCAATCAGCTGCCCTATGCTTGAGAAATGTGCAAAAAGGTGCCTGCACCATTTTAAAAATAATGCGGTACCATGCTCTTTGGACTGGCTTCCTCTGCTTCCCCTGTCAAAACCTCTAGTGGAAAACTCTTTACCTCGCTAGGGGTTACCACTTCTATGTCCACCTGAGAATTAGCTTCCAAGGGTTCAGTGATGCAGGGATTATACACAGGTTTAGGACCCATTATCCCTTCCCTATAAGTCCCAAAAGAAAAGGGAATCACAGCCTTACTTCAGCTTTATACATCCAATTCCTGACCACTCACACTTCATGGTCTCAGGTTCTCAATAGACAGTACAGCAGTAGGATAGTTCTTGCTGTCTCCATGGATAGAGAAGGCTCTCATCAACTCATTTGTAGTTCTCTAATGTCGCGTACACACGAGCGGACTTTTCGACCGGACTGGTCCGACAGACCGAGTCTGGCGGACAATTCGACCGTGTGTGGGCTTCATCGGACCTGCAGCTGACTTTTTCGGTCGAAAATCTGAAGGACTTTAGATTTGGAACATGTTTCAAATCTTTACATCAGAACTCCGCCGGACCCAGTTCCTATTGAAAAATCCACTCGTCTGTATGCTAGTCCGACGGATGAAAACCGATGCTAGGGCAGCTATTGGCTACTGGCTATCAACTTCCTTATTTTAGTCCGGTCGTATGTCGTCACGTACGAATCCGTCGGACTTTGGTGTGATCGTGTGTAGGCAAGTCCGTTCGTTGGGAAAGTCCGTTGGAAGTCAGTCGGATGGTCCGTCGGACCAGTTCGGTCGAAAAGTCTGCTCGTGTGTACGCGGCATAAGGGTCCAACAGACTGGTGTGCACCTAAATCGCCAGAAAAAGCCATCACCCCAGACCCAGAAAAACATATTGAACAACCACTGGGATTGTAAGGGTCTTTTTGTGCGGGCGTTATCAGTTCTGCCACATTTTTAGTATGAATGAACTGAATGAATACTGATGAATACCGATTCAGGTTACATCAGTGTACATCAGTAACAACATTTATCTATGAACCTGAGGGATATCAGCAGGGGATCAAATACTTTTTCCCTCACTGTATGTTGAAATACAACTAATTAAAGGACATCTAAACTCGAGCAAAAATTCTATATATTGCAATTTACCAGTCCTTTGATATGGTGGCTGCATTAGCTCTATTTTTTCAGGGTAGGAAGCATTTTCAACAAGTCCAG
This sequence comes from Aquarana catesbeiana, assembly GCF_042186555.1. Taxonomy (NCBI): domain Eukaryota; kingdom Metazoa; phylum Chordata; class Amphibia; order Anura; family Ranidae; genus Aquarana; species Aquarana catesbeiana. The sequence continues at coordinate 311,262,039 of NC_133327.1, read as the reverse complement.
AAAATACCTTTTGATCTTGCCAGAAATATAGTATCCTGTGACTTGAAATAAAATCACAAACAATGTTCCTTTTAGGCTGTCTTACATACTGTGCATACAAATCCCGCCATGCCCATATACTGTAATAAATAGGAATAAGATGTGTTTGGATTTCAAATTGAGAGCATCCTAAGTGTGAGAGCAATGGCTTCCTCCTTAGATGCAGTGGAAGGAGTGAGCATAGCCATCCTGGCACAGAAAGTGTGTTATTTGCAGGATTACGCAAAGAATATAAAAAATGGAAAAAGTTTGAAAAAACAAAGTGGATGTAGCAATTAATTGCATCTACATCTAACACAGAGGGGATACTTTTTCAGCATGATTTCTGTGGTATCTTTCCTGTCTCTTCTTGCCTATAACGTCAAGCCAATTTATGCCCCAAACCACCCACCCCCCATGTTGAGCATGCAGGCTGGTACGGTTCAGGAGGGGGGGCGCTTGTCCGTCCCCACCCCCTTTCCTGACCTGCCGGGCTGTGTGCTCAGATAAGGGTCAGGTATAGATTTTGGGGGGACCTTGATGCCGTTTTTTTGGCATGGGGGTTCCCCTGGAAATCCCTACCAGACCGAAGGGCCTGGTATGCTCTTAGAGGGGATACCCATGCCATTTTTTTTATTTGCCTGGAGTTTCCCTTCAAGATCCTCAGAGCACAAGTCGCATGCCAAAGTTGGGTCATCCAACTTTGATCCGACTTCAGTGATAATCAATAGGCTGAAGTAGGATCAAAGTTGGACCGAAGTAGTGCAGGGAGCATTTTCAAAGTCGGACCGACTTGTGTCAGACCAGTTAAGACGGCTCCCATAGGGAAACATTGATTTACATATGTCATGCGACATGAGCTCCCAATGTCACAGCGTTTGCCGTACCAGTGTGAACCCGGCCTTAGTGCCAAGCTTCTGTTTACCATTAGACAAACCAAACAACAAAGCCCAAAACATTTTCTTTGTCTGTTATTTTGCAATTATTTGAAATGTGTGATTCGGTCACTTACCTCTTTGAAACACTCCTTCTCCTTCAAGAAGAGTAATATTATCTTTTTGAATTTCAGCTTCAACTTTTACTAAAGGTGGGCTATCTTCTAATATATCAATTCCTAAAATAAAATTTGATCCAGGACGGATATCTAAAGGAGTGGTAAGCAGGTATGTTGGCCTAATAAAGGAAAAAAATGTGTCAACTTGGATTGAGTCAGCATAACATTAAAATTGTAAATTTATTGCAGCCAACAAAATTATATCACAGACTAAAGAAGAACCAACATACATAATACAGTACAAAAATGCTGTGTATCTGCAGGCCAAATGGAATCAAGATGACTTGGATATAAATGCAGATATTAGATAAATGGCTGTGTACCAAAGATTGGCCAGACAAAAAGAATGTTATGTCTTCTAATACTTTGGAACATTTAAGTTATATCAATAAGTCCTAGCAACACTTTTCTGGAGTTATGGCTCTTTAAAATGCCCTGCGCCAAATTAAAACATCCCTGCTGTCCATTGGAGGAGCTTTACCAACACATGCTGCAAATTCAGGTAGTTCTTGATAGCGCCGTTTTACAAATTGAAGGTACTATTGCACCAAATTCAGAAATAATAACCTCCATGTCATAGATAACAATACTGAACGTAATTAGGACCAACTCTAACTTGCATAAAGAACAAGATTCCTCAAGTTTTGGGACTTTAAATGGACGCAAGGCAGTAATATTGTCCTGACCATTCCAAGCTAAGTAAAGGACGCTATACATTTACTTAGACAACTGGACGGATTACAGGTCCCACCCAACTCCATTCTGGTGGCTATTGATGTGGAAGCATTATACAGTTCCATTCCACACAAACTGGACCTGGCCTGCATAAAACGAGTTCTTTCGAAGAAAAGTGGTCTGGAAGTGAAAGTCAATGACTGCATTGTTGAGGCTCTTGATTTTATTTTGAACCACAATTATTTTGTTTTCATTGGTTCCCACTACCTCCAGGTACAGGGTGTGGCAATGGGACCTGCTGTGCTCCTGCCTACGCCAACCTGTACCTCGGGGAGTGGGAACGTATGATCAACAGATCAGACGACGTGATTCCTTTCATGGACCATGTAATCATCTGGTTTCATTATATTGACGACATCTTTATTATTTGGAGTGGCCCGGATGGGTTGCTTCAGACTTTTGTGCAGAAACTGAATGAGAATGCTTTCAATCTTGCGTTTACCATGACATCCAATATCAATCGGATTGAATCCTTGGATGTTTACATCCATAAGGACGACACTGGTATGATTACCAGTAGTCTATATAGGAAGTCAACTGCCGGCAATGGCATTTTGCATGCCAGCAGTTTCCACCCTAAGAACCTCATTAGATCCATACTTTATGGGCAATATTTAAGAGTTAGTTCTGATGAGAGTACCTTTAAGAGCGAGGCTGACAATCTGAGAACTAGACCTCTTGCACGTCGTTTGGGGCCCCTCTTTCTAGCTCCTTTTATTCTGTTTTATCTTGCTGATGTTGCCGTATTGTGTAGAATTTTTGGAACATTGTTAAATACTTACGAAAATGTTTCTTTTCTTTTCTCTCCTTAATTGTCAGTATTTGCAGCTCAGATGCCATTATGGATGTTCCTCCGTGGCATCCTCTGAAGTTTCGGACTTTGGACACTGGATTGACCCTGCTGCTTTATATTTTTTACCTTTACTTTTTCACTATTTTCTTAAAATCTATCCCAGTAAATCCAGTAACTTATTAGTTTTGCATAAGCCATCAAATGTTTTCCTTATTTAAAGCTCGGGTTTGCAATAACATCTTGCTGTGTTTATACATCTATAATTCTTTTCTTTCCTGACGTTTGGGGTACTGACCCCTATGAACGCTGTTCCAGTCTGCAATGTATGTCATTGCACGCTGTGGCACAGTGATACAGCCGCGCTATGTGACGTCATTACTGGGTATGTTATTTCCCTGATGTTAGAGCCAAGCTTTTCCATTGTCACAGAAACCAGCAATGCCGTTGCGCACGCAGTCCGCACAGACTGTGTGCCGGTGAAGCTATGTCAGCGTGCGCGCAGTTTTGTTAGATTATGCGCCGGCTTACATCAGCCCCCTTGGCCTAAGGGTTAAACTTTGGATTGTTGTGCCTGTTACATCATGGGGGAGTTATTATTAATTGGGAAAAAAATGGGTAGAGGGAATTAGTGGGACTTTATATGAGGTATAGGGGTGCCGTTCAGGTCCCCCCCTCCATCCCGGTTGAATGAAAAATAATAAGAAAATAAAAAAGATAGCGGGACTTTATATATAGACACTCGGGAGCGGGAATAAAATTAATAATTTTTAATGGAATCAAATGATTATAGAGTTTCTGTATTCGAATAATTCAATGCATGATGCTATATATAAAATCATTCGTACAACTATTACAATTCCTTCACCTTGCCCCACATCCACTTCACAGCCACTTCATTTTCTTTCCCCTACAGATTTGGTCCCTTTGTTTCACCATCATCTACAATGACACTCCTGCGGGACGTCGTCCATTCCTGTGTCTTGCCCGTTGCTACATGTCCCCTCAGCTCCCGTGCATGGCATGTTTGGCTTGGCCTGTGCTTTTCGTGGCCGCACCGCCACTGTGTGGACCACACATGTAAGTGCACAGGCGGTTCGGGTCCATCAGGGAGGACCCTTCCTGCCTGTTCTGAGTTTTTTCCTTCCTTTTTTTTTTTTTTTCTTTTTCCCCCTCTATACCTTCAATTAAACATTTTTCCTTTCAATTTTTAGATTATCACTATGGTTCCTTGCTCCTGATGATAGGTCAAATACCTTGAAACGCGTAGAGCCAATATCAACCTAGTGTACATATTGATGCATTCTACCAGGCCGTTCCATAATAATTTGTTTTTTGCCCCCTATGATCTGTAACCCTCCCTTTTCTTTTTGACCTCCAACTTTTCCAATTAATCATGTAATCATGCTCTAAATGTTTTTACATTATGTATTATGTATTGATTCCTTGTTGGAACATGTATGTATGTATATCTTTTCTGGTTTCAATGAATTGTAATAGTTGTACGAATGATTTTATATATAGCATCATGCATTGAATTATTCGAATACAGAAACTCTATAATCATTTGATTCCATTAAAAATTATTAATTTTATTCCCGCTCCCGAGTGTCTATATATAAAGTCCCGCTATCTTTTTTATTTTCTTATTATTTATCATGGGGGAGTGTCTATGTCAGGGCTGCTATTGGTCTTCTAGATAGGCCCTTCTATGGTGTTCAATACACTTCTTGGAAACACATCAGCTGTGTCCAATTAACCAGCAATTGCAACACAGTTATAAGCTAGATAGTCTCACTGCTCAGTCTCTTTTGACCCTGCAGCTGATGGACCACACACCTCTGCTCCATCCATTAAGGCAAGTTTTCTTACCACAGTAGACTCTTTTGGGCTAGCACTTTGGGGTCACTTTTGTTGGCCCCAAGATGCTCACTTTTCTCCTTATATATTTATGTCTTCTATCATCCTTAGGTTCTAACAATTGCCACTCTACAAGCAATTGTCCTCAAGGATGTGGACTTCAGGATCTCATTGTATATACTTGCAGGTGATATATCTCTCCACCGCTTGATATGAGAATCCTTTCTGGATGTGATACACCTTCCATGAATTATACATATATGAACTAAGCTCTTAATATTAAGGTATGGGTCCAATTTGTGGTAATTAAATATTAGCTTTATGTAGGATTTTTTAGTTTCTGATTGCAATGCATACTTTTATCATCACATTCAATTGGACATTATCCTGACACTGTTTAAACACAACACCCCCAAAAGTGACTAATAGCAACCTCTTGGAGTATGGGTAAATTCAGGATGTCCTGTGGATGGCGCTTCTTGATCTGGCACGGATAATTGTTCCATTCTCACTATTTGAGTGTGTCTCTTTAGCTGCTGGTGAAATAACTGTGTATTTGGGGTCAGTATACATATTGTTTAGCTTCTAAAGAAAGATTTTTTGAACTTGCTGTATGGATAATATATACCTACAAAATGTACAATTTCATCTAGTGCATGATTTTGATGGCATATTTTTGTTATCTTTGTAGAACTACAGCATTGGGAGTGGTGCAAACTGTAAAAGTCCCTGAGGAAGATCCGCACTTCAGAGTGCATTTGAAACGCATCGGACTATTCCTTTGCGCACTCCCCCCTCTTTTTAAGCTGTTTTTTTCCCCTTATATGGCTTTTTTTTATCATCAGTCATCTGTTTACATTCATATTTACATTGTATTACATTTGTTGATTTATTTATTGTTTGTCCAATAAATTTTGTACTTTTTTAATATTTAATATATTAAAAAAAATGTATTTAATATTACTGCCTTAAACTCCATTTAAAGTCCCAAACTTTGAGGAATCTTGTTCTTTATGATATGCTGGGATGGGAGAGCATGGGCAACCTAGTCGACTAGATGAGGCAAAGCTCTATCATTACTTTCAACTCTAACTTGCCGTACATAGACAGGCAGAGTGCTGCCTACCCAGATAGCAAGCAATTGTGCTGCAAATTTGAAAATGACTTGCTAAGCTGTTGCTAGACTTGCCAGGCTTCACAAGTTTGTTGAACAATTGCAGCAAGTCCACATTGCATGATTTAAGATGAACTTTCTTAGCAAACTTTCTGCAAGTCTCCTGCAAGTTCTGGTTCAGTTATGCTGTGCAATAGTCATCCCACCACAGAGGTCACTGTGGCTGAATTTTCATGCTGTAGACTTGCAGAGCTCTTGCTGTAGACTCAAGACTGCAACTTTGCTCTTGCTCGAGACTTGCCATGCAAATTTGCTCCAACTTGGAAAAGTGTCAACTAGAACTTGTGCTTCAAGTGTTCTGCAAGTGTACAACTTGTCAATGAAAATGTGCAGCAAGTTAACAAAACTTACAATTCAACACTGCCAAAAATGTATGGCATGTAATCGTTGCTATCTGGGTATGTATGTTGTGTAGCAGGGGGCATATTTGCTGCCTCTACCTCCTCCCCACCTGTCATTGGTGTAATTAAGCACACCTTCAGTTTTACAACAAACAGCCTCCTAGCAACCAGTGACACTAATGCCCTATACACATATATAGGATTTTCCGACAACAAAATCCTGGATTTATTTCCAACGGATGTTGGCTCAAACTTGTCTTGCATACACACAGTCACACAAATGTTGTTGGAAATTACGAACGTCAAGAACGGGGTGACGTACAACACGAGCCGAGAAAAATTAGGGTTCAATAGCCAGTGTGGCTCTTCTGCTTGATTCCGAGCATGCGTGTAATTTTCCGACAATGGATTTTGTTGTCGGAAAATTTGAGGTCCAGATCTCAAATTTTGTTTGTCGGAAATTCTGTTGGAAAATGTCCGATGGAGCTTACACACGGTCGAAATTTCCAACAACAAGCTCCCATCGAACAGCTGTTCGATGGGATATATATATATATAGGAAAATCCTATTGTGTGTACAGGGCATTACAGTGTGAAGAGCCTGATAGAAAAGCTGAGACACTCGTTCCCCATAAGGTACACCCTCTTCTTGTGAATCACAGGTGGCAGTAGGCAGATACTATAGCCAAAAGCAGGCTGTCAATTGATTATGGATCTGCCCACTGACTGTTGTCAAGAGCACAGGGTAGAGCAGACCATATGGGAAACTAGTGTCTGTGAATCCCTATCAGGCTTTGCCCAACCCAGCTTTAATGCTCCTCTGTGTTGTGCTTGTCTGAGGGTTAAAGTGGAACTTTAGTCCCCCTTTGAGTAGCTCTGCGGCACATCAGCGCACATGCAGAATCTGGGCGGAGGCACAAACGTCATTCTCACCTAGCCAAGAAGTGCTGCTTTAGAAAATAAGAACTTTAAAGGGGCATCAAACCTCCTCTTTTGGGGTCCCCTGCCAACAATCTGGGCTCCTCTTCTTCTATGTCTGCCACCATAGTAATGCCACTTGCTATGGGGGCAGATGTGCAGACTCATTCCTGAGTCAGGCTGTGTCTCCCTTCTCCTGGGCCAGGCCCTATTTCCCTTCTCACTCCTCACAGGATCTCAGTGAGGCCTGTGAGAGCACGGAGAGGGGGAGAAAAGCTGCTGCGGACGGGACAGCACTGGATAGAGAAAGGAACCATGGTTTTAGGGGGGGTTGGGGGGAGCTGCTATTGAAAGTTTTTTTTAGCGTAATGCAGAGAATGCATTAAGGTAAAAAAACAAAACTTTTTACCTTTAGGACCACTTTAAAATCAGATTGCTTAAAGCGGAGTTCCACCCAAATTTTGAACAATATCTGTATGCATTCTCTTCCTTGCCTAGATGCTGACATGCCGTTTAAAAAAATTTAAATCGCCGTAATTACCTTTTATTTTTCTATTCTTCTTTGCACTTCCTGGTTCTCCTCCCATGGGAGTAGGCGTGTTTCTAGCCTCTCCCAGACTCCTGGGAGCTAGTCTCAGGCTTCCCAGGATGCCACTGAACATGTACTTGAACGAGCGGTGAATGCTGGGAGCACAGCATTCACCACATCCAGGAAATAAATGCTTGTGGGCTTCAAATGCCCACAATGAAGATGGAAACCGCCTGCAGTGAATAATATAAGTTATTCTTTCCGACGAAATCTGACACAGGCGGACATATTACACACAATATGTGAGTATGTAATGCTGAGAAGAAAAGTTTGTGAATGAACTAAAAAAAAAAAAAAAACGATAGATAGGTGGACCCCCGCTTTAATGTTAAACATTATTGGTTACTGTGGGAAAATGCTCCAGGTTACTCCAACTGTCTTTATTCCAGGATATGCAAATCAGATTCAGAATACAATGCCACTAAAAGCAGTGAACAGAGACTACTTCAAGACACAATAAAGTAACAATTATTTGTTTAAATATTTTATGCACATACTATGCATTCTGAAAATTAGGCTGTTAATTTACAATCACTTAGAAATAAATGCACAATTACTGGTGTAATCGAACAGTTATGCCCCGTACACACAGTCGGATTTTCCGACGGCAAATGTGTAATAGGACCTTGTTGTCGGAAATTCCGACTGTGTGTAGGCTCCATCACACATTTTCCATCGGATTTTCTGACACACAAAGTTTGAGAGCAGGAGATAAAATTTTCCGACAACAAAATCCGTTGTCGGAAATTCCGATTGTGTGTACACAAATCCGACAGACAAAGTACCACGCATGCTCAGAATAAATAAAGAGATGAAAGCTATTGGCCACTGCCCCATTTATAGTCCTGACGTACGTGTTTTACGTCACCGCGTTTAGAACGATCGGATTTTCCGCCAACTTTGTGTGACCGTGTGTATGCAAGACAAGTTTGAGCCAACATCCGTCGGAAAAAATCCTAGGATTTTGTTGACGGAATGTCCGAACAAAGTCCGACCTTGTGTACGGGGCATTATTGTGTTTGCGTTCAACCAGCTTCTGGGTAATTTTATTTCTGTCCCGGTTTCTTAGCATTACTCATAAGTGTACTGATTCACAGGTTTTAAGCCCGATTCCAGCTTGGGCCAAATACAGTAAAAAAGATCCCCCAGCAGCACTTTAAAATAAACAAGCAGCTTTGGCATACCCAATCTCTAGCACTTTACTTAGCAGACTCAATGACTCAATGGATGCAGTACCAGTGTTAAATGACACCCATCATCATTTAACTTAATTTTGGTGAGCTCAAGGCATCAAGGCTCCCCCACCTTTGAACTTACAAGAGAATGCCGAAGGGAGTGGCAACACACCTTTCCTCCCATCGTTGAAGACAAAGAGGAGCACCAGAAAACAAAACGGGTATGTATATTGTTTTTTCCTTTTTTCCTTCTGCAGGCATTCTTCAAGGGATGGGAGCAAAACAGGGGGCGTAGACTGAGCCCAGAGTTAGGCTTTATTATTAAACCTGTGTTGAGAGTTATATGTAGGCTTCCATTGCGGAGCTCTCCTCCTACTGTGCTAGTATCCTCTGTTGGTTCACAGGCTTTAATAACTTTTTGAATACCTGACTAAAATGCATGAAGACACATTGTTCTGAATGGACTAGCTGCCTACAAGTCATTGGTTAGTAGTTCAGAAAGTTTACAACACCAAGGCAGGAACAGAGTTCAGCAATAACTACCTTGTATCTCTTGGCACATGCTTAGAGAAGAATTCCAGGCATTGATCTTATATACATAATTACATTGATCCATGTATACTATACCTGGCTGATGCCCTTGCAAGCTGGTAATCACTGGAGTATACACCACTACTACAGTGATCTCCACTAACTTTCAGTACTGTGTAGAGCACCCACACTGCTACATTCTGAATAGAGGAGGTCTGCTGCTGGACACAGGTGCCATTTGTAGAATGCTTTGCATTTCCTGAATGAATGCAAAGCATTCTATGATTGGACAAGGTAGACAAGGTAGAGAGTCTGGTAGTGACGTCACACTCTCCACCTTGTCTAGTCAGGGAATGCTTCGCCCATGCCAAGTGGCCAACCTCCTGTGTTCACAATCTATCAAGCTAACCAATCAACATGGGACCCAGAAGCAAGCGGATATCTCTTATTTCCAGCTTCCAGGGGCATCAGCCAGGTAAAATATATACATACAAATAATATAGTGCAGCACTAATAACACCTAATACTAAAATGTATATATATATTTCATTAAACACAGCCTTAAAAGACAATAGTCCAAACTCTGATAGAGAAGTCCATGTACAAATGTAGAAATGAAAAAACAGGGAGTGTAAAGGAAAAAAATCCTCAGCTGTGATTACTGTGCTTGAAAAGGATTCTCAGCTGTGCATATTTGTGTTAAGACCTCCACCACAGGCAAAATAAGCTGCTCACCTCACTGAATGGACCCTCTGAACCAACAGACAGGTCAAACAAGCCTTCCTCTAACAGGGGTTAAGAGGTGATTAGTGCCATTGCAGGGATTCCACAGCTACAAGACTCCACCGCTCCAAATTGCCAGCCAGATCTCACAATCAGGATCGGATAAACTCGTTGTATCATGTAAGATCAATAAAACATGGATAGTGCTCTCTGTATAGTTTGGTGCATTTTATTATATATAAAAGTTTACTCACAAGAAAAGCACTTTTAGCCCAGTGCTAGGCATAGAAGCATTTCAATGGCACGTCTCGGCGAGACAGTGAGTGGAAGGTGGCTATGGCTGACATGATCGGGTCCTTCTGCACGAGTATCGTCCCAGTGGGTGGTACTTCCTCTGTGATATACGGAGGCTCACACATCAGCCCTTTTTAAACACCACCTCATCAGCGAACATATGCAGTCCCCCTCCTCCTGTCGTTAGTAACCATAGGAACACAGATGCTAAGTCTCACTCAAATTAGTACCACTGGTCTGCGCAACCTTCGGTTTTAAAAAGGGCATCCAAGGCAAAGGTTACCAGCAGGCAGACGTACACCCTCCCATGTTACAGATAACATTACAGAGGGGTATATTTAAGAATATATATATAAACAACATCTTATTAGTATAAGAGATCCTTTGTCTCAACTAAAAGTGCCAAATATATTGTAATAAAAAGTGAGTCCTAATATACTCACCACGGACACAGCCATAAGTGAGATGAGCGGCTTATATTGCCTGTGGTGGAGGTCTTATCACAGCTGAGAATCCTTTTCAAGCACAGTAATCACAGCCAAGGATTTTTTTTTCTTTATACTCCCTGTTCCTGTTTTTTCATTTATACATTTGTATATATATATATATATATATATATATATATATATATATATATATATATATATTAATTTTAGCATTAGGTGTTATTAGCGCTGCACTATTTTATTTGTAAACTTTAATCCAGGATTTGTATATATTGGCCTTGAGTGTCACAGCTGCTTTATAGGTTAGGATTTATGTATTTATGTTTGCACTGATTGATTTTCTGTTTTTATTTTTTGGAACATACTGTATGCATAGTTACATTGGTCCAACCTAGAAAGTATATAATATAAATGCCCTGACCACTCCCCCCCCCCCCCTCCACCCAAACTTATCTGCCTATTGAAATAGATATATGGGATGTTTGCACCATTTATTCACTATAGTGCAAAAATGCCAAAGGTGTATTAGTCCCACCCTATGCATTTCAACACTCAGACTTCACAAGGACCACAGTTGGGCAGGCACAAACTCATTACACTCTTGTAGCACTACCCCCTTAGGAGCTGCTGTTGATTTTTTGGGGTCCTCTCTCTCTCTCTCTCTCTTGCACAGCTAGACAACAAGAGTTTTCCAGCACTCTCTCAGAAGTCAAGAACCAGTCCAGGGAGTTTTGTTTTGTTTTTGTTTTTTTGGTGGATGAACTTGGATATGGAAAGGAAAGTATGGGATGCCTAGAACAGTAACTTAAATGCAAACTAAGGACTTGAAAGTACTGAAAATCACTGTACTATTCTCCCAAAGATTCAGCTCATCTGTAAGCAGAGTACTACTGCACCTGGCTGTTCCTTAGATCCCCAAGCAAGAGATGTAGGTTGGTTTTACAGGCTTGAATTGGCACAAAGCTGTCTCTTTCTAGTGAGCAAGCAGGGTATTGCACCTTGCTGCTTCTCCTTCTCCAGGCAACTGGACCCAGGACTCTGCTCCCTCATGGCCAGGCTCCAGAATATTTATGGCCTATCTCTCCACCTTCTGGACCGTCCCCACCCAGGGATTGGTGGGGACTCCATAGATATTCAGGCCTAATCTCTGCTCCTTTGCCATCTAAGCTCTAGAACCCTCCAGCAGTTCTAGAAGCTATGGGGAGGTAACAGAGACTCAGCCCTTGGAGCTTTGTCAGCAAACTTTAAACAAATTGACCCCGACTCCTCTGCCTACAGAGGATCCCAAATATATTTTCCTACACTTTATACAGAGGGTGCTTTACTCCATATGCTGATCCATATAAACCCTTTACAAGTTTCATAGTATTATTTATAAACAATGAATATTGTCAGTAGAGACTTCTAGTGGTTATATAATTACTGTAGCTGAATAAATACAAAAACAAGTTATCGCTAATAAAATCATGCAATTAATACATAGAAAGTTCACACTAATTCTAACATCAACATGCTCTTATAGTGGAGACCTGACAGTATTTCAGGGCTCCACCCTTCCTTGGAGTCTGTGTGGTTGCAAGGGAGTAGCCAGAGGTGTACATGTCTGCACCAGATAGATGATGCCTGTGGGCCAGAGCAAGCAGAGAGCTGCAAAAGAGAGTCTACAGAGCTGAGAAAGCTTACGGAGGTACAGTGGCTGTATATGAACATAGAGGTGTGCGTGCTCTGTTAGTTGGTCTGGAGGACCAAGGTACAAAGCCTGAGCAGAGAGCCAGAAGGCAAAATATTATTTATTTTGTGTTGATGGTGGAAAACCCTTCGAGAAAAGCTGTTTGGTTGGACTTTTTTTTTTTGTATTAAAAGTGGGCCAACAAGCCCTAGAATAGCATATCTGGCATGGACTGTACTCACTGGTGAGCACTACACTAGAGCTAAAAATCCTAAATATCACTATATATATAAATACAAGTATAGAGCCCTAATTTAAACTACAGGTAATCAAAAGTGTCTAAAGAAGCAACGTATATCAATCCCTCTGGTTTAAGAGGATCAAGTTCATATATCCATTAAGGTGGGTTCTTTCATGACGTCAATTGTTGAATAAGTTGTCCTTTGTATATTAGAGAATTGAGGAACTCAACTTGAACAACTTGTAAACTTACGTGAATGTTTGTGTTTCTTTTCCAGCAAAACTTTAATAAGAATTATAATGATAAAAAGAAAAAAAAATGTAATTAATTAATGAGTCTTCCTTCTTAGATATCTTCCCAGTGAGATCTGAGTCCATCTATTTCAGGAATACATAATCTATACCCAAGAAGCTGAGATCCATTGGATCCCTATTGTGATGCAGTGTAAAGTGCAAAGATAACCTGTGTGTTTTCATACTTTTTTTATATTATTGAGATAATCCCCTAAGTAAACACTCAATTGCCTTGCAACATGACCCATGTTCAGGTAGCCAAAGGGCATTCCGGTAGATAAATAGTGTTGGATATTGTTCAACACGATATCCCTGTCCATTACTGTTAGATTTAAATGTTTATTGCTTGTCCCCGGATTAGGATTGTTTTTGCATACCCTTTGTTTTCTACAAGCAAAAATCTTGCCTTGTCTAGGAGAGTGGACACATTTCTTACTGTATCCAGAATATTAGGTGCAAAGTAGTTCTGTAAACTACGGTATTAATCTTTCTAAAAATGCATTTCGGTTGTTCTGATAAATTCTTCTCTAATATTAGATCTTTTAATAAATGCCAGAATTTGTGTATAATCCATTCCACTTAAATAACAAGTAAAATAACCAGATATAAACACATTTTCAAAACTAGAGTTTCCTCAACATTTTTCTATTTTTTCTAAATAACCAATTAAGCTCTGTCCATACATGCAAATTCTTAAATCTCCTTATCAATATCCACCTCAACATACCCTCCCTTTAAAATACTGTCCTGTTCAAAAAAGCTCAACAAGTATGTTACAAGTACATCGCATTTTAATGTGTTGGCCCCTTTGAACTCCTTTCGGGAGTAGTTCACAATTGGAAGAACTTGAGTAGGGGTGTCCATAGTCACAGGGATCCCGATAAAGCAGTGCTTCAATGCTAGACCACAGGTTCCAGCAAGCTTCTGCGAGGTTTCCGTTCTTGTGCCCACTTTCTAGCCCCCCCCCCCGGGGAGGGCTAGACCTGAATCCCTTCCCCTTTTATATCACATGGGAGAGAAAGCTGGACCTCTGAAAAAGCCCACGAACATGATCAGGGAAGGCGACAAGAAATATTAACCCCTTCCCCTTGACCTGGGCAGCCAAGGAAAGTAACTAAACACATGGTACAGCGGCAACCTGTCTACATGTATATAATTCAGGGTCCATTTACTCCTGGTTCAGTGGGAATGAGTCGGGCGGCTATTCCAGTACAGTCCCACCACAGGACAAGGCAAAATGCCTTGTCTCTCATGTGCTTGGTTCACACTATGCATTGCAGTGAAGTGCAGGAAGTGTGCGCTAATAAAAAGTATGGCACGTTGTACTTTTTTCACTGCAGTGCAATGTGAGGCAATCCACTGGCTCGCACCTTGAGTTGGCAAATCAAGCCTAATGAAATGTCACTGTGTGACATTTCAGTAAAAATCATGACAAAAAAAATGTAAATATTGTAATGTGCCAGGATCAGTGCGTTGTAACACAGTGGCTGGTGTTAATTAGCTCCTAAAAGTGCAACATTAAGTTTTTCTTATCATTTTTTGTTACAGTGTATCTACTTTATTTAAATGTAAGCCATGATAACCATTGATTATTTGTATACATGTGAGCCCAAAGTGAATGAATGGGTTTGCCATGGCGTAATGAACTTCAATTAATGGTTTGTTACATCTGCACCTGATTAAGAGCAGGAAAGCCCAAAACTGTTGTTATAATAGATAGATAGATAGATAGATAGATAGATAGATAGATAGATAGATAGATAGATAGATAGATAGATAGATAGATAGATAGATAGATATGCAGATTTTATGTTTGTAATGTTTATGAACTTTATGTATTAATTGTGTGATTTTATTAGCCATAAAAAAGTTTTAAATATATATATTCACCTGCAATATATCATATGACCACTAGATGTCTCTACTGGCAAAATTAATAGTTTGTACTGTAAATGATATCTTAAAACTTGTAAAAGGTTTATGCGAATCAACATTTAGAGCGTGCTGAGAATGTTAGTGCCCATGATCCATTCCAGATGAAGTTAAAGTGATGAAATACATAGAGCTGAACTAATATATGTCATTACGTTACATCTTTGGTAGTGCTGGGACAAGGTCATCCAGTGCCAAGGGAGAAGATGACATGTAAGAAAAAAACAGGGAGAGAGAGGCGCAGACCTGAGTGTCGTATTAACATGATGACTTTAATAGGATAAGATTAAAAAAACTTACAAGATGATAGAAGATGCATGCTCATCAAAGTAAAGTGCAGCCCTGGCATTCCACATGGCTCTGTGGGTCCCGCCGCTGTTTTCCGGATAGCTGGAAAGGATTGAGCAGCTGGCTGGAATAGATCACAGTGTTTCTCCAGGAGCAAGGACCCTGGAAGCTCTACACTGACCAGCATGGACCGTGGAACAGGAAGTGATGTCACCGGCATCTGATTGGACCATGGCAGGGCTGGAATCTCGTCAATCAGGGCTGCAGTGGTGAAAGGCTACGCGCTCGGAGCTGGCTGCTCCTTTTATTGGCTTCTGTTGGAAAAGAACCCCCACACCAGGATACCTCACTGCTAGATATCAGTGATCTTTCTATCATCAGTGACCTGGCAGAACTTTATGATGAGAGACATTTCTCAGAATTGGATTGGCTCACTCAGGATTTCCCTACGTCCCCCCCAGTTCAACATACCCACTTCAAACCAAAATCAATATTCAATCCAGTACACAAAAAAGATGTGCCGAACTCCAAGAAAAAAAAAAGAGAGGCCAATAGAAGGAGCAGCCAGCTCCGAGCACGTAGCCTTTCACCACTGACTGACAAGATTCCAGCCCTGCCTTGGTCCAATCAGACACTGGTGATTGGTCCATGCTGGTGATTGTGGAGCTTCCTGGTTCTTTGCTCCTGGTGAAAGACTGTGATCCATTATAGCCAGCTGTGCAATCCTTTCCAGCTATCTGGAACAGTGGTGGGACCCACAGAGCCATGTGGAATGCCAGGACTGCACTTTATTTTGATGAGCATGCATCTTCTATCATCTTTTTAATCCTATCCTATTAAAGTCATAATGTTAATACTATACTCAGGTTGGCGCCTCCCCCTCCCTGTTTTTTCCTTACATGTCCTACAGAGTTCTGGACACACTCTAAAGGATGGCAGCCACAGACTATACCCATAAGGATTACTCCATTTGGAGCTCTAGCTAAACACTGACTATACTGCTAAGGCAGAAGATGACAAACTGCTCTCCAAATTTCAGAGTTCAGGAGATGATGGGGCCAATAGTGGTGCATGCAGCAAAATGCATTTAACCTCTTCCCGCCTGCCAGCCATCAAATGAAGGCTGGGTGGCGCGGCTCTCATTCTGGGTGGACATCATATGACGGCCACCCAGAACGACCGCTCTCATGTGCCCCCGGGTGCGCGCAACTCAGCGATCTCAGCCGTGCCATGTTGCCAGGGCATGGTGCGACCACGATCTGTGTAAAGAGCTGTGGCTGCAGCTCTTTAACCATGTGATCGGCTGTGTCCAATCACAGCCGGTCACATGTAAACACAGAGATGCCAATAATAGGCGCTCCTTGCCTCACACTGATAGAGTGTGGAGAAGAGAGCTGATCAGCGGCATCTCCTCACAGAGGACATATAGGAATGTAATCAGGGCACTGATCATCAGTGCCCTGATTACAATTAAATGCCACCAGTGCCAGAACTGTACCCACCACTGCCAGCAATCAGTGCCAATCTGTGCCCACAAGTGCCAGCAATCAGTGCCCACAAGTGCCAGCAATCAGTGGCCATTATTGATGCCAGTCAGTGCTGGCTATCAGTGCTGCCCATCAATGCCCATCACTGCTGCCCATCAATGCTCATCACTGCTGCTCATCAATGCCACCCATCAATGCCCATCAGTGCCGCCTATTCATGCCGCCTATCCGTGCCCACCAGTGCCACCTATCTTTGCTCACCAGTGCTGCCTATCTGTGCCCAGTGCCCACCAGTGCCACCCATCAGTGCTCATCAGCACCACATATCAGCACCACATATCAGTGCCCATAAGTGCAGCATATTCGTGCCTCCTCATTAGTGCTACCTAATCAATGTCCATAAGTGCTGCCTCATCAGTGCCCATAAGTGCCACCTCATCAGTGCCCATCAGTGCAGCCTATCAGTGCCCATCAGTGCTGCCTCATTAGCGTCCATCAGTGAAGGAGAAAAATTACTTATTTACAAAATTTACTGACAGAAACTAAGAAAAACTTTTTTATTTTTTCAAAATTTTTGGCCTTTTTTTTTTTTTTAGTTAAAAATAAAAACCCAGGAGTGATTAAATACCACCAAAAGAAAACTCTATTTGTGTGAAGAAAATTATAAAAAGTTCACATGGTTACAGTGTAGCATGTCCGTGGTTAAGGTTTGTGGTATGCGCTGAAATAATACCAATAGTTGTGACTGGCGGTAAATGATGATTTGTAGTGAAATGATACAATATTAAAATATTATGAATCTGACATATATTACTTCCAAAGTTCAACAACTGTGTGATCATCCATAAAAAAAGACAAGCCTTCTCCACCCATTCACAAATATATGACATAAATATTTTCCAAGATCAAGTAGAGTGTAAAGAAAGACAGCCTCATGCAGAATTTCGTAAAGTAGTTAAAGTGAAATTAAGCTTCCCAAGTGTGTTTGTCTGCCTTGAGAGAGATTGGAAATTTTAATTGGTGACTGTATGTCCATTTTATCGGTGGAGGGAAACACTTGTGATTTGCTGCCATTTTGTCACCTGAGGAAAGACTGACGTGGATATGGAGTTTGATTATCACATGCAGAGAAGGATTAACAGCGTGTAGCGCCCACCAACTTAGGTGTGTGCTAATCAGTTAATTAGGATTAGTGTCAGGTAAAGTTGCCAGTGTTTTACCCTGTTGGTGTAAGCTAGTTGGTTAATTTGGTTGGGAGAAGTGGCAGAATAGGAAGGGGGGTGTGACCACCTGCATTCTGTTCTGACTGATGCCCTGTTCTTCTAGTGAGAGGTTCTGGAAGGAAAGTGGGATGGGTGCAGGATGCAGTCAGTCTGTATGGGCTACCCTAGACCAATCGTTAATTTGAGTGGGCAGGGACTAAGGCACATATAAATTGGGGGTCACATGTTCAGAGAAGAAGTTCAGAGAAGGAGTTCTGAAGGAGTTGTTCTGGGGGGGCGAGTTCTGGATCGTGAGAGAGGAAAAATGTGACCCGCAGGGGTCCAGGCTTGAAGGCCTGGGGGTGTAATGCTTTCAGTGCTGGATAGCAGAACTTGAACCTGAAGGCATGAGGGTTCAGAGACCTCAGCACTGGATGGTTCATCACATTAAGCCACCAAAAGAAACTCCGGGAGCAATGGGCCAGACATTACTGGCTGGGATGGTTCTGGACATGCGGAGCAGGAAGCAGCTGCTAACAGGATGAAGTAGATCGGGGTGTGCCCAGACTTTTCCTGAACTGACCTGGGAGGATTGCAGGAGTCAAGATAGGAAGGTGAGGCCTGGTACTTCTAACATCCAGATACCAAGGTGTTTTTCAGAGAGGCACCGGTCAGTTCATTAAGGGAAGAGGATATAAATACTGATAAAGGAACCAAAGATTAGGAGGCAACTCATACTTCCTGGAGTCATAGACTGTAAATATTGCAAGTTCTTTTCTAACATGCTGCAAGGAAAAGAATAAAGTTTATGTTCAAATGTTACTGGACTGTCTGCTGATGTGATTTTTGTGCAGGGGAGAAAGGACGGAGAGCCACTAACAGAAAGGTATGAACTAACAGCAGCTCCCAAGGGAGTAGTGTGCTATATGGAGGTCCCACCAAGATTTTCACCTTTCTGTTAGTCAAGTCATCTCAGAGACTGCAGCACAGGAATTCCAGCCTGCCCATGAGGAGTCGGATAAACCGGAGGTCCAGGTAGGATCTGTGGGGAAGGCCTGTGGTCTGGTCGGGGACCCGGGGGCTGCTGGTGTTGTTGGGCAAACCCCGGGAAATCTCCCTGAAATTCCGGCCTCTTCTTGTAAGCCCCTCGCTGAACCTGTCCAGAAGGAGTCGCCGGTAGAAGAGGGGGACCCCTCAGGTGAGCTGGGCAGGGGAAGCAAGGGCCAGGCCATGGACTAGGGTTCACCAGAGGTGCTGGGTCCCTAGAACATTTATTTGTTTGGTCCTCTCCAGAGGAATGTGGCTCTAGTGAGGAGGAGGAATGGTATGTGGAAAGCTCCACTTCATTAAGTGCTTCAACCGGGCTCCGGAGAGCATAGCCACATCTCCAGCACCCCCAGTTCCCCCTACTACATGCATCATAGGTGTCCCTCATAACAAAGCACCCACGTACCAGCAAAGTGCTGTCCTAGCCCCGGACTCTTGTGTGCTGCCTGGGCGGGGAAGGCCTAAGGAACTGTCACGGCTGTCACGGTTCCAAAGGGACGTTCAGAAGTGGGTTGCCCAGGAGTGGGGGTTAGACTACCCTTATGTGACAAAGGAAATCATGGAGATTGTGGAGGCTTCCCGTGAACAGTGGGAAGGGGATCTCATTTGGAACTACTTACATGTGCCTAAACCTCAAAGAACACCTGGCCATGAGATGAGGATAAGGTTCCAGGACATTTTTAGAGAATGGCGGCAGGGCCCAGGCCATATATAAGGATCAAAAGCCTAGTCAACATACTAAGACAGGGATGTGCAATTAGCGGACCTCCAGCTGTTGCAAAACTACAAGTCCCATCATACCTCTGCCTCTGGGTGTCATGCTTGTGGCTTTCACAAGTCTTGCTATGCCTCATGGGACTTGTATTTCTGCAACAGCTGGAGGTTTGCATATCCCTGTACTAAGAGTTTTTCAATCTCGATCAAAGGGGAAGGAGACACGTGGAAAAGACTGCCAGACCCCCGGTATTATCTGTAGTGCGCTATACAGGTATGCTGGACTAGCCTTGGACTGCAAGTGCGCAGATGGCTTAGGGTGGGTTGTCCCATTGACTTCCTACACAGGGCAACAGCTTCAGCGCTTACCTGGCCAGTATGGACACTATTTCCTTGCTGTCCCTGTCAGTTCCCTTTGCTAGTTTTATGTTGAACAACACGTTATAAACTCCCGTTGGAGCCACTCAGAAAGTATTTGGCTTATGGACTCAAGTGTAAATAATCTGGCGTGTCTGCTCAGGCTCTGTCCTGCAGGAGTCCCCAGACTCCTTTTGAGGGGATGGTAGTCCTGGTAGAGTCACCCATGCCAACAAAATAAAGATTTGCAGATAGTATACAGAATAGGATGCATGCTCTGTGTTTTTTTTTAGGTACCTTTGGAGAAGATGGCTGGCTGAGTTAATGTGAAGCCCACAGATGAAGGCCTAGAGCAACCAAAGCATTTCTCTCTCGAGAGTAGTGGCCTGGTTCTCTTTGAATGGAGCATAGCTATAGGGACCAATAGATTAGATGATTGTATATTGCTGGATCTGTAAATTTTGTGTAAATATCTAATTTGTAAAATTTTGTTATACTACACACATCACCATACATATGGATATATGAGATGCCTCGTTTTAGGAGGTAGGTTAGGACTGTTCTCTAGCTGTGGATTCCTTTTCCACAACTGGGGACAGTTGTGATTTAAGGAGGGGGTGTATGTGCAGGGGAGGAAGGACGGACAGCCACTAACAGAAAAATATGAACTAACAGCAGCTCCCAAGGGAGTAGTGCACTACAATCGCTTGAGTTTTTGTTGTTGTTTTGGACACTCTGCTTCATTTTTTAACACAAGGGACTTTTTCTGGCACCTGTGGATCGATATTGGACACAGAATCTTTGTCTGTACTATGTTACATATTATCTCTTAGGCTCCACTCAGATTGGACACAGAATCTTTGTCTGTACTATGTTACACATTATCTCTTAGGCTCCACTCAGATATCGCATTGTGAGAACCAATGTTCTTGCTTGCAACTTTTAAAACACAACGTATACGGATTGCCACATGTTGAACATTCACTGCAATGGGCTGCCCAATGCAAGTATGTTGCACAAAAGCAGCTCCTGCTCTTTTTTGGGTGAAAAACGTAGCATAGTTTTTAAATGGTTACTGCGCAATTCTGTTATATGACAGTCGCAGCAGAATCACACCTCATTTGGGTTGCCAGTAAGAATACAGGCACCCAAACACATTGCACGTTTTTCTTTGATTTGGATTTGTGGGCAGAATCACAGCAATTCCAAATTGCCTAATGTAAATGGGGCCTTGGTGCACAGTTTGTTTTATGATATGATAGCATTGTAATTTTATTATTGCCCTTAGTATTTATTTGAGGTTGTAGCGCTGTATTTTATTCAGAGGTACATATTGCACACAGGTTGCATATTTAAGGGGTTTATAATACAGCTGCTAATTTATTGTTTTTTTATTTAAGACAAACTAATGCGCAGAGTGAAGGTAAAATCTGTAAGGTGAATTTACACTGGACTCCACCCCCCCCCCCCCCCGGTCCTGCTAACCTGGAGTCCGGCAATCCCTCGCACTGACAGAACGTATTGCCGCTGTACCGGTCCAGGGCTTTGAAATCCCAGTGGCTTTCTCTCCTCCTCCCCGCGGTGGCAGGACAGGCTACGTGGGTTCTGATTGGTCGGCGCCGCCCATGTGATGGCACCAACCAATTAGAATGCTCTTAAGTGTACCTCAAGGTACGTTTTGGAGATTAAGCTGTGGGGGATTTCTAAGCCCCGGAAAGGTGAGGCAGCGACCCGATGTGTCAGTGCAGGTGCGGGTGAACTTACCCTTTAACATAATTAAAGTGGAACTAAACTGTATTTGAGCACAACAAATCCTGAAAATGCTGTTTAATTTATCTTTAATATTCAAAGCATACTCACTTATCCATCCATGTCTCAATACATTATTCAGAAATCACTTCGAAAAACACCCCCTAGCATTTCTGGCTGTGGCCATTTTGAGTAAGGACAGATGACTTATGTACCATTTGTACATGCAGATGGAAGGGTGTGCTTTGCTTAGAAAGCCCCTCCACCTGATGAAAAAAATGCCCATGAGGACTCCTGGAATGTATGAAACCAGGAAGCAACTGAAGAAATGTAAAAAAAAAATTTAAATGAGTAAATTTAATATTAGGTTTGTAAGCAGGTTAAAAAGCTAGTTAGGTGTTGTACCATCTGGGAGCTTGGGAATGAATGCCTTTTCCGGTTCTTGGGTCTTTTGGCAGGTTCTACTCTGGACCCGCCCCACAAAGCCTGTGATATAAATTGGGACAGTGGTCCAGTACCGAGAGCTAGCTTGCTCGCAAGTATGGAGCGAGAGTCCATGGGTCGGTTTGGGTTTGAGTTATCTCCAACAGCATGTTCCTGACAAAGGCCTAGTGGAGAGTCAAGACTGAGGCCCATAAGGGGATGAGACAGAAAATAATATCAATGAGGAGCAGGAGGATGTCACTCATCACTGCCTGGATGTAAAGTCATCAGGACCTGGGTTTCATCCCCAAGACATCAGCCCTGGAGGAATGCCTTTGATAGACTCTGTGTTCCATGATCTCTTCCTTTGCAGGTATGTTGGGGCAGTGTGCATCCTGTAGTTAGAGTTAGGGAAAGAGGTATAATGCAAGTAACTGGCACACATAGTCTACTGAGTGGGTTTGAAATACATTGGGGTATGAAGACATTGGTGTGGAGTGGAGTAGTGTGAAGTGTGAGTAGTGTGAAGTAGTGTGAGTAGTGTGAAGACACAAGTGGTTACGGAGTAACTAGTAACAGAGGTTTAACAAGCAGCCTGTCGATAGCATTTACCTGTTATAGGTGGAATGGCTTCTAGCATTAAGGGAGATGTTGTCGGCATTCCTTCCGCCGGCGGTCTCTCTCCCAGAGCAACCAGATTGCCGCTGTAGAGGTTCCCACTCTGTACAGAGGTACAGAAGTTCAGTAGTTAGGTTAAGTGTACGTGTCGAGCCGATGCAAGGTGCACAGCAGGGCCCACTTCGCTATTCCCTCCTAAATGCAGAATACAGAAAAGGTGTAGATTGTCACAGGGACCCGAGAGTTAGGCCACTCTCACACGGGGCGGATCCATCTGAGCGGAATTCGCCTGCTCAGCAGGGAATCTCTCCGCTGATCCCCGCTGAGCAGGTGGATGACAGGTCCTGTCCGCTTCGCTATGCAGAGCAGACAAGAACAGGGCCTGCTCTCTATGGGGCAGTTGGATAGAAATGGACTGCATGTTCGTTTCCATCTGATTGTCATCCGTTCCAACTCGCTGGACGGATGGCGAATGGATCCCCATCTGTTTGTTTTCAGCGGGTTTTGTTGGATTGGATGCCAGGCGGGTGTCACCTGACATCCGCTACCCCATAGAGGACAATGAGTGGCCTAATTGGGTCCACCTCAAAAATGGACAGGCAGGCCCGATAGGTCCGCTGGTGTGAAAGGAGCCTTAACTAGAGAGCAGTTGCAGTGCAAGCGCACATGGTGTACGTTCATTTCTAGAGGCCTGCCTTAAGGTCAAGTATTCCCCCACAGCAGCCTCAGCCTTGTCTTAGGGAATTGATGAACATGGCAAAATCAAAGGTACTCTATGTGTAGTAAAGTGACCCTATACAAGGTTCCTAGCGTAGGCCAGAAGAACCCACCCCAGGGTAGCTATCTTATGTGACCCTTGCTTAGCACCCAATGAGGAGGGAAACATGAAGACCGTGGCAAACAACTACCAACCGCCTACCTATCCCCCCCTTACACATTCCTATATATTTACTAAGGCTAGCAGCATAAGGATCAAAAATAGTTTATGTTGATTGAGAGAGTTTAGTTCCGCTTTAACATTTGTAAGTACATTTATGTTTGTTTAATTCAAATCAATAAATCTAAACTGCAGCAGAAGCATGCAAGATATAACTTAGTTTTACTTCACTCCTTTATAACTGTATGTGGTACTTTCAATAAAATGGGTTAGCCTTTTTTTCCTTTTTTTTGCTATTCATTTATTGCACAGACACTGGGGGAGATTTACTAAAACTGGTGCACATCGAAACCAATTCGGTTTGCAGCAGAACATGCAAACAGGCAAAAAATTTGTGCGAACACCATTAAAGTCTATGGGACACGAACATGAAAATTGCCATTAAAAGTGTATGGGGACCCGGGTACTACCCCAAGGCACATGTATCAATGCAAAAAAAATTTTTTTAAAAACAGAAGTTCTTTCAGGAGCAGTGATTTTAATATTGCTTAAAGCGGAGTTCCACTCTAAAGTGGAACTTCCGCTCATCGGATTCCTCCCCCCCTCCGGTGTCACAATTGGCACCTTTCAGGGGGGAGGGGGGTGCAGATACCTGTATAATACAGGTATCTGCACCCACTTCCGGGTATAGCTAGCCGCAGCTAGCCGCAGAGTCCCCGCCCACCCCCGTTGTGGGAAATACACAGTTCCCACAACACAACGGGGACCAGTGTAGACGCGCAGCGCGACTCGCGCATGCGCAGTAGGGAACCGGGCAGTGAAGCCGCAACGCTTCACTTCCCGATTCCCTCAGTGAGAATGGCGGCGGCAGCACCCGAGGATCGAGGGACGGTTCGGCCTCGGGTGCCGACATCGCTGGACCCCGGGACAGGTGAGTGTCCTTATTTTAAAAGTCAGCAGCTGCAGTATTTGCAGCTGCTGACATCTTAAAAAAAATTTTTAGCTAAACTCTGCTTTAAATTAAAACAATAAAAATGAAATATTCCTTTAAATATCATGCCTGGGGGGTCCCCTTAGTCTGACTGTAAAGTAGCGCATCTTTCCAATGCTCATAACAGTCCCGCAGCAAAATTACATTTCTAAAGGAAAAAATGTCATTTAAAATTGCTTGCGGCTGTAGTGTATTGCTGGATCCCAGCAACATACATAAAAATTCCTTGAAATAAACGGCTTGGTTTCCCCACCCCCAGTCCATTACAATGAACTTCGGGTTTGGTATGGATATTAAGGGGAATCCCGTGCCAACATTTTTTGAAAAATGGCGTGGGGGTCCCCCCAAAATCTATACCAGGCCCTTCAGGTCTGGTATGGATTTTAAGGGGAACCCCGTGCAAAAAATTTTAAAAAATAGCGTGGGGGTCCCCCCAAAATCCATACCAGACCCTTATCTGAGCACACAACCTGGCAGGCCACAGAAAAAGGGGGGACGAGAGAGCGCTCCCCCCTCCTGAACTGTACCAGGCCACACGCCCTCAACATGGGGAGGGTGCTTTGGGGTCTCATCCCCACAGTCTTTGCCCGGTGGTTGTGGGGGTCTGTGGGCAGGGGGCTTATCAGAATCTGGAAGCCCCCTTTAACAAGGGGGCCCCTAGATCCCGGCCCCCCCCTATGTGAATGGGTATGGGGTACAGCTGATGATGTTCCACTACCAGACCCTTCACTGTGATCATAGATGTCAATAACATATTAATCTGGTCTTTCTCAATTGGGGTGCCAGGGGTGGCGTCAAATGACAGCACCATTGATGACTGCCTAACACATTAATGAGGCTTCACGGAAGTGGGCTTTCTGCTGTGGTGCTGCAAATGTGTTTGTCCTGGGTGCACGCTTAATTGCATGCCCCCAGCATGGAGTCCTGGCTCTCTGAGTAACAATCAGGGGCGGACTGACCATTCGGGCACTCGGGCACTGCCCGAGGGCCCCATGCCACTAAGGGGCCCCATCAGGGTTGCCAGCCTCAATAACACCAGGGACAGTATGTAAAAATCTGTGTTTTTTTAAAAATCCCAAGATTATAGTTGCCCCGCCTCTCCAGTACCTTTTCAGTGTGCGTATGTATATTCTGTGTGTGTATACTGTGTGTGTATATTGTGTGTCTGTGTGTGTATACTGTATGTGTGTGTGTGTGTATAATCTATTGCCTGGGGGCCCCATAATCTCCTATTGCCTGGGGGCCCTATAATCTCCTATTGCCCGGGGGCCCCATAATCTTCTCCTATTGCCCGGGGGCCCCATGAGTTGTCAGTCCACCCCTGGTAATAATTAAGACCCAGGAAGACCAGCTCCCAATTACATAATCAATTTTACTAAGACTGGAGCAGCCAAGTGTGCATGGTAACCAATCAGCTTATAGCTTTCATTTTCAGAGCTGAATTGCAATTATGGGTTTTATTGCATAGTTACATTAGTCTAGCTTGGACTAATGTAATTATGCAGTCGCTGCTGCTACTGTGAACACCTCTTTCTTCTGGATCCTATTCCGAGTGCCTGCCCTGCTGCATAGTAACCACATGGAGTCACTTGCTGTGGCCCCGAAACTTGCACTTTTATCACTGTTATATAATCACTTTAATAAATAGTTGGACGTTATTTTGAAGATTGATGGTGTGCTGGTGATATACGATATGGCTTGCTTAGCATGGGCACTATTCACAGAACACCTTACATTTTTCTCAATGAATGCAAGATGTTCTCTGATTGGATGAGGTGAATAGGCAGGTAGCCTGAGACTCAGAAGACAGTGACGATCACTGAAGAAATGGTGAAGTAAGTCTCCACTTCCATAGAAGTTCAGGTATGGCAAATGAATACTAACCTTGGTACAAAACTTGTCCAATTAAACTATGCAAAAAAATCCATACTTAGAATTCAGCTTTAACTGAACAAGCTGAAGCTCAAAGCTGATTGGTTACTATGCACAGTTTCTCCAGATTTTGTCTGCTCCAGTTTTAGTAGTTGTCAGTAGGATTGATTTACTAAAACTGGAGAGTGTAAAATCTGGTGGAGCTGTGTATGTTAGCCAATCAGCTGCTAACTTCAGTTTGTTCAGTTAAGCTTTGACAAAAAAAAACCTGGAAGCTGATTGGTTTCTATGCAGAGTTGCACCAGATTTTGCACTCTCCAGTTTTAGTAAATCAACCCCACTGCGTTTAAGTAGGAAAAAAGTAAAATGCAAACAAATGTTTCCTGCCTCTACTATAAAAAAAACAACAAATGATGCACACATATATGGTATCCCCAAGCACATAAGGTGTAGGAGAATTTATATTGGCTTTTTTGCAGTTTGTTTTTTTTTTTTTGGGGGGGGGGGGGGGGGTTTGGTGGTGGGTCATGGTAATGGCATTAAAATATAAAGATAATGAAAAAAAATTATAAAATTACTTTTGGACGTTTCACAGCATAAAGCCCATTCATAAAATGCAGGCCACAATATGGGGCCTATATAGTCTTACAGAGTCTGCTTAACATAGTGGAGAAAATTCTGTATTTAAAGGTAAACCAGCAGAGCATGACCTGGGTGTTCCTCCGGGCTTTCTTTTATTAACATTGTTTAAATTATTTATATTAAAAGTGCAAGCTTTTTAAATTTACCTTAAAATGGAAGGCTGAAGGAGATCATTCAATAACACCTCTGTATTTATCCACCAGTGATTAGGGATGAGCTTCGTGTTCGAGTCGAACCCATGTTCGACTCGAACATCGTCTGTTCGCCCGTTCGCCGAATTGCGAACGATATGGGCCGTTCGCGCCAAATTCGTGTGGCGCGTTACGGCCCATAATTCACTGCGGCATCGCAGTGCATTGCTGGCTGATGATTGGCCAAGCATGCACTATGACCCGCATGCTTGGCCAATCACAGCGCCGTCTGAACAGAGAGCTGTAATTGGCCAAAGCCAAGGAGGCTTTGGCCAATTATGGCTCAGGGGATTTAGTACACGCCCCACATTATATAAGGCCGCCTGCACGGCGGCCCTGTGTAGTGTGTGTTCCAGCGTTGAGATAGATAGATAGACAGAGGGACAGTGTAATTCGATTTAAGTTAGATAGATTAGGCAGGAGAGTCAGTGAGTTAGCTGCACTTACAGTGTATTGTGTAAAGGCTTGTCTTGTTACAGTATTTACAGCTACCTGAAGAAAATTGCTGGTGTTCTTTTGATCCTATTAGTACCACAGTCAGGCAGCTAGAGTATTTACAGTTAGTGTAGTGCGACCTCTGCACAGTGTTCAGCTAAAGCTACCTGTAGAAGGTTAGTGATGTTTTCCTGATCCTATCACTACCGCAGGCAGCTAAATAAGCTACAAATTAGTGTAGTGCGAGCTCTGCACAGTGTTCAGCTAAAGCTACCTGTAGAAGGTTGGTGGTGTTTTCCTGATCCCATCACTACCGCAGGCAGCTAAATAAGCTACAAGTTAGTGTAGTGCGAGCTCTGCACAGTGTTCAGCTAAAGCTACCTGTAGAAGGTTGGTGGTGTTTTCCTGATCCTATCACTACCGCAGGCAGCTAAATAAGCTACAAGTTAGTGTAGTGTGAGCTCTACACAGTGTTCACCAAAGCTACCTGTAGAAGGTTGGTGGTGTTTTCCTGATCCTATCACTACCGCAGGCAGCTAAATAAGCTACAAGTTAGTGTAGTGTGAGCTCTACACAGTGTTCGCCAAAGCTACCTGTAGAAGGTTGGTGGTGTTTTCCTGATCCTATCACTACCGCAGGCAGCTAAATAAGCTACAAGTTAGTGTAGTCCGTCCTCCTCACAGTGTTCAGCTAAAACTACAAGTTAGTGTAGTGCGAGCTCTGCACAGTGTTCAGCTAAAGCTACCTGTAGAAGGTTGGTGGTGTTTTTCTGATCCTATCACTACCGCAGGCAGCTAAATAAGCTACAAGTTAGTGTAGTGCGTCCTCCTCACAGTGTTCAGCTAAAACTACAAGTTAGTGTAGTGCGAGCTCTGCACAGTGTTCAGCTAAAGCTACCTGTAGAAGGTTAGTGGTGTTTTCCTGATCCTATCACTACCACAGGCAGCTAAATAAGCTACAAGTTAGTGTAGTGTGAGCTCTGCACAGTGTTCAGCTAAAGCTACCTGTAGAAGGTTGGTGGTGTTTTCCTGATCCTATCACTACCGCAGGCAGCTAAATAAGCTACAAGTTAGTGTAGTGCGTCCTCCTCACAGTGTTCAGCTAAAACTACAAGTTAGTGTAGTGCGAGCTCTGCACAGTGTTCAGTTAAAGCTACCTGTAGAAGGTTGGTGGTGTTTTCCTGATCCTATCACTACCGCAGGCAACTAAATAAGCTACAAGTTAGTGTAGTGCGAGCTCTGCGCAGTGTTCAGCTAAAGCTACCTGTAGAAGGTTGGTGGTGTTTTCCTGATCCTATCACTACCGCAGGCAGCTAAATAAGCTACAAGTTAGTGTAGTGTGAGCTCTGCACAGTGTTCAGTTAAAGCTACCTGTAGAAGGTTGGTGGTGTTTTCCTGATCCTATCACTACCGCAGGCAGCTAAATAAGCTACAAATTAGTGTAGTGCGAGCTCTGCACAGTGTTCAGCTAAAGCTACCTGTAGAAGGTTGGTGGTGTTTTCCTGATCCCATTATTACCGCAGGCAGCTAAATAAGCTACAAGTTAGTGTAGTGCGAGCTCTGCACAGTGTTCAGCTAAAGCTACCTGTAGAAGGTTGGTGGTGTTTTCCTGATCCTATCACTACCGCAGGCAGCTAAATAAGCTACAAGTTAGTGTAGTGTGAGCTCTGCACAGTGTTCACCAAAGCTACCTGTAGAAGGTTGGTGGTGTTTTCCTGATCCTATCACTACCGCAGGCAGCTAAATAAGCTACAAGTTAGTGTAGTCCGTCCTCCTCACAGTGTTCAGCTAAAACTACAAGTTAGTGTAGTGCGAGCTCTGCACAGTGTTCAGCTAAAGCTACCTGTAGAAGGTTGGTGGTGTTTTCCTGATCCTATCACTACCGCAGGCAGCTAAATAAGCTACAAGTTAGTGTAGTGCGTCCTCCTCACAGTGTTCAGCTAAAACTACAAGTTAGTGTAGTGCGAGCTCTGCACAGTGTTCAGCTAAAGCTACAAGTTAGTGTAGTGCGTCCTCCTCACAGTGTTCAGCTAAAACTACAAGTTAGTGTAGTGCGAGCTCTGCACAGTGTTCAGCTAAAGCTACCTGTAGAAGGTTAGTGGTGTTTTCCTGATCCTATCACTACCGCAGGCAGCTAAATAAGCTACAAGTTAGTGTAGTGCGAGCTCTGCACAGTGTTCAGCTAAAGCTACTTGTAGAAGGTTGGTGGTGTTTTCCTGATCCTATCACTACCGCAGGCAGCTAAATAATCTACAAGTTCATTTTTTGCGAGCTCTGCACAGTGTTCAGCTAAAGCTACCTGTAGAAGGTTGGTGGTGTTTTCCTGATCCTATCACTACCACAGGCAGCTAAATAAGCTACAAGTTAGTGTAGTGTGAGCTCTGCACAGTGTTCAGATAAAGCTACCTGTAGAAGGTTGGTGGTGTTTTCCTGATCCTATCACTACCGCAGGCAGCTAAATAAGCTACAAGTTAGTGTAGTGCGTCCTCCTCACAGTGTTCAGCTAAAACTACAAGTTAGTGTAGTGCGAGCTCTGCACAGTGTTCAGTTAAAGCTACCTGTAGAAGGTTGGTGGTGTTTTCCTGATCCTATCACTACCGCAGGCAGCTAAATAAGCTACAAGTTAGTGTAGTGCGAGCTCTGCGCAGTGTTCAGCTAAAGCTACCTGTAGAAGGTTGGTGGTGTTTTCCTGATCCTATCACTACCGCAGGCAGCTAAATAAGCTACAAGTTAGTGTAGTGTGAGCTCTGCACAGTGTTCAGTTAAAGCTACCTGTAGAAGGTTGGTGGTGTTTTCCTGATCCTATCACTACCGCAGGCAGCTAAATAAGCTACAAGTTAGTGTAGTGCGTCCTCCTCACAGTGTTCAGCTAAAACTACAAGTTAGTGTAGTGCGAGCTCTGCACAGTGCTCAGCTAAAGCTACCTGTAGAAGGTTGGTGGTGTTTTCCTGATCCTATCACTACCGCAGGCAGCTAAATAAGCTACAAGTTAGTTTTTTGCGAGCTCTGCACAGTGTTCAGCTAAAGCTACCTGTAGAAGGTTGGTGGTGTTTTCCTGATCCTATCACTACCGCAGGCAGATAAGTAAGCTACAAGTTCTTTTTTTGCGAGCTCTGCACAGTGTTCAGCTAAAGCTACCTGTAGAAGGTTGGTGGTGTTCTCATACTACAGGCAGGCAGTTGATTTTGCTAGCTGCAGTATCAGTATATATATATATATATATATATATATATATATATATATATATCCCAGCTTAGTGCAGCTACAGGCCATTAGTATGTCTGGAAGGCCAACAAGGAGAGACAGACAGTCACAAGCCAATAAAAGAGGGCAAGCAGGCTCTGTGTCTAGAGGCAACAGTGCTGGTCGTGGAGACGGTGCATCCTCATCAGCACGTGGCCGTGGCCTTTCGTCAGCTGGCTGTGTTGAGCCGCAACATGTAGAAGACTTGGTCGAGTGGATGACCAAGCCGTCCTCAACCTCCTCATCCTCTCTCACCCATGCTCAGGGTACTTTGTCTGGCAAAGCAGCTGCCAACGTGGCCTCTTCCCTCGGCTCAATGGCATCAGTGACTCCTTCCCTAGCCCCACCATGTCCTCCTGAGGAGTCCCTCAAACTGTTTGACCACAGTGTTGGGTACATGCTCCAGGAGGATGCCCAGCGTTTAGAAGGCTCTGTTTATGATACTGATCTAAATAAAGGCAGTAACATGAGCACGGACAGAGGGGGTGCCCAAGAAGGACAGCAATCTGGCAGTCTGCACCGCTGAAAGAAGTTCGCTCCCAGCCATCCACATGCCCAGCGGTTGAATACTAGCTTGGCAAAATTGCTAGCACTTCAACTGCTGCCTTTTCAGTTGGTAGACTCTGCCCCCTTCTGTGAGTTTGTGGAATGTGCGGTTCCTCAGTGGCAGGTACCCAAACACCACTTTTTCTCATGGAAGGCGATTCCGGCTCTCTACCGGCATGTGGAAGGCAATGTCCATGCCTCGCTGGACAGGGCGGTCAGCGGTAAGGTGCATATTACCGCTGACTCATGGTCCAGCAGGCATGGACAGGGACGTTACTTAAGTTTCACCACGCATTGGGTGACTCTGCTGGAAGCTGGGAAGGATGCAGGACAAGGTGCAGTAGTGTTGGAGGTTGTTTTGCCACCACGCCTCCAAAATGCCACTACTAATGATTGTGACACACCTCTCTCCTCCACCCCCTCCTCTTCTTCTTCCTCCATGGCCTCTTCCTGTGCTTTGGCCTCTGAACCAGCGGTGCTCTGTAGGCGTTCAAGGGGCTACGCAAGAATGCAGGCCAAAAGATGTCATGCAATGCTTGAGCTGGTGTGCTTGGGGGACAGGAGCCACACTGGGGCAGAGGTTCTGTCAGCTCTGCAGGGGCAGGTTCAGAGGTGGTTGACGCCACGCCAACTTAAGGCAGCAATGGTGGTTTGCGACAATGGCACCAACCTCCTCTCTGCCCTCCGACAGGGACAACTGACCCATGTGCCCTGTTTGGCTCAATGTCCTTAACTTGGTGGTGCAGCGGTTCTTGGGCAGGTACCCGGGCTTACAGGATGTCCTGAGGCAGGCCAGGAAAGTCTGTGTGCATTTCCGCCGGTCATATAATGCCAGTGCTCGGCTGGCAGACCTCCAAAAGGAATTCAACCTGCCCAAGAACCGCCTAATCTGTGACATGCCCACCAGGTGGAACTCAACGTTGGCCATGCTGCAGCAGCTGCACATGCAGCAGAGGGCCATCAATGAGTACCTGTGTGACTATGGCACGCCAGTGGGCCATGATCAGGGATACATGCACTGTCATGTCACCATTTGAGGAGGCCACGAGGATGGTGAGCAGTGACAGTGCATGCATCAGTGATACTGTCCCCCTTGTCCACCTGTTGGAGCACACGCTGCGTGGAATAATGGACAGGGCACTTGAGGCAGAACAGAGGCAGGAAGAGGAGGACTTTCTTAGCTCTCAAGGCCCCCTTTATCCAGACAGTGCTCCTGCGTGCCCGCCGATCATACAGGAAGAGGACGAGGAGGAAGAGGAGGAGGAGGATTGTGTCAGTATGGAGGTGGAGACTGGCACTCAGCATCAGCAGCAGTCTTTAAGGGATCAGTCCCAAGAAACACATGGACTTGTACGTGGCTGGGAGGAGGTGGCTGTGGACCATGTCATCCTTAGTGACCCAGAGGACTCCGGACCGAATGCCTCAGCAAACCTACGCTGCATGGCCTCCCTGATCCTGCAAAGCCTGCGTAAGGATCCTCGTATTCGTGGTATCAAGTAGAAGGACCAATACTGGCTGGCAACCCTCCTTGATCCACGTTACAAGGGTAAGGTTGCGGACCTTATCTTGCCATCACAGTGGGAGCAGAGGATGAAACATCCTCGGGAGGCCTTGCAGAAAGGTCTGTGCAACGCATTCCCAGAGACTGGGAGGTTACAAACTCCTGTTTCTGGACAACGTGTTGCTGAGGCTTCGGTCAGTCAAAGAAGGAGCGGTGGAGAAGGTGGCCGTCTGACCGATGCGTTCAGACAATTTTTTAGTCCGCAGCCCCAAGGTATGATCGGTTCCAGCAACCATCGGCAGCGTCTGTTTTACATGGTGCAGGAATACCTAGGGGCAAGATCTGACTTGGACACCTTTCCCACCGAAAATCCTCTGGGTTACTGGGTCTTGAGGACGGATCACTGGCCAGAGCTTGCACAGTATGCAATTGAGCTACTGGCCTGTCCTGCATCCAGCGTTCTTTCGGAATGCACATTCAGTGCTTCTGGAGGCTTTGTAACCGATCACAGGGTGCGTCTGTCCACTGACTCGGTTGATGGACTGACCTTCATAAAAATGAATCAGTCTTGGATCACCACCAGCTACCAAGCACCTGATGCTGATGTAGCCGAATAATTTTTTTTTTAAATCTCAGATCCCTTCAAAGACTGCCTATGCTGATGCTGAGTGACTATCCTGAGTAATTATCCTCTTCCTCCTCAATGATCATGCTGATAGCTTGTAAGAACATTTTTGGTTCTGGGCACCGTCACCGGTGCCTAAGGCCCAATTTTTCAGCCCCTGTTTAACAGGGGCGTGTAATTACAATTTTTGATGCAATACTTTGCAGCAGGGCTTGTTCCCGCGTTCCAACTAGAGTATCTGTGAGGAGTTGCAGTGTTGTGGCACCAGCACCAGTGCCTAAGGCACAATTTTTCAGCCCCTGTTTAACAGGAGCGTGTAATTACAATTTTTGATGCAATACTTTGCAGCAGGGCTCGTTCCCGCGTTCCAACTAGAGTATCTGTGAGGGTTTGCAGTGTTGTGGCACCAGCACCAGTGCCTAAGGCCCAATTTTTCAGCCCCTGTTCAACAGGGGCATGTAATTACAATTCTTGATCTAATATTTCACAGCTGGGCCGTTTCTGCGCCCACCAAGATTAACTGTGAGGACTTACAGTGTTGTGCCACCAGCACCACCACCACCACCAAAGGCCCAATTTTTCAGCCCCTGTTCAACAGGGGCATGTTATTACAATTTTTGATGCAATACTTTGCAGCAGGGCTCGTTCCTGCGTTCCAACTAGTGTATCTGTGAGGGGTTGCAGTGTTGTGGCACCAGCACCATTGCCTAAGGCACAATTTTTCAGCCCCTGTGTTGTGCCACCAGCACCACCACCACCACCAAAGGCCCAATTTTTCTGGCCCTGTTCAACAGGGGCATGTAATTACAATTTTTGATTGAATATTTCACAGCAGGGCCCATTTCTGCTCCCACCAAGATTAACTGTGAGGACTTACAGTGTTGTGCCACCAGCACCACCACCAGCACCAAAGGCCCAATTTTTCAGCCCCTGTTCAACAGAGGCATGTAATTACAATTCTTGATATAATATTTCACAGCAGGGCTCGTTTCTGCGCCCACCAAGATTAACTGTGAGGACTTACAGTGTTGTGCCACCAGCACCACCACCACCACCAAAGGCCCAATTTTTCAGCCCCTGTTCAACAGGGGCATGTAATTAGAATTCTTGATCTAATATTTCACAGCAGGGCCCGTTCATGCTCCCACCAAGAGTAACTGTGAGGACTTACAGTGTTGTGGCACCAGCATTACCATCACCAAAGGCCCAATTTTTCTGGCCCTGTTCAACAGGGGCATGTAATTACAATTCTTGATCTAATATTTCACAGCAGGGCTCTGTGAGGGCTTACAGTGTTGAGGCCACAACAACACCTAAGGCCCAAATTTCTGCTAAGTATATAGGGCAGGCCCCTACTTTCAAACATCCAACTTACAAACGACTCCTACTTGCAAACGGAAGGAGACAACAGGAAATGAGATGAAATCTACCCCATAGGAAGGGAAGTTCTCTCCTGTAAGAGTTAATATGGGAAAAACTTTTCTCCTTTCCACTGATGCTTTATCACCAATCCTTGTTTCACTAAAAACCCCACATTTTCAAAAAACATTTGTCATTGGGACAAAAAGTGAGTTGAAATCTTCTGAAGAGGAGCACAGACAGCAAAACAAATTTCCTGTTTTCCAAAAAGCTTAAAAACAGATTTTTTGGCTGGAGCTACACTTTAAAAATGTACCAGTTCAAAATTACAAACAGATTCTACTTAACAACAAACCTACAGTCCCTGTCTTGTTTGCACCGCCTGTATACTGCTGTTCAGAGTATATAGGGCCTTGGGGCCCCACGCCTTTCTTTTTTTTAATTTGGGTGCGGGGTTCCCCTTAATATCCATACAGGACCCAAAGGGCCTGGTAATGGACTGGAGGGTACCCATGCTGTTTGTCTCACTGATTTTCATCCATATTGCCAGGACCCGACATTACATTAAAGCCGCAAGCAGTTTTAAATTACTTTTTTTTTCTTTAAAAATGTCATTTTGTGCAGGGACTGTTCTAAGCACAGGAAACACGCGCCACTTTACAGGCATACTATAGACACCCCCCAGGTACGATATATAAAGGAATATTTCACTTTTTTTTTTTTTTTTTACTTTAAGCATCATTAAAATCCCAAAAAAAGCTGTTTTTAAAAGTTTTTTTTGCATTAATACATGTCCCCTGGGGCAGGACCCCGGTCCCCAAACCCTTTTTAGGACAATACCATGCAAATTAGCCTTTAAAATTAGCACTTTTGATTTCGAACGTTCGAGTCCCATAGACGTCAATGGGGTTCTAACGTTCGTGCAAATTTTCGGTCCGTTCGCAGGCTCTGGTGCGAACCGAACCGGGGGGTGTTCGGCTCATCCCTACCAGTGATCTTAAAACTGGTAATTATCCCTGCCTAGTATTATATTTGGTGGCCTGGTAGACTATGCCATGGTTGCCATATTTCATCTGTCAGTCTGCATTACATTACAATGCAAAACCACATGTAGGCACTGAATACTTATTATTATTATTATTATTATTATTATTATTATTATTATTATACAACAATTTGCGCAGCGCTTTACAATATGGGGGCACACAGTACAGTTACAATACAATTCAATACAGGAGGGTTTAGAGGGCCCTGCTCGTTACAGCTTATTATAATTCTTAGTTATTTAAAGGTAAAAAAATTGGTTTTATAATAATAAATCATGTTGATTTTTTTTTATTTTTTTATTTGTGTAAAGCATGTCACAGAAATTTACTGTACTAATTACTAGGATCTACCAAAGAATCCCATATCTGAGCCCATTGCCACATAGAACAGTAGACTTGGCACAGATGCGTTTAGACTGCATTGTCAAAAATGCTGTCATTGCAAGTTATGTTTAGAGCAGCTACAGACTGTCATCCTGAAATAAAACAGAGAGTGCATCTACCACCGTTGTAATCTGTGCACAGTTGTTGGCACAAGCAATTGAGCAGCAAAATGTTTATAGGCGTGTTGTGAATGTTTCAGATGTACTTTGGAGTTATTCAGCATTGTCCTTGCCTGAGCTATTAAAGTAACATTTACTACTATTATATACTGTTATATATATCATATTTTTACTATTATTATATATATCATATGTTTACTATTACTATATATTGTTCATCAGGAGGCTCTCATTGTTTTACGAAAATTGATAGGAGAGGAATATGATTGTGCCTGCCTTGCAGAACCTGATATGACATACAGTACACATTTGGAAAGATAGGACATAAAGATGCATTGATAGAGCCACTGTGTCAGCAACATTGCGCCAGCTGTCAGGTTAATGCACGTGTGAGAATTCCAGTGTTAATTTTGTCAACAAAAACCTTTTTGTCAAAACTTTCCTCAGCGGCCTTTGTACGGTGATGAAAACGAAATGAAAAGTACACCACATTTTCGCCCAATGACGAAAACTATGACGAAAATCTATTACGTTTTTGTTAACAAATGAAAGAAAATTGTGAGGCAGGGGCGTTTATCCTCATGAACTTCAGATGGGAAAGAAGCAGCGCCAATCTAAGTGCAGCATGTGAAGCAAAAAGGAACATTTATTAGGTATTGCACTTGCAGGATAAGACTGAGTGCATGGCATGTAAAGGAGACCAAGCAGTGAAGTCCCCCTGGATGGAGAGCTGTGGTGTCTTACGTTGTCGGCCACACCTGTGGTTTCCATTACTCCGGGCAGTGGGTGGGAGAGCAAGTGAGCATCACCGGGGAGACAGAAAGACTGTGGTGGATTTTGGCGTGGCGCGCTTCAGAAGTATGCATGCTCCTTGCTCAGGCTTTCCGAGCAGGTATTTCAGCTGAGGTTAAAGTGCCGGTGGAGAACAAGGCTCAGTGCACCAGTTCCAGCCATAACCCCACAGAAACAGCACAGCGAGTGGCGGCCACAGGGATATGCCAGTGGTGTAATATATTAAATAAACAGTGGTTTATTCATGACACAAACAGCAAGGAATAATAGTATAAAAACATAAGTGAAAAAATATAGAAGTAAAAGATAATGTCATAAAATGATCTGTCCAAGATAAAAGGAAGTAAAAAAATAGGATAAAAAATAATAAATGATAAAAATAATAGAAAATAAAAAACAATAGATGGGGTCTAAAAGTTCAGCTC
Organism: Aquarana catesbeiana; assembly: GCF_042186555.1. Taxonomy (NCBI): domain Eukaryota; kingdom Metazoa; phylum Chordata; class Amphibia; order Anura; family Ranidae; genus Aquarana; species Aquarana catesbeiana. The sequence continues at coordinate 311,224,324 of NC_133327.1, read as the reverse complement.
TCCATCCACATAGACTTCACTGCTTGGTCTCTTTTATATGCCATTTACTTGGTCTTATCCTGTAAGTGCAATGCCTAATAAATGTTCCTTTTTGCTTCACATAGTGCACTTAGATTGGTGCTGCTTCTCTCCCATCCTCTTTACATACAGAGCCACTTCTTACTCTGATGGCTGGCTGCCTATTCACTAAACACATTCAATTTTAGTTGACTAAAATGTACTGGAGATTTTAGTCAACTAAAATATGACTAAAACTAAAACAATTGCCGATGACTAAAATGGGACTAAAACTAAAATGGCATTTTAGTCAAAAGACTATAACTAAAACCAAATTTAAAATTTGATGCCAAAATTAACACTGGAGCTTGCACAACAGCACATTACAGTGTATGCACAAGTACATACTGGTGCCAAGCAGATACTGGTGTCTGAGCTCTGCATAGGATTCATGCTAAATGATCTTTTAGCCTGTACTCCCATGATTCTTGATCCTGAAACTTATATTGACCTTGTTATTTTCCCTACTTCCGCTTGACACACTTTGGATTGCCCCATTTGTCTGATTGCTGCTTATATCCATTATTGACCTTGGCCTGAACTTCAAACCAAGATTCTGCCTATCAACTTAGGACCTCACTGCCTGCATGTTGCCAGCCTCTGCCTCTTTCTGACTGATCCTGCCAACAACGTGTTGCCCTTTGCTTTGTTGTTACTGGACCTTGTTGCTCGAATGCTCATAACTAAACTTAGTTGTACCCCTGCTCACCTGATACCAGTGCTCCCAGGTTCCAGTCTTCAGTGTCTGCACCCTGTGCCCTTCCATCGCCCTTGCAGACCCTGTCTTATCTTTCAGGGGTGCTTGGACGGGAACTGTGCAAGAGGCCATCCTTGAAATTTCAGACGCCTTATACAGGTCCATAACACACAGTGAAAATATCCCCTATCTCTCCAAAGAGGTGGAACTTGAGATAACTCTGCAGATAGAGCTGCAGGGAATACATTTTGTACCAGCACAATGCTAATGTCATTCAGCAGCTTGGGCCTAGAGTTAAAAAGAAGTACAATGTGCTCTTAGTTTTAAAAATAATTCCAAATAGTCTTTGCAATTGCAATCAACCTAAAAGAGACATTTTAATGTAATCCTGCTTTGGAAGTAATAACTGTCTATACAAGGGTTACTTTTACATAGCTGACATCCTATTTTTTGGACACACTTAATCCAAAATGATGGTAGGACATCTGCAGCATTTGTGTCTCCTTTTCAGCCAAACAGATGGACTTCACTATTTTATTTTTGCAAGGCTTGCAAAACTTCTAGAAAGCTTAGGAAAGTTGTTAAATCCTTGTGCAAGCAACGTCGGCCAGATTAGGAAGAAATCGCGTTATACAAAGTAACTTTCACTTCAAGTACAATCGTAAAACAAGGTATAAGAAACTTATAAACATCAGGATAGAATAAGTGATATTCCAGACCTTCTCAAAACCCCTTGCAGTTACCAAGCAGAAACGTTCCTTTTTTAACTGAAGATATAAAACAAATATTGCTCGCTCATCGTACATGTTCTTGGTGAATTCCCCCGTTACTAAACCCAATAAAAATAGTTATTACATGGGAAAACAAATAATGTGTAAGTCGTAACAGAACCCCCCAGTATTCCCTGTTACTGTATAAGCGACCTATCGGACTGTTCTTCATTAATGCAGCAACTGATTTAGAATATGGTTACTTTTTCCAATCCATGTAACAGTTACTATTGTGAGAAAAAAAAATATTAGGATTCCTACCCTGCTGCAGCATATGATGCCAAGAGGCAAAGAATGGGAGGAAAAATGAGAAGGCCCTTCAGCAGCATCTTGTTCAGTCAGTTCCAAGTTCTCCACAGGCTGCTTTATTCTCTCGTGTCTCCAGAGGCTTTATTTTTATTTAATCTTCAGGAAGTTCTTATTGGAGCAAAGAAGTAAATCGTGTTAATATGCACAGCAGTCAGTGATTCATGCAGTCAGCCCAGAACCATCCCCACCCCTTTCCCTTTCTCTGCCGACACTGTACATGGCTGCCGAGCTCTTGTAACGAGCACTGGTTAATTCCCATGCTGACGATGAATACAGTACATACCTGTGCTGAACACAACAGATGAAGAAGACACATTTCAAAAAGCGTGTATGAGTGTGGGAAGAGTCTGTGAAGTGCAAAGTATGTACCACACCCTCATTGATGAGTTTAGACGTGAAGTAAGCTAATGATAATGTGGAAAATATGCCCTAGCCACAAGTGAGTCAGTAGTAGAAGGGTACACTGTATAGGATTACTTCCCACAGTCTCCGACAGAATCTCCTTACACTGCTGTTTTCCTTATGAGGTATATGGAAGCTTACTGCTGTGCAGAGAGAACGACAAAATACATTTTATACTGATGTGTGGGCCGTGATAATGACTTTCACATGAACAGAGGAAATCTGTATTAAAGCTGTATTAACCACTTCAATACCGGCACTTTCGCACATTCCTGCCCAGGCCAATTTTCAGCTTTCAGCATTGTCACTTTTTAAATGACAATTGCGCGGTCATTCTACACTGTACACAAACTAAATTTTTATGATTTTGTTCCCACAAATAGAGCTCTCTTTTGGTGGTATTTGATCACCTCTGCGGTTTCTATTTTTTGCTAAAACGAATAAAAAATGACAGAAATTTTTTTTAAATAAAAAGTTTTTCTTTGTTTTTGTTATAAAATTTTGTAAATAAGTACGTTTTCTCCTTCACTGATGGGCACTGATAAGCTGCACTGATGGGCACTGATAAGGCGGCACCAATTAGATGGCACTGATTCGGTGGCACTGATGGGCATTGACGATGGGCACTGATAGGCTGCACTGATGGGCACTGATAGGCAGCACTGATAGGTGGCACTGATATGCGGCACTGATGGGCATTGATAGGCAGCACTGATGGGCACTGATAGGCAGCACTGATAGGTGGCACTGATATGCGGCACTGATGGGCATTGATAGGCAGCACTGATGGGCACTCATAGGTGGCACTGGTGGGCACTGATAGGCAACACTGATGGGCACTGAAAGGCTGCACTGATGGGTACTTATGGGTGGCACTGATAGGTGGCACTGCTGGGCACTGATGGGCACTGATAGGCAGCACTGATTGGTGCTGAAAGGTGGCATTGATGGGCACTGATGGCTGGCACTAGCACTGGCTTTCACTGATAGGCATCACTGATGGCATTGGCACTTTTCACTGGCACTGATTGGCAGCTGCCTGGGCACTGATTGGCATTTCCCTGGTGAACTAGGGTGGCATACCTGGTGGTCCAGTGTGGTGGCCATCCCTGGTAGTCCTGGCGGCATCCTGGTGGTCCTGGGCAGGCATTCGAGAGGGGGCTGTGCTGATAAAAAATCAGTACATACCCCCCCCCATCAGGAGAGCAGCCGATCGGATTTCCTCTACTCGCGTCTGACAGACGTGAGTGAGGAAAAGCCCATCAACCGCTCTTCCTGTTTACATCGTGATCAGCCGTGATTGGACACAGCTGATCACGTGGTAAAGAGTCTTTGTCAGAGACTCTTTACCTAGATCGGAGTTGCGGTGTACCAGACTGACACACCGCAACAACAATTGCCATGGTGCGCGCCCCCGGGGCGTACAGCGGTTTAATGTCCTGAGAACGTCATGTGACGTCATATGACCACTTTGCCAACGTCATATTGCTATATGGCGGGCGGCAAGTGGTTAAACTCAAAAATAGAAAAAGTATTATATTGCAGCTTACCAATTCTTAGATGTGATGTCTACATTTTTTTTATTATTTTTTTTTTCATTTTTTCACCTTGGTAATCCAGCTTATAATGCCTCGTACACAAAATCAGATAATCATACAACTTATGGTTCACATTTTGTTGCATAATACTAAAATCAAATTCAACAGTGCATTTTATGCTCTACGAAATGTACGATTTTTTTCGTACGATTCTGTAAAACCTTCCTGTTTGCGTAGCTACGTATTAAAAATGATGTCAAATACGTGTGACCCCTGTGTCTGCCATGCTTTTTGGCTATTTCCGTTCGTATTTTTCTCCCATCTCCTACCAGGTTATTTTCGTGTTTCCGATCAAGCGTGGTGCTTGTCTATTGTTTTTTAGCTGACGCATACTGTACCAATTAACCACTTCACGCAAATCGGTGTACTTTGGCGATAAAAATCGTTGTTATGGCAACAGCTAGCTGCCATAACCTCGATATTTTCAGGAACGGCGTGCGTTTCTCTTTCAGATAAAAGTGGTCTCTGCGGTGGATTCACTGCAAGATCACTTTTATCGGTGGCGGGAGAGGGCCCCCTCCCGCCACGCTCCGGTCATCTCCGCCACTTACCGGAGCCATTGGTAGCGGCAGAGACGATCGCATCCATTCCCCTCACTGCCTAGATGCCGAGTGAGAGAAAGATGGCCCTGCTCGGCTCCATAGCATTGGAGGGCCAAAGCGACGTCAAACGTCACTTTCACCCAATGCTCTTAAAGGGGACTTTTTTTTTTTTTTTAAATGACATTTAATTTTTTTTTTGTTTATTGCATTTTAGTGTAAATTTGAGATCTGAGGTCTTTTTGACCCCAGATCTCATATTTAAGAGGTCTTGTCATGCTTTTTTCTATTACAAGGGATGTTTACATTCCCTGTAGTAGGAATAAAAGTGACCCAATTTTTTTTTTTAAAGGCCAGTGTAAAAATAAAAAATAAAAGGCAAAATTAATTAAAAATGTTTTTTTTTTAAAGCACCCCGTCCCACAGAGATCGCGCGCAGAAGCGAACACATACGTAAGTCACGCCCGCATATGAAAACAGTGTTCAAACCACACATGTGCGGTATTGCCGTGATCGTTAGAGCAAGAACAATAATATAATAATATAACTGGTAACCTGTAAACAATTTTAAATGTCACCAATGGAGATTTTTAAGTGCCAAAGTTTGTCGCCATTCCACGAGCAGGCGCAATTTTGAAGATTGCATCTGCCTAGATGCTGAGTGAGAGAAAGATGGCCCCGCTCGGCTCCATAGCATTGGAGGGCCAAAGCGATGTCAAACGTCACTTTCGCCCAATGCTCTTAAAGGGGACTTTTTTTTTTTTTTTTAAATGACATTAATTTTTTTTTTTTTTTTATTGCATTTTAGTGTAAATTTGAGATCTGATGTCTTTTTGACCCCAGATCTCACATTTAAGAGGTCCTGTCATGCTTCTTTTCTATTACAAGGGATGTTTACAAATTTAAACATCACCAATGGAGATTTTTAAGTGCCAAATGTTGTCGCTATTCCACGAGCAGGCGCAATTTTGAAGCGTGACATGTTGGGTATCAATTTACTCTGTGTAACATTATCTTTTACAATATAGAAAAAATTGGGCTAAGTTTACTGTTGTCTTATTTTTTAACTCAAAAAGTGTATTTTTTCCCCCAAAAATTGCACTTTTAGGACCGCTGCACAAATATGGTGTGACATAAAGTATTGCAATGACCACCACTGTCAGCACAGGCAAATGTAGGCAGGCCTATGCTGCAAGCTAGGCCTGTCTGTTTTGATCTGGGGGCTGGGAGTGGTCAGAGTAGCAGTGGGTGTGACCACCTGTTCTCTAGTTCTGAGGCGCCTCCCCTGCTTCCAGGGAGAATATTCTGGAAGAGGGGCAGGGCCTGGAACTGGAGTGGCAGGCAGCTCATGTGGGAGCCCTGACCAATTCCCAATTGGTATTGGCAGGGGGCGAGCCTCCTATATAAACTGAGGTGATATGCCACTGATGGGGAGTTGTCGGCTGAGTGAAGTGAGGAATTAAATATTAGGCAGCAGCAGGAGGGCACCCCCATCTGGGGGGGTGTACCGATCGCAGGAGGAGGCCCGGGGAGAACTGTGAAGGAACTTTGCCTGTACACGGTCATTGGCAATGTCTTTACCATCACACGGTCGGTGGTAAAGAGCTCCTGAAGCACAGAGGGCATATGAAGCTGTCGGAACCTATGGCCCAGTCAAGTTCCTCATCAAGGACTCAGGGCAGTGGAAGGTCGGTGAGTGTTACCACAGTGGGGGGCTGGATATGCCAGGAAGTCTGTGAGGGAATTTTGCTTCTACACGGTCATTAGCAAAGTCTTCATTATTTACACGGTGAATAGGAGAGACTGTTGGTATCTGCGCCAAATCGATGTGGCCTGAGGGCACAGGATTTGCAGGTTGGGCTAGCTTGGAACAGTAGTCCACTATCCAAAAGACTGCTTTTAAACTACTAGGCCTCTGGGGAGAGGTGCTACAGGCCTCAGGCCTAGTAGCAGCGACCAACCAGAGCCTGTTTAGGGACTTATTCAGAGTGGATCCTTATTGCTCAAAAAGAAGATGTGACATTACCTAAAGTATTAAGAAGTTGTGCAGGAGGAAACAAGTTTGGGCAGGAGGAGAAAAAGTTCTAAGACCATCACTTTTACACGGTCAAGAGTGTTGTCCTCCTTTACACGGTGATGGATGGGGAATTCTTGAGAACAGTAGTCTGCGGGAGTGAACCACAGGAGGAGCAACAGTCTGCATGGAGATGCAGGAGGAGATTCATACTCAGCTTAAATGCACATCCAATCTTCTGGCTCTAACTATGTGCTGCTGTGCTTATCTTAAAATATGATGGCAATTCTATGGGCATCCCATATCCCCTTTCCCCTATCCAAGTTGTACCCCCTAATAAAGCAACAAAAACAAAACCAGCAAAAGACAGTTCATTGTCTCTGCAAGTGATGTATGAAGTCTGGCAGGGGGGTGAATTGGTGGATTGTCTGTTACTAGTGGCAACTACACCGCTACACTTGTAAACAAGTGTCAAAAAGAAGCTCGGTCTTTAAGTGGTTAAACAATTGTCATTCTCTGGCCTATCGTCCGAGCAACGTTTTCGTGTTTGTCCCTTCAGATATTGTTGGATGTACTGTCGTGTTCAGCTGTGGAAAGTTGTGTACTAATGATCAGACTATCCAAAAGCGATTTTTATCATCTGATTATCTGATCGTGTGTACAAGGCAGAAGTCTGTTATTTTTTTATGTTCCTTTAACAGACCAAGCTGTCCTGCAAAAGTAGCATTTAGAGGGTTGAGATAAACCATTTACCAATGACAAGGGTGCTTACAATGATCAGCTTTAATTTATTTATGTAGAACTTTTATCACAAAAGAATAAAATGTTGTAACTGCTTAACCACTTCCCGACCGCCTGCCATGCATGGATGGCTCTGTTGCGCAAAATTCCGTACCAGTACGTGATTTTATCAATAACCACTGGGGGACGCTCGCCGCTGGAGCTGCGATCACGCACTGATTGGCCACAGGGGATGCCAATTAGCAGGCCAGGCAGACGCGATCGCTCCCCGCAGAGACAGAACGGTGGCCTGCCAATGTAAACATACAGACCGCTGTACTGTCAGGCATGGACACTGTGATCTAGTGTTTCTGCTAATCAGGAACACGGATCAGAGTGTCCATGCAGTGAGCCCATCCCCCCCCTTCGAAACACACTGAGGCCTGGTTCACACCTATGAACATGAACACCTGTGCATTTTTTCGTGTGTTTTCAGTTTTGCAGAAACACAATACAGTCCATTTAACATGGTTTCCTATGGATGTAGTTCACATCTGTGCATTTTGTGAAAAGGGCCAGGGACTTTTTTTCTGGTAAAATAGACTTCAATGGATCAAAATCGTGTATTGAAAAATGCAAAATGAACCTGGAATATGCAAACTGCAACCTGCATAGGTTATAGTTGCCAACATTGTAAAAAAATGTATAGGGACACTTTTTTGAATGTGGGCAGAGTCTTATTATAATTAAGGGGCGGGGCATGCGTTTTAAGGTGAGGTGTAGAAGGGGAAGAAATATTTGGCATGGTTTCAACTGAATAGTGGGCGTGGCTTACAGGGGTGTGGCTCAAAGGGGGTGTGGTCCATGTCTGAGATGAATGAGGGATGGGGGGAGATAGAAAGAAATAGGGAGGGAGGGAAGGAGAGAGAGAGGCAAGGAAAGAAAGAGGGATGGAGGGACAGCAGGCCCAGATCCTATACCACAATAGAAATATGTGTATTCCATAAAGTTTAACAATCAGTAGATAAAGATACTCCAAACACCTGGTGTTAGCGCTTCAATTATCCCGACACCATGGTTGTTATGGTGTGTGGATGGTTGAAGAGCATTATTATTATTATTACATTGTAATATAAAATGAAATATTCTACATTATGGTGAGTTGAACTCAGCGGGAGCCCTGAGTGTGTCCCCTGCCACCAGATGCCATCAGGTGTCCCCAGCGAAGTGCCTCCTTCCATCAGGCATTCCCAGCAGAGTCCCTCCTTACATCAGGTGTCCCCAGCGGAGTGCCTCCTTACATCAGGTGTCCCCAGTACAGTACCTCTTACATCAGGTATCCCCAGTGGAGTGCCTCTTACATCAGGGGTCCCCAGTACAGAACCTCTTAGGTCAGGTGTCGCCAGTGGAGTACCTCTTAAATCAGTGCCCCCAGCGGAGTTCCTCTTAAATCAGTGCCCCCAGTGGAGTGCCTCTTAAATCAGTGCCCCTAGCAGAGTGCCTCTTAAATCAGTGCCCCCAGCCAAGTGCCTCCTAAATCAGTGCCCCAGTGTTGGCTGCAGAGAGAGTGTTGGCTGCAGTCTAGCTACATCTCCTCTCTTTCCTCGTGTTCAGGGGAGAGGGGAGGGGCCGATCCGTGCAGCTAACCCCGGCTGGAGAATTGGGAAGAGAGAAGCAGATTCATTGGCTGCACGGATCGGCCCCTCCCCTCTCCACTGAACACGAGGAACAAGAGGAGATGTAGCTGAACACAAGGGGGAAGCTCTTGCGGCGGCGCCGGCGGCCAGTTTGTTGGAGCCAGGAGCCAGAACTGCTGCAGAGCCAAACATTCCCTTTTTTCCATGGACAAAAGGCAAAATCCCGAATCAGGACGGCCTCCAATCGGGACGAGGGTCCCAAAATCGGGATTGTCCCGGGAAAATCAGGAATGTTGGCTATGATAGGTGTGAATCAGGCCTGAGGGAACACTGTTAACTCTTTGATCGCCCCTGATGTTAACCCCTTCCCTGCCAGTGTCATTTATACTGTGTCAGTGCATATTTTTAGTACTGATCACTGTAATAATGTTTCCAAAAAAGTGTCAAAAGTGTCAGCTAGGTGTCCGATCTGTCTGCTGCAATCCCGCTGAAAATTGCTGATCGCCGCCATTACAAGTAAAAATAAAAAACAAAATTAAAAAAACTCCATAAAAATATTCCCTATTTTGTAGACGCTATAACTTTTGTGCAAACCAATCAATATATGCTTATTGGGATTTTTTTTACCAAAAATATGTAGCAGAGTACATATTGGCCTAAATTGATGAAGAAATTCGATTTTTTTTTTTTTTTTATTGGATATGTATTATAGCAGAAAGTAAAAAATATTGTTTTTGTTCAAAGTTGTCGGTATTTTTTATTTATAGCGCAAAGAATAAAAACAGCAGAGGTGATCAAATACCACCAAAAGAAAGCTCTGTTTGTGGGGGGAAAAAAAACATCAATTTTATTCGGGTACAGCATCACACGACCGTGCAATTGTCAGTTAAACTAACGCAGTGCTGTATCGCAAAAAATGGCCTGGTCATTAAGGGGGTAAAACCTTCCGGGGCTGAAGTGGTTAAAAAGTGTTAGCTGAAACTCGGTTTTATCCCCTTACCTCTGAGTTGAAAAAAAAACTATATTTTTTACTTTCTGCTATAAAACATACCCAATAAAAAAATTTTTAAAAATCTAATTTCTTCATCAATTTAGGTCAATATGTATTCTGCTACATATTTTTGGTAAAAAAAAAATTTCAATAAGCGTATATTGATTGGTTTAAAAAAGTTATAGCGTCTGCAAACTATGGGATATTTTAATGGAATTTTTAGTTATTTATTTATTTATTTTACTAGTAATGGCGGTGATCAGCAATTTTTAGCTGGACTGCAACATTGCGGCAGACAAATTGGACACCTAATTGACATTTTTGACACTTTTTGGGGACCAGTGACATTATTACAGTGATCAGTGTTAAAAAAATGCACTGTTACTGTACTAATGACACTGGCAGGCAAGGGGATAATCAGGGGCGATCAAAGTGTTAAGTGTGGCCCTAGGGAGTGCTTTCTGACTGTGGAAGGAGTGCTTTGACTGGGAGAAAACAGAGATCCGTGTTTCTGCTTACAGATCTCCATTTTCCCTTCTGGCAGAATGGCAATCTGCCTTGTTTACATAGGCAGACCGCCGTTCTGCCCCTCCTCAGAACGATCAGTGGATCCCGGCAGACATCGCGTCCGCCCGACCTGCCGATTGGCTCCCGCTGTGTCCAATCACAGTGGGGGCGGGGCTCCAGCGGCACGGGTGAGCCACAGAACCACAGTAAAAGATCACATACAGGTACATGATTTTGCGCTTAAGGGCCGCCCTGCCGCAGTATATGTACGTGGGGCGGTCCTTAAGCGGTTAAAGTGTTACTAAACTCTGCAGGGTTCACTATATCTGGTCTCCCTCAGTACACAGAACATGGAAATGCAATTATTTTAGTAAATATAAACTGCTAAATACCTTTTCTCATCAGCAGTATATAGCAGTCTTGTGACTTCTATCAGTTCTTGGTAAAGCTTGTAGGAGGAGTTTTCATGCACTGCACTGAGCTGTTCTATCAGGATCCCTGACCCTCTGTCTGGACAGTGCTGATTGGCTCTGTGCTGATCACATGCACTCTTCTCAGGAAAAGAAAAACTCTCTAGCAATACACACCAAACTGAGCATGTGCAGACTGACTCCACTAACTCTGTCTTATCCGGACATTGTTTGGAATCAGTGGAACAGATCAGAGAAGACAGGATAAAGCATCTTTTTCACACAATGCGGAGGATTAGGTTGAGTGAGTGAGTAAAACACGCATGCTTTACTGCATATACAGTACAGACCGATTTTACTGTTGTGGGTTTAGTAACACTTTCATTTGATACTCAACTCCATCTAGATATGCTAGTCCATCTAATACTACCCTCTCCCCAGATTTAAAATGCTACTGCCCAGAGGTGGCTTTGTTGCTCCTCCATCCACAGTGGGGAAACAGGAAGTTTGTCACCAACAGAATCACTAGGTGAAAATAAATTGGAATAAAGCCTGAAAAAAAAATAATGCAGCCACCACATTTAAAAATTGGTAAGCTGCAATATATTACATTTTTATTTTAGGGCCAGTTCACACCACATGCAGTCCAGTGCATTTTTGTATACATCAAAAACGCATGGAAAGTAGGTTTCCAATAGCATAGTTCACACCAGTGTAGTCAGTTCTAGGGCTTTCCAGTTCCAGAAAAAAAGTAAAACATGCTGCATTTTTCCTGCGCTGGACTGTACTGAACACTGTAAAACGCATCAAAAACACACCGGAATGCACTGGAATGCATCAAAAACGCCCGGGACCCCAGTACAGTGGAAAAGGACAGGAAAAAAGACATCTGGAATGCATCAGAAAACGCATCAAAATCGCACTGGAACACAGCAAAAACCAGCTAAAAACGTACATGCAGAAACGCATCCAGAACGTATCTGAAGTTCAATTTTGTGGTGTGCTTGTGCGTTTATGCACGTGTGTTTTTGGTGTGTTTCCCGATGCGTTTCCTGATGCATTCCAGATGCTTTTTTTCTTCATTTTTCCTGTTTTTTTTTTTTTTCCCCACTGTACCGGCGTTTGGTGCGTCTGGTGTGTTTTTGGTGCATTTTACCGAATCCTAGTACAGTCCAGTGCAGGAAAAATGCAGCATGTTCTACTTTTTTTCTGGAACTGGAAAGCCCTGGAACTGATCGCACTGGTGTGAACTATGCCATTGGAAACCATATAGCCTTCTGTCCATGCGTTTTTTGATGCAGAAAAACCCACTGGACTGTATGTGGTGTGAACTGGCCCTTAGGCCCCTTTCACACTTATACGACTTGTCCCACTATTTTGTACTGCAAAATCATATGACAAGTCATTCTCCATGATTTTCAATGACTACCATTCATACTGGCACGACTTTAAGTTGTGCCGACTTCAAAGCAGTCCCTGCACTACTTTGGTTCAACTTCCATACGATTTGTACTCCATAGACCTCTATGTTAAACCCTCAAGTAGCATGCAAATCGTACCTGAATAATATAGACACGATTTCAGCACTACTTTGGTCCAACTTCCATACATTTGTACTCCATAGACCTCAATGTTAAACCCTCAAGAAGCATGCAAATCGTACCTAAATAATATAGACACGATTTCAGTACTACTTTGTAAGCACAAGCTGAGAATGGTTAATGCCAAAGTTGTGGCAAAATCGTACAAAGTAGTGCTGCTCCTAAATCGTGGCAAAATCGCAGTAAAATCGCGGCAAAATAGCGGCCACGAAATCACGTTAAAATCGCGTGACTTTGAAGTCCTATAAGTGTGAAAGGAGCCTTGAGGTTTAATACCGCTTTAATTCCACCACTACTTGTAGAAATGTTTACAATCCTGCTGCACAGTACCTATTAACAGAAATGCTAATTAAAGAAGTATTGTTGTTACAGTATCTTTACTCATTGTTTACTAAACGTTGGTTTATCATAGACAAAGTACCTTTCAACTTTCTGAAATACGAAACAAGGACACTTTGTAGTACAAGGTATGTAGGCAAAGGACATACCCCTGCTGTGCCCCCATTAGGAGGATCATGAACAATGCATATGCATAAAATGATTGGTTAAACCAATAAGTAACTTTTTCATCACTTTCCATGGTTTTTCAAATAATAATAAATAGTATAACAATTTTGATACTTTTATAGTACTTTTTTTATTGATGTACTGTATATATATCAGACCAAAAACAGGGACAACTAGGGGGAGGGGGAGGAATTTTGTTCCAAAAGGAGGACAATCCATCCAAATGATGGGCAGTTGGAAGCTTTACATACAGTATGCCACCACTACATCTAATGCCTAGTACACATGATCAGAAAAGTGTACGAAAAATGCTGCATTCAAAGCGATCGTGCGGTAATCTGATCCTTAGTACACAGCTTTCAAGAGCCAATCACAATATGGAGAATAGCATGCCCACCAGGCAAATGCCCAGTCCGTTGAATTTACATTAAAAATGTTTTTGTCATATTTTTATGTATTTTATCCAGTGTACTGAACACGTTTTCCAGGCATAGTGGCCACTAAAGAGCCACTAAATGCATTGATGGTGTTTTAACCTGTTTTGTGATCAATAAATACCGACTTTCCTGAAGAAACTTGAAATTTGATTTGGAAGTACCTCTATATTGAATGGGCAAAGGGAATAGCTTGATAGGCCACTAAGAGCCCACTAAATCTGTCAACATTCCAAATAGCGACTATAAAGAAACTTAACCCCAACAGGGACTTTAAAGACAGATAGGTGAAGGGGAATAGTAAGAAGCATAATATTAGTAAAAAATATAACAAAAGTTTATTGGTTACAATGAATAAAATGTTCCCCCCAAGGGGACGTATGTACTAGAAAAAGGTCACAACAGAATTTGACATATATGCAACAAAGCACCCCTGATCAAGAGGTACACTGGAGCACCAAACCTACTGGGAGTAAGAGGCCACTAGGATTGCCAAGATGTTCACAGCTTGACCCAAGCCCAATGCGTTTCGGAAATGTTATATAATTTTCCTTCCTCAGTGGAGAGGATGAGGGTGCAATTTGTCTACAAAAGTAATCATCATGGGTATGAATAGCAAATGTATTTTAGTAGTGTGTTCCAGCAGCATATCCAGACCAGCTAAACATAACAAAGGTAGGTGCGTCCAAAGAGACCAACAGAGTATTGGTAACTGTAAGCGCAAACACACAAGTCCATATATAACAGGAGATATAAAGGGCTGGGCAACTTAGTCCATAGGGGACAGGCTGGAAGTTCAAGGGTTAAGTGGTAACCGGTAATGTAATGGTTAAAGTAGGCTGGTAGGCTAGGCGGCTGCTGTTTCCTCAGAGAGCTGGCTCTGTGATGGATGAGAGAGGGGTAGAGAAGGAAGCGCCACCTGAGTGTAGTATTAACAAATGATGTTTAATGACACCAGGTAAAAACACACTTACAGGATAAAAACATATAAAAGGCTCATCAAAGACCAGCTCCATGCAACATGAGAGGACTGTAACGAGTAGGATATGAGTAAGTCACCTCTACTGCAGAGGGAGGGTGGGCAAATTGTGGAGAGATGTCTAATCACCTGGTCTGGAGCTGATGGGTGCTTTGTTGCATATACAGTGGGGACGGAAAGTATTCAGACCCCCTTAAATTTTTCACTCTTTGTTATATTGCAGCCATTTGCTAAAATCATTTAAGTTCATTTTTTTCCTCATTAATGTTCACACAGCACCCCATATTGACAGAAAAACACAGAATTGTTGACATTTTTGCAGATTTATTAAAAAAGAAAAACTGAAATATCACATGGTTCTAAGTATTCAGACCCTTTGCTCAGTATTTAGTAGAAGCGCCCTTTTGATCTAATACAGCCATGAGTCTTTTTGGGAAAGATGCAAAAAGTTTTTCACACCTGGATTTGGGGATCCTCTGCCATTCCTTCTTGCAGATCCTCTCCAGTTCTGTCAGGTTGGATGGTAAACGTTGGTAGACAGCCATTTTTAGGTCTCTCCAGAGATGCTCAATTGGGTTTAAGTCAGGGCTCTGGCTGGGCCATTCAAGAACACTCACGGAGTTGTTGTGAAGCCACTCCTTCGTTATTTTAGCTGTGTGCTTAGGGTCACAGTCTTGTTGGAAGGTAAACCTTTGGCCCAATCTGAGGTCCTGAGCACTCTGGAGAAGGTTTTCGTCCAGGATATCCCTGTACTTGGCCGCATTCATCTTTCCCTCGATTGCAACCAGTCGTCCTGTCCCTGCAGCTGAAAAACACCCCCACAGCATGATGCTGCCACCACCATGCTTCACTGTTGGGACAGGTGATGAGCAGTGCCTGGTTTTCTCCACACATACCGCTTAGAATTAAGGCCAAAAATTTTTATCTTGGTCTCATCAGACCAGAGAATCTTATTTCTCACCATCTTGGAGTCCTTCAGGTGTTTTTTAGCAAACGCCATGCAAGCTTTCATGTGTCTTGCACTGAGGAGAGGCTTCTCCACTCTGGGCCACTCTGCCATAAAGCCCTGACTGGTGGAGGGCTGCAGTGATGGTTGACTTTCTACAACTTTCTCCCATCTCCCGACTGCATCCCTGGAGCTCAGCCACAGTGATCTTTGGGTTCTTCTTTGCTTCTCTCACCAAGGCTCTTTTCCCCGATAGCTCAGTTTGGCCGGACGGCCAGCTCTAGGAAGGGTTCTGGTCATCCCAAACGTCTTCCATTTAAGGATTATGGAGGCCACTGTGCTCCTAGGAACCTTAAGTGCAGCAGAAATTTTTTTGTAACCTTGGCCAGATCTGTGACTTGCCACAATTCTGTCTCTGAGCTCTTCAGGCAGTTCCTTTGACCTCACAATTCTCATTTGCTCTGACATGCACTGTGTGCTGTAAGGTCTTATATAGACAGGTGTGTGGCTTTCCTAATCAAGTCCAATCAGTATAATCAAACACAGCTGGACTCAAATGAAGGTGTAGAACCATCTCAAGGATGATCAGAAGAAATGGACAGCACCTGAGTTAAATATATGAGTGTCACAGCAAAAGGGTCTGAATACTTAGGACCATGTGATATTTCAGTTTTTCTTTTTTAATAAATCTGCAAAAATGTCAACAATTCTGTGTTTTTCTGTCAATATGGGGTGCTGTGTGTACATTAATGAGGAAAAAAATGAACTTAAATGATTTTAGCAAATGGCTGCAATATAACAAAGAGTGAAAAATTTAAGGGGGTCTGAATACTTTCCGTCCCCACTGTATGTCAAATTATGTTTTGATCTTTTTTGTACATATGTCCCCATTTTGGGAACATTTTATTCATTGGAATCAACTTTTGTTATATTTTTTACTAATATTATGCTTCTTACTCCTACCCTTCCACTATCTGTCTTTAAAGTCTCTGTTGAGGTTAAGCTTCTTTATAATTTATATTGAATGGGTGCCTCTGCTGTCCTTGGTTGACCTTGACATTGGTTTCATTTTGGGGCTACATCCTTTTTAACATTGTTCACTAGATCTGATCGTAACCTAGTGCAGTGCAAGAATTTCCGGAAAACCCTGGAATGTTTTGAGTGCGACCACCCACACTCTGCATGGAGAAAGTCATATACTCCATATGTGCTAACATATGTTTCCTAACTTTAGGATGGGTATCTAGCAACCTTATGAATATGAGTATTTGCTTACTACACTTTTTGCCATACTTTTGACATAGTACAACTGAATTCTGGCCTTAAAAGGCTCTCTGACTTTGTATCCCTCTTTTTCTCCTTGTCTCTGCTCATCTGGAGCACCACTGGCTCATCCAGTAATGTTAATTGTGCCTAAACAGTCCCCTGAAAAATATTCTGCCTTGAATTCATCCTTGGAAATAGCAATGCGCTTACTAGAATGTAACTGTGTCCAAAGCCTCATAGCTGTATATCTGCAGTGTGAAATAATTCAAGACACTTCTGCCTCTGAATGGGTGCCTCTGCTAGTCTAGCCAAATTTGGTAAGGTCACTGTTGTTCTTCCTGGAAAGGAAGTCTTACCTGAAGACCTGCAGTGTAAGGATGTCCCCGCTTCTTCTTCACTCATTCTGTGGATCTGTGCTTTCTAAATCTATCCTGCTGATTCTTGAGTATTATCCCATTAGTTATCAGATCATCAGTCATGTGGGGGTGGCCAGATTGTAGGATAGTACAATCTATTTTCTCCACTGCAGATGGAGCTCTTCTGCAGCGGCAATGCAGGTGGAGGAGGAAGTCAAGAGGAACCTAGTTCCTCTATGATGTCCTCGGTCACAAGGAGGCAACATGCAATTAAATGCTGGCTTCCCATATGACTTTGATGGTCATTTTGGGTCAGGCAGAGTCTATTTAAGACCCTGACTCCTGGGTTTGTCACACATTTCACATGTGGCTAGAGTAGGGACAGGTCACCTGTCTATCAGGGACAGTGCTTGGTGTTGGGGAGAGGTTCCAAACCCGTAGGGAAAGTTCAGGGACATGCCATCCTTTCTGGATGACAGACGCTGTCTGCACACCTGATACCTACTGCTATTAGTCAACGCTGTGCATCCTGTGAGTACCCCTGTTCGGGTTGTCTTCCCGCTGGGCTTGTTGTGTACTACTGAACTTCAATTTCAATACAGTTCTGTTTTTTTGCAAGTGGAATCTGAGTGTTTACTGCCTCTTCACCACTCTGCACCTACCCACAAGCTTTGAGATAAGTAAGCAAAACACTACTCTATAACCAGGATGACTACCTCCTTACAGAGATACAGCACAAAAAAAAACGCATGGTAAATCAGTAATGGGGGAAACAATTTGCTGAAGTGAGTATATAGGAAACACTGCTAGCTAGGGATAAGATTTTGATTCACCTGAACATATATTTAAAAGATTGGAATTTGATATGACAAAGTGCTATGAGAGAAAACTGTGTTTGTCCATGGGAACATACATTGTACTTCACCCTAGTTCCACCTCTACTTCTTTTCTCAGTATAGAATATGGGATTGATTAATAGTGTCCACTTAGTAAATATCAAGAACTTGTATTTATTTCAATCAACGAAGCATGTGCTCACAAAAAGCCTGTTTTTTTTTTCTTTAAAAAGCTTGCACATGATTGGATATTAGAGTGAACACAGTTTCTCTTTATTTATTATCATTTATTTTGCAACGTAAACATTAATTTTTCCAAGTGAACAGCTTCTTCTCCTCTAGTAAATCAACCCCTATATGTTCCCTGGTGTATGGTCAAATGTACGAAATTAAAAGTAATTTAAAGACAAACCTTTCATCAGATTCACAAACAGAGAAAATGCAGAAGAACACACGTATTTATTAATGATGTTCAATAACAATATGCTTCTCTAAGAGAAACCATTATCTATACAAGTGTGCACGTAAACCAGAATAAAGGAGCAGCACACCACAGTAACTAAAGAAGAAAAGATAGTTTGAAGAAGAACTCCAGACAGTTAAAACATACCCCATCTAGCCAATTTATGTGTTCATTAAAATGTAAAATGCTATATAATCTGATTTTTTTTACAATAATTTTCAACATAGTAGACATCAAACTGAGTGAGGGTGGATATATTTTATGAGCCAATCAGACACAGTGCATGGCAGGATTGATGCAAATCTGACATGTTTCTGTCACTGAGGGCTGGAAGGAAATTTAGATATAGGAGAGAGGATGAGAGGATGTCAGCAGTGTGATGAAGTTGAGTAATTGTGTGAAGATTGGGGATAAAAACATTTAGCTATATGCTTGGAGTTCTGATTTAAAGTGGAACTCCAGCACAGACTGTATTTTTTAAGTTTTGGATGAAGTGTTGGGTGAGTTCCATCACGCTATTGTTGTTGTTTCTGCACTGGGGAGATTTATCCTAATTTCCTGTTCTGGACAACAACACAGCCTAGACACGAAATGAGGGGAAACTGCATCAAAAAGGACACAGTTATCAAAAAGCACATAAATAAGGTTTTTCCCATTCCCCCTCTGTAAAAATGTGTAGCCTGGTAAAAAATAAAACTTGTTTTTGCTGCATTATATACCGTCAATCTAGAGATTTAGTCTACAGTACATTTTTTGTCTTTCTAATAAATATCCTCATTCCAGTAGCCATTATCATTCTACCTACTTTATATGAGCCCATGTTGTCCTCAACCCACCCCAGCCTGTGACAGTGCAATGAAAAGAGAAGCCGCACAGTTGTAAAGTAATCTCTTTGTCACTCTGCTTTCTCTTTCTATCCACATGCTTCTTGTCAGCACGTGAACAGATTGGCCCCTTGTCGTGATCCGTCCTGCAATCTTTTTGTGTCTTTTATGCCTGCCTAAAGTTCAGCTTTAGGTCTATTTTAGGGTAACTAACGCATAAATTATACATGAATAAGAACATTTTTGTTGAGCATGTAAACATTACTGTTAAAAAATAACCAACAATAGAACACTGCAAAACCAAAAGAGGGACAATCCAGGTGAAGTGGCACTGTTAAATTCTTCATTATCATCCCAAGAATCAACAGTCTTACAAAAAACACATTCTGTACCACATACATCGCATATGTCACTTGACTTCAAATTATATGTTCTTGAGGCAGAGCTACCTAAAAAGAAAAGAAGAGAAACAATAGCAATACAATGACATTTATAGGGAACAGGATAGTTGCTAATGTTTTTATGCTCTTGTAGTATGATTTGCATTTTATATTACACAAAAAAACATATGGTGAAACTTCACAGTTTCACGCTAATGTCACATTTATCTTTTGTCAAACTGGTCAAATTTGCAGGAAATCCAAAATCTAACAAAATGTGTGTCACTTCAATTTAAATAAAAATACAGTATTCAGTAATAGATTTATTACTTACTGCAAATTACCTAATGCTAACCTTTGATAAAAGTTTCATAATTCACAATGCTATACACTTTAGTAAAATCTGAAAATCAAGAAAAACTCAGCTGTTTTAGGGCCCAATTTTCACTCCAAAACCTCAAAAGCTTCAAAAGCTCAATACATTCCAGGTCCATAGAAACAAAAGCTGTGCATGTTCTTACAGTTAAAGTGACACTAAAATCTCTTTTTTTCTTTAAAAATAACAAACATGTTATACTTGCCTGCTCTGTGTAGCAGGTTTTGCACAGAGCAGCCCAGGTCCTCCTCTTCTCGGATCCCTCGCCGGCGCTACTTGCCCCTCCTTGCCGCTGAGAGCCCCCACAGCAAGCAGCTTACTATGGGGGGGCACCCGAGCTGAGTCGCTGCTCTGTGTGTCCATTCAGACACGGAGCTGTGGTTCAGCCCTGCCCCCTCTCTCTCCTCATTGGCTCACTGGCTTTGATTGACAGCAGCTGGAGCCAATGGTGCCGTGCTGCCATCTCAGCCATTGAGGAGGCAGAGTCCCGGGCAGCCGACACTCTCCTGCAACATTGCTGGATCGAGATGGGCTCAGGAAGGTTTTAGGGGGGCTGCTGCACGCGGAAGGTTTTTTCATCTTAATGCATAGAATGCACTAGGATAAAAAAATCTTCTGACTTTACAATCACATTCATTTTCTTAAAATGGAAGTCTGGTCAAAATTGAATCTTCAACCTGCTTCCATCCTCATTCTAATCCCTATACTAACCATTCTGTTAAAGAAAAGATGTGTATACTTATCCAATCTAAGGCTGCTCCAGTCACGTGATTTCCCCAGTGGCCAGCTTTAGGGGAGAGGAAAAAGCTGCAGAACCTGCGCGGTGACATCACCAGAGACTTACTATAGGGCATTTGTTGTCTGTTTTCCCTCGTCTCCCCTGAAGCCTGCTCTGGGACCCGATCACATGACTGCACTGGAGCACCCTTAGATTAGGTAAGTATACACATCTTTCTTTTACAGAGTAGTTAGTAAAGGACTTAGAATGGGGGACATATTTAAGCTTAGTTAAGCTGCTTGTTTTCCTGGTAGTTGTGAGGGCTTTGTTACCTCCTGTTACCCATTAATAAAGCCTTTCTAACATCTGTGAGATTTAAAATGGAGAGTTTTTGAAGGACTCATTCCACTCAGTAGAATGCGTTTTAGGGCTTTTTGCCCACTTTTATTCATCCAAACATCAAAGTTACAGAGTTTTGCCTGCACAGAGGTTGTTTAGCATAACAACAAACACAAACATCTGTCATCCTCCTTGCTAATTTTGTTGCACAACTATAAAGGACAGAGCTGCCTCAATCTCATCTATTCAGTATATATAAAAAGAGAAAGCACACACGCACAAGTCCTTGAAAACAGGAAGTCATTCTTACTCATGATAAATACAAAAATCTTAATAAATACTAAATAGAATAAAATATTTTAAAATAAATAACTAATAACATATACACTCACCGGCCACTTTATTAGGTACACCTGTTCAATTACTTGGTAATAGTGTTGGGGGAACGGTTCGGCCTGAGCATGAGTTTGGGCCAAATATTTGCCTGTTCAGCCATTCACTGAACACCCAAATTTGCAGGGTATTCGCTGGGTGTTCGCCCCACAAGCACAGCACAGTGCATTCTGTGCCCTTATAAGGAAAAACCTTGCCCAATCAAGGCTCAATGTGAGCTGGCTGTTAAGGAGCGGGGCTGGGAAGCTAGCCGTGGCATCCTTAACAACCGATGAGTCATCAGCTGGGTTTCCCCACTGACAGCTATATAATAAAAAAACACAGCGAGCACCTCCCCCCCAACTATACCAGGCCACATGCCCTCAACATGTGGGGGGTGGGAGGAATTTTTCAAAAACTTGTCTTCTGGCTTTTTTTTTTTTGTACACTTTTTGGTGAATGCGTAGGGATACAGTGTACCCGATACTCATTCACATAGGAGGGCTGGGATCTGGGGGCCCCCTTGTTAAAGGGGGCTTACGGGTTCCCGATAAGCCCCCCGCCCACAGACCCCCATAACCACCAGCCACGGTTGTGGGGATGATGCCCTTGTCACTCTTCCACCCCTTTCCTGACCTGCCAGGCTGGGTTTGGTATGGAGTTTGGAGGGGGACCCCACATCTTTTTTTTGTTCATTCTGAAAAATTAGTGCTTACATGGTCTAGTGGACCATACAGGAACGTGCGGGAAATGCATGAGAACATACATGTTTCGGTGTGAACCAGCCCTGACTAGAGAATCCTCTCTTTTGTGGGCAACACCCACTTGTCTGGAATCAGCTTCAAAAATGTTCAGGGACCCTTTCCCTGATGAACAGAAACTATCTGCATTTTTACACAGTGAAAGACTGTCAGTCTCAAGGTGAGTGGTATTTTTTCCTCCCTTTTAGAAATAACGAATGCTACAAGGCTGGGCTGCCCCCTATCTCTTTTTATTTTTATTCTCACTTTAGAACCATTCTTGTGCATAGTTAGAGCAATTCCAAATATTACAAGTATGTCTTGGAACAATCTCAGGGTACAAAAGATTGCAGCTTATGCAGATGACATAATATTTTATGTCACCAACCCAATTGTCTCCTTCCCAAACCTACTGGCAGAGTCTTTTCTTTATGTCCAATTTTCAGAATAATTATCAAAAGTCAGAGGCTTCAAATGTTTCCCTCTATTTATTATGCAGCCTATCATCTTACAAGAATTATTGACTGGTGTCGTCACGGTCGTACAAAACAATGGCTATACTTGGAACAAGCCTTTACTAGTATCCCATTAACACTCTCTTGTTGTCAAGATAATGTCCCTACTTCAGTAAAGACCCCACTATCGGTTCACATGGGCTTTGTGTAGGAATCTCTTCTCAATAGGAAATATTTCTCCTTTATCCTTCCCTCTCTTCCCTATTCCTGTAAATCCTCAGTTTAGGGAACAAATCCAGCAAAAGATATAGAGAGCAAACTTCTTCATTACATTCCAAAACTGGCCTAAGCTGGGACAATCAATGTAAAACACTCGGATACCATATCTTGGGTCGTGAAGGTTATCACAATTATTGAATTTCCTCCATTCATTGCGATTGCAACTTAATTTTCTAAACCACTCACACAGTTTGAAAAGGAATGTGAACAACAGGAACCACTCAGGCCTACAGCCTCTATTATGTACAACTTACTTAATAATCCACCCGACAATTTTATTCCTCCTTACCTCGAAAAGTGGGAAGCAGATCTTCAGCACCAACTGACTTCTGAACAAGATGCTTTATTATGCTCACAAAACATCCATGTGCACAAAATATCAGGGACTGAGTTTAAAGATACTTACCCGGTGGTATAGGACACCACAAACGTTACATGCTATGTTTCCAGTAAACTCTGACTTATGTTGGACTGACAACTCGGCGCCAGGCACTTCCTTACATACCTTTTGGACCTGCCCTCCCTCCAATCCTTCAAAACATACAAGAGATCTGTTCTTCCACACTTGATTAATGCCAATATGAGTTGTATCCCACAATGTTGGAAACAATCTCCTGTCCCTTCAATAGCCATGTGGATGACTCAAGTAAATGAAACTGAACTCATGGAAAGCCTCACTGCTTCAGATAGAGGTACACCTGGTAAGTTTCAAAGGACTTGGTTCTACTGCAATGAGTTCTCATCCACTTCTGAATATAAATACTTTCTATGCAATAACATCACAACGGATGTGCAGATCCCTTCCAGGGTTTGAGAGAATAGGGGAGAGATCTCCTTAGTGTATCCTAAACCATGCTTTAACTTTTTCTCTACATTTTCCTATTTTACAATACCTCATACAGTGGCTCGTACATTTTTTGGACTCATAGGCACACTTGTGTTCCCTCTTTTATTTTTGTACTTTTCTTAATGACAACTAATTGGTGTGCTAATGCCATATCAATACTGTGATGTGACATCTTATTAAAGAGGTTATTCATTTAGGTTATTGGTTTCTTCATTGTCTGTTAGCAGGTATGTTGAATTGTAAGCTGAATGCACCTAGGGAGCAGAACTGGTCCCCCTGTGTTTGGGTTTTGACATGTTCCACCACAAAGCAGAGGCAACATAGCCCAGGGTACAAGGCCAGGCTTTGAATAACTTATGAACCAGCTGCTAATAACAGGAAAAGATTCAGGTGACCGAAGATGACCAGGTATCTGTGGGCAGGCAGCAGAGACAAACTAAATATAAAGCCACATGTCGCTAGCAGTCAGGAGTAGTAGCAGGAATGTGCTCTATCTATGCTAAATGGTAAAAAAGAGAACATGGAGTTGGCCCAAATGCTTCAGGTCTGGAAAGCGACACATTTCAGCTTACTAATCCTTTAATGTGGTAAATACACTGGGCTTTTTTAAGCTTCTTTCTTTATCTTCACCTAGTGATCTGGCTAGTAACACACTTCCTTTTCTAGCGTGACGCCATTTTTTTGAGGAGCACCAGCGACATCTTGGACAAGGGCAGTATCAATCTGTGGACAGGGTAGCGTTAGATGCACTAGCAAACTTAGTTTGTACAAATGCAAAAAATTAAAGACCAATTTCAGCTAACCCTTTTTAAGAAGTTTTGATAAATGAATAAAAACTAACCACTGTAACCTGTCACCTGTTTGCTTGACAGCTTAGTGTCTTACAAGAAATAAAAAAAAATAGGCTTAATGACCAGATAACCAGATGAAGATTAAGGGAAAAAGCCTAAAAAAGAAAACTAATGCAGCCACCATAATTAAAGCGGAACTAAACCCATTGATTTAATTGTTTCAAAAACAGTTATATTCAAGGCATGCCAGGAATGCTAACTGTCATATTTGCTTGTGCTTTCAACCAAACTGTCAAACCATCAAAAGGCTTGTGTCATAAATAATTACATGTGCAGCACTATGGTAGTTGCAAATTAAACAGAGGCAAAAATGACAGCTTCCTTTGCTGTAATGGATAGTAGTGTTTAGTTCCTCTTTAAAGATTGGTAACCTGCAATATATAGATTTTTTTTCTTTTAAGTCTGTCATGCATTTTGCTGCTTTGACCAAACTTTCTGTTAGAGGGTGGCTACATTTTTACTCCATGGTTCCGCTGTATGTATGAAGGTACGCACCCAACAAGGGTCAGCAGGGCAGAGGACAGGGGTCAACAGGGTGGAGGATAAGAGGTCAGCAGGGGAATGTGCAGGAATCATAAACGCAGTGTACTGGTGGTCAGTAGGGCAAAGGACCGAGGTCAGCAGGGAGGAGGACAGGGGTCAGCAGGGCAGAGGACAGGGGTCCGCAAGCAGAGGAGAGGGGTCATCAGGGTGGAGGACA
The DNA here is from genome assembly GCF_042186555.1 of Aquarana catesbeiana. Lineage (NCBI taxonomy): Eukaryota > Metazoa > Chordata > Amphibia > Anura > Ranidae > Aquarana > Aquarana catesbeiana. The sequence continues at coordinate 311,199,404 of NC_133327.1, read as the reverse complement.
GGGATCAGCAGAGCCGAGGATAGGGGTCAACTGAGCCAAGGACAGGGGTCAGCAGGGCAGAAGACAGGGATCAACACTGACAGGGCTCTGGGCAGAGCTCTTTCTCCCATCCCTGCATGGTACACAGCCTGAGCATGGGCACTAAGATCCCCTTCTCCCTACATAGCACACACTGTAGCAGAAATCTGATTCCCTTAGACAAAGCTATGATCTGCACAGCATGTAGATGGCTACTGTATTGCAGTTCAGACTTGTGAAAATCCATGGTTGGAAAGCCAGCTCAGCTGCAGTAGCCAGCTATACACTGTGCAGTTCATAGCTATGTATGAGGGAATCAGATTTCAGCTACAAAGTGTGCTATGTGGGGAGGAGGAGATCTTAGTGCCTGTGCTCAGGCACACCCCATGTGCACACCTATGCTGCTTGTTCCAAACAAATGGAGGCGAGAGAAAAGAATCAGGATGTAGGTGTGGTGCAGCATGGTGTGAAGGCAATGATTCACACAGGTAGGTGCCAAAGAAGACTTGAATTGAGGGAATGCAGTAACAGTCCACAACAAACCTGGTGGGAGGGCTACCCAGCCGGGTGCACTCACTGTTGCCAGCCATGTGGAAGAAGCAAATTCCAGCTGGACTGACAGCGTCTGTTGAGAGGGGACAGAATGCAGCTTGGCCATCTAGTGTCCATTCGGGAAGGTGTTCAGAAAAAATGGGACCCTATGTTTTCCTTCCTCATCAGGAACCTCTCCCTAATGCTATTACTGTCTCAAACAGATGGGGCACTTTTATCTACTCGCAAAATGTGCGCCAAGCCTGGGATAAGCTCTGCCTGACCCAAGATGGCTGCTCGAGGATCGCTTTCCCAGTGACCCAGGAAATCATAAAGGAATCATGTTCGTCCTGATTTCCTCTCCGGTTGCAGTGCCGCTGTGGAATAAAGCGTTACTGGATCTACTGATTACCAACAATACAGACCTGATCACGGATGTGGAAATACCAGGCAATTTAGGAAACAGCGATCACAGGTCAATTGGCTTCAGTATAAATCACATAAATAGGAAACATAAGGGGAATACAAAGACACTGAATTTCAAAAGTGTCGACTTCCCTAAACTACGAACCTTGTTAGAAGGCATGAATTGGGATAAAATCTTAGGAACAAAAAACACAGAGGAGAGATGGGTTTGAGGGATCATCATCAGCATTCAGACTTTATAAAGAATGCAACAAGAAAAGGGTGCAATTAGGGCGGCTAAGATAGAACACAAAAGACACATAGAGGAGGAGAGCAAAAAAAATCCCAATAAATTCTTTAAGTATGTAAACAGTAAAAAAGGGAGGACAGACCATATTGGCCCCATAAAGAGTGAGGAAGGACATCTGGTTACAAAGGATGGGGAGATGAAGAAGGTATTGAATTTATTCTTCTCCTCAGTCTTCACGAGGGAATCAGGGGGCTTCAGTAACCAAAACTACAGTGTTTATCCTTATGACACATCACAGGAAGCACCTCCATGGTTAACAGAGGACAGAATTAAAATTAGACTTGGGAAACAACATTAATAAATCACCGGGACCAGATGGCTGTCATCCGAGGGTACTTAGAGAACTCAGTCAAATAATTGCCAGACCATTATTCCTAATTTGTACTGACAGTCTACTGACTGGAATGGTACCAGGTGATTGGAGAAAAGCCAATGTAGCACCAATATTTAAAAAGGGCCCAAAATACATCCCTGGAAATTACAGACCAGCTAGCCTATCATCAATAGTATGCAAGCCCTTGAAGGGGATGATAAGGGACTATATACAAGATTTTAGTAATGAGAACAATATCATTAGCAGTAATCAGCTTGGACTCGTGAAGAGTCATTCATTAACCTTCTATGAGGAGGTAAGTTGCCATCTAGATAAATGAAGGCCCGTAGGCGTGGTGTATCTGCATTTTGCAAAAGCATTTGACACAGTTCCCCATAAACGTTTACTGTACAAAATAAGGTCCGTTGGCATGGACCATAGGGTGAGTACATGGATTGAAAACTGGCTACAAGAGCGAGTTCAGAGGGTGGTGATAAATGGGGATTACTCGGAATGGTCAGAGGTGGGTAGTGGGGTCCCCCAGGGTTCTGTGCTTGGACTAGTCCTATTTATTTTGTTCATAAAGACCTGGAGGATGGGGTAAACAGTTCAATCCCTGTATTTTCGGATGATACTAAGCTAAGCAGGGCAATAACTTCTCCGCAGGATGTGGAAACCTTGCAAAAAGATCTGAACAAATTAATGGGGTGGGCAACTACATGGAAAATGAGGTTTATTATAGAAAATGTAAAATAATGCATTTGGGTGGCAAAAATATGAATGCAATCTATACACTGGGGGAGAACCTCTGGGGGAATCTAGGATGGAAAAGGACCTGGGGGTCCTAGTAGATGATAAGCTCAGCAATGGCATGCAATGCCAAGCTGCTGCTAACAAAGCAAACAGAATATTGGCATTAAAAAGGAGATCAACTCCAGAGATAAAACAATAATTCTCCGCTCTACAAGACTCTGGTCCGGCCGCACCTAGAGTACGCTGTCCAGTTCTGGGCACCAGTCCTCAGGAAGGATGTATTGGAAATGGAGCGAGAACAAAGAAGGGCAACTAAGCTAATAAAGGGTCTGGGGGATATTAGTTATGAGGAAAGGTTGCGAGCACTGAACTTATTCTCTCTGGAGAAGAGACGCTTGAGAGGGGATATGATTTCAATTTACAAATAACATACTGGTGACCCCACAATTGAGATAAAACTTTTTTGCGGAAGGGAGTTTAACAAGACACGTGGCCACTCATTAAAATTAGAATAAAGTAGGTTTAACCTTAAACTACGTAGAGGGTTCTTTACTGTAAGAGTGGCAAGAATGTGGAATTCCCTTCCACAGGCGGTGGTCTGAGCGGGGAGCATTGATAGTTTTAGAAAACTATTAGATAAGCACCTGAACTACTGCAACATACAGGGATATACAATGTAATACTGACATATAATCACACACATAGGTTGGACTTGATGGACTCATGTCTTTTTTCAACCTCACCTACTGTGGAAAAGCGCCGCCTGCAGGGGAGAAAGTAGACTGTACCTGTCCACAAGAAGGTTCATGGAAGACATTACAAGGAGACAGATAAACACAGTAGGTAGTGATTTAATGAAAAATTATTTTATGGGCCCATTAAGTAGTGAAGGTGTTAGAATTATTTTAGGAAAAAAAAGGATATTGTTTACTGTCACTTTAACCTTCCTTTTTGCAGAAATAAAGTTTAAAGAACGAGAATGGTAATGTAATTTTACCAAATATTAATATTACTGTTATTTTTTATTTATATCAATAGGATAACGTGTCTATTCCTTTAAAGAAATGCTTATTGAATTCAACTATATTTTTTAAAAAAACGGTTACTTACTTGGGTTGTAATAATCATATATTTTGACCAATGCATCTTGGGAGCTGGCTACTTTTGAAGAGCGTATCATTGAGACAGGAACACATACTTGCTTTGCTGTCACCTAAAATGTAATCATGTTAAGTATATTATCCCAGTTTTGCCTTACATTTATCATAGAATGTTCAAACTATTTTACAGCATCAAATATGATCTTCAATTTATACAATTAATTTAACATTAAAAAACATATTTCAGGAAGTTGTTAAAGTGCATTCTATGCCTTAAGTTAAAAAACCTTCTGTGTTCAGTGGCCCCCCTCAGCCCTCCTAATATTAACCTGAGCCCCATCTCAATCCAGCGATGTTGCATGAGAATCTCGGCTGTCCGGGACTCTCCCTCCTCATTGGCTGAGACAGTAGTGGGGTGCCATTGGCTCCCGCTGCTGTCAATCAATGTCAGTAAGCCAATGAGGAGAGATAGGGGACGGGGCCGGACAGTGGCTCTGTGTCTGAATAGACACACAGAGCAGCGGCTCAGGTGCCTCCATAGCAAGTTGCTTGCTGTGGGGGCACTCGGGCAGAAGAGAGGGGGCCAGTAGCGCCAGCAAAGTGCCTGAAAAGAGGCGAATCTGGGCTGGTAAGTATAACATGTTTGTTATTATTAAACGAAAAAGAAAACAAGACTTCAATATCTCTTAAGCCTTTTTTGTTTTGTTTTGTGAAATGCCTAGCAAAGTGTATACCTTTGAATTTCACGGTAACTGCTCTTAGGGCATCTCCTTAACACTTCTTATTCCTACAAACTACTCTTTCATCCAATGGTTCATTTTACATAATAGTAACCTAGATGAAGCTGTAACATTATTTCCCAGGTGTTTAGTCATAGTAATAGCCATAATAGTCTAACTTTTGAAATAGTCAAGCTCTAGCAATATACAGGTGGCTAGTGACACGTGTAACAGTGGTAGAGTTGCGAGTTTAGAAAATAGGAAGAAGCAAGCAAGCAATTTGGGAATGGTGGGATTAGTGGAGGAAGGCTAATAGGCTAATAGAACTCAACCCCTGCCCCGCAGATCCTCTATCTACTGGCAAAGCCAGACTTTATTCTAGTGGAGAAAACATAATAAAGGTAAATACAATATTAGGATATACAAAAAAAGGCTTTGCTTTTTTGTTTTTTTAATGTCCAAAGCTTTGGAGTTTGACAATAGTTAAAAAAAATGTAAATCTTGGTACAGAGCAAGGCATATAAAATGCATAATGCAATAGCTCAAACAGGGGACAATTCTTCTCTTACCACAACATTGTTGAGCCCCTGAACCAAAAAGTCTTCAGAGTGTTTCTAACTAGTTATTGCTATATACTATACAACATTTCTTATAAGACACAAAGCTAAACCAATTATTTAAAGGGACACTGTTGTGAGATATTAATCAAGTCTGCCATTACTAAACTCTCCTTTGAGAATACTACTTCCCTGACTGTCTTTTAGATGCTTTGGCTTCAATGCTGTCTGAGTTGATGACCTGGAACAAGTATAGGGCTAAGTACAGTACTTCTGACATTTTTCTGACACTCCTCTATAACATACTTGTTCTGGGACTGTGACTGAAACATAATAAGTCCAAAACAGCCAGGCATCTTGCATTTTTAGAAGAAAGCCAGCAATGGCAGGAGTATAGATAGATAAGCAAATGAGCACACATACACAATAGGCTGAATTTAATAAAACTGGAGTAGACAGAATCTGGAGCCATTGTGCACGGTAACCAATCAGCATATATCTTCAATTTGCTCAAATGCTGTAGCTGCTGACTTTTATTATTAGGACACTTACCTGTCCACGAATCCAATGATGTCTTCACCCGAGCCAACTTTTCAATCGGCTCTCGGGTACTGCCGCCATTATCTTGGCTAAGTGAAAACCGGCAGTGAAGCCTTGTGGCTCCAAGGCTGGTTTCCTACAGGGCATGCGTGAATAGTCCAGTGGCGAGGGAAGGAGGAGGGGGGCCAAGCTTCCAGGTGTGTTTGCCGCGGCGAGATCACCTGGAAGTGGGAGCGGGCACCTGTCAAAACCAGGTACATATGTATAGGGGCATAACAAAGAAGACTAAGCACCTCTGCCCTAAAACATCATCATACCAAAATATGTGCTCTTTGCTAAACTCACTTGCTAGTCTGTTAGCGGGCTCATGGCACATATCCATTTTCTACCTTTACCTTTTTAAGTGAAAAAGAACACTCACCGAATCAAGGTAAATGTGAACTCCCTCATTATGTGTCTCAACTCTCTTAATTAATTCACTGACAGGGATTCCTTCCGGGCTCATGGTAAATCCACTTACAAATCCAACTTCTAGGATGGCCATGCCACTTTGATTAAATTTTCCCAGATAGCTGAAAAGAAAAAAAATGGTGTTATGCATGTGCATATGTCTTGCTTCTTGAAGACAGCCATTCCAATATTATTTCTCTTGTTTAAAAGCTAAGTTCCCCTTTTACATGAAATAGCTTATGTAGTCTAGAGGCCCCCCGTGGATATATAAAAAAAGAAAACTCTGCAGCTCTGTAAAATGTTTATTAAATTTATTGTCATACATGTAGGCTATCTGGGGTCCCCCCAGAAGCCTAGCCAAAAAACTCCTAGTAAGCAATCCTCACACCCTGCCTTGTCACTAGAATGAGAATAACCACTGGTCTTTCTAGCAACAAGGCAGGATGTGGGGATTTCTAACTAGGATTTTTCAGCTGGGCTTCTAGGGTTGGCCCAAATGGCCTACAGGTATGAAAATAAAACTAATAACTATTTTACAAAGCTGAGTAGTTTTCTAATATCTACTGGGGCCCCTTGACTGCATAGGCTATTTTCTGGAAAATGTGAACTTAGCCTTTAACTCTAGTAAAATATAAAAACCTCAATTATTGCTGGTATGTGATCAATAAAATCTGCCAAGATGTATTTTTAGGGTGCATTCATACCAGCCACTACATTGTAACGCAAGGGCTGGTGTGTGGTGTGGTTCAGCAGGATCATCGCACTGTTTTTAAACAAACTTTATTGAAATGTCACAATGGCGGTGCAAGGTGGTGCCTCACACTGTGCTGAAAGAAGGTACTGCAAGCAGTACTTTTTTCAGTTCGCACTGCCCGCAAACCACTTCAGCGCAATGCTGGGAACCTGGACACTGCACTGAAATCTCGCCAAATTCGACCACATCTGGTGTGAATCACCCCCTAAATGCATGTGCTTCTTCTAACAGCATGTGCATTTTGGTGCACCCCATCATTGCATTGCCCACCTGTATTCTAAATAAATGGCACCATAATGTGTTGTAAAATTGTAAATGCGTTGCCAAAAAGGAAATGTCCTTTGTTGAAAGCAGCACAAAACAATGAAAATGTTTTATCAATTTACCGCAATGCACAGTGAGTGTAATATTTGGGCCCCATTCATTAAAACAGCAGAAAAAAACCTAACATGAGTTGAGGAGTTGTTGCCTAAAGCAATTAATTAGATTTGCCCTTCTGCTCATTTACTGCAGAAATTACAGAGTAATTCTGCTTAATAGTATTAGCATCTAGCATCAACTCTATTAATGTTTATTTTATTTTTTTCCAGCTTTAATGAATCCTTTCCTTTATATGTTTATTTGTATGTGTTTATTTTTATTAGGGTCAGAACTACTTTAAGGACTTTTTCTTTCATCCTTAAAACTACATGTAATAACAGCTATTAAATTATTGAAGGTGGGTAAAAATAAAAGGAAAAACAATCCTGTAATCCTGCCTTTGAGGATGTTTAATTGACATACCTTGTGCATATTTCTGCATTAAGACGATCAGTGCTCTTTGTGTCTTCTTCCACTGAGACTTTTAACGAGAAAGCTTCTGATATGGCAGCACTCCTATGCCTGGAGGTTGCTTTTAGGTTATATATTACATTGAGCTGCAATATGAAATTAATAAAAAAAAACATGTCAGTGCAGAGGTTTGGGTTCAGCTGTCCTGAAATATGAGATTCTTAGCAAATAATCAAAATGCTTTTCTTTACCACTTAATATACTAAAATATGAAATGCTTAACTGATTTTTTTTTCTCAGGCATATTGGTGTATGTTGTTCAATTTAAGTAGATTATTACATTGAAGGAGATATATTTGTTTTGTGTATATTCTATTTATTCTAGTCAGGTATATAAAAATATTACCTATTGTTATTTCAAAGCTAAAGCCAGGCAGTGGATATTTTAGGCTGCTGCTAATGTGCTTACTGCTTTGCTAAAAATAGGCTTTTTTTTACAGAACTACATGGGCAAAGCACAGGGCCACTTTAAGAAAGTTTTTTGTTTTTGCTTTTTTTTTTAACAACATACTTTACACCACAGATTTTCCAGATGACCAATATTTCAAACTCTGGGGAGTTTTCAAATACTTATATACTGTATACTACAAAATGTAAGTCATTGCTGCTGACAGTATTATTAAAGCAGTAGTAAACTCCAGTGCAAAAACAAAGAGGGCCCCCTGCAGGTTAATGCAATAATGTTCTAGTATGCATATCATACTAGCACATTATGGCAGATATACCTTGTAAACAGAGCCCTCCAGTGGCACTCTGTCATGTTCCATCTTCACCTAGTCTTCTTCCTGGGTTCGCGCTCTCTGGCCATTTAAATGGCCAGGCGTTGATGACATCACTCCCGTGCCTGCACAGGGGAGTCACAATCGCGGCTCAGCACTATCTGCATTAACACCCTGAATGCAGACACACGCACATGTGCCAGTGAAGTCATTGGCTGCTGCCATTGTGAATATCTCCTAGTGCACATTTAGGCGATATTAACTGTACCTACAGGTAAGCCTTATTATAAGCTTACCTGTAAGTACACATTAAAAAAATAAACTACTGCTTTAAAATACTCAAATGTTGCTGCATTTTCAAATTGCAGATAATTTTACATTTTTATTTATTAGGGTCTGATCTTCCAACAGGAAAGCTAGAGGTGTGGCTACAGGCACCACTACTGAAAGGGTACTAGTTATAAGGACCCTCTACCCCGTCAAACGGTCCGTGAAAAAAAAAATGAACAAATTAGTAAAACTTTAGAAAAATCTGTTGTTTTTAACAAACTGTAGAAATATTGCCCTCTTGTCAGACCTCAGATGCTGCAGCGACTAACTGGAATTAGAAGAGAAGCACCCCAACAGTTCAGAAAGTGACATCGCTGCCCCTGTATGACTGCGGGTTCTCTAGTCCAGGTAGTTCACTTCTTCCAAGATTTTGTAAAGACTATGTTAGTCATCAATGAACTATCAATTTTACATTATTCATTTATTAGAAAAACAGTAGGTCCATAAAGTATGTGTCAACCAAACTCACTAGCCTTGTAGGATTTTAAGTGACATTTTGTATGTGTGCGCTATAATCTTTTGTTCTACCAAACTCACTAGACACCTGGGAATACAAGCAAAAATAACACCATAGAACTCAGGCATAACAAGCAATGCATATTAGCACAAAAAAAAAGAGTGTGCGTCATGTAAGCTACAAGCCAATAAGGCCTCATGCACACAGATAGTAAAAATGCCGATGTTAGGGTAGTCTGGTATTTTTTTTTTATGCCCATGAACACAGTTGCATATTATTTAATATGGCTAAGCAACATGAAGGTTTTTATTAGAATATTAACGGGCAGACTCTATGGACTAGAGACTCCGACTTTTTTCTGCCTTCACTTTTCTATGTTTCTACTTTTGTATGTATTTGAGCACAGCATTCAGGGGCATAAAAAAAAAAGCTATGTTCGGGGAGCATAAATATGTGCATGAGGCTGACTTTATTATACGGTCTAGAATAAATTTAAATTCTAGCCAAAAGAATAGAGAAAAAAGGGGGAAGCCTTTTTGGGCCAAACTTTACCTCATGGGACCGCGGCGTCTGCATTTTTTACGATTTTATAGAGATTTTGAATAGGGCTTATTCTAATTGGCCAATTAGGGTCATGAGACAAAGAAGGTCCTGGAACGCCAGTAGGTCACGTAGGGATTGGTCAATTAGGGTCAGGTGACCTTTCATGACTTTTTGGAAGGGTTTTTAGGCCTATTTAAGGTGCTGTCTTCCAGGGTTTTCTGCCAGTCGCTAGAGAAGATACAGTGCGCAGAGCTCCCCTCCCAATCCCCCCCCCCGGTTTATGTGGCGGCTCCCTTTGGTGTGGTAAATCAAAAGGGAGATGGAAGAAAATAGTTAAAAATAAATGCTGAGTCAGCTTGAGTCTTAATGGATGGGTTGAGTATGGTTTATTTCTGAGTAATTTTGGTTGAGAAAAATTATTTGATGTGAATAAAGTTGATGTTATGATTAAAAAATTTGTTTAAAACAATAAACCAGGCCATGGCCAATTTTAATCCCAAAAATGTGGGCGTTAGTTTTTATTCTAGTATGTGCATGCTTGCTGGTCATTGCCTGACACCTGAAGTCCCATGACTTAACATTCATGCGCCTATAAACGCCATACACAGATAAATGCTGTAAACACATTACATTAGAGACATTTTTTTGGCCAAATTCTTGCAGAATAAATGCAGCAAAAATTCATATGCCCATGTGCATGAAGCCTAAGACTATAAGCCTCTCTTGTCAAGAAAGAATTGAAAATATCTAAACCACATGTCATTGACAGAAGATAAAAACAAAATGATTTCCAACTCCAGTAAGAGACATATATATATAGTATGAGGATATTATTCAGTCTGGTTTTGGTACATTGTTCTGGTATATTATGTTATATTTTTTATATATGTAGCGCTGGTATTTTTGCCTTCTAATGCCCTGTAATGTTAAACAATGGGCAATGTTATAAATTAGTATTTGGCTCCCCCTACTGGTGTACTTATGAATAGACTTGTTAATCTTGCACATGGAACCCATACAGGAAGTGACTTAATTATTTACTTTGTAAAAGCACTTACCTACCCAGAATGCCCACACACCTACTCATGAACACCGAGTGGCTGAACTGCATGCTGGATAGGATATAAAAGGTCCAGCATGGCCATTTTCTTTCTTTTCTGGACGCGTGGCCTGCCTACAAGGATCTGTGAGGAGGTGTTCCAGAGAGAGCGCGGCCTACATCTCACGGAGCGGAACAACCAGCCACTCTGCCTTACACCAATGTGCTGGAGAAACAGTGCGATGGGATCGAGAAGGATCCAGAGACGCCTGACGGAGCCATTTGAGGGTCCCGGTCATCTTGCGGAGCGGAGTAGCGTGATGAAGCTGTCTGATAGCAGGACTGAGACAATCGGAGAGGAGGTTTCCAACTTTCCAGGCCTGGTGTGGTGAGAGGGCTATCACCCAACGTTGTTTAATGCACTCACACACTTAGACTCATACCCCAGTGTTACTGAGACCTGCAGTTCCGCAGAGGGGTCTCACTCAAATAGACTGACTCTAAGCAGGCCTCAAGCCTATATTTCACTGAGACACCAACACTGTGCGGTTCAGAGACAACTATACCGGAGGCAGTTAAGTGTGGTATACAAGAACAGTTTAAAACATCAGTTTATACTACTTCTTTGCTTGTTAAAATGCTTGGATTACAGACACTGCAGTATAATAGCTAGCAGAAGACCAAATACTGCATCTTCCACTGAGGGGCTTTGCATTCAGTTATAGTAACACGGGACTGCATCATACCTCAGGGGAGCTCTTGAGCAAATTGTACTGTACTGTGTTTGATAACATTGTGTTTACTGTGCTTAGTGCAGCGTGCTGGAAGTGGGAAGGTGCCCAGTGTCAAGGCACTGTCACTCTGAGCATTGGTCCCACTTGGAGACACGTTTGCAGAGGTCATCCAAGAAACCTTTATATACTAATAAGTTGTAAATGTTCATTGTATTGTCACATTATGTTTGTGTGGCAGTTCAGTTTTTGTAACTATTGTTTATACCAGTCATAGTAAAATTATACTCTGGTTAATTACAATTGGTGTAAAGCGTTGTTCCTTTTCCTACAGGTGAAGCAACGTATACCCAGGTACTGGTAAAGGTACATTATATTGTATATTGTATATTGTGGGGTTGTCCTTATTGTCAGGCTTCACACCAACACTATTCCACAGCTGTGTCAAGCGGGTTGAGCAAATTTATTGGGGCTGGAAAGGCAGAGTACAGGCCCAATCAAATATCATCAGCTCCTTCGGGGGTCAGTGCTACATATATAATATGTGATATTGTTGGTTTATATTTTTGTGTGGCTTTCATGCTTTTATGTCCAAGAGACTGTATTTGGTTGATGCTTTGTAAATAACAGAATTACATTTTTTGAATTATATTTATTTTAGCATATGTTTGTCTCAGAGTTTTTATTAGCACAAAAAAAGGCATGGTTTTTAGTACAACAGTGTTGATGGATGGTATGTAAGGCACCAGTTTTGTGAGATGTTAATTTGACCCTGTTTGTGGGTTTTTGCGTACATATCCTATTATTTTAATGTTTCTACTGTATTCACTTACTGCAGGTCAAATAAAACTCTGCCCGAAACAAGATTGCACACTACAATGAGCATAGGCAGTGTTAATTAGATGAGTATTCAAACTCAACACCAAACAGAAGGCAGTATGCCTGAGAAGAGCCAATGTCCTCTACCAAAAATTTGGATTGATTCCTATTTTTTTACATTTACAGATTTCTCTTTGCTGTGAGTAAACCTTGCATGTAACAGTTTGTTTTAGTTAGGTACCTGTACAACAGCCAGTCCTCTTCCAGTAGCAGTAACATTGATTGAAAGTGGTTGGGAAACTTCAATCTGACATTAAAAAAAAAAAAACATAAGTTGGCATTTATGTATTAAACCCAAAGTGTATTTGTGTTTTTTTTTTTGCCATTGTGCTTATCATGTTACACATGCATTTTCTGTTTTCTTTGCCTTTAATAATTGTTTCCCTACCTCACACAGTAGCTAGGGGATACTCTATGTAGTTAGTCCCACCTTTCTACTTCATGCTTTAGCATCCATACAACACATGCACTGTATTCTGCTGGGGTTGGACACACTTTGACTGATGTTCATCTTTTATGATCTGCACAAATTTTTGGATTAAAGCTTTCTACAATCTGTAATATATATGTAGCGCTGGTAGATTTGCGATCTACCATCTGATAGGTAAATTTAGCAAATTGCTCGTTAGGTGAAGTTAGATTTGCCTCTGTTCCAGCTTGGCTGACGTTGCGTGTGTTTCCATACTGGGCCGGTGGGTGTCGTTGTTACTATCGGCTAGTGTTGGAAAGGCAACGTGTCAAAGCGTATGGATGCTCTTCTGTCCCGGAGACAACTCGGTGGAGTTGGTCCTCCGAGTTGCATTCTGGGAGAGGGTATATATGGGACAGACGCCATGTTTTGGGGTTTTTTACAGCCACCTGCTGTCCCTCCTGGCCGACAGGTATGCGTTAGAGTGCTATCTCGTGGTCCTCCGTTCCGGAGGCCCCCGCCGCTGCGGCGCATGGGTGGGCCCAGAAGCTTGTCTGGGGCCTTCCACAGCAGCCGAGGAATGGTCCTGAGCTGTCTATCCAGAGTAAAGAAGCTGGACAACCGAGAAGATCCCAGAGGAGGACCCATCATGGAAGGATCATGCAGAGTGCTGGTCTGGAGAGGGGCCTGGTGACTCAGTTGGAGGACATATCCTAAAGTAACTTTACAGCATAGTGTTGCCAGGTTTGGCTTAAAGGTTCAAGCACTGTGACTGACATTCACCACAAAACCAATACATCCTGTGGCAGAGGATCGTACGGGTTTATCCCAAGCAAGTCTGTGGCAGAGACTTTTGTTCGTGCTGCGTACTGGCTGCTAGGCAAGTGAGAGAGGCCTATCCAGGCGAGCAGAGAGTGTGTCCCACGAGGGGAGTGCATTCTATTGTAATATTCAACTCTAAAGGACATTTGTCAAGAAACCTACTGAAAGGTATTTGAGCTTTCCCTGAAGTTTTCCCTTCTGCCTCTTTCCTGCTACTTCCTTCGTTAATTGTTCAATAAAGCATTAAAAACGTACTCAAGTGTTGGTGCGTGTATTGTCCAGAGGTAAACTCAACGGAGCCCTAGACCCGGTGCCGTTGAAACAGAGGGAAGGAGAGTGAAGGTAACAGCCCGCTTAAACCAGCAGCTCCGCCGAGAGTTATTGCTACATAAAATTCGGATTGAGTCACTGTCTGCGAAGCTATGGTGACTGTAAATTAGGCTATCTCACCACAACTGAAGAACAGTGCTGTTAATTTATATGTAATCTGATTAGTAATGTTACTTTACAAAATAAGTTACCTGCTTGCTTTGTAAAACCATGAGATTTTCACTGTTGACCTGAAATACTTCTGGCTTCCTTGCAGTTAACCCAGTAACAGAGAGAGTGAGTGATGTTTCATTAGCTGGGGCAAGAAGCATAAATTTGGACAGAGCCTGTAAAGCCATAATTGTGTCCTTAAGGAAAAAAGAGACATTAAATGTTAGTCACATGTCACATATACAGGTATATTTTTCACAGGTTAGTTCTCTTTTTTTCTTTCTTTTCATTTTGTTTTTATCACAATTAAGCAATCATTTATCCATATTAATGAAAGGTATATTGTACATAAACCCATCCACATGCAGCCCTGTCCAATTACTATTTTAAGGAGAAACTGCAGCCATTTTGCTACATATCTGAGAACAGTACTCAGATTGGCTGCCTTTCTGAGCAGTCGGACTTAACCCCATCCATGAGAAAGAAAGAGGGGCTAAGTTGCAGGAAGTGGGAGAGAGAGAGGATAGTGTTGTGTTGCAGAGTGAGAAGTCCCTAATGGGCATTAGATCAGAGTTGCCAACCATCCATATTTTCACAGTTTGTAAAAAAAATAAAAAACCTGATTTCTCCCACCTTTAAAAGTCTAGGACAGGAGAAACTGTCCATGAAGATACAGCAGTTGGAAGCAGCTGTCACTTCAGAATGTCAGTTCTCCTTTTTGGGAGCTGGGTACAGTGCTCTGCAGGAATACGACTTTATATTTTGGTGGTTAATAACATGTTGACCCCACTATTATGAAACATGTTTACCTAGTTGCTTCCACACGTGGGTTATTGCTATTTTAATAAAGATCATTTATCACTATTTGTGTGTTGGGTTAAGGTATAGGGGAAGTCATCACTGGAGAACCCGATACTTACCAGTAGCCCCAGGTAAGTAAAGGGGTAGTGCAACACATATTTCTGCACCATTGCTTGGGGCACCAATCAAGAAGAGATCCATGCTAGTGATTTTGAAAGGACATTTCTATTGTTTTTAGAGAACTTCCCTACTTGCTGTTGAGGGGCATATAGGATGGTATTAACATTGCATAGGCCTACTTACTGGAGGCCATTCATCCCTTCAGATATCAATCTGTATCCCCAGTGTACTCAACGTATTCCAGACATATGACAGTTTTAATCACTAGTGGATTGGCGAACTTGATCCAGCAAATTTAAAAGCAGGAGTGGATGTGGGCATTTTTTTTGCTATTCACTTATCATTCCAGCACAGGTCAGTGGTACTATAGGGGTAGGCTGGTGTTAGTGACACTAATCTGAAACCTTTGCCAATCTTTGAGAACAAGACAAGGGTACTACAGCCATTCACAGAAAATATGCCTTACTTGTGTGGATATAAAACCACCAAGGTGGTTCCTTTGCTGACTCAGCCATTTCATGACAAGAATTCCATCTTCAATCTTATTCTGATGATAGTAGGAAAGCAAGGCATAAGATGCAGTTTCAATATCTGATGTCTGTGGCATCCAGTAGTAGAATGCGTTGTCACGAGGTGAGGACCAGTACTTAGATGATCCTGTATAATAAAACAGCTTTATTTAGTCATGTAAAAGCGGTAGAGTCTGGATAGTTATTTTACTGAATATAGAGTATCTCACAAAATTTAGTACACTCCTCACATTTTTGTAAATTATTTATTATATCTTTTCATGTGACAACACTGAAGAAATTACACTTTGCTACAATGTAAATTAGTGAGTGTACAGCTTGTATAACAGTGTAAATTTGATGTTCCCTCAAAATAACTGAACACACAGCCATTAATGTCTAAACCGCTGGCAAAAAAAGTGAGTACACCTCTAAGTGAAAGTGTCCACATTAGGACCAAAGTGTCAATATTTTGTGTGGGCACCATTATTTTCCAGCACTGCCCTAATCCTCTTGGGCATGGAGTTCACCAGAGCTTCACAGGTTGCCACTGGAGTCCTTTTCCACTTCTCCATGATGACATCACGGAGCTGGTGGATGTTAGAGACCTTGCACTCCTCCACCTTCTATTTGAGGATGCCCCACAGATGCTCAATAGGGTTTAGGTCTGGAGATATGCTTGGCCAGTTCATCACCTTTACCCTCAGCTTCTTTAGCAAGGCAGTGGTCGTCTTGGAGGTGTGTTTGGGGTCATTATCATGTTGGAATACTGCCCTGCGGCCCAATCTCCAAAAGGAGGGGATCATGCTCTGCTTCAGTATGTCACAGTACATGTTGGCATTCATAGTTCCTTCAATTAACTGTAGCTTCTCAGTGCCGGCAGCACTAATGCAGCCCCAGATCATGATACTCCCACCACCATGCTTGACTTTAGGCAAGACATACTTGTTTATGTACTCCTCAGCTAGTTTCCGCCACACGCTTGACACGATCTGAACCAAATAAGTTTATGTTGGTCTCATCAGACCACAGGGCATGGTTTCAGTAATCCATGTCCTTAGTCTGCTTGTCTTCAGCAAACTGTTTGTGGGCTTTCTTGTGCATCATCTTTAGAAGAGGTTTCCTTCTGGGACGACAGCCATGCAGACAAATTTTATGCAGTGTGCGGCGTATGGTCTGATCACTGACAGGCTACCCCCCCACCCCTTCAACCTCTGCAGCAATGCTGGCAGCACTCATACATCTATTTTCCAAAGACAACCTCTGGATATGACGCTGAGTACATGCACTCAACTTCTTTGGTCGACCATGGCGAGGCCTGTTCTGAGTGGAAGATGTCCTGTAAAACCGCTGTATGGTCTTGGCCACCGTGCTGCAGCTCAGTTTTTCTTCTTCTTCTTATAGCCTAGACTATCTTTATGTAGAGCAACAATTCTTTTTTTCAGATCCTCAGAGAGTTCATGAGGTGCCATGTTGAACTTCCAGTGACCAGTATGAGAGAGTGAGAGCGATAACACCAAATTTAATACACCTGCTCCCCATTCACACCTGAGACCTTGTAACACTAACGAGTCACATGACACTGGGGAGGAAAAATGGTTAATTGGGCCCAATTTGGACATTTTCACTTAGGGCTGTACTCACTTTTGTTGCCAGTGGTCTAGACATTAATGTGTGTTGAGTTATTTTGAGGGTACAGCA
The DNA here is from genome assembly GCF_042186555.1 of Aquarana catesbeiana. NCBI lineage: Eukaryota > Metazoa > Chordata > Amphibia > Anura > Ranidae > Aquarana > Aquarana catesbeiana. Next base: position 311,182,583 of record NC_133327.1, on the reverse strand, counting down.
AATTTACACTGTTATACAAGCTGTATGAGGGGTGCACTCACTTTTGTGAGATACTGTATATATATATATATATATATATATATATATATATATATATATATATATATATATATATATTATGTACAGGAAAATAGGAAATCATTTTATATACCTTAATCTGTCTGATTGTTAGCCTAATTAGTATAAATGCCTTTATCTTGCTATAAACAAATATTTTAACGTTTTGCTATCCTTATTATACAAGCAGACACATTAGATGTTCCGTTCCAGGACAGATCTGTCCTTATGCAGCCCAAGTCAAACTTTCTGTTTTGAAGAGCCAGACAATACTACAGATAACAGTCCCAGTCAGTCACTTGAAATTTCCATTTGTATCTTGTGGCATGCCTATTACACAATGTTTCTCCTTGTTGACCAGCTGCCAGTCACTAAAATATGTAATTAGTCTATTGTGTTTATATTTAAAGGAAAGGACTTTATAAATGTAACCTGGACTATGGCTAATAACTGCTGTGGAACTTCTCCCCTTGTTGCTGCTGTATTATCCTTCTGCAGTGTGGGTTAAACCAAATATTCATGAATGCAGAAGTGCTGCACCCATATTTAAGGAGACCACTTTGTAATGCTCATCAAGGAAAGTCTCCAGTGCAGGGGGCAATCATCTTGGATGGGTCCAGAGGACTGTGATTGGCTGATGCAACAGAGCAAGGGGACGTTGACCTAAGCTGCTGGAGAAAGGGAGGTTTGTTGTGCCACCAACGTGCAGAATGGAGAGAGGAACCCACTGTGGGGACTATGTGTTGCTGCTGAGCAGCTGAAAGAGAGCACCATAAGGTTGCAGTAAAACAGTAATAGTGGAGTAGGAGTAATAGTGGAGTGTGGCCAGAGTTTGCTGGAGCTGTCTGATGCTGTGCTGCCCAGGAGAAGAGGTCTGATCAGAGACTGCTGCTACTGCTGGATGAACGGATCCCTACCATAGCTGACCACAATCGGTTGAAAACTCAGTGAAGCAAAGAGACTGAGAACCTTCTCCCTGGGAGGGTATGATTTGGATGCCTAGTGTGATCTGACTGTACTAGAGAACACTCCCAAAACTAATCAAGGAAAAGAGTGCCTGTCTCACCAGGATTGAAAGAGAGATCATCAACAATTTATGTCCTTTCTGACTTGAACTAGATTTTTACTGAATCAGAGCACATGACCAGAGACAGAGAAGAGGGTGTCCTGGCATTGGTAGCAGACCAGCATCATACAAGTTAATCTGTTGTCTGCTGGGAACTATTGTGCTTTCTTCAAGGGCCCCATTTTTGCTGGCCAACATTTTTTCCCCATCAATCATTTGCCAGTGGGGTAAAATGAGACTGTTATATCAAGTCAGGACTGTCTTTATATACCGTTGCTAGTTAAATGCACTTTAGTTCTGTTAATTACTGTTAGTCAGACTACTACAGGTGTTTAACCATATCTCTAAGAGAAATGCTGTTGCCTTATTGATTGTATAAGTACACTTACTAAAATTCTCTTATTTTGGACTATGTATGGCCTAATAATATATTTGAAACACATCAGAGTGTGTCAATAAGTGCTGGACAAGCGAGGTGTGTCCTCTTCAGATGTGCAGAAAAATCAAAAAACGATTCAGTGGCTCCTCTGGGGGTAGCGCTATATCCATAATGTATATGAGATGTGAACTTCAAGCAGTCTGTTACCTAATTAACAAGCTCCATGAGGGTGTGCTAGTTGCTAATTTTTCACTTATTTTTCCAGTTTTTTTTTTTTTTATTTGATTGCTTTCCATGCAAGTAATTTGTGTATGGACTATGTTGGCTGGTCTGAATGACTCAAATGCAAGCTTTCAGTCACAGATTTTTTGTATAGGAACTTTTTAGATTTTTCTATATACTTCTTATAAAAGGGCCTGATGTGTCAATAGGTTCTTACTGAAAACTGGACTCATTTCACCACTGTCACCAATCAGATTTAAACATTCTGCATAGCTTTGAAACTGTGTGTGACTGGAATGACAGAGAGACATTCTTCTTGCACTTAAGGTATACTCGGTGTGACCATCATTTTTTTTAACTTCTCAGCATAAACATAAAACGTGGTTTTGATCAATTCAGTTTCTTGGTCAGTATTGGCACTGGTGACCATTGCCTCTAGTTCAGAAAGTAATGGAAAATATTACATTTTAGAGTTGTTAGAGGAAAAGAAATTGAGGGGAAATCTTCCAGTGTTTTGGAGACAGCTGTCTAAGAGGGGATATCCCCTCACTTTAGAGAGATCTGCTGTGTCTGGGATAAAAAGTTAAAGGAAATCTACCAACAATACACAGACAGCTAAAAGAAAAAACTAAAAGAGGTCTTAACCATTCCCTTCTCAATAAAAAAATAAGGTGTGGCTTCACATACACTTGAAGGCCTCGTGCACACTGGACTTTATAATAACATTGTAAAAACGCCAGTAGCTTTGCAGTGAGTTTTTCAAGGTTTTTTTCAGCCTTTTTTTAGCATAATTTAGCATGTTTCAGCGTTAGCGTTTTTTGACAGTTTTTTTTTTCCAATGGATCAAAAACATTAAAAAAAGTTGGTGAGCCACGTTTTTGAGCGTTTATCTGCGTTTTGGGGCTTTTTTTTACGTTAGAGCGTTTTTACAGCTGAAACTCCTCTCAGAACCCACCAGTTTTCAGGTTTTTTACAGCTAAAAACCACCCCAGCTAAACACAGTTGATAAGATAATAGTTGTGTGCATTGACACATAGGATAACTTGTTGGAGAGTTTATTGACTGTAGAAAAAAACGTCTGAAGCCAAAAACAGCAGCTGTAAAAAAGTCCAAAAACGTCCAGTGTGCCTGAGGCCTAAAGTGTAATTCCAGCCTACGTTTTTTTAACATTTTGGCAAAGGATAGAAGCTCTGTTTTTATTGATTTTTGTGACCAGTATGCTTACCTGTAATTGTAGCTCTTGAACTGAGCTGATCCAGGGCAGTATTTGCCTTGGTGCTGTTAGCCAGTGTTAATGCATATGCAACAACTGATAAGGTATAATTGCTGGAAATCCCTTCATCAAACTTTTTCTCAAGATATTGGACAGCTTTATTAATGTTTGACTGATAACGATGCTAAAAAATATACATATTTCATTTGTGTTAACATCAACAAAACAAGGAACTATTGTAAATAACCTGTTAAATTATTTTTAATACAGTCATTATTTTACGATATTGCACATACAGTTGTGCTCAAAAGTTTGCTTATATAATGGTAATATACAGTACGTACCATTTTAAAGAAAACATGAGTGAGCAGGCAAAACACATTGCTTTTATTTCCTATGGGATTCATAATAAACTGTAGGTCATAACAGAATGATACAATCATAAAACATAAAACAAAATAAACAAATAAAATGACCCCTGTTCAAAAGTCTGCATACCCTTTGTTCTTAATACTGTGTATTGCCCCCTTTGGCATCAATGACAGCGTGCAGTCTTTTAGAATAGTTGTTTATGAGGACCCAAATTCTTGCAGGTAATATAGCTGCCCATTCATCTTGGCAAAATGCCGCCAGGTCATGCAAAGTGTTTGGTCGTCTTGCATGAACTGCACGTTTGAGATCTTTCTAGAGTGGCTCACTGATTTTAAGGTCAGGAGACTGTGATGCCCACTCCAGAACTGTCACCTTTTTCTGTTGTAACTACTAGAGGATCAACTTGGTCTTGTGCTTAGGGTCATTGTCATGCTGGAAAGTCCAAGAGAAACCCTTGCTCAGTCTTCGTACAGAAGAATGCAAATTGTCTGCCAGTATTTTCTGATTAAATGCTGCATTCATCTTGCTATCAGTTTTCACAAGATTCCCTGTGCCTTTAGCTCACACACCCCCAAATCATCACTGAGTCACCACAATGCTTCACAGTGGGGATGGTATTCTTGTCGCTATAGGCCTTGACCCCTCTCCAAACATAGAGCTTATGATTGGGACCATAAAGCTCCATTTTCATCTCATTACTCCAGATTACAGTGTGCCAGAAGCTGTGAGGCTTGTCAAGGTGTTGTTGGGCATATTGTAACTGGGTTTTTTTGTGGCATTAGTGCACTAAGGGTTTCTTTCTGGCAACTCAACCATGCAGCTCATTTTTGTTCAAGTATCGTCATATTGTGCTCCCTGAAACAACCACATCGTCTTTTTCCAGACCATCCTGTATTTCTCCTTAGGTTACCTGTGGGTTTTTCTTTGTTTCTCTACAAATTATTCTCACAGTAATGGCTGCAATCTTTTTGGTCTACCTGACCATGGCTTTTTAGCAAGAAATCCCCAAATTTACCACTTCTTAGTAAGTGATTGAACAGTACTAACTGGCATATTCAAGGCTTTGGATATCTTTTTAAATCCTTTTACATCTTTATAAAGTTCCATTACCTTGTTACGCAGGTCTGTTGACGGTTCTTTTCTGCCCCCCATTGCTCAGTATCTAGCCTACTCAGTGCATCAATATGAAAGCTAACAAACTCATTAACTATTTATACACAGGCCTTACTTGCAATTTAAAAAGCCACAGATGTGGGAAATTACCTTTTAAGTGCCATTTTAACCTGTACTGTATGTGTCTCACTTTTTGTGCCTGTACCAAGGCCAAACATTCTAGGGTATGTGAACTTTTGATCAGGGCCATTTGGGTGATTTCTGTTATCATTATGATTTAAAAAGGAGCCAAACAACTATGTGATAATAAAGGGCTTCATATGATCACCATCCTTATATAAAAGACAGTTTTTTTGGCATGATCAGTCATATTTTCAATATCAATGCCAAAATTTCACAATTTCTGTCAGGGTATGCAAAATTTTGAGCACAACGGTATAAGGGCTATAAGACATGAACAAGAAAAGCATTTAGAAACACTTTTTGTAACTATGAAATTGCATAACTTTAACTTTTACTGCATTACCACTGTATTGCAATTCTTCTCTAGAATTAGGGCAATGGTGAGTAATGTTTAAACTGCCACCACCATTTCACCTATTAGCAGATTCATATAAAGATAACTTTCATATGCTGAGTTACACGCTATATAAGTAGGGTGTAACTGCCTGCAAATAGGTTACAGCTATAATACTACAAAATTTTGTTTGGTTATAACATTAATCCATCTGCAACTTGGTCATTTTGGTGTTCCTGTCCAGCAGTGATGTACCTAAGTGATCTGTTTATGAGTTAATAAGTATTTACAATCATTATTTCATACTTACACTGTAATATTCATCTTCTAACAGTGAGGCCAGAATATAAGCAGTGAGGGTGACAGGACCATTCAGCCCACCCTGGAGATCCAAATGAATAACACGCCCAGGCTCAGAGAATACACCAGTGTTCATATCCTGGTACTGAATTAGCCAAGCCACTGTTTGATTCAATACATCAGGATTGACATATATAAATGGCCGAGCCTGAAGGAAACATCTAAATACAAAAGCTGAGAGCCTGCAAAAACAGAAGTGTTATGAAAAGTTTTTGAAAAGAAACACCTATATAAAAAAGATTTTCGATCCCACCACTAAAACCAATCGATTGCATATTATCATGTGCAGTCATACAAATTATCAGAAGTCTGAAAGGGCCTACTGACTGTGAAGAAACTGCTGCTCTGGGATTCCAGTGGTGTTTCAGCCAACGGTTTGACCATATGTCAAGGCATCTGGTGGTACTACCAGCCATAATGGTTTCTGCACCTTAGGTAAGTGTTTAGGAGGTTCTGATTACTTATATGACCAGCGGGAGCAGGACAGGCAAAGTAGCAGCAGATGATGGGTGCACTTTGGTGCCAATGTGTGTACACTCTTTGCATAAGTCAAGGAAAAAAGAAACAGAGCATCTCCAAGTTATTATAGCAATGACAGTACTGGTGTAATATATTTTGACAATCTAGCCAACATTGATGGAGGTAGTAGCCTTAACTTTACATTATAAATCATGGGGGGGGGTCAAAATAGAGAGCCATACTGAGTAGTGAATCCTCTTAAATATTGCACTGCATCAGCTACATTTATTTAACAGAAGCAGTAAAAGAGGGTTGACAGAAAGGGGGCCTGGAACAGTTACTATTACCTATGCCTATTTGATGGTACCTGGAGCATAGCACAAAAAGCAGCTTTCAATAACACCTTTATTAATCCTTACAGTGGTTGTAAAGACTTATTCTGCATACACACGATCGGATTTTCCGATGGGAAATGTTGGATGTGAGCTTGTTGGCTGAAAGTCCGACCGTTTGCATGCTCCATCGAACATTTGTTGTTGGACTTTCCGCCAACAAATGTTGGCTAGCAGGTTCTCAATTTTTCCGCCAACAAAACTTTGTCGGACTTTCCGAAAGTCCGTCGCACAAAAGTTCACGCATGCTCGGAATCAAGTACGAGCCGGAAGTGCTCGGTCTTGTAAAATTAGTGTTCGTAATGGAGATATCACATGACTATTGAACTTCCTTTTTATCGGCTCGCTGTACATCTTGTTCGTCACTACGTTCGTAATTGTTAGCCAACATTTGTGTGACCGTGTGTATACAAGACAAGTTGAAGCCAACAACCTTCGAACAAAATTCTACGGTTTTGTTGTCGGAATGTCCGATCGTGTGTACGGGGCATAAAGAGTTTTTTTACCTTAATGCATTCTCTGCATTAAGGTGAAAAACCTTTCAGGTGCAGCCCCCCCTAAATACTTTCCTGAGCCCAATCTTGTGAGGTGGGGGGTATCTGATATTGCAGTCTTATTCAGTCTATATCCACTCATAGGTATGCTCTTAGAGGGGTCAAGAAATCTCCTCATAATTGTACATGAGAAGATTTCTCATTTTAACAAGCAGGAAAAAGTCACATTCATGTGATTATTTAACCACTTGCCACCCAGGCCAATTCTGACATTTCTCTCCTACATGTAAAAATCATCATTTTTTTGCTAGAAAATTATATAGAACCCCCAAACATTATATATGTTCTTTTTTTGCAAATACCCTAGAGAATACAATGGTGGTTGTTGCAACTTTTTATCTCACATGATATTTGCGCAGCAATTTTTCGAGCGCATTTTTTTGGGAAAAAAAAACAGTTTTGTGTTTTAAAAAAAACAAAACAGTAAAGTTAGCCCAATGCTTTTGCATATTGTAAAAGATAAAGTTACGCCGAGTAAATAGATACCTAACATGTCATGCTTCAAAATTGCACACACTCGTGGAATGGTGCCAAAGTTCGGTACTTAAAAATCCCCATAGGCAACGCTTGAATTTTTTTTACTGGTTACACGTTTTGAGTTACAGAGAAGGTCCAGGGACAAAATTATTGCTCTTGCTCCAATGTTCGCTTCGATACTTCACATGTATGGTTTGAATACCGGTTTCAAATGCGGGCGGGACTTATGTATGCGTTCGCTTCTGCATGCAAGCACACGGGGACAGGGGCGCTTTTAAAAAATTTATTTTTATTATTTTTTTTTTTTTTAAATGTTTTTTTAGTTTGACACTTTTTTGAAAAAAACTAAATTTTGATCTCTTTTATTCCTATTACAAAGAATGTAAACATCCCTTGTAATAGGAATATGGCATGATCGGTCCTCTTTACAGTGAGACATGGGGTCAATAAGACCCCACATCTCACCACTAGGCTGGGAAGCCTGAAATAAAAAATAAATAAACTGATCACAGCTCCCAGCCGAGGCGGTGCAGTTTTTTTAAATGCAGAGGCCGGGCGTGACGTCATAACATCGTGCCCGGCCCCAACGATCATAGACAGTCCGGCGACCATCTGGTCCACCCGAAATATCTATGATCAACATCCGGGGGTGGCGGATCCATTCTCCAACTCACCGATTGCAGCAGTGAGTCAATAGAAGCACCGGAGGGCGATGGGAGGGGGGAGCGTCCCCTCTCGCCTCCCGTAAGAACGATCAAGCAGTGGAACAGCCACTATGATCATTCTTATGGTGTAGGGAATCGCCGGCTGAAAAAGGAAATATCTGAATGATGTCTGTAGCTACAGGCATCATTCAGATATCCCCGCTCAAAGTCCATCACGTCATATCATGGTGGGCAGGCGGCAACAGGTTAAGTCCTATTAAAAAATATATATATGGTAGATATATATATATATATATATAATGATGTACAATATGCTTACCATGTACTTCCAGAAGAATCAGAGTTTCCAAATGCACTAAATGAACCATCGCTTCTCCTATAATTTAATTCATTTTGATAGCCTGGGTTTACAAAAACAAACAAACACAAAAAAAAACTAATGTCATATATTGCTAAAATGCAGAGGATTTTATTTAATGTAAATATCAAAAGTGTTTAATAAAAAAAAAACATATGTTTCCCATTCGTTTGTACCAGCTGGTGTGCATGGCCTTTCTGGGATCAGTACACTATGAGCCCCTTTGGGACCTGAGAAGACTTCTAAATTACACTCCAGTGTGCTGATGTCTAGTAAAAGCCTGGTCCACCAATTAACATAGAATAAAACAAGTTGGCTGAATCATAAGTCTTAACCTTGTTTGGCCAGTTATAAACAGCTAGTAGTATACCTTGTTGCATATTCTGTATGGTTCTTGCTCTTATGTACTCCGTTGCTTGGTTAGTAGCTTCTAAGTACTGAAGAACATAGATGTCTGGGGCAAGGTAAATCATGTTTTGTTCACCGCAACCACATGGCATTTGTATCAGAGACTCCAGACCATCAATTGAAGGTATAAGAAGATTACCTGTTTTAAAAGAATGTTAATAAAGCATATATGCATATATAAACATATACAATTCTAGTGTGCATAAATCTGAGTTCCCTAATGTGCTTAGAGATACTCTTTATCAATCAAAGGGCCAACCCAATAACAGTTAATAAATAAATGGATTAAAATAAATTGCAGCTGCCCCTTTAAGTGTGAAACACACTTACGCTTTCTCTAAAATCTATCTATTTACAATATCAATAGTGTGTAAGTATAGTGTTCAAATTATATATTGTATCCACAATATAAATAATTCTCAAATCATATATCCACAGGCTCACAACCGTAATACTGCATAGTTACAATTCCCAAATCACATATGCACATCCTCAAGTCCATAGGAGTATATTTTTTTTTTTGAAGTTTTCAAAGCTTTATTGAAACATTTTTTTATGGAAAACACAAAAGCTCAATTTGAGCCTACTTGTCATAAATGTTTTTATGTGTGCATAGACTCTCAAATCCCCATACCACCAACCATAAAAATAAATACCAAAAATCAAAAAACAGAAAGAAAAAAACAACAAAAAAGGAAGGGGGACCCCTTCCATACGCGCTTCCTTCACAGTTCCTTATATTCATATGTGGTGAAAAGATAGATCACAGGTACAGTCTTAAAATATCTGAGGTGCTGCAATCTTTCCAAGCCCCCAATTTATCTATGAATTTGGGGTATTTCTCTTGTAGGCTCACTGTCAATTCCTCACGCATAATATACGCATAATTTAGTTCAGACCCCCTTTTTTAATACTGGGAATGACACTAGAATGCCAATGTCTGGGTATAATATCCCTGGCTGCAGCAAAGATAAAGCATATTGGACCCTTCTTGGCCATTTGTAGTGATCCTGGAAAGATAGAATGTAAGGCCAGTTCTGGTAGTTCATGTGGCTTATTACCTGTAACATGTGCTGTAAGTTTAAATACAGCCTTCCAGTATGGTTTCACACGACCATCACAGATGCAACATTGCGCCAAGTTCCTTGCCACAACACCAGCAACTAGATGAAAAGTTAGACAACATGTTTTGTACTCTGTCAGGACATCGATTGATACCACCTAGATAAGATTTTATAATTCCTCTCTTGTATATAAACTGAGAGGCTTGATTTATATATTTAAAAAAAAGATTTTTCCCAATCCTCTGATGAAAGCGCGTGGCCTAATTCTCACTCCCAGTCCCTGATATACAGGACTGTGGATATATGATTTCAGCACTATTATTGTTGTGGATATATGATGTGGACACTAATATTATACACTATTGATATTGTGGATAGATAGATTTTAGGTAAGGAGTAGCACTGTCTGTGAAGAAGCCTTTCTGCACATGGAGGTTAAACCTCTTTCCCTCCAGATGTAATGAGTGCCCATTTGTCCTGAAAGTGAATAACTCAACACCAAGTTAATTATACGGACCACTTACTGTATGTATAACATGGTGATTATATCACCTCCATATTCAAAAGGAAATACATTCAGTTCATCTAATTTTTCCTCATAGCTAAGCTCCTCCATAGCTCTTATCAATTTGGTTGCCCTTCCTTGCATTTTCTCCAGTTCTCTGATATCCTTTTGGTGAACAGCTGTCCAAAACCAAACTTTATATTCCAGATGAGGTCTTACTAATAATTTGTACAAGGGCAATACGATGTCTTTCTCTCTGAGTCTATACCTCTTTTAATACAAGAAAGTATTTTGCTTGCTTTAGAAACTGCAGCTTGGCATTGTATGTTATTAGTAAGTCTATGATCTACCAGGACACCCAGATCCTTCTTGACCATTGACTCCCCTAGCTGTTCTCCTCCTAAAATGTATGATGCATGAATGTTTTTTGCCCCCAAGTCCATAACTTTACATTTATCAAAATAAAAGCTTATTTGCCACATAGTTGAACAATTAAATAGTGCATTGAGGTTGGCTTGTCAGTCAAGACATCTTGTAAAGATGTTAGTCTACTCTGCAAACATCAAACAACAGTTATTAAAGAGTCTCTAAAAATGTGAGACAATGGCTTTTTGCAAATAACAGAGCTCAAGACTTTGAGGACATATGGGTTTAAAGCGGGGGTCCACCCACACCACCAAAAAAAATAAATATTAAAAGCCAGCAGCTACAAATACTGCAGCTGCTGACTTTTAATACATGGCCACTTACCTGTCCCAGGGTCCAGCAATGTCGGCAGCTGCTGCCGCCATCCTAGGTGAGGGTATCAGGAAGTGAAGCGTTGCGGCTTCACTTCCCGGTTCCCTACTGCGCATGCGCGAGTCGTGCTGCGCGTCCCAAGCGGTCCCCGCTCTCTCCTGGGAGCTGTGTGTTTCCCAGGAGACAGCGCGGTGGGGACGGGAAGAGGCGTAGACTCCCATGGGAGTCTATGACGGAAGTGGGTGCAAATACCTGTCTTAGACAGGTATCTGCACCCCCCTCCCCCCTGAAAGGTGCCAAATGTGACACCGGAGGGGGGAGGGTTCCGAAAAGCGGAAGTTCCATTTTTGTGTGGAACTCCACTTTAAGCCATTTGGTTCAGGTGCTTTATTCATCTTTATTTTGTCTAAATGCTTCTGAGCTACATCAGTTTATACAAAGCTGAAGAAGGTATTTAATAAATGTGCTTTCTTTTTTTTCCCCTAGACACCACAAAATTATCTTGTAAAGGGCATGAACTTTTTACTATCAAGATATTTGAAGAATCTTTTGGGGTTTGTCCTAGTTTCTTTGGCAACCTTTTTTTTCTTATTATTTTTTTTTTCTTATTATTTATAATGTGCCTATCCTTGAACATTTCAATATTTGCACAGGAAATTAAAACATTTGTGAATTCTCCTTCCTAAGTGTGGGCTGTTTTTTTCTTTTTGGTCTGTTATAGTCCTGATCTTCAGTTGCAAAGTTGATATATGCAGGCTATGTTGAATATTTCCAGAGAAGAATAAAATGTGCTAGGCTTAGATCCAGCAAGAGGATGGATTGGGGGCAAGGGGAGGGCATTGTATGTGTGCCAATAACAGCAGGGGTAGGATAGATACTCCCCAAAAAATGTTCCTTCCTTTGTACAGATTTTCACTTTATGCACTAGTCTGTTCAATAAAATGGGGAAAAGATTAACATACAGAAACCTGTAGCAACCAGATTTCATCTTTCTTTATGTTAGCATCACGAGGAACATACAAGCTCATTTTTGATATGTCGCTACTGGTTACTTAACACTAAACTCCCTCCAAAAACAAACTTTGAACATTTGCACTGTAAAAATATATTACCGGAGGGCAGGAGGCGGAGCCTAGCAGAGCAGACATGCATTGTTAGAGCTCCACACCGCTGAGGAGAGAAGAGAAGGACAAAGCGGAGCCTGCAGGCTCAAAAGGTATCCATTTGAACCTTTTTGCCCCAGGGAACAAACTGTGAAAGTTTGGGCAGGAAATATGGTACTGGGAGGAAACCGTGGCAGAAATAAAAATCACCTCACAAAGAGCTCACAGGCACTCACTGCAGCTGAAGCAGCTCCAGTCACCTCACAAGATACAGCATCAGGGCGCTCTCACAGACAGAAAATGTCACAGCAAGACTCTCCATTTGAGTCAGATACAGAACAAATCCTCTCACAAACTTCTCCACAAGCCTCCTCAGTATCCCCAGTAATATTATTACAATTTGAAAAGATGCTTCATAAGGCTTTAAAACAAACCTCAGACCAAATAACAAAAAGCCTAACCAAAGAAATAAGAGAGCTGGGAAACCGCACCGCAGCCTTAGAAATAAAAATGGATGAAATTGAAATTACAACCCAAGAAAATATAACAGAATTGGAACAATTAAAAAAAGAGAATTTAATACTTCAAACTAAGCTCGAAGATTACGAAAATAGAGCCAGACGTTCAAACTTGCGCATAAGGGGAATACCTGAAACTGTGACAGACCTGCAATCTACTATTACTGCTCTATTACAAGAACTAAAGCCAGATATCCCTATTGAACGTTTAGAACTGGACAGAGTACACAGAGCCCTCACAGCCAAAAAGAAAGATGGACCCCCACGTGATATAATCACAAAATTTCATTATTACAGAACGAAAGAACAAATACTAATTGCTGCAAGAGAAAAAAAGGAACTTAATTTTCAAGGACACAATTATCAAATTTTTGCTGACCTATCCCAACTTACTATTACTAAAAGACGATCCATGAAACCCCAACTAATGGAACTGCAACGCCACAACATTATGTATCAATGGGGCTTCCCCTTTTCAGTCAGATTTAACTACCAAGGTACAATTTACAGAAGCAGATCAGCAGATGAACTACAACAAACCCTTTTAAAATTAAATCTGACAGAACCCACAAGCAGCAACACTCCCACACGCAGAAGAATGGCGTCATCTTCACCTTCAGGCAGCACCCAGAAAATTTCAGAACAAAATGGGAATCATCATTCTCACAAAAGAGGCCGTTATGCCACATCATCCATGGACCAAGAAGATTCAATGGACTGACATCCTAATTCCTAATATCTCTTCATTTATTATACTAAGAGATGGTTCTCTATAAAAAACCTATATTTATAACTGAATGTAACTGCATTCTGATAGTCACACACTGTGTGGGATCATGTTACATTCCAGTTATATTTCTTATTACTTCTGATTCATATAGCCTTAGAATATATAAGTGAAATAAGGAAATTCTTGTTCAGTTATATATTATCAGGTAATAACAATAGATTTATTACTTTTTAGGACAAATATGTTCAATAATCCAGAAGTAATGGAAGCTTTTTCTTTCTTTTCTTAAAACAAATATATTATTACCTAACTAGTTCCTAGAATTATGTTTTTGTTTATTCTAATCTGAAGCAATACAACCTCAATTTTATGAGTTAACATATCTAAACAGTTACATATGAATAAAATGTGTAATTGTTTACTCTAAAAGGGTTAAAATCCCAAAATAATTCAAACTATCTTCATCAATACCAAAGTTATTAACAGTACCTTTCTAACTGAATTATTTAGCCTAGGGCAAGACTAACCATATACAACCACCCTGGAATAAATAATTTCAACAAAAACTATATTCTGCACTCCAATTAATGAAACATCATTTTGATGTCTTTTGACATAGCACTTCTCTCCTGTAAGCGGAAGATCCGTGTACCCCCATTAGCCCTCCTCATTCTCCCAACCATATTATGTGGGAGTGTGACGAAGGCACTTATTCCCCTGAGAGAGATATTTATTCTCTTTCACGGGTAAATTGTGATTACTTGCAAAAAATAATTTATACAATGTATCATCTAATCTCATATGTTTTTTGTTTACTCTTTACTCCAGAATTCACTGGTTTCTTTTCTATCTATTCATCTCTTCAGTCCACACAGGTTGATCTGCGCAGTCAGCTCTGCATAACAAAAAGTAAGTCAAAACTATTTGATCTATTGCCATGGCACCACTGAATATACTTTCCCTGAATGTTCAGGGAATAAATGTCCCTCAAAAAAGGACCAAAGCCTTCCGTACTTTCCATAACAAGAAGGCTCACATAGTATGCCTCCAAGAAACACACTTCACCAAAGATTCTACTCCAAAATATATTTCTCCTTTTTATCAACAAATTTACACGGCTTCTGCCTGTACCAAGCAAAGGGGAACTCTAATTGCATTTCACCGATCCACACCATTCACCTTATCATCAGAAATTAAAGACCCAGAAGGTAGATACCTGATACTCATGGGTTATATAATGGATACAGCAATCACGGTGATTTCCTACTACGCTCCTAACAAACAACCTACACCATTCCTCTCACATATATTACAAGTGATTAATACACACAAAATAGGAACAGTGATAATGTGTGGGGATTCGAACCAGGTCCTCCTCCCATTTCTAGATAAATCACCTTTTACACCATCCAAAATAACCTCTAGATTACCTTTTTCTCAACTTCTTTCCAAATACAATCTGGTAGATTCATGGAAAGAAAGTAACCCAATGAAAAAGAAATTCACTTATTTCTCGCACCCTCATCAAACCTTCACCAGAATAGATCATATTTTTCTAACAATAGGAATGATACCAGAAATTATTGCATCAGATATAATTCCGATTCCGTGGTCTGACCATAATGCAGTATACACTACTATAGCCTCAGCCATACCAAAAGCGCATGACCCAACGTGGTACTTACCGGACATAATGCTCAAACACCCACTACATCAGATGGCCATTGAACAAGCTTTAAAGGAATACATATCAATTAATAATACAACAGACATCTCCCCAATAACACTGTGGGAAGCTCATAAGCCTGTCTTGCGTGGTACAATACAAAGACAAATGGCACTATTTAAACGGGAACGCAAAAATCTAGCAAAAAAACTAGAACTCAATTTTAATGCAGCCTACATATCATTTCAAGATAATCCATCTCAGAGTACAAAATCTCATCTGGAAAAATCTAGATTGGAATACGATCTATTTCTCACTGAGTCAGTTGATAAATCCCTCAAACACTCCAAACACAATTTCTACATGAATACAAACAAACCAGGTACATATTTGGCTCGGGCATTAAATTCAACTAACAAATCTTTCAAACCAATACGTTTGAAATTATCAAAAAATGTTTACACTTGTAATCCAGTTAAAATAGTCCATAAATTTCACTCACATCTCGCAACTTTATACAAGACAAACAATGAATTTAATCCTACAGAAGCTGAATCCTTCTTCTCAAAAATAACCTTACCTGAGTTATCTCAGAATCAAAAAAGCAGTTTGGATGAGCCTATAACTATAGATGAAGTTGCTAACGCCATAAAAGACCTAAAACTTAACAAAAGACCAGGCCCAGACGGCTACTCGGCTTTATACTATAAAACATTCTCAGAAATACTCTCTCCCATTCTCACTGAAACTTTTAACAAACTTCTAGATGGACATTCTTTTCGGCAAGAAACACTAATGGCAATTGTTTGTATGATCCCAAAACCCCTTTCTGATAATACTTCCTGTGTAGATTATCGGCCTATCTCTCTGTTAAACCTCGATATTAAATTATTAGCAAAAATAATAGCAAAACGCCTCAATAGCATTATAGGAAAATTAATACATAGAGATCAAGTAGGCTTCATGCCAAATAGACAGGCAGGCGATAATATACGCAGGGCAGTGTTATTGGCACATATTGCTAAAAAACGGAAAATCCCTTTATGTTTTCTATCTCTCGATATTAAGAGGGCATTTGACACAGTATCCTGGCAATATATGCAATATTCATTACAAAAATGGGGTTTTGGACCCCACTTTTTAACATGGATCAAAGCATTATATAATAAACCCAAAGCCTATATAAAATATGCTGGATACAAATCTGAAGCCTTTAATATCGAAAGAGGTACCAGACAGGGTTGCCCATTATCTCCCTTATTATTTGCCCTTATACTCGAACCCATGGCCCAATACATCAGAACAAACCAAACTATAACTGGCATTGAAGTAGGAGGTATTACACACAAATTATGTATATTTGCAGACGATATATTACTTTTTCTATCATCACCACAGGTCTCTGGTCCTAACTTAATACCAGCTCTTGATGGATTTGCAGCCCTATCCGGCCTTATGATTAATTCTAAGAAATGCCTAGTGCTTAATATTTCACTCACAAACATGGAATTGATCCCGGCTAGGGCTGCACTCCCATTCACATGGGCAGAAAAATCAATCCCATATCTTGGAATTCATTTAACAGCATCTCATTCTGACTTATTCTCAACCAATTATCCTCCTGTATTAAGACAGATCACAAATCTAATAAAACAATGGTCGCAACTTCCTTTATCCTGGATAGGGAAGATTAATGCAATCAAAATGACTATTCTACCCAAATTGCTTTATCTATTCAGAGTCCTCCCTATTCCAATTCCTTCCTATTTTTTGAGAATAGTACAAAAAAGAGCAACTTCGTTTATATGGGGCTCTTCTAAACCACGTATACCTATACACACACTACATCTTCCCAAAAATAAAGGAGGCCTGGGATACCCTAATTTTACTAACTACTACAGAGCAGCACATTTGGCCAGTCTGTCCAAATACCATGCAAAACAGGAAATACCATTATGGGTATTTATAGAGGCTTCAGAAAATGACCCTCTATTAATATCAAATTTATTATGGCTTGATCCTAAAGACCGCTTTAAAATTCATAATCCCATAACTAAACACTTCTTATCTCTCTGGGATAAACTAAAAACCAAATATCAGTTACAATCTCCACACAATCCTCTCCTTTCTTTTATCAGAAATCCGGCCTTTTATCCAGCATGGATCTACCCAAATTCTTTTAAAGCTTGGACAACATCAGGCATTCAGACACTAAATGACTTCATAGCATCTAAATCATTCCTTTCATTCTCATCGCTTAGAGAAAAATATGATCTACCAAACTCTGAGATATTTAGATATCTCCAAATCAAAAATTTCTATACACCATTCCTAAAAGGGGATACACCATTATCCCAATTATCCATTTTTGAATCAATCTGTACAAAAGATCCATTTGCTAAAGGTACAATTTCATCACTTTATAATCAATTATATGGAGTAGCAAATCTTAATAGACCCTCTTACGTTCAGAGGTGGGAGGAGGACCTGGGACGAACTTTAGAAGACACGGACTGGTCTAATATATGGCTCACATCTAAGTCATCTTCACCCAACATCTTGGCACTGGAGACAAATTATAAAGTCCTAACTCGCTGGTACCTTGTACCTGCTAGAGTGGCAAAATATTCACCTAATACCTCAACTCTTTGTTTTCGAGGATGCCCAGAAATAGGCACATATTTACACATATGGTGGACGTGCCCAGTAATCCAAACCTTCTGGAAGGAAGTCTTCGTGATTGCATCTAAAATATTTAAAAAAATAATACAACCAGATCCATATTTAACTTTACTTAATCTAAAACCGGAATGGTTAACACTCTCTCAATTCAAACTTATGATCCAACTAATAACGGCTGCAAAACAAACAGTGGCCAAGGCATGGAAATCTCCTACATTGGTACTAGCAGAAACAATTCACAGAATGAATAATACAATGTCCCATGCTAAGATGGTAGCCATCGATCAAAATCAAATTCCAAAATTTGAAAAACTTTGGCATCCTTGGATAAAACAACAGTTCCTGTCAAATTTCAATGACTCTGTCCTGTTGCCATGGTAACAGATTAAAAGACTTACAGAGACACCCATGCTAAGGCTTCAAAGAGAACTAAAAAGAATAATAAGCTGACGAACGGGACAACCTTGTGGACCATACCTCTACCTTTCAACCCTTTTTCTTCTTTCTCTTTCCTTTTCTCCACCTTACGATTAAAGCTCATTATCAGAATTTATTTGACCTATATACACTCTACTTGTAAACAATATGTATAGTAGGTATAAATCATTTAAATACCTACAAAAGTAACTAAGGAAATGATATATATCTTTAATTTAGGTTTACGTGAACCCAATGTTTAATATTTGAAATTTCATGATATTTACCTATATAAACCCTACTGTAAAACAATGAGCTTACTTTATAGATCCTTGTAAACTTACTTTATGTATCTTTATGTATCTTTATAACATTGTATACTCAATAAACTTCTTTTGACAAGGAAAAGTATATTACCAATAATGAAATGGATGACATGTGTGGCTGCTTCTACTTTTGGGAAAACCTTTACTTTCATTCAGCTCATACAGTGCAATAAGTGCCAAACTTCCACAGATCATAGGGGGGGGTCACCTTTTCCATTCAGAAAAGGTAATAGACATGTGTGATTTGTTTCGTTCCGAATTAAAATTTGGACGAATTTTCTTTTTTTGGGAAATTTGGATGTATCCGAATTTCCGAATTACAATAGTACTGAGTTTAAACTAATAATAATAATGAAAACAAATTTTGGACGAAATTTGAATTCAAAAAAGTTTTCCAATTGGAATAGTTTTTAAATTCAGATTCGAAAAGTTTTTGAATTCGAATAGTTTTCCAATTTCCTAACATAACAAAATAGAATAGGAAATAAAATAAAAGAACAGAATAAACTGAAATATATTAGAAACAAATAGAATAGAATAACATAGAAAGACTATAACAATCTTCTGAAATTTGAATTTCAAATAGAATAAATTTGAATTTGAATACATAAGAAAAGAATTGAACAGAAAAAAAAAACAGAATAGAATAGAACAGACTATAATAGAATAGAAAATAATATAATAATAAAAAAACAATAGAATAGAATAGAAAGAATATTACCATATCCCAAAATTCAAATAGAATCAATTTGAATTTGAATAGAAAAGAAAAATAGAATAGAATAGAATAGAATAGAATAGGAAGATGGTTATATTCATTCTATTCTATTGTTTTTTTTTCTATACTATTGTGTTATTTTCTATTATATTCTACTCTTTTCTA
The DNA here is from genome assembly GCF_042186555.1 of Aquarana catesbeiana. Lineage (NCBI taxonomy): Eukaryota > Metazoa > Chordata > Amphibia > Anura > Ranidae > Aquarana > Aquarana catesbeiana. Next base: position 311,163,339 of record NC_133327.1, on the reverse strand, counting down.
TTCTATTCAAATTCAAATGTATTCTATTTGCATATTGGAAAATATATATATATATATATATATATATATATATATAAAATTGGTTATATAATTATTGTTTTTTTAAATCTATTCTTTTCTATTCTATTCGAATTTCAGAAGATGGTTATAATCTTTCTATTTTATTCTATTTTTTTAATTATATTCTATTCCTTTCTATTCTATTCTATTCCATTCAATTCTGTTCTTTTATTTTCTATCCTATTTTGTTCTGTTTTACTCTATTATATTATAGTCTTTTATTTTCTGTTATAGTCTTTTCTATTCTATTCAATTTTATTAATTTTATTCCTTTATTTTCTATTCTATTTTATTCCCTTTGGAAATTGGAGAACTATTCAAATTCATAAACTTTTCGAATTTGAAAACTATTCGTATTCGAAATCTATTCGACTTTTCAAAACTTTTCGAATTGATCTGAATTTGAATTTTAAAAATTTGAATCGATTCGAAAACGAATAAATGAAACAAATTCCGAAAATGAATTAAACAAATGAAACAAATTTAAACGAATTTATGTGAAAATTAATTAAAATGAAACAAATGTTTTCGTTCTGTACATGTCTAAAATGTAATGCACTCTGTTCACAGAATACAGGGCGTTCTGTAATTGGAGGACGGGAGACTGGTCATCCACACCCCCTCCATTCAGAGAATGCTTTGCATTCTGTAAAAGAATGCAGGATGTTTTCTGAATAGAAGAGTTACCCGTGAATGACCCGCTAATATCTGTGTACTTCAGCCAGATCTGTAAGTTTCAGCGCTTACTGTACTGTATGAACTAAATGTATGTACTAAATGAACTAAATGAAGGCGAAATTTCTTTCCCTAACACAGAAGCAGCTGAATATGTTCCATATTTCATTAGTGGTAATTTATTTGTACAGTGCACATGTTCAAAAATAGTTTATGGAGGGAGTTTAGTTTTAAGTAACCAGTAGCAACGTATCAAAAATGAGCTACTTTCCTGGTAATGCTAACATAAAGAAGGATGAAATATGATGAAAGAGATGAAAATATTTTTTGGTCTCTAATACTTGACATATTCTAAATAAAATAACTTAAAAATAACAAATAAAATAACAATTTCCAAAAAAAGGGTGTCTTACCAATAATATTTATATATGCCTCCTCACTTCCTTCCACCACATCAGGGGGGAAAGTAAATGATAATATTTTTGTAAGGGGGAAATTGGGACCGGTAGTGGTTTTTAAGTCCAAAATGGCAGACTGTGAATTATACATCTTCACTCCTTCAGCCTAAAGACAGATAGACAAAACACGGTAAAGGGTTTTGCATTGTTAGTACCTGCAGTGTATCGTTAAAGGGGCAGATAAAACCAGTGAGCATGCTAGTATCTTACTATACTAAAGCTTATAATAAGGCCATTTCACACCAGATGCAGTTCCATGCGCTTTTTCTTTCTGCACTAGGGCCAGTTCACACCATAGAAACGCAGTCTGGATGTGCTCCAGATGATTTTTTGCATGCGTGTTTTTGATGCGTTCCAGTGCGTTTTTGATGCGTTTTTTGGAGCATTTATGATGCAGTCCAGTGCATTTTTCCCCCCTTTTTTTCCCTTAACCTTAAATAAGAACAGGGGTGTTCCAGTGCATTTTTGGTGCATTTCACACCAGATGCAGTTCTGTGCAGTTCTGTGTGCTTTTTTTCTGCACTAAAAATGCATGCACAGTGTTTTCCATGTATTCCAATGGCTCTAGTTCACACCATGCAGTCAGTTTCCGGTGCAAAAACTGATCGGAAACTGACTAGATGGTGTGAACTAGAGCCATTGGAATACATAGAAAACACTGTGCATGCATTTTGTTCAGAAAAAAAGCGCACGGAACTGAACGGAACTGCGTCTGGTGTGAACTAGTACTTACAGCGTTCCAGTACAGTCCAGTGCAGGAAAAATGCAGCATGTTCTTTTTTTTCTGGAACTGGAACGCACTGGAACTGCAAGCACCGGTGTGAACTATGCCATTGAAAACCATATAACCTACTTTCTATGCGTTTTTGATGCAGAAAAAAAACGCACTGGACTGCATGTTTGAACTGGCCCTAAAAATGTATGCACGGTGTTTTCCATGTATTCCAATGGCTCTAATTCACACCATGCAGTCAGTTTCCGATGCAGAAACTGACCGGAAACTGACTGGAAACTGATTGCATGGTGTGAACTAGAGCCATTGGAATACTCAGATATTTTATAGCATCTGAAAAAATAATAATCTCACTGAAGTATGATGGAACAAATTACACAAGAGATAACACAGGTAATTAAACCACTTCAATACCCGCATATTGTCATATGACGTCCACAGGTGGGATCTCCCATCCTGGGCGGGCATCATATAACGTCTTCAGCTTGCCGGCGGTATAGGGGAGCCTATGCTCATGCCCGGCGGATGCAATGTATGCCAGGCACCCGCGTTTGCTGGTGACAGAGCAGGAACGTGGATCTGTGTGTGTAAACACACAGATCCACGTCCTGTCAGGGGAGAGGAGACCAATCATGTGTTCCTAGTATATAGGAACACCGATTGGTCTCCTCCCATAGTCAGTCCCATCCCCCACTGTTAGAATCACTCTCATTTAACCCCTTGATTGCCCCCTAGTGTTATATCCTTCCCTGCCAGTGGCATTTACACAGTGATCAGTGCACATTTATAGCACTGATCGCTGTATAGAAGTCAATGGTCCCAAAATAGTGTCAAAAGTGTCCGATCTGTCTGCCGCAATGTCACAATCACAATAAAAATCGCAGATCACCACCATTACTAGTAAAAAAAAATAATAACAAAAATGCCATAAATCTATCCCTTATTTTGTAAGCGCTATAACTTTTGCGCAAACCAATCATCAATATATACTTATTGCATTTTTTTTTTACTAAAAATATAGAAGAAGAATGCATATCGGCCTAAACTGAGGAAACATTTTTTTTTTTTAATTGGGATATTTCTTATAGCAAAAAGTAAAAAATATTGCTTTTTTTTAAAAATTGCCGCTCTTTTTTTGTTTATAGTGCAAAAAATAAAAAACGCAGAGGTAATCACATACCACCGAAAGAAAGCTCTATTTGTGATGAAAACAATTATAAAAAATTCATTTGGGTACAGCGCTGCATCAGCTCCAGGTCAATGAATTAGAAACCACTGATGATGATAGCCAAGCAATTAGAAAAAAAAGATCATCAGTGGTAGTCTACTCATTTGCTCCAATACAGGTTTCTTTTAAAGTGACTGTGGTGCTAAACTGAAAGTTTAAATAAAAGCTTTCCCTATAAAGAAGATCGTGGATACTTATCCCACTGACCCAAGCCACGAAACACCGCTCTTATGAAAAAACTTTCCCCCAAAGTCTTTTCAGAAATGGTCATTTTTGTGAGTGTTGATGTCTTGGTCCCTTGCTGTACATAGTGAGTCCTCCCACCCACCAACCCCTACATCACTACAGGGCCCATTGGTGACCTTAAGGTAGACAAGAGGAACCGGTGAGTGTGAAAGGTGTCCAAGAAATCACTACTCCTAGTAGTGTCAGTTTTTGAAGAGCCTTCAAGGTGCAATCCCTCTTTCATAGAGCAACATTAACATTGGGAGAGAATGCAAATCTTTATTATGGAGAACTTTAGAAAGCCTTACAATTCCCCTGGTCTCTCACTGAGCAAAGCTTGATGTGTGAGAGGTCAATTACCAGTCCTGAGTGCTGTCACATGAAGGCAACCTAGCAGTGTTTTTAAAAGCTAGTATTTTTCATAGGCCCTTTTTCAGGTGTTTCAGTGTGAATCAGGGAGGCCACATGCTATTATCAGATTTTCTGACTACCTCCCTACCTCCATCATAAATGTTTGCTCCCCCTGGCCTCCTAAAAATGTGGTGCTAGGTCAATATTTGCACAGGATTTGCATAGGCAGTGTATTAATAACTTAGATTTCTGCTTACATTCAGTACACATGTCCACAAGTGATTCATTTTATGTTATGCATTAACATGCATTAACCCTGATTAACTAAAGGAATAGGGAATTTTACTTTTAAAGTGAAATTTAACTTTGCAAAGTGATTTTTTTCTTATCTTAGTGAATGAGGTAAAACAAAGAGAAAACTTTCTTTGCAAGAAATACTCAACAACGTTCAAAGAAAATGAAACCATTTTTTTCTTGCATGATTGATGGTTGAAGACAGCACATCAAAAACAAAATGAAAATTCACTTTGCAAAGAGAAAATTACCAGTAATTTAGCTTGATGAATGGGGTAAAGTAATGTAGACTTTTTTTTTTTTTTTTTGCACACAATTAGGTTTTCTTTTCACAGTGAATTTTTACTTTCTTTCACCTCATTCACTAGGATAAATGAAAAATTTGTAAATCAACCCCATAAATTATATTCTAGCAATTTATGTATTTACCTTTACTATTACTTTCCCAGTAACAATGTCAGAAGCTTCTCCTTTGGAAATTGTTTTAACTGTTATTAGGATCTCTCCCAATATTTTTGGTCTGATTGGAAACAGGCAAGTTTTTCCTTCCATATCGGGAATATCCAGAGTCTGTTGGTTTACTGTACTTGCATTATTGGACACTACAACTTCAAATGTGTCACTTGGCTGCACAGAAACAAGAACCTGCAAATGTAGATCAATTTTTTATTAAATGTGTTTTCTATTTTAACAAGTTATGTCTGTAACACCTATTTTTACATATGCTAAAAATATATTTTTGATACATCTCTTCTGAACCTGCCAGAAGCCTTGTTATTACTAATGCTTCTTTCACACTGGGGCAGGGGGGGCATTATCGGTAAAGCGACGCTAATTTTAGCAGCGCTTTACTGCTGTTATAGCGGCGCTTTTTGGCTGTTAGTGGGGCACTTTTAACCCCAGTTAGCGGCCTAATAAAGGGTTAAAAGTGCCCGCAAAACGTTGCTGCTGAAGCACTTTGCAGGCGCTTCGGCAGCAGTGCCCATTGATTTCAATGGCAGGGGCAGTGGAGGAGCGGTGTATACACCGCTCCCACACCACCCAAAAGATGCTGTTTGCAGGACTTTTTCTAATGTCCTGCAAGCGCACCACTCCAGTGTAAAAGCCCTCAGACTCTCACACTGGGACTGCAGGGGAGGAGTTTTTCAGGTTCTTTACAGGTGCTATTTTTAGCCCAAAAGTGCCTGAAAAACTCCCCAGAGTGAAAGGGGTCTCCGGCCTACTATGGTGGAAACTGTGTAAATACTACTCCTGTGTAATAACATTACATTCATTGTTTTATGGAAAAGGAATTGAATTCTGACGCCGCGTACACAGGAGCGGAGTGTCCGACAGAAAAAGACTGACAGAATCTTTTCATCGCATATTCCAATCATGTGTATGCCTCATTGGACTTTTTTTTTTTTCGAAAATTCTGACGGACCTAGAAATAGAACATGTTTTAAATATTTCCGACAGAACCAATTCCTATCGGGTAAACCGCTCGTCTGTATGCTGTTCCGATGGACCAAAAATGACGCATGCTCTGAAGCAAGTACAAGACGGAAGCTATTGGCTACTGGCTATTGAACTTCCTTTTACTAGTCCCGTCCTACGTGTTGTACGTCACCGCGTTCTGGACGATCTGAATTTGGTGTGATCGTGTGTACGCAAGACAGTTTAAGCAGAATTCTGTCCGAGTTCCGTCGGAGAAACCTTCGGATTTTATACCAACGGCAAAACCAGTCATGTGTACGCGGCATTAGAGAGGATTTTCTTCACTTTGGCATGATTTCTTCTCACTTCCTGTTGTATCAGCAGAATAGGAACTGAAGGGAACTGCAGGGAAATCTGGCAAATAAACCTAACATTGATTTTAATAGATACTTACTATATCCAAAATGGGTGAAACAATATCTGGCTTTAAATATGCTTTAATGAATACTTACTAAAGGTAACCCATAGTGGTAGGCATCTTTTCAATTCCTGTCCTAAAATACCTTCACAGGCAGCCTATTTATTTTAATGAGATTCCAAAGCAGCACAACAGACTAAAGATCAGACTTCTGCTATTTGTTCTAATGCAGTACACTACACTGTAGTGCGTTGCCATACAATGCAGTGCATTGCACTAACCATGTAATGTGAATTAAATGAAATGTGAAAGTTTCAATCAAAAGTGACCAAGGAAGACTAAGTAAAATTATCTTGTATTAATATAAAATACACAGACCAAATTCATTATATACAATACCTCTATTGTTTTGTTCAAATGGTTGAATAAAATAACTTCCAGAATGAATATTTCACCTCTAATTACTGAATAAGGAAGATTCAGAGTGAGAGACACATTCTGATATACTTGGAGCTGTGTGAAAAAGTAAAGCAATAAAATTGTAATAAACCAGACAATATTAATCTATCATCTTTTCAAATATTATGAACAAAAAGTAAGTAGTCCTGTATGTTCAGGAACATCAGATCCAGATTGTGTTGTAAAAACTTTATATAAGCTTATAAGCAAAGCAATATCTCCCATTAACTGTTTTCATATCATTTTTAGAACTGTTCGCTGAAACCTTAAGCTGATACAAAAAAAGATTGTTGGATAGGACAACTCCAACTGTTTCAGGTAGCTAGCTATTCAGAAGAAATCGTATGCCAACATGCTGTTTATATGTGCCACTGACTGTAAAGAAATATTTTGATTTTCAATATATAGTATGATAGGAGTACAGTACTGGCTACCACAATGTAAATGCAGCATGTGATGCTGGGACAGTCTGCTTTAGCAAACATAGGGTGCCAGAAAGCTCAGGACACATAGCACAAATGAGCTATCCAAATACAGGTGGATTCTGCCCACACTTAGGACCCATTCATAACTTTGTGTTGTGCTAATGCATGTTACTAAAATGCATAGTAATGCATGTTACATGTGTTCGTTTGCTGTGGTGCCATTCATTCACCTTTACAATTTATGTGCGCTGCACAATGTGTTCATTGCAGTGCTCTGCAAATAAATTGCAACCTGCGCAATTTCCTCATGCATTAAGGTGCATCGAACCCCTTCCTTTTAAAAGAGTCTGCCTAATGCAGTCTGCCACAACCCACCTTAATGAATAAAAATATGTGCATTACAGCACACGCATTGATATGTGAATGGGCCCTTAGTGAGGGAGCCTGTGTAAATCATTGTTGTTGGATCAGCATTTAAGGAGGACACCTTATGAGTGAGTGTTCAGGATAAATTGCCTAATTAAGCAATTGTGTAGAAAAACAACAAAAAACACAAAGTCACTTATGCAGTAGTACCTCATAAAGACGGTGGTAATAAAGAGGTGCTTGAACTATTATTCAGCAAAATGGCTCTTTGAAATTTATGTCTGAAACTACTTAGCAGTAATTATAGATAAGTCAGGGCCTTAAGGATTATGTATTTTAGAGTTCATCATTTCAAAGTTACTCATGGTCTACAATTTTTTCTTCAGCCCACATTCTTCTTTTTGTTTCTGTGAAATCAGAATTAGAGTGTGGAATAGTGGCCCTAAATAGAATAGTTTAAGTCAAAGTGGAACTGAACTTGGAAAAAAATGCTGACTGGTAGGATTTTCATGACAGAATAGATTCTATTGGTATTTTCTATCATAAGTACTAATGTTCCCTGAGCCACGTTTACATAGCAGAGGTCTGTGCCATGATGATGTGTCCCTGTCCTCATGTGTGGGATTGACTTCAACACGGCTCAGCCAATCAAGTGGCCAAACAGTCCCAGCCCAGAAGGAAGACCAGCAGAAGATGGAAGCAACCTCGACCAGCGGGTACACTGACAACACAGTGCTAGAGGGGACCGTTTGTCAGGTAATTCTGCCATAATGTGGTAATATGTGGGACATACTAGCACATTATGGCTAACAGCTTCTGAGGGCCCATAAATTTAGCAGAATTTGATTTTGCATGAGAAGACAACATTTATCTTTTGTTAAATGTTTTCACTCAAAATTCAATATTTCTAAATGGATTAAACTGGAAAATTAAATTGTGTGAATTTTGTGTAAAACTTTTATAAACAGACCCCAAAGTATTCATTTTACCCTGTTAACAAAAATATTCAGTCTTATAAAGTAAGTTTGGTAAGTTCATAGATAACCCTACTGTAAAATCTGATACCATTTTACATTCTAAAATCTTTCTACACTCTATATCACCTCAGCTGGTTTTTCTGTAAATCCCAATCCAAATGTGTTGGAAAGAACAAATGCACTGGCCAACCATGATGTCATTGTGTCAGGAACAGATAGTGGTAGTTTAAAAGTATTCCCAGAACTGTAGAATAAACAAAATAAATTAATAAAAGAAACTGTTTTAAAAAAAAAAGCATTTACTTTTGTTGACAAAACTTATAGGGCGGGATTAGGTGACATCATCACGCTATGTAGCTGGGTAGTTTAAGACCTCCAAGAGAGTCCATAACGTATCAACTAGGTCTGAGGACTGGTGTGACTATGTATACCTGATTACATATTCCTGCATTGCACTCATCGGATGAGAGTAATAATTCACAAAAAGCTCCTGATACATACAGGTACTTTTTTGGATAATCTACATGGATACAAGGATAATCTACAAAAAGCTTCTCAGTATAATAACTTGAAACAATCTCCCCCTTTTTACAGCTTTATTAAAAGCTGCATTATCCTTGTTTGTTTGCAAGCAAAACAAAATAGATGTTAAACTTGACCAATATGGCATGAGTAATACAAGCAATGCCCTAACCTGATCCCAGTAAGAAATACATTTGACTTTGAGGATTACTTTTTCAAAATGAAGATGTTTTAGAACCATACAGCACAGTGTCCATAGTAAAAAGCTGCTCCAGGTGTATAAAGATAAGGCTGATTGGAGTATCTTGCAGAGTGCTAGCCCCAGCCCGCCTCTGTGGGAAACTTGGAAAGAAGAAAGAAATGGCTGCACATCCAGAACTTCCGATTGCCTTTTATTTTGTTTCACAAAGATAACACCAAAGACACCAAATTGTGGTCACGTAGAAGCGTTTCACACATACATCTTGTGCTTAATCATAATGATGGTAGTGATTAACCTCTCTGACTGTATTCCTGAGTTTGGCTCGGGGTGGATTTTCAGCACCAAAAGCGGTAACCCCGAGCCACACTCAGGATTGCATCACAGGATCCAGGTACAGCAAACTTACCTTGTCCCCAGGATCCTGCGATGTCTCCCCGCTCTGTGTGCGAGCCGTCCTCCGCTTGATTAATCACAGCGCCGAGCTCTGCGACGCACGGAGACGGAGAACGACGCCAAATTCAAAAAGTAAAAAACACAATACATATACAGTACACTGTGATCTTACATATTACATTACTATATCAATTTATTTCACATCCCTTTTGTCCCTAGTGGTTTGTCCAGTGCCCTGCATACAGTTTTATATTATAAATACTGTTCTTTTTGCCTGGAAACTGGAGATTGTCCATAGCAACCAAAACCGTCCCTTTACATCAAAAGTGGTTTTAGACCAGCTAGAAAACAGCGATAATAAATTAGAATCACTTGCAGAATTGAGTGGTAGTGATTTGTGGGGAAATTAGTCATCAAACCCTGAAAGTAATGAAAGCGACAATTCTGCAATTTCAGTGTTTTTGATTTGATTACATTATTAAATAATTGTTATTATTATTTGTTATAATTATTTATAGTTATTTATTATATTATAATTTATGATTTCGTGTTTCAAACTTTATCATACCCAGGATGTCTACTAGAATCTTGTTTGGACAGATTTAAGTGAGTTATTCCTAAGAATTACAGGCCTACAATATAAAACGCCAAATTTTCATGCAAATTAATTGTACCGCTTTGAGCATCAAAAATCTGAAATAATTATACCGCCAGGGAGGTTAAGCACAAGATGTATGTGTGAATTGTGACCACAGTTTGGTGTCTTTGGTGTTATCTTTGTGAAACAAAATAAAGGCAATCAGAAGTTCTGGATGTGCAGCCATTTCTTTCTTCTTTCCAAGCACAGTGTCCATATTAGGATACGCCTTCATATATTTCCCACTATTCCTCCAAAACTCTGGCCCACTCCCTTAAAATTAATTTAGTCTTTTTCTGACCTAGGGGCAAATTGTTATGCTGAAAGGCATCTCATGTGCTATTATTATTATTGCAAAGTGTGGTCTATTGTGGCTAAATAATTTATTTCCATGCAAGTGTCCTTATTCGATGACATTTGATTACACTTTGTTTTATGTTGTAAGGTAGGTACAATTAGTGAGGGGACCACTGTACCTTTTATAAATAGTGTGAGAGCTATTTAATGGATTTATTTGACTTGTTTGATTTTTTCCAGACTTTGCTCACTTCTTCCTCAAACTATGGTCAGCTACTAAATGTGGTCACTTGTTAGTTGTCCTCTTCACATGTTCCCCTTAATCCTCCTCTGCTTTTCAGTCACTTGTCAGTCATCCTGCTTTTCAGTCACTTGTCGAACAGCCATACTTCAAACTCATCCTTTGGTCATTATCCTCCTTAGAATTCTCTTTTATCTTTCTTTTCCTTCTTCCTCCTTACTTATCCTTTAAACTTTGTTTTCCTGCCCCCCAAATGTCAACCTCAGGTGTAATCCTTACTCATTTCAGCTCACATCCTTTCCTTCCCAGCTCCTTTAGACCCCTTTCTTCCATAACACGCAACATCTTCAACATTAAACCTCAGTTGTCATACTCATTAGTGTAGCAACTTCTTAGCATAGAATGCTGGCAGATTTAATTTTTGGCTCCTTCTGCAGACAAGAGAACAGTGATTATTTGCTCTGGTTCATTGAGGGTTTTGCAGGTTGAGAGCTTGACTTCTTCCTCCTGCTTCTGGAAGACGTTTCCAGAATATGGGGCTGGAGAGTCAAATGACCAACGTTGAATTTTATCAACCAATAAATATCAAAAAGACATTCTCTAGACTGAGTTATTGGAGCCAGCATGTGTGGACTGGTGCTTGTGGGGACATGCAGCCTCTATACTATTTGGAAGAACCAGGTATTACCAGCAGCTCCTGGGGGGGTAGCACTACATTAGTCAGTCTCACTCATCATTCTTACTAGCCACTCTCAGTAAGCAGAAGTAATCATTATCCTTAATCATCAGCTTCAGTCACCATCCCCATTCAGCTGCTTTGTTCATTGCCAAATTCCAGGGCAATTCTAAATGGTCAAAGCTCCAATTCTTCCAGGTAGTGTAGGGGCAGGCAAACTACCTTTAGAAGTTAAAATGATCTTGAGTGACTGGGATTTAGTCGATGACTGAGGACAACCACAAGTGAGTGAGGTTTGGAGAATGACTATAGCGGCCTGTAAAGGAGTCTTTTTCTTTTTGTTCAACCAGCGGGTTAAACACAAAAAAATGTATTGTATTCTGACAACAGGTGGACTATAGGTGACGGCACTGATTGAGTAGGGAAAATCCATCAGGCTGGTTGTGCAGAAGTCAATCAGTAGATTGGCTTCCATACAACGAGCCTGCCCATACATGGATCAAAATTCAAATAGTCTTTGCTGAACCAAACACATTTTCTATCAATATATGGCCACCTTAAAAGAACTATTGACAAGTGACCAGAGTTTGGAGAAAAAATAAGGAGAACCAGTGACAACTGACTGAAGTTTGGAGGATTTGCCAAGTTTTGGAGTAAAGCTGGCCATAGATGGGGGGCGTGGCCTGGAGAGCGATGGAGTAGGACGTGGGTGAAGGGAGCTCCTCTTGCCAATTATACTGCATGATATCCTGAGCAAGCATCTGAACTTACACAGACCCACAAAGCCTTCTCTATACATAGGGACCCAAGGGGAAACATGTATCCTCCGAAAAAAGCTGCGGATCCGGCTGATAAACTGGCTAAATACCGCCGCACGAACAAAGCTGGCCATAGATTAATAGAATTTTGAACGAAAATTCTTAGGAAAAGTTATAGGAAAATTTGTACAAAAATTACCAGAACATTCTCACAAAATGTGTTTGTCGTTTGAAAGATTTTGTTTGCTTTTAACATTTTAACATTTGATTTTGAATGAATGGGTATTACTAAATGAAAATGTACACCAAAATTTTTTTTGTTCAAGAAATATTTGTTTGTACGAGAATAGCCACTTATGTATGGGCTAACACAGCTGTCACTAATCACATAAGCAGAAGAGATGGGATTGAAGAACAACCAATAAGGAATGATCTATTAACTATAAACTTTATACTGTATGTACAGTGGGTAAAATAAGTATTGAACACGTCACCATTTTTCTAGGTAAATATATTTCTAAAGGTGCTATTCACATGAAATTCTCACCACATGTCAGTAACCACTCATGCAATTCACACATACAAAGAAACCAAAACAAATAGGTTCAGAAATTACTTTTGGGTAATAAAATGGAATGACACAGGGAAAAAGTATTGAACACGCTAACTTAAATGTATTTAATACTTCTTACAAAATCCTTTGTTGGTAATGACAGCTTCAAGTTGCCTCCTGTATGAAGAAACTAGTCACATGCATTGCCTGGGTGTGATTCTGGCCCATTCTTCCACACAAACAGTCTTCAAATTTTGAAGGTTCCATGGGCCTCTTCTATGAACTCTGATCGTTAGTTCTTTCCATAGATTTTCATGAGATGTTTCTTGTGTGACACCTTGGTAATGAGACACCTTTTTATAGGCCAATAATTGAAACATAACCAGCTGATATTAATTTGTACTGACAAGGGGCAGGATTGCTTTTTAAGTACTGATAGATTTCAGCTGGTGTCTTGGCTTTCCATGCCTTTTTGCACCTCTTTATACATGTTTTCAATACTTTTTCCCTGTGTCATACCATTTTATTACACATAACTTCATTTCTGAACTTATTTGTTTTGGTTTCTTTGTATGTATGGATTGCATGGGTTGTTATCGAAATGCGGTGAAAAGTTCATGTCAATAGCACCTTTATATTTACCTAGCAAAAATGGTGATGTGAGTAATACTTATTTTACCTGCTGTGTACAGTATCTCACAAAAGTGAGTACACCCCTCTCATTTTTGTAAATATTTTATTATATCTTTTCATGTGACAACACTGAAGAAATGACACTTTGCTTCAATGTACAATAGTGAGTGTACAGCTTGTATAACAGTGTAAATTTGCTGTCCCCTCAAAATAATGCAAAGGGGGCGCCGAAGCTGTAGCAGTCACTTACTGTTACATTCAGCAGCAGTGGCGCCACCCGACTCCCTAGAATCTCTCATCGCATCGTCCGCTGGCTTCTCTGCTGCCCACCGCACTGGTTTCTAGACTCGTCTGCCGCCTGTTGTCTAGCAACCAGTGACGTCACGTCATGAGGCCGAGGCGAGGCCCCAGCATTCAGAGCAGAGGAGGAACTTCTTCCTCCTTCTCGCCTGGTCAAATGTGGCTCCACCCACCTCCTCCATCTTTTCCAGGCAGTGCGGCTCAGAGCCTGAGGGAAGGAAGGGAGGCAGCTTGTGTCCATGTTCTAGAGCTCATCTAACAGCACTACTTGTATAGTAGTGTTAAATCAATTATTTCATGATAGATATGCGGAAGATATCATTGCTAACCTTTTAATAATGCTCTTTACCTGGCTGTAATGTGGACCCATGGGTCTGAATGCTTTCTAAGCCAGAGCCTGTATGCAAGGAAAGTTAAAAATTCTTATCTGCATACCTCCTCCAGGTTAATGAATTTAAATATTGGAACAACAGAGCCACAGTTCTGGCATTTTCAGAAAGAAAAGTCAGTAGTGGAAACCTCTGTAAACATAAAAACAGATTAGAAATTTCTAATCAGACAATGGAAGCTTGATCCTTCTATTAAACTTTTGCATCAGGTTTCTCAAACCTTTCCATGCCTGCGCTTTATGTGATAATAACTAAGCCCCTCCCCTTCATGACATTGTCAAAAAGGGGCAGGGCATAGGTGACCTTAAAATGATGCACCCCCCCCCATGACAGGAGCCAGTTTTGTACTGGCATGCCTTTGTAATAAAGTGAATTTGCTCTAATATGGACAAAGACCTGTGCGTGGATGTACTATGGTTCTGCATAGTAGAGCAACCCCATATCTCAAAACACTTTTTATAAAGAAAGTAGGTTTATACCTGATGTTTGCTTCTAGCCATATCCAGGTTTTATCAAACAGTGCCCCAAGATTTGGATTTGATGGTGATGATGGTTGTATGCTTAAATCTGTTGGCTGAAAATCTGAAAAAAATTATAATTAAAATATGCTACAGGCCTATCAGTTCACGAGTAACCAGAATCCAGAATATAATAAGTCTGTAGTGAGGTGCTACAAGCAGTACATATAAGAGGACAGCAGTAGTTTTAAAAATGATCTAATTCTTGTATGGACATTAGGGTTGATTTACTTAGGCCCCTTTCACACTGGGGCAGTTTGCAGGCACTATTGCGCTAAAAATAGCGCCTGTAAACCAACCTGAAACTGCCGCTGCTGTTTCTCCAGTGTGAAAGCCCGAGGACTTTCGCACTGGAGAGGTGCGCTGGCAGGAGGAAAAAAAAACTCATGCAAACAGCATCTTTGGAGCGGTGAAGGAGCAGTGTATATAAAATGGGGCAGCGCAGCTATACCGCCGGCATAGCGCCGCTGTAGCGGCGCTTTGCGGGCGGTTTTAACCCTTTAAAACTGCCCCGCTAGCTGCCGAATACCGCCGCTAAAACGATGGTAACGCGTCACTAAAAATAGCGGCATTTTACCGCCGACGCCCCCACCGCCCCAGTGTGAAAGGGGCCTAAAACTGCAGCATGCAAAATCTGGTGCAGCTCTGCATAGAAGCCAATCAGCTTACAGGTTTTTTTGTCAAACTTCATTGAACAAGCTGAAGTTAGAAGCTGATTGGCTACCATGAACATCTGCACCAGATTTTGCACTCTCCAGTTTTAGTAAATCCACCCCATTGCATTTTAAAATCAATCAACTGTCATAGTCTTCATAGTCCTAAATAAACCTGATAAATTCTATGTTGATGTAACTGCTGTTATATGTTAGCAGCATTTTTTACATGTGATTAGAGGGACTTCATATTTTCTGTGTAGACAACCTACAACCTGGCACATACTGTATGCTTAGGTAATGTAGTACCTGTTGTATTTTTTAGTATGTCTGGCTGCATAGTAGCACTTCTAAACTGCTTCCAAACATATTTTGTTTTTTAAATATTCAATGCATTACATAATGGTGAAATGATTTCAGACATACCTGTACCTATTTCTGTGTGGTCATTTTATACAATCATATGGAACAGAACTTTGTAGAAATGCTTGTGATTATTTTCACAAAAAAAATACTGTGAAAAGGTAAATTGCATGCATTGCAAGAAGCTGAATTGTGTTTTCTAATATCAAATTACAGACTGTTTATGTGAAATTATTTTTGGTAATGAACTATAATAAAGTTCATCGGTATTTTGTACACAAATAAGAGCAGTGGTAAGTTATTTGTTTTCTAGCCTCGTCTTTAACGACAAACAGCAATATTTTTGCAGGCTACCAGAGGTCTGCAAGTTGCATGAATTATAATTCTGAATCAGCATTCCTCCAAATTGTTCAAATACGCACTCATTTACATATAAAAGCCTGTGTCTAACAAGTATACCTTTTTCCAAGTTTCTAATATCTCATATACATGCTAGAATACGTCAAAGGGGAAGTGACAAGGCTCCATGGGATGGCTAAGCCCTGCTTGCTTTGCACATCCTAATTCAAAAGAAATTGTGGACTACATAGAAAAACGTCGATTAACAAATAAAAGTCTAAAAGTACAAACCTTTGTGGTGTCTGCTACAGTTAGAAAGCAGTCATAATACTTAAATTAGATATATTAAGGGATTTTAAACATTATTAGCTTGTTTTGGATATAGTAGGGAAGGTTTAAAAGGTTAGATTACCTTTATAAAAAAAATTCTGCCAATGCAGGTAAATAAAAAGAAACTGTGCAGCTTTCACTAAAGTTGGATAATGCCTCTACTATAGGGGTAGGCCATTTATGTACCTCCGGATGCCTGACTGAAAAACTACCAGAGATGGCATCATGTCCTGCCTTGTTTCTAGGATGTTGCTAAGACACTCCCAGCTATTACTGCTCACTCCCATCATCAGTGAGCTCTCAAACACCTGCACATGTGTGGTCCACTATCCAGTCCATCTCAGCATTGCTTCAGAGCTACTATAACACTGGAGAGATAATGCAGCCCATTTTGGGCTGCTGTTACCCAGCACCAAGACCTAGTTGTAAAATCTTTTACAGGGCCCTTTATCTATCATCCTTTGGGTCTTGGTTCTGCAGTTGCTGACAGATCTACCTGTGATTTTACTGCCCATGTGAGTATAATACGCTGACAACAGTGGCGTACCAAGTGGGGGGGGGGCGGGGGGGCAGGCCGCCCCGGGTGCTACACACTGGGGCGGTGTCAGGCCGGCATCCCCCCTCCGTGACTGAAGCAGTGACAGCACCGCGGGGTGGGTTTAGGCAGAGGCGCGGTGACAGGCAGGTAAGAGCAGGGAGAGGCGAGCTGTAGTGGAGTTGCAGGGGGGGCAGGGGTGCAGGGTGAAACCACTGCACCAACCATCCCTTTCTCTCGTGGGCGGGACTGCCTGAGCGGTCCCGGATGTCACACAGGCACAGCCAAGTAGAGTGAAGCCACCTCCCCTTCCTCTCTGGAGGGGGTCTGCACTGAAGGGGGTCTGTACTGAAGGGAGGGGGTCTGCACTGAAGGGGGGGTCTGCACTGAAGGGAGGGGGTCTGCATTGAATGGGGGGTCTGTACTGAATGGGGGGGTCTACACTGAAGGGAGGAAGTCTGCACTGAAGGGGGTGTCTGCACTGAAGGGGGTGTCTGCACTGAAGGGGGTCTGTGTAACATGCAGCGGGTCCAGAGTTGTGGGGGGCTGTATAATGTAAAGGGGTCCAGAGGTGCAGGGTGCTGTGTAATATAAATGGGTCCAGAGGTGCAGAGTGTTGTGTAATGTAAAGGGGTCCAGAGGTGCAGAGTGCTGTGTAATGTAAAGGGTCCAGAGATGCAGGGTGCTGTGTAATGTAAAGGGGTCCAGTGATGCAGGGTGCTGTGTAATGTAAAGGGGTCCAGAGGTGCAGGGGGCTGTGTAATGTAAAGGAGTCCAGAGGTGCAGGGGGCTGTGTAATGTAAAGGAGTCCAGAGGTGCATGTAAAGGGGTTCAGAGGTGTAGGGTGCTGTGTAATGTAAAGGGGTCCAGAGATGCAGGGTGCTGTGTAATATAAAGGGGTCCTGAGATGCAGGGTGCTGTGTAATGTAAAGGGGTCCAGAGGTGCAGGGTGCTGTATAATGTAAAGGGTCCAGAGATGCAGGGTGCTGTGTAATGTAAAGGGGTCCAGTGATGCAGGGTGCTGGGTAATGTAAAGGGGTCCAGAGGTGCAGGAGGCTGTGTAATGTAAAGGAGTCCAGAGGTGCAGGAGGATGTGTAATGTAAAGGGGTCCAGAGGTGCAGGGTGCTGTGTAATGTAAAGGGGTTCAGAGGTGCAGGGTGCTGTGTAATGTAAAGTGGGCCAGAGATGCAGGGTGCTGTGTAATGTAAAGGGGTCCAGAGGTGCAGGGTGCTGTGTAATGTAAAGGGGTCCAGAGGTGCAGGGTGCTGTGTAATGTAAAGGGGGCCAGAGGTGCAGGGTTCTGTGTACTGTAAAGGGGTGCAGGGGGCTGTGTAATGTAAAGGGGTCCAGAGATGCAGTTGTAGAGAGGGGGTACACAGTCATGACAGAGAGATATTGAAGGACGCAGAGGTATGCAGGGGGCACAGTGGGGTGTTTTTACATTTTAACATGGGGGGTGCCAGATATAGGATCCGCCCCGGGTGCTAAATGCTCTAGGTATGCCCCTGGCTGACAATATTGGATATTGTTTTTCACAAATGATTATGAATCATTAATTGTTTGATTTTTATGACATGGCTCTTCCACAGGTCTGTACTTATACGAACGTGAGCTGTCTCCTGATGAAGCAGGTTTTGTCCTGTGAAATGCATAGAGAATACAGCTTCAGCATTGCCACAGTATGTAATTTATTAGGCGGGCAATTTGGATGTAATCTGGTGAATGACTCACTACCTTGTATATCATTTGCCCTTTTATAAGTAGAGATGGTTATGTTACCTTTTTATATACATGTTTTGTCAAATTCTAGTAAAAATGTTGTATTTGTATAAACCTTGTTGCACTTGTGTATGAGCATCACTCTCCTTAAAGCCCCACGGGCCACTTGGTTTTTTGTGTTGGGACTGAGAGATGCTCAGATTGAAATATATGGAGGCTTCTTTTTCTTACAATACAAAACCACTATCAGATTTTTATGGCCAATGTTTTAACTTTTTTCCAGGTTTCCTAAAGTTTTCCAGGTTTATAAAATGTTTTTATTGCTGTCTGTGATTGTTTCCCCTGATTTCCTGTCCCAGACTATGCCAATCTCCAGGACAGGAAGGGAGAGGAAACTTCCAAATATGGACACCAAGATTAAGTCAGCCACCCTCCAAAACTAAGCAGAAACGGTTTGGGCTTTTATTTCAATGTCTTTGACTGCTTTCCTTTCAGTGTGGCATTACATGGATGTTGCTAATCTGTTTTATATTTTAAAATCAAGTAAACATACCTTCATGTGAAAGATAATATGTGCTTATCATTGCATCAGTCAAAGTATAGTATCCCCAAGGCTAAGGGTAAAAAGTGAAATTGTTAGTTTTTTTTTTAAGACTGGAGATGCATGCTTCATACAATTCATGGATCGATTTTAAAGTATATGACATAGACCAGGAAAAGCAATTAGCAATATTAAATGTGTACTAAGAAACCTTTATGTTCAGTAAAGTGCAGTAAAGCAAACTGTAAAGTGCAAAAACCTGCCCCAACCAATCAGAAATAGTTTTTTCCTAATTTTTATTATTCTAAACCACTGAAAAGTTAAATCCTTAATAATTTTCTTTAAAGTCTTTGTCTATGCAAAACCATTTTTTAGATCCAGGAAATGGTTTGATTCACTGTATAATTTTTATTGTGGTCCGTCTTCCCATTGAAAGAAATTCCCCCACCCCCCCATCTGTATTGGCAACCATTTTCGTCAAGAAAGAAAGTGAGGGGAAATCCAACATTTTAGAATTGCTCCCAGAACAAGAAGTGAGGGGACATCTTCTAACAGTCACCTGTTCCAGGAACATCTTTCTAAGAGGAGAATTCCCCTTGCTTAGGGAGATATCCTCTAACTTTCTTAGGGTTCACACAATGTCATATGCATGACAACCTATCACTCACCCGTTGGGGCTCCCAGATAAATGGGTCATTGACACTTGCAATTTAGTTTAACAAAAAGGTAAGAACTAATACTATATGCTACATCCACCCACAAATGATATTTCACCCACTGGCTTCTTACATCTCTTGGAGGCTCCATTGTTCAATGCTATGGACTATATAACACAAAATAAATGAAGAATCCAATAGGGATATTAGGTGACAATCTTAATAGACAAATTTGGTGTTCAGGACTAAGAACAGATGCACAAAAGTCTCACTAATGGAGTCCCTGAGCATTATAAGAAACCACAATGGTTTGCCTCTCTGACACCTGAAGATGAAATATCAGTTTTAAATGGACTGACCTTTGAAGGTTGAGCAAAGGCAAAGCAAAGGAAGCTTCAAATATAGGATAGAATCCAGGGGAAGTGCTACAAAACTCACTGCTCGGGTCATTTATTACCCGTGCGCTCATTCTCATCAATGGGTGTGAGACACAGAGGGATGAGAAATCCCATCTTTCTAATTCATGTGCTGCAATTTTTTATGACTCCTGTGTTCAAATTCTGTGATAAAGGTGCAAATGTTACAGGATTTTGGAAGCAGTTACATCATTACATCACCATTTCTATGGTTATGACTAAAAATGTGGGATCAGCATTGGAACAGGTTCTTCTTCATGTGGGTTTAAAAATATTTTTTTTGCACCACCTAAGAAAATTTATTAAAAAAACCTGAAGCACCAATCAGGTAAGTGTCTGATTCTTTCAACATACTTAGTAGGACATATAGGGGTAGATTTACTAAAACAGGAGAGTGCAAATTCTGGTGCAGTTTTGCATGGTAGCCAATCAACTTCCTACTTCTGCTTGCTCAATTAAGTTTTGACAATAAAACCTGGAAGCTGATTGGTTTCTATGCAGAGCTGCACCAGATTTTGTACTCACCAGTTTTAGTATATCAACCCGACACTGTTCCTAAAATACCCTTGTCTCACCTTGAGACAAAGGTGCACATACACATTAAATTAGGCCTGTTGTGATAGTAATTTGGGACTGCCATTGACCTAATAATGCTAGTTGACTGACTGTTTTGCACATCTATAGGCTGTAATACTTTCTGTATTACTGACCTTTAACAGACATAGAGATCAGAGACTTGGAAAAAAGTCAACATCCCTGTATATGTCAGCTGACTCAAAGTATTGCAGCCAGTATAACAGCAAGTCAGCTCACATTTTCAGAAAGAAAGTGCAACAATCATATCCTTCATTCTTCTTTCATGATAGGTTTCATTTAAATACTGTATTTACTTAGTGAAGGTTGACATTATATTTTAATTGCCTCTTTGTGTACCAGAGAAGTGAGCCTAGCTACAATTCTGAAATCTCCGACTGGTTGTTTATTACACATTTTACCAATTACATTTTATATAGGTACATGTAAAATCTTGACGTACCTGGGTGTAGCTCATATAAGATTTTTCCAACTAGGGAAAAGACAAAAATATTTTATATGTGTGTGCAACAACCACTTATTATTCTATTAGCATTTCAACAGTACAGAATAAAACAGAAACAATTGCAAACAAGAAATAACACTATAATATAAAAATATAAACATTTTCTTGAGTGACGTATTGAATTATACTCACTGTGTTTGGAGAAAAGTTACTTCCACCCTCAAAAAGATTGGCTCGTTTATCAATTATCTGCAGCCCCACCAAAGCATGGCTTTCTTTCACATTAATGGATAAAGACACATTTTTTGATGGCTTTGTATTGCTTTCACTCCAGGATAAAGTAACCTTTGAAATAAAAATAAATAGTCCTGTTGTACACATTTCGGGCTGAGAAGCTGTAGCTAGGAGCTGGCAAAAGTCAGTGATACCATTGGGCTTAGTCAAGAACAAACTTAAAGTAGTTCTAAAGTCAAAAGGTTTTTTAACTCAATGCCTTACCTACGTTAAGATAAAAAAACACCACCTCCACCAAATACTTACCTGAGTTCTCTCGCAATGCAGTGCTGTGCCTGTCTGCAGCAGCACTGGTCTCTTTTCCTGCTGTGTGTGTCTATGGATGCACATAGCCCAGCTCAGCAGAGAGTCTGCAGGTGTGCCCCATAGCACATAGCTTGCTATGAATGTACATGCGAGGGATGAGGAGTGGACAGCGCTGGTGGGGGACTCCAGAAAGAGGAGGTAAGGGACTGCTTTGTGCAATAACAAAGCACAGAGCAGGTAAGTATAAAACACTTTTTTTTATTTGAGGGAAATAAATAGGAGCCTTTCATATCACTTAACTGGATCTTGGTGAGTGATAGGTCATCTAGCATTTTTGAAAAGCTAACAGACTAAATCTGAAGCTGCCTGCGACCTATAGATTGGTTCAGTGGTGGCTGGTGGTATATTTTTTTTGGGGGGGGCAGCAAACACGCCACCCGCCACACCCCCCCTTGTCGGTTGGTTGGGTCACAGGCACCCCCCAAAAAAAATCATTGGAATGCATGCATCCGGCGCCCTGCATGTAGATTAGGGGCGTATGGATGGGCGGCCACTGGATTGGTTACTTCTTACTTCCATAAACCATGAGAAGTACTTACTCTCTGTTTTTACTGATTTTTTTCTCTGTTTTTTACTGTATATTGATATGATTTCACAACATACTGTATATTACTGTGGAAAAGAAACTTTGGCTTTATATATGGAGGCTAAAAAGTTGATTTTATTGTCTCCTGTATGCTTTTCTAAAACAGAACATGTAAGTTCTTTCTACTGCTGAAAGAACTTCCTATGTGTAAATATGAGTTTTTAAACCTTAAGGCCCCTTTGACATTTGGCGGATCCGCTCGGCGGACTCCGCTAGCTCAGCGGGAGATTGATCCATTTATCCCCGCTGAGCCAGCGGATGACAGGTCGGTCTCTGCTCACTGTGCTCACTGCTCACTTCCCATAGAGCAGAGTCCCGCTCTCCTTTATGGGAAGATCGGATGAAAACAAACAGCATGTCCGTTTTCATCTGATCCCATTCGATGCGCTGGACGGTCTGTTTTGAGTGGATCTTGTCCAATCAGATGGCAGGCGCGTGTCAGACACATCTCCGCTGACATTTGCCTGCCCATATAAGTCAATGGGTTTCCCGCTCGGATCGGTTGAAAAACAGACAGGCGGATCCAAGCAGTCCTATCGTGTGAAAGGGGCCTAATAAAACTTTTGCAAAATAAATAAAAATAAATAAGTTCAGCAATTTGTACACTGGAAATTAAGTAATCATTGAGCATCACTAACATACTGGTGAAAAAAGAAGTGTCTGTTTTGATTATGGCTAAAAATCTAATTCAGATTTCAATTGTCAACAGGAATTTGAGAATCTGAACCTAAAAGGTGTTTTTGGGTAGCAATATCATGCAATTGCTGGCACCAGCATATTCCATGTACTGATACATATCTCCTATTTGGACAATGAAGCTTCAAGATGCCAAATGATGCCCTAAAATTCAGGGTGCCTGCAGTATGCCAATGCTGACTTTTCTTCGTGTTTAAGTTCCACCCACATCCCACAATGCAATGTGGTCCCTACATTCTATTTTGGGATAGAAGAAACATTTTATTAACTTTTAATTAGTGAGCCATTGACCTAAACTGGCACTAATTTGCATGTAAATTTATTTTTTCAAAATCAGATGAAAATTGCATAAGTGTTGCTTTAAATGCCAGCTGTCTAATACTTGCCATGCAGCTGGTTAATACAATCTGATTATAGAGTCTCTGTAGAATTTCCCTTAGATTTATCAACAAATATGTAAGTAAAACAGTTCCCACTAGACATGTGCACACTGAAATATTTTGTTTCGGAATTTCGTTTTCGTCTGAAAAATACATTTATTTAGTTACTCCCAAAATTCTTTTTTATTTATTTCATTTTTCATTAAAAATTGCATTCTTCCGAAAATCCAAATGAATTAACCACTTGCCGACCACCTCACGCCGATGTACGTCGGCAGAATGGCACGGGCAGGCAGAATCACATACCTGTACGTGATCAGCCTCCCGCGGGTGGGGGGTCCGATCGGACCCCCCCCCCCCGGTGCCTGAGGCGGTCGGCTTTGGTCTGGGAGCGATGAGAGGTGAGGAGGAGACCATCCATTCGTGGCCCCCCCCTCGCGATCGCTCCCAGCCAATGAGAATCATTCTTCTGCTGCTGTATGCTAAACAGCAGCAAAGGAAATGATGTCATCTCTCCTCGGCTCGGTATTTTCCGTTCCGGCGCCGAGGAGAGAAGACTGCAATGTGAGTGTAAAACACTACACACACAGTAGAACATGCCAGGCACACTTTACACCCCCCATCACCCCCCGATCCCCCCCGATCACCCCCCAATCACCCCTCCCCCCCCTGTCACACTGACACCAAGCAGTTTTTTTTTTTTTTTCTGTGTACTGCATGGTGTCAGTTTGTGACAGTTAGTGTGGTAGGGCAGTTAGTGTTAGCCCCCTTTAGGTCTAGGGTACCCCCTAACCCCCCTAATAAAGTTTTAACCCCTTGATCACCCCCCGTCACCAGTGTCGCTAAGCGATCATTTTTCTGATCGCTGTATTAGTGTCACTGGTGACGCTAGTTAGGGAGGTAAATATTTAGGTTCGCCGTCAGCGTTTTACTGCGACAGGGACCCCCATATACTACCTAATAAATGTTTTAACCCCTTGATTGCCCCTTAGTTAACCCTTTCACCACTGATCACCGTATAACTGTTACGGGTGACGCTGGTTAGTTAGTTTATTTTTTATAGTGTCAGGGCACCCGCCGTTTATTACCGAATAAAGGTTTAGCCCCCTGATCGCTCGGCGGTGATATGCGTCCCCCCAGGCAGCGTCAGATTAGCGCCAGTACCGCTAACACCCACGCAGGCAGCATACGTCTCCCTTAGTGGTATAGTATCTGAACGGATCAATATCTGATCTGATCAGATCTATACTAGCGTCCCCAGCAGTTTAGGGTTCCCAAAAATGCAGTGTTAGCGGGATCAGCCCAGATACCTGCTAGCACCTGCGTTTTGCCCCTCCGCCCGGCCCAGCCCAGCCCAGCCCACTCAAGTGCAGTATCGATCGATCACTGTCACTTACAAAACACTAGACGCATAAGTGCAGCGTTCGCAGAGTCAGGCCTGATCCCTGCGATCGCTAACAGTTTTTTTGGTAGCATTTTGGTGAACTGGCAAGCACCAGCCCCAGGCAGCATCAGGTTTGCGCCAGTACCGCTAACACCCACGCACGCACCGTACACCTCCCTTAGTGGTATAGTATCTGAACGGATCAATATCTGATCCGATCAGATCTATACTAGCGTCCCCAGCAGTTTAGGGTTCCCAAAAACGCAGTGTTAGCGGGATCAGCCCAGATACCTGCTAGCACCTGCATTTTACCCCTCTGCCCGGCCCAGCCCAGCCCACCCAAGTGCAGTATCGATCGATCACTGTCACTTACAAAACACATAACTGCAGCGTTCGCAGAGTCAGGCCTGATCCCTGCGATCGCTGTTTTTTTGGTAGCGTTTTGGTGAAGTGGCAAGCACCAGCGGCCTAGTACACCCCGGTCGTAGTCAAACCAGCACTGCAGTAACACTTGGTGACGTGGCAAGTCCCATAAGTACAGTTCAAGCTGGTGAGGTGACAAGCACAAGTAGTGTCCCGCTGCCACCAAGAAGAAGACAAACAGGCCCGTCGTGCCCATAATGCCCTTCCTGCTGCATTCGCCAATCCTAATAATTGGGAACCCACCGCTTCTGCAGCACCCGTACTTCCCCCATTCACATCCCCAACCAAATGCAGTCGGCTGCATGAGAGGCATTTTTATGTCCTCCTGAGTACCCCTACCCAACGAACCCCCCCAAAAAAGATGTCGTGTCTGCAGCAAGCGCGGATATAGGCGTGACACCCGCTATTATTGTCCCTCCTGTCCTGACAATCCTGGTCTTTGCATTGGTGAATGTTTTGAACGCTACCTTACACTAGTTGAGTATTAGCGTAGGGTACAGCATTGCACAAACTAGGCACACTTTCACAGGGTCTCCCAAGATGCCATCGCATTTTTAGAGACCCGAACCTGGAACCGGTTACAGTTATAAAAGTTACAGTTACAAAAAAAAGTGTAAAAAAAAAAAAAAAAAACACAAAAAAATATATAAAATAAAAAAAATAGTTGTCGTTTCATTGTTCTCTCTCTCTATTCTCTCTCTGTTGCTCTGCTCTTTTTTACTGTATTCTATTCTGCAATGTTTTATTGTTATTATGTTTTATCATGTTTGCTTTTCAGGTATGCAATTTTTTATACTTTACCGTTTACTGTGTTTTATTGTTAACCATTTTTTTGTCTTCAGGAACGCAGTTCACGACTTTGAGTGGTTATACCAGAATGATGCCTGCAGGTTTAGGTATCATCTTGGTATCATTCTTTTCAGCCAGCGGTCGGCTTTCATGTAAAAGCAATTCTAGTGGCTAATTAGCCTCTAGACTGCTTTTACAAGCAGTGGGAGGGAATGCCCCCCCCACCGTCTTCCGTGTTTTTCTCTGGCTTTCCTGTCTCAACAGGGAACCTGAGAATGCAGCCGGTGATTCAGCCAGCTGACCATAGCGCTGATCAGAGACCAGAGTGGCTCCAAACATCTCTATGGCCTAAGAAACCAGAAGCTACGAGCATTTCATGACTTAGATTTCGCCGGATGTAAACAGCGCCATTGGGAAATTGGGAAAGCATTTTATCACACCGATCTTGGTATGGTCAGATGCTTTGAGGGCAGAGGAGAGATCTAGGGTCTAATAGACCCCAATTTTTTCAAAAAAGAGTACCTGTCACTACCTATTGCTATCATAGGGGATATTTACATTCCCTGGGATAACAATAAAAATGATTAAAAAAAAAATAAAAATGAAAGGAACAGTTTAAAAATAAGATAAAAAAGCAAAAAAAAAAAAAAAAAGCACCCCTGTCCCCCCCTGCTCTCGCACTAAGGCGAACGCAAGCTTCGGTCTGGCGTCAAATGTAAACAGCAACTGCACCATGCATGTGAGGTATCACCGCGAAGGTCAGATCGAGGGTAGTAATTTTAGCAGTAGACCTCCTCTGTAAATCTAAAGTGGTAACCTGTAAAGGCTTTTAAAAATGTATTTATTTTGTTGCCACTGCACGTTTGTGCGCAATTTTAAAGCATGTCATGTTTGGTATCCATGTACTCGGCCTAAGATCATCTTTTTTATTTCATCAAACATTTGGGCAATATAGTGTGTTTTAGTGCATTAAAATTTTAAAAAGTGTGTTTTTTCCCCAAAAAATGCGTTTGAAAAATCGCTGCGTAAATACTGTGTGAAAAAAAAATGAAACACCCACCATTTTAATCTGTAGGGCATTTGCTTTTAAAAAATATATAATGTTTGGGGGTTCAAAGTAATTTTCTTGCAAAAAAAAATAATTTTTTCATGTAAACAAAAAGTGTCAGAAAGGGCTTTGTCTTCAAGTGGTTAGAAGAGTGGGTAATGTGTGACATAAGCTTCTAAATGTTGTGCATAAAATGCCAGGACAGTTCAAAACCCCCAAAATGACCCCATTTTGGAAAGTAGACACCCCAAGCTATTTGCTGAGAGGCATGTCGAGTCCATGGAATATTTTATATTGTGACACAAGTTGTGGGAAAAAGACAATTTTTTTTTTTTTTTGCACAAAGTTGTCACTAAATGATATATTGCTCAAACATGCCATGGGAATATGTGAAATTACACCCCAAAATACATTCTGTGGCTTCTCCTGAGTACTGGGATACCACATGTGTGAGACTTTTTGGGAGCCTAGCCGCGCACGGGACCCCGAAAAACAAGCACCGCCTTCAGGCTTTCTAAGGGTGTAAATTTTTGATTTCACTCTTCACTGCCTATCACAGTTTCGGAGGCCATGGAATGCCCAGGTGGCACAAAACCCCCCCAAATGACCCTATTTTGGAAAGCAGACACCCCAAGATATTTGCTGAGAGGTATAGTGAGTATTTTGCAGACCTCACTTTTTGTCACAAAGTTTTGAAAATTAAAAAAAGAAAAAAAAATTTTTTTTTCTTGTCTGTCTTCATTTTCAAAAACAAATGAGAGCTGCACAATACTCACCATGCCTCTCAGCAAATAGCTTGGGGTGTCTACTTTCCAAAATGGGGTCATTTGGGGGGGTTTTGTGCCACCTGGGCATTCCATGGTCTCCGAAACTGTGATAGGCAGTGAAGAGTGAAATCAAAAATTTACACCCTTAGAAATCCTGAAGGCGGTGATTGGTTTTCGGGGCCCTGTACGTGGTTAGGCTCCCAAAAAGTGCCACACATGTGGTATCCCCATACTCAGGAGAAGCAGCTAAATGTATTCTGGGGTGCAATTCCACATATGCCCATGGCCTGTGTGAGCAATATATCATTTAGTGACAACTTTGTTAAAAAAAAAAAAATGTGTCACTTTCCCGCAACTTGTGTCAAAATATAAAATATTCCATGGACTCAACATGCCTCTCAGCAAATAGCTTGGGGTGTCTACTTTCCAAAATAGGGTCATTTGGGGGGTTTTGTGCCATCTGGGCATTTTATGGCCTTCAAAACTGTGATAGGTAGTGAGGAGTGAAATCAAAAATTTACGACCTTAGAAATCCTGAAGGCGATGATTGGTTTTCGGGGCCCTGTACGCGGCTAGGCTCCCAAAAAGTCCCACACATGTGGTATCCCTGTACTCAGGAGAAGCAGCTGAATGTATTTTGGGGTGCAATTCCACATATGCCCATGGCCTGTGTGAGCAATATATCATTTAGTGACAACTTTTTTTTTTTTTTTTTCATTATTCAATCACTTGGGACAAAAAAAATTAATATTCAATGGGCTCAACATGCCTCTTAGCAATTTCCTTGGGGTGTCTACTTTCCAAAATGGGGTCATTTGGGGGGAGTTTGTACTGCCCTGCTATTTTAGCACCTCAAGAAATGACATAGGCAGTCATAAACTAAAAGCTGTGTAAATTCCAGAAAATGTACCCTAGTTTGTAGACGCTATAACTTTTGCGCAAACCAATAAATATACGCCTATTGACATTTTTTTTACCAAAGACATGTGGCCGAATACATTTTGGCCTAAATGTATGACTAAAATTGTACGTGTGTACTTAGTTCTAGCTATTTTACTACCCCTCCTCTTTGGTTACAATCGGCCAATAACATTCATCATCATCATTATTTTTATTTTACTCCCCCCACCCAATTCCAGCAGGGATCTTTTCTCTCTATGTCGAATCTTTTCTCTCTATGTCGAATCTTTTCTCTCTATATAGAATGATCTTGGACTACAACCCCTGGCAAAAATTATGGAATCACCAGTCCCTGAGGATGTTCCTTCAGTTGTTTATTGTTGTAGAAAAAAAGCAGATCACAGACATGGCCAAAAACTAAAGGCATTTCAAATGGCAACTTTCTGGCTTTAAGAAACACTAAAAGAAATCAAGAAAAATAATTGTGGTGGCCAGTAACAGTTAGATTTATAGAACAAGCACAGGGAATAAAATATGGAATCACCCAACTCTGAGGAAAAAATTATGGAATCATGAAAAACAAACAAACAAAATAACACTCCAACACATCACTAGTACTTTGTTGCACCACCTCTGGGTTTTATAACTGCTTGCTGTCTCTGAGGCATTGACTTAAAGGGGTTGTAAAGGTAATTTTTTTTTTCTTTAAAAATAACAAACATGTTATACTTACCTTCACTGTGCAGCTCGTTCTGCACAGAGTGGCCCCGAACCTGCTTTTCTGGGGTCCCTCGGCGGCTGTCTCAGCTCCTCCCCGCAATAACGAACCACCTTAATGAGAGCTCCCTCGCATGGTGGTTAGTTATTGCGGGCGCGCTCCCGTGATACAGCCGGCGGCTATAGCCGCTCGCTGTATCACTCGGCCCCACCCCCCGGCGCGCTGAGTCATTGGATGTGATTGACAGCAGCGCGAGCCAATGGCTGCGCTGCTTTCAATCCATCCACTATAGCCAATCAGCGACCAGGCTGATCGGCTGAATGGAGGACGGGAACGAGCAGGCGAGTTTTTGAGGTGTCAGGTAAGTAAAACGGGGGGGGCTGGGGGCGGCGGTATTATCAAAAGTTTTTTCACCTTAATGCATAGAATGCATTAAGGTGAAAAAATTTATACCTTTACAACCCCTTTAATGAGTGATAAACAGTACTCTTCATCAATCTGGCTCCAGCCTTCTCTGATTGCTGATGCCAAATCATCTTTGCAGGTTGGAGCCTTGTCATGGACCATTTTCTTTAACTTCCACCACAGATTTTCAATTGGATTGAGATCCGGACTGTTTGCAGGCCATGACATTGACCTTATGTGTCTTTCTTCAAGGAATTCATCATCTCCAAACATCCTTTCAATAGATGGGATAAGAAAAGTGTCCAAAATTTCAATGTAAACCTGTGCATTTATTATTAATGACAGCCATCTCCCCAGTGCCTTTACCTGACATGCAGCCCCATATCATAATTGACTGTGGAAATTTGCATGTTTTCTTCAGACAGTCGTCTGCATAAATCTCATTGGAACGGCACCAAACAAAAGTTCCAGCATCATCACCTTGCCCAATGCAGATTCGAGATTCATCACTGAATATGACTTTCATCCGATCATCCACAGTCCACGATTGCCTTTCCTTAGCCCATTGTAACCTTGTTTTTTTGTGTTTAAGTGTTAGAGATGGCTTTCTTTTAGCTTTTCTGTATGTATATCCCATTTCCTTTAGGCGATTTCTTACAGTTCGGTCACAGATGTTGACTCCAGTTTCCTCCCATTTGTTCCTCATTTGTTTTGTTGTACATTTTCTGTTTTCAAGGCATATTGCTTTAAGTTTTCTGTCTTAACGCTTTGATGTCTTCCTTGGTCTACCAATATGCTTGCCTTTAACCACCTTTCCATGTTGTTTGTATTTGGTCCATGTTTTAGACACAGCCAATTGTGAACAACCAACATCTTGTGCAACACTGCGTGATGATTTACCCTCTTTACCTACATACTAACAAGCAGATTTAATCTGATGCAGGTGTTAGTGTTTGTAATGAAAATTTACAGGGTGATTCCATAATTTTTTCCTCAGAATTGAGTGATTCCATAATTTATTCCCTGTGCTTGTTCTATAAATCTAACTGTTACTGGCCACCACAATTATTTTTCTTGATTTCTTTTAGTGTTTCTTAAAGCCAGAAAGTTGCCATTTGAAATGCCTTTAGTTTTTGGCCATGTCTGTGATCTGCTTTTTTTTTACAACAATAAACAACTGAAGGAACATCCTCAGGGACTGGTGATTCCATAATTTTTGCCAGGGGTTGTAATAGAGCTAAGGTTAGGCACATTCGACCACAGGTTTGATGGACACAGATTGTTATTGTCAGCATCATGTCGAATCTCCTATCTATATCGAACTGTTGTCGCAACGAAAGCGAAAATAAAGCATTTGTTTATGTTGGATCTTTCGTCTTTCAGATTCTGCACTTTCGTTATTGTTTGCTAAAATGATAACGAAAATACCTGAAATTCGGACGAAAATGCATTCGGACGAAAACGAATGCACATGTCTAGTTCCCACCTGTCCACACTCTCAAAAGCAAGAGGAGGGGGAGCCCAGATACATTTTCGTAAGTGTCTCCGTTACTAAATTTCATCTGGAGTAGACTTTATATCCGGCTTCTATCAAAGTCACGTCCATGGCACCTTTATAGACATGGATATTCCAGGCTCACCAATCCTGTTTCCCAATTTCCACATTGAGATTTGTTTCCCAGGCTATCTGATAAGACAATTTGGAGGGTGGAGTCGCAAATAGCCTATACAACATCGATATGCCTCTATGATCAATGAAGTGTCCGATACTATAGAGTCCTTTGTCAGTCCAATACTGGAACTGTTAGTATTGGAGGCCTGGCGGGAATGTAGGGTTATTGAAGAGGGGAGCCCCTGGGGTTTGGTGGGAGCGAAGTGGCCATCTCCTACAGAAAGAGTCCCATAAATTTAGAGAATGGGAAAGAGTAGGGTTTAGAATTGCTTTGCCAAATTTCTAGGAGACTCACTGGACTAAGTCAATTATTAAGGGGAGAAAAGCCTGAGCCTCAAAGAAGACCCAACCCAGTCGATAATGGGTGGAGTAGAGTTGGATTCTTTAAATGAACTAAGTTGCAATATAATACTTCTGGAAGTCAGCAACCCCCTGACCCCCTAAGTCTTTAGGGGCATACATTGCTGCCTCTGGTTCCCCATATAAATGTAAAAATTATAACTTGAAATGTATGACATGCAGACACCAGCACCAGAACAAAGAGTATTGAGACTTGAGGCGCTGTATCACAGAGTCCTCTAGATTGATATTTATCACTTCTGACTTATACAATTGACTGGGTAACCCCGAGATGTTTCTAAACCAGGTTAGGAGAGATAAACCAATCAGCTACTAATTTCAGCTTGTTCAATTAGGCTTTGACAAAAAACTTAGAAGCTGAGTTACTAAGCTGGTTACTAAGCACAGCCGCGCCAGATTCTGTGTGTACCAGTTTTAGTAAATCTTGCCTATATTGTTCTTGCTGTCATACACTTTACATATGGTGAGTTTTATGGTTGACCTTTATCTTGCTCATGAGAGAAGATCATGAGAAATGTCAAAGTGCATAATCAACAATCCATATGAGCGAAAATACAGGAGAAAAATGTATATTATAAAGAGACTAAATCAGAGAAATATTAACTTTTTGTAAAAATAAAATGGAAGTTGACAGCTGTAACATATTAGTTTGTTCGTGTACCGATAGGTATATTAAAATAACAGCAATTACCTTATTCTGAAACAAGCCTTTTACAGGAAACATGTAAGAGGTTTGTACAATATCACCATATTCATTATTATTGTAAAAGTAAAGGATGAGATTGACATTGGGAGCCCAGGAGTGCTCTGGAGTGAGGCTGAATGAGGTCCTGTTTTGCCTCCCAGCAGACACAATCAGACCTTTAGCCATAACCTGCAATATAAAAAAAAATGTTTGGCAAAATACAGAAGTTAGTAATAATTGTTTTATATAGTGTTAATTCTGGTACCAACTCCAGGAGCATTGTGGGCCTACCATAAATCTACTTGTAGACAGGGCCAGTTGATTGGGCCTTGAGATGGAGTAAAGGTACACAAAGTCCAAGGTAGGTGGCACCATTATTATTTGGTAAAGCAAAAGTAACAACACATGGAAGATGTCGGCAAGGAGCTCACTTATAGTTCTAAATACTATGGCATGGAGATCCAATATTACAGGTAACGCGGATGTAACAGCTCTCAACACTGTTGGTGGTAATTTAACACAGTCTTTGTATTTGAGAAGGAGATTTCGGTAGGTAATGTTACCGTAACAGCATCTGATGAAGGAGGTGACTGACAGGCAGTACAGTGGTGCAGGCACCTTTAGTAACCAGGTAGGCGGGTCCTTGTCCCAACTCTCTAGGGTTTCCGAAAAGCAGAGCCAAGCGGAGTGTCCCTGCACTGTTACCTCTAGACTGGAACCTCTCCCTAGCGTTAAGTGCACTGTTCCTAGCCAGCAGAAATCCTGTCTCTACATTTCTCACTTCACAAATGTGTGCCAGCTGCAGTGGGACAGTGCTATTTATTAGCATTGCCCCCACTTAAGATGGACTTGGAGGTCAGCCAGTGCAGCAGGGTCCAATCGGACTGCTGCTCTCCTGATGACACCTATGGAGCCTTCAGAGGAACAAAGCTTCTCTCAACCTCCATTACTCTCTGCACAGCAGCCAGCTGAAAGGCGTTACCTACAGTGGGGAGGATAAACTGCACCTGCCTACATGCTGTTTACTAGAAATATGTACACTGATTGTGTGGGCAACACAGTAGCTGCGTTGTTAGCACTTCTGCCTAGCAACACTAGGGTCGTTGGTTCAAAACCCAACCATAACATTACCTGCCTGGAGTTTGCATGTTCTCCTTGTGCCCGTGTAGTTTTCTTTCCACACTCCAAAGACATGCTAGTAGGTAATTGGCTCCTGTCAAAATTATCCCTAGTATGTGTATGTGCTGTATAAATGTGAGTTAAGGACGTTCGATTGTAAGCTTCTTGAGGTCAGGGACTGGTGTTGTATATAAAGCACTGCGTAAACGGTGCTATATAAGTACTTGTAATAAATATATTCTGCATGTTCAAATTTCATACAACATACCACATAAAAGAGCTCTTCCACTTCTGTAGGGTAGGCATCAATCTCAAATTGAAAGGGAGTTCCGACCTGATATTAAAATAATACAAGTGAGTATCATCCTTTACTTTGGCATTTAGAAGTTAAATATAAAAAATTTTCATTCATTTAAATTACCGTTATGGGTGAATGTGGATCTTTAATCTGGATGTATGCGTTCATGCCATATGATTTGTACAAGTA
The DNA here is from genome assembly GCF_042186555.1 of Aquarana catesbeiana. Lineage (NCBI taxonomy): Eukaryota > Metazoa > Chordata > Amphibia > Anura > Ranidae > Aquarana > Aquarana catesbeiana. The sequence goes on along the minus strand of NC_133327.1, from coordinate 311,129,524 downwards.
CCAGGTTTGAGTGTTATTCCGATACTCAACCTGAAAATAAAAAATATATGTTTTTAATAATGCTAGGAAAATGCAGAGGATTTATATTACCTGAAAACAACTACTACTAAATTTATAGTAATACTACATCTAAAATAGCCCATAGGATATTAACACAAGGTGCAACTGACACGTGGCACTTTAGTTGCTTTTTGCTGCCTACCTACAGTGACCTGATCATCTTCAGCTGTCAAAACCTCTCCTGCTGCCATCTGCTGCTTTTATGAGTATTCAAGGCCTAGCCTTGCATGCAAAGCTACATTTCTTCTGTGTTGTGGTATAACCTGCGGTATTCCAAACGCATGGGTTCAGCTGTCTGGGTGCCTCTAATTTAGTGTCCACTAACGGTTCTGGTGCTGCATGCTGTGCACCTTCTGAAGGACCTGACACTGACAGATAGATTATTGTTGTCTGGTTGTATCCTTGCAAATTTTACAGTCTCCCTTATACCTGTTAAATGTGGCCCCCTGCTCAGCTCTATACCTGGAGGATTTCACAAAAGTAATGCATCTACCATATTGTCTCTATGGCCCCTGAGCCTGCAGCCACTGAGACCTTGTCTGATACTTTCAATTCCCTTGTTCAATGTGTTTTTATTGGTTTAGTAGGTTACAATGGTAGTAAGGCACATGGGTTATAGTTATAATAATTGAAAATTTGGCCAAGTAGACCAGGTTAACATCATATAACAAAACAGAAGAGGTTACAATAAGTAAAAAAGTGGTCACCTAACAGTGTTATGGCCAGGATAACTTTTTTAACATAAACAATGCTTTAGAAGGGGCCTGCCAGAGTTTATAGTGTTGTAACCAAGGGCGGCGGGTGTAGATAGGCGATCAGATATAGCCAAATGTCATTAGAATTGTTGAGTGACTAGCTGGGCATCCCAAACTGCCTACAGTTTTGGGGAGGAGAAGAGTGAGCAGAGGGGAAAAGAAAGGTGGCGAGAGGAAAAGGGGTCAGGGTTGGGGGTCCCAGAGGTCTGCCAGGTGAAAGCACATGAAAACAATGTATCGTCAAAGGAATAGTAGGTCAGCTCAGAAGTAGTAGTGCAGTGTCAAAGTGTGGAGGGAGGTCTACCCTTGGCTGTCAGGTCTTTCACTATTTTGTGATCCTATCTTTTAGCACTGCCTCAATCTTGACATAAACCATTGCTTGTGTCACCCTATTTTAGTTTCAACCAAGTTGAATGAGCAAGATTTCCATGCTTTCACTATGGTTTGCTCGGCAGCCATGGTTGCTCGCTATAATAATTTAAATTGGGTCTTTATAATGTCGTCTGGTTGACAATTCAAAAGGGCTACCAGTGGGTCAGGGATGATCATTTGCAAAAAGCAGGTATGGAGAACCTGGAAGACATCCATCCAAAACAAGCAAACTGTAGGGCAGGTCCACCACACATGTAAATGGGTGCTCATACCTCCGCAGCTGCAAAAACAAATCGACGAGTAGGAGAGGACATATTTGTATACTCTGGCTGGGACCAGGTACCATCGGATCATAACCTTGTAGTTTGTCTCAGTGCCTGTGTTAGTCCATATTTCATTACAGTCGTCTGATGTTAAAGCGACTCCAAGGTCTGTTTCCCATTTACGTGTATAATCTTGAGGGATACAACCAGGTTTATCTAGCAGTTGTAAGCAAAATTTAGCGATTAGCTCAAGAGCTTGGGGGTCTGGTTAACAAAAGCATTCAAACTGGTTCCTGCCCTACCCCCAAACCTTGGGCATCCAAGTCCCCCGAACTCTTCCATAATGGGGAGGCACTCATACTTTGCAAAGTGGGGGGATGTCTGTTAGCATTTGCAGGCATTTAGGATGCCCACATGTCAGATACATGCGTGCAAGAGGACTCACCTGAGGCTACAAGCTAGAATTTACTTTCTCAGCCCCCTCTGCAGTTCATGTCTTCAATCTCTTTCACTGTACAGATTATCAGACCTTTATGCTGCCCATTTATCTGGAACCAAGGAACAGACTGTCCCTGGACTAGTGGTTCAGGAACCCTGCTCTGTAGCTCAGTAAGTCCTCACTTCCAGTCTTATGGAAGATCCTCATGACAGATGCCAGCCTGTTGGGCTGGTGAGGAGTCATGGACACTTTGTTGGTGCAGTGGACTTGGATACCTGAAGAATCTCGTCTCTGCTGGTGACAAGATGCCTCTTCAGGCAGCTCCTTGTTTTGTAGACAGTTCCTAGTTAAGTTATATGGAGCCTGTTAGTGTTTTGTTTCTTTTGCCCACCCCTTAGTTATACTGCTTTTGGATGTCCCATGTCAATGAATCTCTGTGTCCATCAATAAAGAGAAAGCAAATTAGATTTTTGTACTTACTATAAAATCCATTTCTTGATGTTCATTGAAAGACACAGGTTCCACTGCTTTTCAGATCATGCTTTTGGCATTGCATTTGTACAAAACTGTCATTTTATTTTATGATGTGAGTATAACTCTTTTTCAAATAATAAATAATTGTGGAGACAGTATTACACAATGTGAGTCTCTGCTTTTGTGACCCCATACACCTGGGGGTCTGGTGGAGCTGTGAAAGAAACCAGTTGAGGAGGATTACTGCTACTTCTGATACCTTGTTGGTGGATTACTCTAACCAGGAGAGAGCAAGGCAAGCTATAGATAATTCTATTTTCTTTCCTTCCAGCACAGGTGGAAGAAAAGAAAATCGCTTGATTCCCCCATTAACATGGTCAGTTATGGTCACGGTCAGTGTTGATGGGGGAATCCCTCTCGCAGCACTATTGTATTCTACCGGCAGGGAGTAATCCCTGCCGGCAGAACACAGTGATTACTGCTAGTGGCTAATGCCACTGGCAGTAATTGCATGTAAAAAATCCGAAAGGCTGGTTGTACCCAAGTCGATCGATGGATCAACTTGGGTACAACCAGCCTGCCTATAAATAGATCGAATCTCGGCTGGTCCCTGCTGAACCAGCCGACATTCAATCTATGTACGGCCAGCTAAACCCCACCCGAATTAGCCTGATCTGAAATAAGATGAAATAAGATAGGAGGCTGACATTTCTGGTGAGTGAGCTTCCAATTGACTGGTGAAAGATCACGAAAATCACTATGAATTGAAGATTCACTGGGTGCTTTCTGGGATCAGTGATTGCACTTGAACTTTGTTTTCTGCAATTTTTCAAGCCTTTGACTACTAAATAAATGTGGAAGGGACTATTTTCTTTTTTCATTTATGAACACATATCTTTTATTACAAGAGTGTATTTTAAAGTATTTGTAACACATTGCTTATCTTTTGTGTTTGCTATATTGCAACATTTCACATTTTTGTGAAAAACATTGTTTATATTTTATATTGGTGTGTGTTTGGGATACTATTTAGTACTGTACTTGTGGAAGATTATTTTTTTCACTATCCTCATTTATTGAGGCATTCACACAAAAAAGGTGGATAGAGAATATCCTTCCGTCCACTGGGACATTGTATTTTGACAGCAGCACCCACCATTGTTGGAATACACTAATCAAGGAAAATATTACATGTCTCTTTAACAGAAGTTGATCAAACAATTGACTTCTGTTGAACAGGGATTGCCACAGACTGAACAAAATTCTACTAGTCCCCGCTGAGCTGGCCAAATTATGGTCATTGTATGGCCACCTTTACATTAGAGCTATAGAGGTCTATCAACAATAGGCTTTGTACAGCAATAGAAACATTGAAAACCAAATGAAAACCAGCCTAAACCTTCAAGTGCTGTATAAAATAAAATTAATATGCAAAATGTAATATTTACCTGACTGAGAAAAGGGTTTCCAGTGGTTATTATCACTTATAACAAATGTTTTTTTTTTTTGTTATAAAGTGAAAAGAAAAACCATGTTCATACCTCAAGTATAATCATTACAGTATTTGGAAGCACTTCAAACTCTATTCTGCAAATGCCATTCTGCAGTTTGATACGTTGCTGGAGAACGAAGGTATCAGGAAAGTTGAAACTGTACCACCAGTAATATGAAGATTGGGTTATATTCACAGAAATGTTGCTTTCTTTTTCTTCAGCTGACAATGGCTCCTGATCCGCTCTTATGAATTTCATCTGAGAGTGTGATGACAGTTATTAGGCTCACTTATTATTAGTAATACTGTGTAACATGATGCTAACTTTAATACAAATTTCAATGACAATATCAATTTCAATGACATGTTCCAGATGATCCTGAAACTATATTTAAGATTTAACCAACCTCCTATTTCACCAGTAAATGCATATGGAATTATTGAACAATAAAAACAACCTGCTGGGATTACTTACAATCTAGTTAGGCATCCTTATAAGAGCTACAGTTTATTAATCTTTCTATAAGTTATTCACCTAAAGTGCTTTATACCTTTTCGAGAGTGTTATTTACAAAAACAGATTAAAGGTTATGGGGGTATAGTTAGGTTTGGGCTAAGTGTTAAAAGTAAATTTTAAGTGGTATGTTCTGGGGGTTTTTTTCAGGCTTAGCTAAGACAGGCGATAATTTTTTTTTTTTCATTCAACCACTGGGTTTAACGAAAAAAAATTAAATGATTCCCCTATCCATACATTTGGTGTGGATGGGGGAATCACTACTGCTGTGCTATTGTATTCTGCGGCAGGGCGACTTCCCCCTCCCTCAGGATACAATGGTCAGTGCTGTCGGCTATAGCTAACAGCACTAATCATTTGGAAGAAAACAGACAGGCTGGTTGTACACAAGTCGATCGATGGATCGACTTGTGTACAGCTAGATAGCCATTTACAAGGAGGGGAATTTGGCTGGTCCCTGCTGCAGACTTATGCCCCGTACAAATGGTCGGACATCCAATGGAAATCCATGGATTTTTTCCGACGGATGTTGGCTCAAACTTGTCTTGCATACACACTGTCACACAAAGTTGTTGGAAAATCCGATCGTTCTGAACGCAGTGATGTAATACACGTACGTCGGGACTATAAACGGGGCAGTAGCCAATAGCTTTCGTCTCTTAATTTATTCTGAGCATGCGTGGCACTTTGTGCGTCGGATTTGCATACACACGATCGGAATTTCCAACAACGAAAATTTTATAGCAAGCTCTCAAACTTTGTGTGTCGGAAATTCCGATGGAAAATGTGTGATGGAGCCCACACACGGTCGGAATTTCCGACAACAAGGTCCTATCACACATTTTCCGTCAGAAAATCTGGCCGTGTGTACAGGGCATAAGAGAAAATATCCTTAAGAACATTTATCCATTTATCCAGAAGAGTTAAAGAACATTCAGTCAGCGTTGTAGAAAATATCTGAGACATATACTGCAGAACGTGGCACCACATCCAGTAGTAATTAAGCAATAACAGGAAAAAAAAAGAGAAAAAAGAGGAAAAAGGCCTTTTAAAGTTGCCACTGAAATCCCAAAATAGGAAAAAATAATTAAGGTCTCATATTATGTAAAAATATTGAATTTATTATAATCACATTAAAAACACATGATCTTGGTCCACAAGATTGACGCTAGGTTCACACCTTAGCATTTTTGCGGCCTGCGTTTGCACGGGCACAACAGCCTATTCAAATGAATGGGCTGCCATGCCTGTGTTTCCACAAAAAAAGTGCATGCACCTTTTCAAAAACGCAGCCACTGGGAAATTGCATGGTCTTTTTGAGCATGCGATTTCCCTGCGGTTCCCACACCCACAAACGCGCCACGAGCTGAGCTGCGTGGGGGGGACATTCAGAATGAATAGCAGCCCTGCGTGTTTCCTAAGAGCAGACCCACAGCCACACGCATAGGTTTGAACCTAGCATGAGGAGGAACAAAGTAGTTTTGACAGCAGTGGGATGTACAAAATAGAAATTATATATTTTACACATATCACAAACATTATGGAGATTATATGCAGCTTTTGCTTGAGTGCCAAAACATTCACACCTCACTTTTTATTTTGTAAATAGACCCAATACTGTTATGGGGCAAGTGGGTAGGCTATGTGTTAAGGTCACAAGGAGGGATAGGAATAAATGTGAGGACTGAGGATACAGATAAATGTAAGGAAAAATAATAGTTTGGGGTCATGAGAATTTACAGGGATATCAGTGTTTGTTTTCAGAGCCAAAAATACAGCACTCAGATGTATTATCCAGGAATTTGGATGCTGACAAAAAAACTGCTGCTGTCATGTAAAGGATGGAACATAAATGCACCATTTCCACCCTTTCATAAATGATGATAGTATTTGAAATCTGCACAGCCATTTACTGGGAAGATCAGTGAACTGCTGTTTCTCCTCCCCCAGTTTTTATGCAGCTGAGAACAGAAAGAATGTGATCATTTATAAAAAAAAAAGGGAAAATAAATGTTTTATAATGTTTTTTATATCAATACACAAATGTTTTACCTTTCATTTATTTTTTAAACTTAATGGGTTGTTTTACAAGGTGAGGGTTAACATATACTTTAAAGGGGGCACTGTATGTCAATTAAACATATGTGATGAGGGTCTGTATTTTTAAAGCATTGTTATTCAAGACATTACTTTGTACTGACCTTTGAAGTGAAATTTGTGCCAGGAATAAACCGTCCATTGGTGTCACGTAGCATAAATATGTACTCAGAAAACACTCTTGTAATATTTGAGGATGTATTGATTGTGATACCTATAAATATAACACTTGGCAATTTTCAAAACAAAATAATGCAATATTGCAATTACACATAACATGTCCAACTACGCTGTGGGATTGATTTACAAATTCAAGTACAAACTGTTTAATTAGCAAAGGGCATGCTAACTGACCTTAGTAAATAAGTTGAAGCTCTGTTCACCTTGAATACTCAATCATATATAAAAGAGATTTTTACAAAACATGCCTAGATTACTGAAGTAAACGCAGCTTTGCCTTATTTACTAAACTCTGTGAATATTCATTTTTCAGAGTGAACAGTCTTAGCAGGGAAAAGTTTTGAAATGCCAGAAATACTTATAAACAAAGTTGTCATACTACTGCACTATACATATACAAAGTAAAAGATCTTGTGTATAAATCAATAATGTAAACCTGTAAAATAATGTGCAAAAAACACTTGTACCATGTTATATCACTGTAATCACTGTAATCCCTTGCTATACTACCATTATCAAAATATCAGGATGTTTTCTATGTACACCAAAGTTAGCCATAATGAGTCATAAAGGAAAAAGCACAGAGTACACATTGTACATATTTATAGTATTGGCCACGACATCAGAATGCAGTATCAGTTTTCAGCTGCCCTGCTACAGCCAAATAAATTATTTCCAGAAGACTGTGTCACATTTTTGGAACTTAGGACATTAAGGCCTCTTGCACACGATACTCCTGTTTGAACATTTATTTTTTTGAGCTGTTTTTATTTAGTATGTATTTTCACCCATATGCGGTCGCGCAATTTCGAAACAAAGTTATTCTCACATTCACAATATAGCAATGGACATTTGCGCACAAATGTGCGCGATCACTCGCAAATGTTTGCGTATTTAAGCGCATTTGCGGGCATAATGAGTAAATTACTGACCAAAAATGCAGATTTTTCTATTTATTTTTTTTTACTGAAGAATACACGGCGCTTGTTTATGCACCTGTGTGCATAGGCACATTACAATTAATGGGCTGCATTTTAGCTCAGTAAAAAAATAAACTGTACTGAGCTTTTTCAGGTTGCATTGTGCAAGAGGCCTTATAAGCAAATTCTGATATCTTACTTGAGGTGGAAATTTATGTATCTTTGGCTTAATAGAAGGGGGCAGGGATAGAACTACTGCATGGCAGCCCATGATTGCAGTCTCACAGCCCTGTTCATTTATAAGCAAACAATATTACCCCTCTTGAGGTGGAAATTCATGTGCCTTTGACTTACTAGATGGAAGCAGGGATGGAACTACCACCAGAGCAGCCCATGATGGCAGTATTGCAGCCCTGTTCATTTAAAAGAAAACTCTATTATCTCAGTGGAAATCCATGTACCTTCGGGATTATAGGATGGAAGCAGGGATGGAATTCCTGCCATAGCAGCCCATGATGGGAGTATTACAGCCCTGTTCAAGCAGCACCTGTAGTATTGCATAGGCAGTACTATCTAACACTGCTCCAAGTTGAGGTCAGTACAAAGACTATAAATACAAAATATAGTTGCACTGCATCTTTAAAACTGCGTTCTCCCCTTGGGAACGTCCTATTGGATGAAATACGTCAGGGCAAAGCCTGTGCAGACGTCATCGCCGCTACCTGCTGGAGGTAGCGGCGGTGCTGGAATCATTTCATGCTATTATGAAGCCAACTTATTTGAGTAGATACACAGTACAGGTTAATAAAATTAACAGGTTGCACTATGGATTGCTGTTTATTTATTTTGCCAGATTAATATGCATGGCTGAGGAAAGGCATTATTACTGAATCCCTGCTGATTTGCCCTGTGGTTTCCAAGTGCTTCTGAAACATCTTGCTGCTGTGATCCTTGCTGATGTGCCCTGTGGTTCCCATGTTTAGGATGTGAGACCCCTGATCCAGAGAGCTACTCAGACCACCTATACTGTAATTGGGGTCTAATTAATCAGTAAGAGGCTTCATGCATTAGGTGGTGGTAGAGTTCACATAATGTTCACGTGGATAGATTAGGGCCAATTGCAGTATTGGAATGGTGTTGGAACTCACCTGAACATATAAGTTTCACTTGTTTGAACTTGATTTCATTGTTTTATTGCATCATTGGAGTGGTGGTGGAATTCACCTAATATGGTTGTAAACGATCACTTTGTAAAACCCACTTAGTTTGAAGTAGAAATGAAAGGCAAACATTTGTGTATAGATTAAAAATAATAATTATAAATACCTTTTTTAACTTTTTTATAAGTGATCACCTTCTCTCTGTTCCCATGAGCTAGGAGGAGGAGAAGCAGCAGCACACTGAGCTTCCCAGTGGATGGTTGTGCAGGAGGGGCATGTCAAGTCTGATCTTTGGAGGAGAGCACACATAGCTAGAGAACTGACCACGGTGTGCTATCCTCCTTAGTGTGGTCAGTTTTTAATAGGAAAGTAGAGGGACCAGTAGCAGCCCATCCATAGGGGGCGCAAGGGCGTCACCCCACCAAGCTAGTCTCAAAAAGAAAAGTCACTTTAAGAGTGTCTGGGCGCCAGACACGCAGTGGTCTATGGGAAGCTTCCCAGCTTGCAATCAGCTGATTGCAAGCTGGGAAGCTGATTTGCCCATATTTAGGGAGTTTTCAGGGCGCAAGCGATGCGCCCCACTCTACACTCATTGTCCCTTATCTGTTTTTGATTGGCGGGGACCGGAGGGCAGTGAGCAGTGCTTTTCGCTGCAGCATCGCGTCACTTCCGGTTTCCCGGCAGTCATTCACTGTGATCTGTGACTGTGGAGTCGACTGAACGCACGGATTGAGGAAGGCCTGAGTGAGCGGCGCCTGTGAGCAACGGTAAGTGCCGGCGATGTGGGCCTCAGGCTCAGCCTCTGCCTCAGTCAGACTTCTCCTGCACTCGGACTCACTTCACTTGTCCAGCTGCCCCTCCGTTCCTTGGTACACACTTCCCTGCACTTCTCTGCAGAGTCAGTCATTTTCTTCTCCACTCAGACTGGGCCCAGGCCAGGGCGGATGATTGCACTGGAGCTATCATTTGGGGACTATTTCTTTCTGCTCTACCTGGATGTCACACACATATACACTGTATACACTACATATACACAGATTGTGAGTACATCTGTCCAGTGTAGTGTATTCAGCTATATACACCCACCTTCTTCCTTCCTGTATATAGGGACTCTCATGTATAGATGTACTCACAATTTGTGTTTATTATCTGTGTAGTAGTGTATACAGCTATATACACCCAACATCTTTCTTCCTGTAGAGAAGGTCTTCAAAAAATACAAGGTTGAGGGATCATCATCAGCATTTAGACTTTATAAAGAATGCAACAAGAAATGTAAGGGTGCAATTAGGGCGGCTAAGATAGAACGCGAAAGACACATAGCGGAGGAGAGCAAAAAAATCCCAATAAATTCTTTAGGTATGTAAACAGTAAAAAGGGGAGGACAGACCATATTGGCCCCATAAAGAATGAGGAAGGACATCTGGTTACAAAGGATGGGGAGATGGCAAAGGTATTGAATTTATTCTTTTCCTCAGTCTTCACAAGGAAATCGGGGGCTACAGTAACCAAAACTGCAGTGTTTAGCCTCATGACACATCACAGGAAGCACCCTCATGGCTAACAGAGGACAGAATTAGAATTAGACTTGAGAAACTTAACATTAATAAATCACCGGGAACGGATGGCTTGCACCCGAGGGTACTTAGGGAACTCAGTCAAGTAATTGCCAGACCATTGTTCCTAATTTTTACTGACAGTCCTCAAATAATGAAGAGAAAATCTTCCTTGACGTGCAGGGAATAATGTGAAACATCCACACTGGTGAATCCAGAAAAATGAAACAAATGGGTACTCTTACCAGAGCAGGTGGACCCGGATATCAGCGACACTGAATCATAAAAGCTTAAAGATCGAATCCATGGCACTCTCCGAACTTGACCTGACCAGAAGACGGACATCTCGGAAGGAACCTCAACAGCAACGCTCATCAAAAACAACGGTGTATAAGAAAGAAGAGAGGAAGGGGCTCCAATAGTGCGGATCAAAAAGGTAGGTTTATTAAAACCACAATAAAAATTGAATAAAAAGTGATCACAATGAATAAAAAGCAATCTGGGGAGCAGTAAGCATAGTCAGACGCGTTTCGTCCACAAAAGACATCTACAGGGGGCCTATAACAGCTTCCCCACATTGCACATGTTTATATAAGTATCCATGAAATATATTCAATCAACCCCAATCAATTAGACATACATAGACTGTGGCTTGCTATTGGTAGGAGAGTGGTCAGCTGTTTCTGTCTAAATAAGCCTCAATTCGTTTAACCAATAAAATAGGAGAGATAAACTGATAACCAATAACAAAACTGATAACTGAAATGTATGAGAGTGAAAATGGCTCATGAACAGTGTATACACCATCAAAAAGCCAGAGAAAATTACTTCCCCTTCCTATAACTAAAAGTGGGAGTGTTCCACTCCTGTCATTGCCAATAGGAGTCATCAAGAACTCAGTATGTAAGCGGTGTAATACTACATGAATGACACGCAAAGAACCACTGCACCCGGAACACGTGACTTGGTGTGCGCGAGAGCACATAGCCAGGCCCACGTGGGCCGCACAACCAATCCGGTGCCGCGGATACGTCTTGGTGTCAGCAATGCTGTATCACGCCGACAAAGACGTCACGCGTCCAAGGCGCCAATGGGACGTCGGTACCAAGAACGTAACACGTGACCACTAGGGGTGCTGAAATCAATCGCTGCATCGCGATTTGGGTGTCCCCGATGCGGCATCGATGCATGCGACCGTAGAAATCGATTTCCGGTGATGTCATTGCCCCGCCCCTCCCGGGAGAGCGCTCCAATCGTATCACGTCATGTACAATGCCCGCCTCTCTCCTCTTATTTCCAGCTCTTCTCACGTCAGCGGAGAATTCTCAGCCCCGCCCGCTGACTGTCACTATCAAATCAAATCAAAAAAATCTAAATCAATCAAATACGTCAGGAGAGACGTGAGACTTTAGAGCAGAGAGGTGGGCCGGGCATGGGCAGTCACATCAGAGGTGCCCATGCTCAGGGCCACTGATAAGGGGGTACAGGCAGCCCGTCCTCCTAGCCCACCCACATAGTTCACTAGGCCGGTGTTCTGCCGAGAAAGTTCCCCTCGGCAGATAAGGACCCCCCTGTACCGCGCAGGTGCAGCGCTTGCGCAGTACGAGCCGCGCGGTACAGGGGGGTCGCTCGCCGCGCTTAGGGCACGACCTCGCTTCGCTCGCCACTTTTTTATTCTACCTCTAGGTCCACTTGGATGGTGGGGCTTGAACCTGGACCCAGGACGCAGGCACCGTGTACAGCTGATTGAAGGTTTTCAGCTTCGGCTATCTTCGGCGGCTCCTTAGTCGATCGTATTGCGCAAGCACTGCGCCTGCGCAGTACAGGGGGGTCCTTATCCGCCGGTGGAACTTTCTCGGCAAGACACCGGGACTCCGGAGCGATGCCAGGACTCAGTAGGGAGGGACTAATGAAGGAACTTGAGATACCCATTGGCAGAGGAGGCAGCAGGAGACAGTGCTGCCTATAGGCGGCACCGCCTCCTGCTGCCTCCTCAGCCAATGGATGCACAGGGAGGCCTGTCCATCACATTCTTCATCCCGTGGTCTTCCTGACTTGGTGCAGGCACTGGATGGAGTGGCTTTCAATGGAGCTTCTGAGCAAACTTCATTTGCTGACTGAGGTGAGGAAGAGTTTTGTCCAAGTAGTCATAAAGGCAAACTGAAGAGCTGCTAGAAGTGACGGCATGTTTGGATGGATGCTGGGGAAAGCCCATGCAGTGATAGCTCAGCCAAGTAATCAAAAACTGGCAGCAAAGGAAAATTTACACCACTGGCTTCCTCTGCTGGGCTCTGCAATAGATGATGTCATCAGTCAGAGCAGAGGAAGTTTTCTTTTGTGAGATCATCTGAGCTATCACTGCACTGGCATCCCTGGCATCCCTTCAGATGAGAACAACCAGCAGACAAGAAAAGTCAGAGGAGGATGATTCTTCTACAGGATTCCATATGGATTAAGGAGCACCAGTGCCCCCCCTCCCCCACTGACTTGCAGTGCCCCCAAACTGCCCCCATTAGGCACCAGGACCCCTATCTCCCCTCACTAATCACTTGAGCCTTCTATCTCTCCCCACTAGGCCCCAGGAACCCTCCCATCTCCCCTCACTTAGCACCAGGACCCCCATCTCTCCCCACTAAGCGCCAGGACCCCCCCATCTCTCCCCACTAATCAACCCCATCTCCCCCGACTAAGCGCCAGGACCCCCCATTTCCCCTAATTGAGCACCAGCAATCTCTTTTGTCCTCCTTGAAAAACATGGAGATATTTATTATAGCAAAAAGTAAAAAAATATTGTTTTTTTCAAAATTGTTGCATTTTTTTGTTTATAGCGCAAAAAATAAAAACCGCAGAGATTATCAAATACCACCAAAAGAAAGATCTATTTGTGGGGAAAAAAGGACATCAATTTTGTTTGGGTACAACGTCTCACAACCGCGCAATTGTCATCACATGTCTCACTGCGCTGTTCTGAATGGCCGATCAATCTTTTGGGACCTGTGATGTGTCCCAGAAGATTGCAGGGTGGAAGGGCCGCCTAGGCAGCCCAAGCAGAAGTGGGAGTTCGTCGGTAATCGTGATGCATCTTGATGCATCGTGGAATCGAATCGTTGACCAGATAATCGTAATCGAATCGAATCGTGAGACCAGTGAAGATGCGCACCTCTAGTGACCACGCCGGCGTCCGCTGTGTCATCAACCATGTCCAGCGGTCAACACAACCGCGGGACACATGACAACGGTCGATGACGTGGGGAGGCATATGGGCGGCACAATGTCTCATAGAGTGGGATATCAACTCGTTCATTAACCTCCCTGGCGGTATGATTATTTCAGATTTTAGGTGCTGAAAGCGGTACCATTATTTTGCACAGAAATTTGGCGTTTTATATTGTAGGCCTGTAATTCTTAGGAATAGTTCACTTAAATCTGTCCAAACAAGAGTCTAGTAGACATCCCGGGTATGATAAAGTTTGAAAAACGAAATAAAAAATTATAATATAATAAATAACTATAAATAATTATAACAAATAATAATATAATAATAATAAAAATTATATAATAATGTAATCAAATCAAAAACACTGAAATTTGCTCAGTTGCAGAATTGTAGCTTTTGTTACTTTTAGTGTTTGATGACGGATCTCCTCACAAATCACTATCGCTCAATTCTGCAAGTGATTATAATTTATTATCGCTTTTTTCTATCTGGTCTAAAACCACTTTTGATGTAAAGAGACAGTTTTGGCTGCTATGGACAATCTCCAGTTTCCTGGCAGAAAGAACAGTTTTATATATATAAAACTGCATGCAGGACACTGGGCAGACCACTAGGGACAAAGGGGATGTGTCATTATTTGATACAGTACTGTAATCTGTAAGATTACAGTATACTGTATCTGTACTGTGTGTTTCACTTTTGAATTTACCGCCGAACTCCGTCCCCGTGCGTCGCAACGCTCGCAGGGAACGGAGCTCGGCACTGTGAATCGAGCGAGACACAGCGGCTCGCCGATCACAGCGGAGAGACATCGCAGAAACCAGGGGACAAGGTCAGTAAACTCTTCCTGGATCCTGCGATGCAAGCCCGAGTCTGGCTAGGGGATACTGCTTTTGGTATGAAAAATCCACCCCGAGCCAGACTCGGGAATACCACCAGGGAAGTTAATAAGGCTTGATTTTTATATAATTTTTATATAATTTTTTGACCTTTTATTTTGATTTTGATTTTTCCCTTTTTTGCCCTTCTGGGATGGCGGCCTCTGCTTCAGCCGGGGCCGGCCGCCCTCCCACATGGGACAATACTTATTTTATGGGGTCAATATGTTTACTGGTCGCCATGTCGACCTTGCATATTGTCTCCCATTTACTATTTATTAATTTATTTTTCATTCGTTTTCTTTTTTCTTGTACATCATTATTTATTTTCCATTTGGGTTTTGTTATTCTAGGTATTATTTAGACACTTCCCATTTTTACATTTCTCCCTTGGGTTCCATTGGCCCCATTGGTGTCCCCGTATCGCTTGTGTCATTCACTTTGCCTACCAGCTATGCCGGTGGGTGGCCCTGTTCTCTCTGTTTAGACAAGACATTGTGCCGCCCATATGCCTCCCCACGTCATCGACCTTTGTCATGTGTCCCGTGGTTGTGTTGACCGCTGGACATGGTTGATAACGTAGCAGATGCCGGCATGGTCACGTGTCACGTTCTTGGTGCCGACGTCCCATTGGCGCCTTGGACATGTGACGTCTTTGTCGGCGTGATACAGCATTGCTGACACCAAGACGTATCCGCGGCACCGGATTGGTTGCGCGGCCCACATGGGCCTGGCTATGTGCTCTTTCATTGCACACCAAGTCACGTGTGGTGGTTCTTTGCGTGTCATTTACCTAGTATTACACCGCTTACATACTGAGTTCTTGATGACTCCTATTGGCTATGACAGGAGTGTTACACAGCCACTTTTAGTTATAGGAAGGGGAAGTAATTTTCGCAGGCTTTTTGAGGGTGTATACACCGTTCATGAGCCATTTTCACTTTCATACATTTCAGGTATCAGTTTTGTTATTGGTTGTCAGTTTATCACTCTCCTATTTTATTGGTTAACTGAATTGAGGCTTGGTTAGACAGAAATAGCTGACCACTCTCCTACCAATAGCAAGTCACAGTCTATGTATGTCTAATTGATTGGGGTTGATTGGATATATTTCATGGATATTATATATACATGTGCAATGTGGGGGAGCTGTTATAGGCCCCTGTAGATGTCTTTTGTGGATGAAACGCGTCGGGCTACGCTTACTGCTCCCCACATTGCTTTTTATTCATTGTGATCACTTTTTATTCATTTGTTATTGTGGTTTTAATAAACCTACCTTTTTGATCCGCACTATTGGAGCCCCTTCCTCTCTTCTTTCTTATACACTGTTGTTTTTGATGAGAGTTGCTGTTGAGGTTTCTTCCGAGATGTCCGTCTTCTGGTCGGGTCCAGTTCACTGAGATCCTTTGGAGCCATCCGTAGAAGACCCTGGACCCTTACTTCTATCGGAGAGTGCCACGGATTCAATCTTTAAGCTTTTATGATTCGTGTCGCTGACATTCGGGTCCACCTGCTCTGGTAAGAGTACCCATTTGTTTCATTTTTCTGGATTCACCAGTGTGGATGTTTCACATTATTCCCTGCACGTCAAGGAAGATTTTCTCTTCATTATTTGAGGACTTTTATTTGTTTGCCTTGCCATTTCCTGGTTAGGATTTGGGGTTAGAGACTCACAGGGTGGGCAACTACATGGCAAATGAGGTTTAATGTAGAAAAATGTAAAATAATGCATTTGGGTGGCAAAAATATGAATGCAATCTATACACTAGGGAGGAGAACCTCTGAAGGAATCTAGGATGGAAAAGGACCTGGGGGTCCTAGTAGATGATAGGCTCAGCAATGGCATGCAATGCCAAGCTGCTGCTAACAAAGCAAACAGAATATTGGCATGCATTAAAAAAGGGATTAACTCCACGGATAAATTAATAATAATTCTCCCACTCTACAAGACTCTGGTCCGGCCGCACCTAGTTATGCTGTCCAGTTCTGGGCACCAATCCTCAGGAAGGATGTGCTGGAAATGGAGCGAGTACAAAGAAGGGAAACAAAGCTAATAAAGGGCCTGTAAGGATATTAGTTATGAGGAAAGGTTGCTAGCACTGAACTTATTCTCTCTGGAGAAGAGACGCTTGAGAGGGGATATGATTTAAATTCACAAATACCGTACTGGTGACACCACAATAGGGATAAAACGTTTTCACGGAAGGGAGGTTAAGACACGTGGCCACTCATTAAAATTAGAAGAAAAGAGGTTTAACCTTAAACTACGTAGAAGGTTCTTTATTGTAAGAGCGACAAGAATGTGGAATTCCCTTCCACAGGCGGTGGTCTCAGCGGGGGAGCATCAATAGTTTCAAAAAACTATTAGATAAGCACCTGAACGACCACAACATACAGGGATATACAAGGTAATACTGACATATAATCACACACATAGGTTGGACTTGATGGACTTGTGTCTTTTTTCAACCTCACCTACTAAGTTATGGGTAGATTAGCAACGGGATGCTTTCAGTAGCCAAATATTACCAAACTAACCTGTCAATCTGTAGTGTTACATAGGCAGTGCTATCTAACTCTGATTCTAGTTGACGGCAGTACAAACCTATACAGTATATCGTTCATTTATGGATAGGCTGGCAATAGACTGTCAGTAACTAACTACTACAAAATGAACCTGTCAATGTGTAGTGTTAGTGTGGAGGACTGCAGTAACCAACTATTACCAAGCATCCCCTCCGCCTTGGTTAATTACTCTGGGGCATTATTATGTGAACATGTTCAACCATATAAGGCATCCAACATATACATAGGTTGTTTCAATAACATAGTATCAATTATCATAATTATTTTAACGGTACAATAAAGGGATACCTGTCAACTCCTCTGTAACTGAGGCTGTTATATTTACTTCGCCCCACATTAGTATGTCCAGCAATTCCACGTGTGGTATGCTGAAATTTGCAGATCCAAAAATCTGTAATCAAAACATGAACAAAAGTTAATGTGTTTTATCAGAAAGCATTGTTAATTATGTACACATCCACACAAATTTGTGTTTATTTAAGGGTCCATTCACACTAGGTGCAATGCGCAGTGCCAATGTATGGACAAAGTAAATTGACTTATGTTCTGTTTTTTTAGTTCAGGCCACTTTGTTGCTTTGGTGCTGTAAAAAAAAGTAGGACATGCAGTACTCGTGGCAATGCCCTACACTCCAACACAACACTGTGGTAAATAAACATAAATGGAGTATCATTCTGTGACATACCATAAAGTTGGAATTTTGTAATTAGTGAATCAACACTGTATACTCAGTGCATAGCAGCAGTTACATTACAACTCAGATGCTGGTATGTATAAGCCCTTATTCTAAAAACAATCCAACATCTTTTCTTAAATTTTTGCATTAAGCTGCATATACAGAGTCAGTACTTGCATCACAAAAGAAGTTTTAAAACTTGTATTAGAAAGGTGTTTTATTTACAACATTGCTGAATGATTCAGTGTTCAGTGTTTCATGCACTAGTCATGTGGTGGATTAGGTAAAATGCCCATTTTCTATTTGCTGCTTTTATACTAACAAAGTCTATATATAAGATATATAAGAAGTGCTTCTTTAATTCCTTACTCAAAATGGCCACCAGCAGCACCTCCTCCCATCGTGTGAAATGAATGGGAAACTAAGATGGCGACTTCTCCGGGATTACACCCAAACAGGGCTACACCCAAAGGTCTTGAGGTCATCTCTGACTCACTGACACACACCCTGCCATGTTATTTTAAGAGAAGTTTGGTTCTTTCTTATTGCATGTAAACATCACACAGTCTATTGCTAACATTTCACAGCACAAAGCAAAAATATTCTGTCATCGTAAGTATTATTTTATCATCAAATATATCCATTACATAGTTTTCCTAATATGGCAGTTTAGGCTCATATTTCACTGTAAATAATTATCTGCCACTAAAAATAATCCAAAAAAGCACAATAAACACATTTGGGCAACATAGTCAAGATTTTACTGTAACATAATGTGTACATTTTTCCTTTAGGTGTGATAATTCAAGCAGGTGATTAGTTGTTGTTGTTACTTTTGGGTTATTATTCCATGTTACTGTATATATGGTGTAACAATTCTTTAATTATTATATGGCTGATTGCTGCAGGGGTCCAGTCGCAGGTGACTTCTTCCTCTTCCTGTCAATTCTGGGATATATATATATATATATATACATATATATATATATATATATATATATATATATATATATATGTATATCTGCAGACAGTAGCGGGACAAGGTCAACTAGTGCCCAGGGCGAAAATGTCAAACTGCGTTCCCCCCCTCCAAGGAGTTGGGGGGGGGGTGTAGAGAAGCATATGCAGTGCTGAAATGTATGTACTGGTTACAGAATGTGCTGCAATGGTTACAACCTACCATATCCCCCAATGACCCCCTAAGTTGCAAACGCAGCTATATAGAGGTATACATTCTAATGCATATCAGGTCTGCCATACTTCCTCTTATGCATGCCTACACATATCAGAGTATACTTAATATCCTTCTTCTTAGAGAGTAATAGTACGCATGTCAGACCTGATATGCATTTGAACGTGTAGCTAGTCCTGGGTACAGATTATAGTAAATATTTGATATAAGGAAAAATCTTGATAAATTGTTTTGTATATGGAGGTATACACATGCCAGGCTGTGATGCTTTGTATCATAGTATGGCAAAAATAATCCCCTGTAGTGTTCGATGGGCAGTACTACCTGCAGAATATGACCTAATCAGGTTTGTAAGCCAAAGCAGATAGTCAGAACAAGTCAGTAAATCAGGAACCCAGAGATCAGCATAGTCGCAGGCAGCAGACAGGATCAGGAACCAGAAGAGACATCAGCCAGGCAAGTCTTTAACAGGAACACAGCAAAGAATCTCCATATTTGACCAAGACGAAGGCACGGAAGAAATGAATCAGGCAGTTTAAATAGCTAGAAGGGGCTGGCTGTAGGCTGGACTGACAAGCAGGAAATGATCACCAGGTGAGCCACTGTGGAACGATGAGTGCTGGCAATTAACCGACAGTTGAGCAACCTGAGCACTGAGAAGGGAGGGCTGAAAGCTTAGCCCTGACAACATGTGACACGCAGCAGAGGACTAGAAGCGCCTCCTGCTTATGTTTCACTCCAGAAAGGCTGGGAAAGAGCTGGGTCATGTGACAGCTGTATATCAAGGAATATAGGAAAAAGGTACTTAGATGTTTTTATTTAATTGGAATAATCAAATTGCCATCATCCACATACAGAAATAGAAGGGACAATGTAAATTAAACAGTGTGTGTTTAGAATAGTGATCATATGAAGCCTTTTATTATCACATAGTTATTTGGCTCCTTTTTTAAATCATAATGATAACAGAAACATCCCAAATGGCCCTGATCAAAAGTTTACATACCCTGGAAGGTTTGGCCTTGGTACAGACACACAAGGTGTGACAGCTGTATAATGATTAGGAAAAGGGTACTTTATTTTAATTTAAAAAAATTAAAAATTACAGTGCCATCATCAACATACAGAAAGAGAAGGGACAATGTAAATAAAAAAGTATGTGTTTAGTATCACTTTAAGCCCACTCTGTTAGGAGGTGCTTCCATTAAAATGTACAGTTTTTCCAGTGGGAACAAAGCAGTAACATGAGTCCTGCAAGTTATTCTGAATTGTAAGCTGCACATGGTGTGCATTGCATATTATGTACACTATGACCCCCCTCTTCTCTGCTAGCAATTTAAATATTTTCACATAAATGTGAAATCTGTTCAGCAAATCAGTGATTAAAGTGTGTATATATAGCCAAAATGGATAGAGTAGGGAATGGTTAGGAATTGTTTCCTACTCTGCTTAAGCCAACATTAAAAGACTATTGATACACTTTAAGGACTACTTTACACTAGCAGCAAGGAACGCTGTGCCCCTGAAGGCGTTTGACAGGCAATGACACTACCATGCTGCAACCATGTGCATTACACGTGGCTGCTAAGCTGGTTGCAGCATTGCACTACCGCTGGCGAAATGCGACAGGGAGTTTAATTCCTGCCATGGCCACAAAGGAAAGGGCTGTGGAATGTGCAGCATAAGTGAAGGCAGTAAAAACGTAGTTCAGCCAAGTGATTTTACTAGTGGGAAGGGTGTATTTGCGCTAACCATATATGAGAAAAACGGCGCAGCTGCTCGTGTAAGTCCAAAATACACAAAAGACCCAGACGTGTTCGTTCCCAGTTGAAGCCTGTTGAGGGGAAACGCGTCGGGTGGAGCAAGTGACTGTGACGCCATCACGTTCTTTCTTTTTTTCATATGCAGTCAGTTAGTTCAATCTTCTGATGCTTTATGCTAGCGGTATGCTAGCTTTTTATCCGGTCCCTTTTTCCTGTGCATTTGCCATGTGGTTTGGATTTTAAGTTTGCAGTTTGTTCAGCGTGTGGTGATAATTTGCTGTGATCAATTGCTGTGGATTTTTTGTGATTTTTTTTAAATAAAAACTATACATCTACACTATGAAGTCTCCCCCCCGTTTGTATTTTTACTGAGGGGTTAACTCCAAGACGGTCTTGAAAAGAAAACCGTAATTTCCTTCACCTGTGGATCCAAGTTGCTGAGATGAAAAGCATCTACCCTTTGGTCGTAAAATCAGATGAGGATATCTTTCTCCTTTGATCAAAGTGTGAGTGGCGACCATCGCTGCCGGCAGGCTAATACATCAGGCGTATAGGATCTCTATAGATTGAGATCCAGCATATCTGGTAAGCGGCCCTTTTATATATATATGTTCCAGCTGGAAGAACATTGATTTCCTTCTAAGTGTTGAAGAATTGTGGCTGTTATTTTCTACTATACATTGGGACTATTGTTCATGAGAATAACTTTGGATTTATATGGACATTTAGTTATTGATTTGCTTTGATACACTTTATTTTATCAACTCTAGAGTTACATTGTATCGCATTGGGTTACACGTAACCACATAACCTTTTTAACTCCTTTTTCAGGCATTTATCACGTTTTATTTAGAGTAGTGTATTTGGTTACACTTAATACACATTTTTTTGTTACATTTTTTTATTACACTTAATACACATTTTTTTGGTACATAGGTCATGGTAGGATTTGTGTTAGCATATCTTATCTGACATAGTAATTCTTGTAGCACATTTATATTCACATAATTGTTATTTCTAACATGTTTACATTTAAAAATTATTGGTGTATGCACACTTGTACTATTTTATGAAGTGATTTTACTGCTCCCTCCTCTACAAGTTTAAATGAGCCCTAATTAAGGAGTATATTTATAAAGCAGTGAATCTGCTATTCGTTAGACATTCAGGTGAATCTTCCATGCGCATGTGTTTTAAATGATAGTGATTAACTCACCACTCTGAGGTATTCCCTAAGGGTCGGTTCACACTACAACGACTTGGGATCCGACTTGTCAGCCCTCAAGTCGCTTGACATTGGGAATTGCATTATAGTCAATGAAAGCCATCCTAATATTCACTACTGAAGTCGCTCCGACTTCAGAAGAGGTTCCTGTACTACTTCAAGGCGACTTCTAGGCGACCTGTACCCATAGAATTCAATGGAAGTCGCCTCCAAGTTGGATCTCCATCTATATTGAAGTGACTTTACAGGAAAAGAAATTAGTTTACCCAGGCAAACCCCTCCCTCCCAGAGAGATGATTATTCTGTGATTGGCCACAGCCAAAGTTGCCTGTCCTGGAGGCGACTTGAAGTCGCGTTGTAAGTTGCTGAAAGTCACGCTGAAGTTGCGTTGAAGTTGCGTTGAAGTCGCCTTGCAAAGTCACGCTGAAGTTGTGTTGCCCCTGTGTGAATCGGCACTAAGTATGCCCTTACATATCAGAGTATGTAGACATTCCCTACAATGTTTCAAAAATCAGATCAGGACAATTGAATCCATCCCCAGCAATCCACATTCTACCACTATCTCAAAATGTACATATGGAGAGAGACACCCTAGGGATCTATTTATCAGTGAGAAAGTTAGCTACATGGAGTTTTAAATATACAGTATGTTTAATTTAAGTTTTCTAAATGGCACTTACCTCAAAAGTTTTGTTAACCTCATATGAAAACCCATAAGAATATGTTGGTACTAAAGATACTGTTACATTGCCTGCCACTGGCTTTCCATATGCATACCTAGTATAAAAACAGACAAGTAGTCACAGTAAGCATTTTATTTCATGTGCTGCGCTTACATGTTTACCTATTTGCAATTTTAAGAGGAAGACTGCAAAAAGCAGTCAAAAAGACAAAGCTGAACTTAGATGTTTGGTTGAACTCCAGGCATGATCTTTATTGCATATTTACTGTACATTTGTCCAGTTCTGACCAGTAGAATTTACCCTCCTATGTGGAATCATCTATTTGGGGAGGAAAAACAACCACTCAACAATGTTTCAGTCTTTACATTCCTTGCTACATTGGACTGCATATACCAGGTTATTTCTCTTGTGTTTGGGCGCTGGGTCTTTTGGATGTACAAGCTTCTGTATCCGTTTCTAGACTTTTTTTGTTCATGCATTCTGTCTGTGTGGTTGGATGTGCTCCCCTCCATTCAGTGACCTTCCAGCTCACTAAAATAATTACCCATGCTTTACTAAGTGTAAGGCAGCTCAAAGTGTCAGCTTGTTTTGCAGTAGACTCCGGTTTATGACACTGTATGCAAGCTCAGGTAACAAGTGCAACCAATCTTTAAACTTATCTTAAAGCGGAGTTCCACCCAAAAGTGGAACTTCCGCTCATTTGTCTCATCTCCCCCTCCAGTGCCACAATTGCCACCTTTTGGGGGGAGGGGGGACAGGATACCTGTCTTTGACAGGTATCCTGTTCCCACTTCCAGGAGTCCGGGCTGCAACCCATGACATCACCGCAGGGCTCCCTACTCCTCCCTCCTCCTCTCCCTGTCACCGGGCCAGTAGGAGAGAGGAGCGGGGCCTCGCGCATGCGCAGTAGGGTTCCCAGCGTGAAGCCGTAGGGCTACACTGCCGGGTACCCTTACCCACAATGGCAGCAGAAACACCCGACAGCTGATAGAAACACCAGCTGTGGTGCCGACATCGCTGGACTCCAGGACAGGTAAGTGTCCTATTGTTAAAAGCCAGCAACTGCAGTATGGGTAGCTGCTGGCTTTTATTTTATTTGTTTTGAGTGGAACACTGCTTTAAAGTAGAACTTCAGTAATTTTTTTCAACTTTCCATCTATTAAATCTTCTGCCCTTATTGTTTTACCTTTGGAAAGTAAAACATTTTTTTTTCTGCCAGTAAATACCTTATACAGCCCACTTCCTATTTCTTATCTGGTCATTAGCCTAGGCTTCTGACATCATGCACAGCTAAGTCTCTCACTCTTGTGAGAGTTTGCCAGGAAGGGAGGGGAGATGAGTCATAAGAGAGCCAATGAGAGCTTCAGGGCTGCAGGTGTGCCTCTGTGTGTCTGTGTAAATCCAGGAAGTGAACAGGCAGCAGCTTCAGCTGCCCACAGTTAAAATGGTTTCAGCCAGACTCAGTGGAGGGAGATTTCTGCAGCATATTTGGCAAGTACAGAATCACAGTATATATATAAAATAATATGCAAAGTGGTTGGAGGAAAGCTTCAGAATGGCAAAGATGTTTTTATTACAAATTATGTGAGCAGACTGCAGTTCCTCTTTAAAGAAACAGAAGCCACTGAATGTAATATGCATAACTGTAATTACTTACTTTGCCGTGACTGTTCCGGAAATACCTGGCTGTTTTGGGTCAATATAAACAGAAGGAACCTTCATTGTGACATCAAATTTTGGCAAAACTGAAGGACAAAAATAGAAATTAAATTCTTATTTAAAATTGAAAAACATTTAATATAGGTAAACAGCCAAGAAAGTGGGTATCCCCTAGAAGTCTCTGTAGTCATCTTAAAGTACATCTGCATTAGAGAAGTAGGGGTCTGCAATTGCTAGCCTGCTCAAAAATTTTAGCTGCCTGGCAGTCTTTGGCTTTAATATTTTTAAGTCAGAGACAAGGATAAAGCATGCTGTAAAAGAGTGCCAAAAATATTAGAATTATGTATCCCTATATATGTTGCACATTAACCACTTAGAAAGAACTGAAGCCAAAGGATCATCATGACAGCCAGAATGAACGTTCTAAAAAGCGAGCATCTGCAATAGCAATGTCTATAATTCTTTTAGGACTGGCATTTTTTACATACTATTAATGAAACATTGACAGCAACACAATCTATTTCCACCTAGAATATCTTCACTAGACCATTAGTATCTTCTCCCCTATTTTTCCCTGTATTTAAAAAGCATTTAAAAAGCATAGCACACTATAAAAAATACAGATTTCCTTGTGTAAGGTAATGTCAATGTAATTTCTGGTGAGACACTAATAAAGCAATAATAAACCAAAGGTGGACACATAGGCTAAGATGATATTGTTTTGTGAATCAATGACTATGTGGGGAATTCTATGGGAGTTTTTTGTGGGTGACATTGGCTGCTAATGTTTGAGTTTTTCATTGTAGTAGAGTCCCCATTTACTGACCATGCTCTTTGATACACCCATGGAAGATACGTTTCTCAGCTTACCTCCCCTGCAGCTCAGAAGGGCCATACCTGATAAGGTAGTGGTAGCTGGGCAGGTAATTTGCAGACAGATGAGAGGCTCTCCAATGTGAGATTGGCGTGCAGTCAGCTGGGCAGCAGCCTAATGTTACACAGCTTCTCTAAAAAACCCAGCTACTGCTGTTCTAGTGGAGTGGCATCTTGCCCTCAGCCCTGGATCCCTCAAACTGTTTACCTGCGTTACCAAATCTACCCTGGACTGTGAGGGACAATGTCTATGAGGATGATTGTCAATAGCTGTGTTATGAGCTGTTTTACTCAAATAGTAAGTATCAGCCTGAACTGTTTTAGAGTCTTATAGAGATTATGTTATGCAACCACATGTTACCCAAATTGAAACTGATGTGAAGAGTCCATGTTTGCAGAGATTTCAAACATTTCTATGCATGAAGGTAAAAAAACCTTCTGCATGCAGCTTCCCCTACCAGCACCCCCAGCACCCCCCCCTTATACTTACCTGACCCTGATATCGATCCAGCTATATGCAGAAGAGCAGAGCTTCTCTCGGCTCTCTCCCTTCACAATGGCGAAGACACAGCAGTAGGAGCCAATGACGGGGCCTCATATACACAGAGGCATCTCGGGATTGAGCACACAGGTGTGCCACAATAGGAAGCGGTTTTCCTACGGTGGCCCACCAAGAAGAGGAGGAGCCAGGAGCACCAGTGGGGGACCCAAGAAGTGGAGGATCTTTGCAATCACCCGTTTTGCTTTATTGCATCTAACTAACTTTGCACATGTTTAATAAACTACAATTTACTTGCCCTTTGCCCTTTGCCTGATCATTCGGCTGATTAGCCATTCTGTTAAACTTTTCTTTACTTCCTCTGGTGCCTCATCACTAAGATGCCTTAAAAAGCTAAAAAAGAAAAGTGCTGGTGGCAGGTAGGGGCAAGCAGGTTTCATAATTTTTTTTTCTCTGTCTCCTTCAGCGCCCATTGGTTTCTCCTACCATCCCTTACATCACTACAGACACAATAATGATGTGGAGATCGGCAGAAAGAAACCCAGAGTGCTGCAGAGGACATAGGAGAATTACATGTCCACATTGTTCTTTTGCAAGGAGACCTCTATGGAATTTATTTTTGACACGACAAGATAACTTTTTCCTTCAGTTGATAAAAATTGGATCTTAAATTGTATTACTAGTACTGTATAAACTAAAGATACAATTGGCAGAATAATTAACCCACCTCCTTCATCAACAACAAAGTACTCAATATTTGAAGAGGTCTAAAAAAAGAATAAAAATGTTAAATTTTAGATGATTACTACTCACTGATATAATTGTACAAATGTCAAACGTAGAAGAATTTGATCAGCCTACTAAAATGAATCCTATAATTTTCCTGGCCTCACTGTTAACAGTGCACATGTCATGAATTTTAATCTGAATATGATTAGTACTGAGCAACATTTACAGGAATTATAATCTCCATAGGCTAGGACTGCAATTATATAATACATCCAGAAACATTCAGATCCCTGAGCAGTTCTGCATTTCCATCTATTACATAAATCCAGACCTTTTGTCCTAAACTTTTTATTTATTTATTTTTTCAAAAATCTTCTGTTTTTAAAGCATTATACATTTGAACAGTTTTCATACCTTTGTTTCTACTTTAATTTTCCAGGATCCAAGTGTAGAAAATTTACCAAGCCCTAGCTCCAAAGACACTACTCCCAAGTAAAGCCGGAGATTCGACCACTGATGAATAATATTTTCATGTGAATCCTGCAGAAAAATATAAATACCACTCTATGTAATAACAGTTATCAAAGGTTTATGCTTCCTACATTATACAATTAACAGCAGCTAAATCAGAGTGTTCAAGCTGTAATCATTAAAGCATACCAGAGTGCCCCTTTACCCACCATTTCCAGCAGCAGAAGTCGGACTTTTTAATTCCATTACCAATAACCCCCTGGGCTCCCACTATTCCTTGGGCTCCCATTATCCTCTGGACTCCTGGACAAACTCAAGGGATATAAACTGCGCCTCCGTCCACTTTCCATTTCTCAGTCAGTGTGTGCCAGATAGAGCAGCAATGACTGAGCTAGTTAGCTGCAACCAGGTAAGGGTCACTCTTCATCGGAGTAGGTGGGCAGGCCACTGAAATGGCATAAAAACATGCAGCACTACCCTAAAACCCAGTCACATTGGTGGGCATTGTCCGGACAGATTCCTCAGCACAGCCATTCAAGTGGGGTGTCATTGCTCACAGTCGTCTTTCCTGATTTACCAGAGACTTGTGAAGCCATACAGCAACTGTGTGGTATCTGCTGTGGGGTTCAAGTCCTCAACCACTGCTATCTTCCGCAATCAACCCCCTAATAAAGGAGAGAGACTTTGTTTCCTCTCAGGGCACCACAAGCATTTGCCTTAAATGCTACATTTTTTGCCAGTGTCTCTTTTCCTGTAACATACACTTAGTTATGCTGTACAGCCACCCAATGTGAAAATGGAGGAGTTGCTGCTGGTTATCCCATTACATCTGTTTGGTACCTTCTTTGTCAATAGGGCAGAGGACAGGGTCAGTAGAGAAGTGGATGGTGTAAGTATGGCAGTGAACAGTGTCAATAGTGGACAGTGTCAGTATTTTTTTTTTACCCTTTTTTTAAAATTTTTTTGCAATTGTATTTATTATTAAAAAAAAAAAATAGGAGTCCCATTGGGGGGGTTTGGTGAAATCTCAGGAGTCTAAACAGACCCCTGATGTTTCACTTTTGAGACAGATAAATTAGATTGAGGACACAGCCCTCAGTCTCTATCTCTGCCGCCTCAGCTGCACAAAAATGAATGAACAGGAATAGTGCAGAGCTTTGTGTTTATTCACAAACTGAAGCATAGTAAACATAGTTTACTATGCTTCCGTTATGAATAAACACAGTGAGTGATCAGTACCCTTCACTCACTGTGTTCACTGAGAAAAAGAAGGGGCCGGTAAATAATATATTTACCAGTCCCTTCTCTGCTTTCTATCCTAAAGATCCCCAGCAGCAACCGGCGGGAGAGGGGGAACCCATCAGTGCTGTGATAGCACAAAGGGACCAGCATAAATAAAAAGTAAAGGAAGGGTGGTGGTATATACAGGAACTGATCCTCTCCATTTTCCTCCTGCAGCCACTGAATCCTGGCAAGAGAAGAAGAGAAGAAGAATTTCAGCGGTTGCAGGACTGGAAAATGCAGGGCATTGGTTCCTGTGTGTGCCACCCCAGCTGCCCCTCCTGTCCAGGTGTAAAACCGAATGTGACAGGAAGACCGCATGGGGCCCTCTAGGGCATGGGTGGGGTCACCCCAGTGACCCCTGATGCTACGCCAGTGCATATCTCCCAACTGTCCCTGATTTTGAGGGACTGTCCCTTCTTTGGAACAAAGTCCATCTGTTGCTCTTTCCTCCTTAATTGTCCCTCATTTTGGTCTGATCTATATATTTGTACAGTATATAAAATGCACTATTCATCTTTCAAAAATTATTTACCAGTGCTAAACCTTTCATTCAGTTTCTAAATGTCTGCATTGGTAAATTTCAGACGTCAGTATAAAGTATTATATATATATATATATATATATATATATATATATATTCTTTTGTTTTGTATAAGTCCACTTTAAGGGGGCGTGGTAGGGTGTGTCCCAGGCATACTTTTGCTAATAGGTGTCCCTCATTCCCATCTCAAAAAGTTGGGAGGTATGTGTGCATCTCAAA
Source organism: Aquarana catesbeiana (assembly GCF_042186555.1). Lineage (NCBI taxonomy): Eukaryota > Metazoa > Chordata > Amphibia > Anura > Ranidae > Aquarana > Aquarana catesbeiana. Next base: position 311,100,744 of record NC_133327.1, on the reverse strand, counting down.
CCATTAAAAGGAATGTAAAGTCAATACTTTACTAAAGCACTGACTTCTAAAGGGTCCAAATAAATACCTTTATCCATGAATAGTACTATGGACTTGGAGGCAACCATAATCACATATGCATTTATACACCACAAAAGATGATGGATCCATATTATTCTACAATAGTAATAATAATGGTAATACAGGAGATATCCTGATATGATCCCACAAATAGCTGAGTGCAGACTGTCTCTATAGCTAAAACCTGCTTCTTCTATTACCAGAGTGCTCTGAAAGCATTAGAGGAGTTCTCTAGTATTTTTTAGCAAAAGGAAGTATAAACAACAAAAAAAACTATAAGCATACTTCCATAGATTCTGAGATTAGAAAAAACTTTTTTTTTGTCATACCTAATTAGAAAAAATAGACTCTTTCATGCCCTTAGTGATACATTCATAATATGAAAAAAATAGAAAAATATGTCTTTCATTAAAACTTGTATTTTGAAAGGTTTTATAGTCCATCCCAATAATGATATATTGGTTATGGAAGGATACTGGTGAGTTGGATCTGCTCCTGTGTGAGATGTCAATGCTGGAGATCATGGTAACACACTCACTAAAGTTTATGTTCAGCCCAACATTTTTCTTAGTTTTGAATACACTGGTAACGTAATAAACCATGTCAGATTTTTACTGCTATCCATTAAACAGCTTTCCTCTCACTACCATAAGAGTGGGGAAAGGCTAGAACTCCTGGCAAAGTTTTTTATTTTTTTTTTTTTGTCCCTGTATCAAATGTTCCCTTAATAAATGACTTGGCTATATATAACAGAATTGTTTGTACATTATTGTACATGTCGTACATCCCATTTAGTCTCCAGGACTTCTATCACCTCTTCTATTTTTCAGAAACATACTACAACAAAATATTAACTATAATTATAATAATATTAATAACCTGCATTGAATCTCTCATGTAGTGAATCACTTCAATTTGTGACAAGTGAGAATTTCCTTCTAATTCCTGCGTTCAAAGAATAGAACTTGTCTTTCTTCTTTTTACCCACAAGATGGCAACATTCACCAATTGTTTTCATTTACAAAGCTTTTTGACATTTCAAACTGTAAACCCATTCTCCCAAAGGATTTTGGATTTAGATTTTTTAAATGAAATATCTAGGAATATCCAACGTCAATGGGAATATAATATTCCTTGTGACAATGTTACCTGTGCCAGGCTTTCTAGAATGCATTCATTCAATGTTATTGGTATTTAATAATGCTCAAATGTTAGCGGTGGCCTTTGATGAGCATTTTGATTTTAATGAGTTTGCGTATTTTTAAATTTTTCTCATTTTTTTTTCTGCAAGGTGTGCTTGTAAGCTGATGTTTGATTGTGTATGAATCATTTTTAAAGTATAACTAAAGCAAAACATTTTATTTCGTTTTGAATAGAGTAGAGAAGGAATAGAGCACCTGTCACCTTTTATTGCTGCCTGTGTCCCCATTATGGAGATTCACCCAATCTACCTTTTATGTTTAGCATTATCACTGAGAGTGAAAGAAAATCTAAAACTTTGGGTTGTCCCCAGAAGAGTAATATAAGGGAAACCTTCCAATGGGGACACTAGTTCTGGTGACTCAGGTGACAACAAGGGATTCCCTCGCTTTGGAGGGGTCTCTCACTTCATGTTTTAGCTTTGGATAGAAAGTGAAGGGAAATTTCACCAGTGGGAGACAGATGGCAACAAACTGACAGGGGTTATAACCCTCCCTTACCAAAATGAAAAAAGCTTAGTCTTTAGTACTTTTTTCATTATTAGAATAACACTACACTACACTGCCAGGGATGGGCTGGTTTGACAGGCCAACGGACTGTATAGTGTATACTGTGAACACTTTACTTCGTTAAGCTTCTTATAACGTCATCATATTAACGGTGATTATCGTTGCATTGCTTTCTACTGTTCTTGTACTGTACATTTCTGTACCTTACCGTCCACCAAATATTTTGTAAGTATACTTTTGTTCATCTTAATCACAACTTTATAACGCAGCACTCATTTCTGTATCAAAACTGTGATTGGTGTGCCAACTTAAATATTTTTTTTAGATTTAGAGAGTCAAATGTAGGGATGAACAAATGTTCCTAGGTTCAGTTCATCTAACCCACTATGAAATCTGAAAATTGCAAACTTACATCCGAACCCTATTGAAGCCTTTGGGGCAAATTTTAACAATGGTCTTCATACTGTAGCTGCTAACTTATAATAAAGAGACATTTACTTGTCCAGAGATCCATCGCTGTCTTCACCAGTTGTTGGCCAGTTGTTCACCTGTCTTCAGTTCCCCAGTGCCACCATGCTTACTTTGAGGCTGGGTTCACACTATCTTCAAATGCAGCTCACAGCAGGGATCCAGTGCGTCCCCGTTCACTGTTTCAGGTCCGATTTCAAGCAAAATGTTTGGCTGAATTCGGACCTGAAATGGAGCAAAAGATGCACAGGGCTCCTGTGCAATTTGCACTGGAGCCGCAGCGGAGATGTGTGAACCTGCTCCATAGAGAGCCGGTCAAAATCTCTTGCTATTGCAAATTGGATGCGGGTAATCTGCATCCAATTCCCAATAGTGTGAACCCAGCCTAAGAAGCTGGTTGGAGCTCCCAACCCAAATCTCTGCTCTTCTCCCTCTTCTTTCTACAGCGCTTCCAGGACAGATCAGAGTGATGCTCTGTGCCAGCACGGACCAATCAGAATCATTCTGATCCATGCCAGAAGTGGTGATTAAAAGAAATATTCTAAAAATAACAATCGCATGAAATGTACAGTTTCTACACGCTAATAAAAAGTTGATATTTGCAGTTAAAATATTTATTATAACATATCTATATAATCTGACCTGAAAGAGGGTCATCTGGAAAAAGAAACTTACCATTATAATAATATCAACTTGTCCATTATATGGTCGTAAGTCATAATCAACTGCCACAACACGGAATTTAACTGTTTCTCCTGGTCTGTAGGTCCTTTTGTCTGTCTGTGTGAAGACAGAAATGCTCCTCCTTATCAACTCCAACATATTTTCATAGTAGAAAAGCAGCTGATACTCCTGTGTTCCTCGCACAATCAGGTTATAATAACGTGATGCTGTTTGATTTGGTAACTGAAAAAATAAACAGAATATGATTCCCTTATAAGGGGTAAAAATATCCTTTCAACAATTCCCATTGTAATTTGATAATTTGAAAAGCCTGCATATTATACATATACTGTATATTATATTAAAAAAATTATGCCCACTGTGATCTGCGAAATTCTTGATTATGTATGTGTTCCTTAGACCAACCTTTCATCCACAATACAGAATGTCAGTTCATAAGGTTCACAGAAATCCCTGACAGGGGAAGCAAATAAGTAATGCAGGTGATCAGAATGACAGCCAGGCAACAAACATTTCCAGAAAAATTCAGCAATGTCAGCCCCCATATTTCACATGCATGTGTGTATGGTGTATGCATGTGCACAGGTAAAGACCAATGCAAACAAGCATCTGTGTTTACAACAGTACAGCCATATACTGCCGTTTACTTGTGTGGTAAGCTATATGCGGCAGCTGCAGCCAGGGTCGCAGATAGGACAGTAGAACCAGCTGCTCCTCTCTCTCGACTCTGCAATACCTACTACTGACCTCTAAACTCTGCAATACCTACTACTGACCTCCGAACTCTGCAATACCTACTAATGACCTCCGAACTCTGCAATACCTACTACTGACCTCCGAACTCTGCAATACCTACTACTGACCTCCAAACTCTGCAATACCTACTACTGACCTCCAAACTCTGCAATACCTACTACTGACCTCCGAACTCTGCAATACCTACTACTGACCTCCAAACCCTGCAATACCTACTACTGACCTCCCAACTCTGCAATACCTACTACTGACCTCCCAACTCTGCAATACCTACTACTGACCTCCAAACTCTGCAATACCTACTACTGACCTCCAAACTCTGCAATACCTATTACTGACCTCCAAACCCTGCAATACCTACTACTAACCTCCAAACTCTGCAATACCTACTACTGACCTCCAAACTCTGCAATACCTACTACTGACCTCCGAGCTCTGCAATACCTATTACTGACCTCCGAACTCTGCAATACCTACTACTGATCTCTCAACTCTGCAATACCTACTACTGACCTCCAAACTCTGCAATACCTACTACTGACCTCCAAACTCTGCAATACCTACTACTGACCTCCAAACTCTGCAATACCTACTACTGACCTCCAAACGCTGCAATACCTACTACTGACCTCCCAACTCTGCAATACCTACTACTGACCTCCCAACTCTGCAATACCTACTACTGACTTCTGAACTCTGCAATACCTACTACTGACCTCCAAACTCTGCACAACCTACTACTGACCTCCGAACTCTGCCTTATTACTACTGACCACTATACTGTGTGTTAATTACCGCTGGCTCCTGTACTGTGCATTACTTACTACTGACCACCGAAGTCTGTATTGCTTACTTATGACTACCAAACTCTGCGTTACATACTAAGTACTTTTAAAAGGGGAAGACACTTATAGGAGAAAAGAAGGATGCTGCACACCCCAAATAATGTCAAAAAGGGAAGTGTCCCCCATAAGGGGTTTTCTAGGCAGCAAAGATAGTAGAAGGATACTACTTAGGATTAAAATTTATTCGGTTTTATTAATGACAATCATATCAAAAAGATGACAATGACAGTTAAAATATGAGCTGTGGTACAGGAGATATAAAAATATAATATTCGTGTATCATCAACATTTCTGTTATTGAATGTTGTGTACTATTGTATTTAGCCCCAATTGTGTTGGTTTTATACCTCCTGTACCACAGCTCATATTTTAACTGTCATTGTCATCTTTTTGATATGATTGTCATTAATAAAACAGAATAAATTTGAATCCTATGTAGTATCCTTCTACTATCTTTGCTGCCTAAAACCCCTTATGGGGGACACTTCCCTTTTTGATACTAAGTACTTTTGTACCCTGCTACTTGTTCCTGACCATTGTACTGTGCATTACTTACTACTGACCCCTATACTGAGCATTATTTACTACTGACCTCCGAACTCTGCATTACTCACTACTGAACTCTGCACTACATACTAAATACTTCTGAACTCTGTTACTTGTTCCTGACCTTTGTGCTGTGCATTAATTTCTACTGACCTCAGAACTCTGCACTACTGACCTACTGAACTGAACAATCGCACTGCACCCAAACTGCAGGGCACCTCTGTGAACCCAGCCTTTCGCACCTGAACATGTGCAAATACGCACCAGATTGAGCAGTTTTATGCTGCATTTTTTTGCCAGCTCCTAGCAGAAAGATCTAGTATAAGTGGGCATATTGTAATATGCTGTGTGCATGTAGCGTTACAGATCTGGAACCTGAAATAGGCCAGGAATAAAGGGAATAATGGGAGACCAACAAGGCCAAGTAGAGTCCTGATACCTGAACATTACACACACCTGACCACTGCAATCTGTACATTACATGCTTCCAATCTCTGTACCCTGTATGCTGCCTCATGTTTTTAAGCCTCTCTGACAGTCAGCTCAATTTTGCCACACCCACATTTCCTTGCAGTACGTCACCTCATTCTTATCCTTTGGGTGACCAAGGAGGGACAGGGGGCACCTACAGGTAGGCTGTACAGGGCACCCTGATTAATAATGGAAGTCTTGACTGCAGCTCCAAGGGAGTGGGATTTTCACTCCCAGCATTTTTCTCACTGTCCATGTGCATAAGACCTTAATGGACATAAAATATAGTTTCTTTCTTTACTTTAGGAAGCATCTACTTACTTCAGGAAGTGTCAGCATTCCAATAGAATCTGAAAAAAGAATGAAAGCACAAAAGTGTAAATAAAGTCTACATGAAGGGTAGAATAATAATACAGGAAATGTATAGGCATAATAATGTAAGTCTTCTTTTTCTTTGGAATAAGTCACTGTCATGCTCCACAACAAATTTCAAGCTCACTGCTCAGTTTTTTTTTTTTTTTGGGGGGGGGGTTGCAAGGTCAGATGGTTATATGAACTTCTTTTCAAAGTTGCCGGGTTTATTAAAAAAATAAATAAATAATGATGATTGTTCAAATAATATTAAATAGAATAATTATAGTAGATGTTAATGTGGATACATCAAACGATAATAAAATGTGAATTGGTACACATAAACTTCATAATTCATAATGAAGAATGAGCACAAGTAGATATCCTGGCTTACAAAGAGTTAAAATTATTATTTATATCATTTGGTCATTACCTTTAAATTGGTACAAAAAATGTTTAAATGTCACATCAACATTCATGTCATTTTGGTAGTTAAACCTGTAAGTGCTCCCTTTTATTTTGTAAAATTTTCTGGGAAAATGAAGTATAGACTCTGATTAGTATGGATGATGGTCAGGTTTGCCACTACCATGGATTTGTGGCAAACCCTGCGGGTTAGAAATCGGGTTACAGTCCTGGCAAATTTATGTGCGGGTTTACACAGGAAATTTTTTTTCAACCATGATGCACTGCACTTTAGTTTTAACTATGGCCAGCAGGCTTAATACGATAAGAGGTTCTCAGGATAAGCTAGCTCCCTCACTGTGTGCACAGGGCCATAGTATCCATGAATTGGAAGCTGCTGTAGAAAAATGATAGGGAAAGCTAATAAACTGCATAGAGAGATATTAGGACAGTTAGCTCGTTTATTGGTCAATCAACATCTTTGCTGTCTTTTTTTGAGATCGTATTGTCCTAAGCTCTGTCACGATCACTTTAGCTCTGTTCCATCCCATCTAAAACTTGTTTGTTTGTTTTTTTACTTGAAGGTTTTTTTAATTATTATTTTATGTTGATAGATTATTTTAGGTTAACCTGCTTTTTTTAAGTGGGCTTTAGTTTCAGGGGTGGTATTTTGGAAATTGTATTGTCAGTTGATAGGGCCTTTTTTAAGTTTGGAGTGCTCAAAATGCAATAGTCACTTGTTTATTTACAAGCAGCCTTTTGTTCACAATGCCCTACTGTGCCATTTAAAAGAAAAAGAAACTAAGTGCAAGAACAATGTGCACCTAAACCAATCACTTAGAGCCCTTGCACACTGGGGCGGGGTCGGCGTCGGCAGTAAAACGCCGCTATTAATAGCGGCGTTTTACCGTCGGTATGCGGCCGCTAGCGGGGCGGTTTTACCCCCCGCTAGCGGCCGAGAAAGGGTTAAAAACCATTGATCCCATTGATTTCAATGGGCAGGAGCGGTAAAAGAGTGGTATACACACCGCTCCTTCACCGCTCCGAAGATGCTGCTAGCAGGACTTTTATTACCGTCCTGCCAGCGCATCGCTCCAGTGTGCAAGCCCTCGGGGCTTTCACACAGGAATACATGCAGCGGCACTTTCGGGGCGGTTTGCAGGCGCTATTATTAGCGCAATAGCGCCTGCAAACCGCCCCAGTGTGCAAGGGCTCTTACACTGTTAGTGATCCCATGAAAACAAGTAGAACATAAATGTTCTTCACAAACTCAAAGGACACCCGAGTGCTTGAAAATCATCTGTGATTATGACAAATTTGTGCACAGTTTATCTGATCCAAAAGGAACACTCTGCAGCACCTTACCAGATTTTAATGACCATTGTAATTACAAATGTTCATTCAGTGCATAAAGGGTTAGAACCTCCCGCTGGCAGATGTATCTCCTCCAGGACATTACATGTGATAAAGCCCATAGGGTGGGGCCTTCGAGAGTGATGTCATCACGCATGCGGAGTTGAGTGATGCCAGGTTTTGTGCTGCTAGCCCAAAGGAACACCAAGTTACGGCCTACGCCTTGAGGCCTGTCAGTTTTTTCCTTGTTTTGAGTGTGCATTTTACTTTTTTTAATAAAGCAGCTCTTACAGTTTTACACTCTGCGAGTGCTTTTTGTGCTTTACTTTTGAGAATTGTAGCTGCATATCTTTCATTGGACTGCTGGCAGGAGGTATGAACCCTTTATGCACTGAATGACTATTTGTAATTACAATGGTCATTGGGATCTGATAAGGAGCTGCAGTGTGTTCCTTTAGGATTGGGTGCATTGTGCATGACTTTGTCATAGTCACATATGATTTTTAAGCACTTGGGTGTTCTTTTTTGAGTTTGTGAAGAACATTTGCTTTTTACTCGTTTATGGATTTCTCGGGATCACTATATGTGGACCTATTTCATACATTTGGATATGCTTTTTACGTTTTGATAAACATGTCATTTTTAAGGTATGTAGCTAAGAAAATTATGGGGATCTCTTGCCCTACTAGATACACTCCTATCTGGTGAAATGATAGGTTCCCTGAGTTATTTACTCTGCAGGTCTTTGCGAGATGGGAGAAAGTCAAGGTGGTTCTATCAGTTTCTTCAGCTGCACCACAAAACTACGTGCCCAATTTTTCTTGGTTGTGTTCTTTTCCCCTTCTCCTGTTTTGGATAGAATAGTACAAGTGAAGTCAACTAAGGGGCTTATTTCTGTAACATACATGGTTCTATTAGATATGTTTATATATATATATATATATATATATATATATATATATATACAGTTTGGCAAAAAAGTATTTAGTCAGCCACCAATTGTGCAAGTTCGCCCACTTAAAAAGATGAGAGAGGCCTGTAATTGTCATCATAGGTATACCTCAACTATGAGAGACAAAATGTGGAAACAAATCCAGACAATCACATTGTCTGATTTTTGAAAGAATTTATTTGCAAAATATGGTGGAAAATAAGTATTTGGTCACCTACAAACAAGCAAGATTTCTGGCTCTCACAGACCTGTATCTTCTTCTTTAAGAGGCTCCTCTGTCCTCCACTCATTACCTGTATTAATGGCACCTGTTTGAACTTGTTATCAGTATAAAAGACACCTGTCCACAACCTCAAACAGTCACACTCCAAACTCCACTATGGTGAAGACCAAAGAGCTGTCGAAGGACACCAGACACAAAATTGTAGACCTGCACCAGGCTGGGAAGACTGAATCTGCAATAGGCAAGCAGCTTTCTAATTATGTGGGAGCCATAATTAGAAAATGGAAGACTTACAAGACCACTGATAATCTCCCTCGATCTGGGGCTCCACGCAAGATCTCACCCCGTGGGGTCAAAATTATCACAAGAACGGTGCGCAAAAATCCCATAACCACATAGGGGGACCTAGTGAATGACCTGCAGAGAGCTGGGACCAACGTAACAAAGGCTACCATCAGTAACACACTCAAATCAAAGTAGAACTGTTTGGTAGAAACACAACTCATCGTGTTTGGAGGAGAGGGAATGCTGAGTTGCAACCAAAGAACACCATACCTACTGTGAAGCATGGGGGTGGCAACATCATGCTTTGGGGTTGTTTCTCTGCAAAGGGAACAGGATGACTGATCCATGTACATGAAAGAATGAATGGGGCCATGTATTGTGAGATTTTGAGTGCAAACCTCCTCCCATCAGCAAGGGCATTATGAAGATAAGATGAAACGTGGCTGGGTCTTTCAGCATGACAATGATCCCAAACACACAGTCCGGGCAATGAAGGAGTCGCTTCGTAAGAAGCATTTCAGGGTCCTGGAGTGGCCTAGCCAGTCTCCAGATCTCAACCCCATAGAAAACATTTGGAAGGAGTTAAAAGTCCGTGTTGCCCAGCGACAGCCCCAAAGCATCACTGCTCTAGAGGAGATCTGCATGGAGGAATGGACCAACATACCAGCAACAGTGTGTGACAACCTTTTGAAGACTTACAGAAAACGTTTGACCTCTGTCATTGCCAACAAAGGATATATAACAAAGTATTGAGATGAACTTTTGATATTGACCAAATACTTATTTTCCACTATAATTTGCAAATAAATTCTTTCAAAAATCAGACAATGTGATTGTCTGGATTTGTTTCCACATTTTGTCTCTCATAGTTGAGGTATACCTATGATGACAATTACAGGCCTCTCTCATCCTTTTAAGTGGGAGAACTTGCACAATTGGTGGCTGACTAAAACCTGACTAAAAAGCTCCCGAGATACTGGGAGGAGGTGGATGGCACACGTCTTCTGGATGTAAATATTCCTGTTGAGCTACTTACATGCCTATTGGGTTATCTTGATTCTTCTTTTTATACACCTCCTATTCTGAATACTATATTGCGTGCTCTTTTATGGCCCGCAGACAAATTGATTTTTAGTGGACCTCTCCATATCCTCCTACTGTGTCTGTGGGGTTTTTCCTTTTTTTTTTATTTATTTTTTTTTTTTTGTGTTTTGTAAAATTATATACATGTAATTTCTAAGGGAGTTTTAGCACTGCATTTATTTCTTATATGTACATTGGGAGTTTGCTATCATTCATTTTTAGTGCTGGCAGCTTTTTCATTCAATTAGCCCGAGCGCAGTGAGTTTTTTTCTTATATATAACAATCACTTATATTCATTGCACCCTCTATTCCCATATTAAAAGTAAAACTTAGGTGAACACCGATTACTCTTGCATTTAAAACTTTCCTGAAAACTGGCCAATTTTATGTTGCTGCATTCTATGCAGTATTTTAATCCTTGTATTAAAACCTCTGCTTGTGTTCTTTGTCTCTGGAAAATTTGAACCTAGCGTTTCTTATCACAATTGGCCTGCTGTTTGTCAATTTTACACTTTTGTATCTGCCGTCTTTTACTTCTTAAGCTTCATGTACACTGGCCTACATTTACCACAGCCACAAGAAAATGCAAAATACGGCAAAATTTTGCTGCAATTTTGTTGCGTTTTGCGTTTTCCCACGGCAGGCAGTCAAAACATTCCTCTCCCGAATGTGATTCTTCCACGTTCAGGAGAGGAAGGTTAAAGCTCACCTAAACGCGCCAGCTCCTAAACTCTGCTAAAAGCCTGGCTTTTATGGACTTGAGTTTAGGATCTTTTGCAAAAAAATGCTCATGTTTAGGAGCTGCCAGTGCAGGCTAGTGTACATGAAGCCTTAATCATTATTTTATAGAAAGTGGTCAATCTTAGGACAGCAAGAACAGGAGATACTTAGTGAACATTTTCTAACTGCAGGTCAAATTAAGCCTATTACCTCTTGATTAACCACTTCAGCCCGGAAGGATTTACCCCCTAAATGACCAGGCCATTTTTTGCGATACGGCACTGCGTTACTTTAACTGAAAATTGCGCAGCCATTCGACGCTGTACCCAAATAAAATGATGGCCTTTTTTTCCCACAAATAGAGCTTTCTTTTTGTGGTATTTGATCACCTCTGCGGTTTTCATTTTTTGCGCTATAAACAAAAAAAGACCGACAATTTTGAAAAAAACAATATCTTTTTACTTTTTGCTATACTACCTATCCAATAAAAAAATGTAAAGAAAACAAATGTGTTCATCAGTTTAGGCCAATATGTATTCTTCTACATATTTTTGGTAAAAAAAATAGCAATAAGCATATATTGATTGGTTTGCGCAAAATTATAGCATCTACAAAATAGGGGATAGAATAGGGGATAGATTAATGGCATTTTTATTATTATTATTTTTTTTTTACTAGTAATGGCGGTGATCAGCGGTTTTTAGCAGGACTGCGACATTGCGGTGGACAGATTGGACACTTTTGACACTTGTTAACACTAGGGGGCTATCAAGGGGTTAAGTATTTCCTAGGGAGGTGTTTCTAACTGTGGGGGGAGTGGACTGACTGGGAGTACAGAGAGATCGCTGTACCTGATCACTAGGAACAGACAATCTCACAGTACTCTCCTGTCAGAATGGGGATCTGCTTTGTTTACATTGGTAGATCCCCATTCTGCCTCTCTGAGGAGCTATCACGGGTGGCTGCCAGACATCGCGGCAGCCGGACCTGCTCATTGGCTCCCCTGCTGTGCAGCGGACGCCCTTAGTGTCTTCGCGCATTTAGGGCCGCCCTGTTGCAGTATATATGCGGTGGGCGGACCTTAAGTGGTTAAAACAAAACGTGTCCCTGCTACATAAAAAAGCCTTTTGTTAAAACTTAAATGGGTCAGATTGGGATGCTGGTGCTGTATGTAAGCCATGCTAATTGTAAAAGAAAAAATCTATTACATAGCCAAATATGTGCTGCCAGTGTACACTGTGGGTAAAAATGTTCATGAAAATGGTCCTGTGCTGTAACATGATGTACAAGGCATCCTTCAAGCACATTATTTAAAGGCTCTGTGCATTTTATATATCGTCTTTGAAGCCGCTTTAAAAGATCCTCTCCCCAATGTACAATATTACATTTTTTTTCAGTAATACATGTTCCCCATGGCAGAAGCCAGCTTCCTATGCATTTTTTTTAAAGTTGTTTGCCTTTTAGCCCTAAAAATGGCCAGAATATTTGAATCCCCATAGACTTCAATGTGATTTGCTGTCAAGTTTATATTTGCTGAACTTCAAAACGGATATTCCAGAACCCTTGGTAAATAAAGCTGGGCGGATTCATTCATCCCCACTGCTTGGTTTATATAAGCCACAGCTTTGTCTTTTAGAATTCACCAAATCATATCACAGTTTAGGATCCAGTGATTGTATTCATAAAAGTGCAAACTTATGAGTAAGATGTAAATGGTGAAAAATCCATGCATTTCGTAAATGCTTTGGTGAATTTTATGAATTGTTAGGGTTTCTATTTTAGTGGCTGTACCAAATGCAACAACATAATTTTTCCTAACTTGTTAACTCAATGGTAGCTATATTCACTAAAATGAATATTGTTTGATGCCTTACTTTTTTAGATATGCCTAAATACATACGTAGTTAAAGGTCATGTCTGGGATTCTGTAATTACTATCAAAGAGTTCCTTTCCCCAACCACCAGACAAATGAACATACATTTTTTCAAACATTACTTATTTTTGAGGTCCATCTGTAGGGAGGAAGGATTATTGAGGCTGGCAACATCACGTCCTTTGCATTCTGGACATGTCTTTGTAAATGACACGTTCCATGATGTATCAGGACAGTAGTGATGCCAGTGGGTGGGTGTAATTGGCATGGTGTCATCGCTTTCATGTCTTCACCCACTATGCACATTCTCACCTAGACATGTGCAGAATGAAAAGATTTGTTTCATTTTGATTCATTACATACATAAATTTGTTTAGTTAAATTTGTTTAACTCATTTAGTTTGTTTTTGGAATTCATTTCATTTATTCAAATTTGAATTGATTGGAATTTTCCTAATTCAGTCGAATTGAACTCAATTCAACTGAATTACAAAAAAATTTTAATTGATTCAATTTCTATTCGAATTGCATTAGAATTTGAATTTAATTCCATTCGAATTGCATTTGAATTTAATTCCATTCTGAATCAAATTTATTCTGTTCAAAATTCGAATTTTGGAAGATGGTTATATTCTTTCTATTCTATTGTTTTTTTCTATTCTATTCTTTTCTATTCTATTCTTTTATTTTCTATTATATTATGTTCTTTTCTATTATATTCAAATTCGAGTCTATTCTATTTGAAATTAAATTTTCAGAAAACAGCTATATTGTTATATTCTTTTTATTCTACTCAAATTTGTATTTATTCTATTTGAAATTCAAATTTCGGAAGAAGGTTATATTCTTTCTATTTTATTCTATTCAATTCTGTTCTTTATTCTATTCTATTCTCTTCTTTTTTTATTCTATTCTATTCTTTTCTTTTCTATTATTTTCTATTGTATTCAAATTCAAATTTATTCTATTTGAAATTAAAAAAAAAATATTTCGGATTTGTTTAAATTAGTTTCTATTGTAATTTGGTAATTCGGATACATATAGGCTAAGAAAAGATGGACAGGAAGATGCTGTAATTATAAGAGTATCATCCACTGTTCAGTTCAAGCTAATGTCATGACATTAGCACAGTTGTCACTTAAAACACAATGGGGCAATAAAAGGGACTAGACAACCGGTTGCACCTAAGGCAGGCAGAAGTGTACATTCCTCTGCACAGGAAATAGCAAAAAAGATCGACTTTTTAGGATGATATAATGAGAATGCAGCTTCTAAGCAATAATAAAGAAGCGCACAAAATAAAAAAGATATATATTTGCCTAAAAGACTGATGAATTTTGATTTTGCACAAGATGAGCTTTAAACACATTAGTGTGAACAAGCATACGTTTTATACCAAGAACAATATGGAAATGTATGTGTGCTTTAGTTCCCATTAACCCATTTTAAGGTGAACATATTTTCACAATTCTATTTTGAAATGTACTGCCTTATAAAGGGCTTTTGTAGGCAGATGTTGGTTTTTTGTATTTGGTGTACATTTTAAAAGCTTAACAAATACAGATCATCAGGTTACCATTACCTTAAATGATGTAGTATGGATGATATTTTTTATGCTGCCTTTGACTTTATGTTACTTTATGTTATGTTTCTTTGGATGCAGCAAGTCCTATTGAGATGCAGTTGCACTGCAGGCAATAGCAGATCAAATGCAGCCTTTTGCAATGTTTTGTGTTCTAGCAGCAGTACACTTGAAAGTAAAAGGCAACATTTGGTAACAAAGCCCACCTACACAAGTCTAGAACAAACGCTATACTATATATATACATTTATACCATAATACAAATTAACTTCTAATTGCCTTTATTGCCACTGAAATTAAATTCTTCAAAAAATCACATACCATTAAAGAATAGTTCACTTTTCCTAACTAAAACATCTTCTCTGTTATCAGCAGGTGTAATTGACGCAGTTACATTAATTTCCCAGTGTTCACCAAACCAGTGAACAGCAAGTGTTGTGTCCATGCCAGCAATTATATTGCTTGGGGCAATAATGTGGAATGAAGGTCTGTTGAAAAAAAAAAGGACAATCCTTAGTGTGTATAATTTGCCAACACAAACCTAACACCTTATGAGCTGTCACATGAAAAGAATACTGGAATAAGCTTCTTCACATAGCCAGTAGGTGCCCCATCCATCCTATACTTATTTTGTAGAGAAACCTGAAAGTAAGGACTTTGCTAAAGTTTAAATGTGCAACAAACAACAAAACAACCAGTAGAAATGAAGTCTTAATTTTAAGGGATTTCAAGAATATGAGCAATCCATTTTGACATTAAAGCTGGTGTTTCAAGTAGGTGACAACTATCTTACACAACCCTTGGCTAAACCAATTAGAGTAAAACTATACTAGATTTGCTAATTTCCGATATATCCAATGTGTAGGACTTTACCCCTCCATTCATGGGAATAGCAGCTCATATGCCTCATGGCATATTTGTAGGAAATCATGACAGTTTTCTAAAAAAATTTGTTTTAAAAAATAATACATGCAAACAAAAAGGGACAAACAAGTATGTTACTGGAACAGAACCCTGTAGATCAAATAATAGGGAAGGATTGTATGAACCTCAAGTGGAGCAAATTTCCTTGTTTATTGGCTACAAACAATATCACAAAAAGATAAATCTATAAGGTAACCTACCCAGCATGACCAATGCTTAAGATGAGTGATATCAGTATAATTCCTTTGAGAAGGGGTGTCCACATCTTGTTTCTCTGAGATATGGAGAAGGCAGCACAAAGTGTGGCCAAGCTGGTGCTTTATAGCTTCCAGCCTGTATAAATAAGATCTGTTGTCCTAGAAATAGTCTTTTCAAGTATGCATAAACTTGAGCTCCAGAGAATAATTCTTCAAACACACCTTTACAATTCATACATGTATGTTTGCATAAAGAAACTGGAAAATCCCTTTTACAACCTATAGTAATCTATATTAGGATTTTATTTCCTCTTCTTTTTGATTCCAAAGATGAATAATATGAAACATTGTCACGTCTAGTATCAGCATTACCAGAGAGATAAAAGGATTATATTTTAGTTTTCACAATAGGACAATGGATTGCTGCACATGAGCATGCAGCAGAGAATGAAAGGCTCCTAGTCCTCCCTCTTCTTTTCACAGTCCTGCTATATTGGCAATTGCATTAGGCTAATATTAATGCAGATTAATTTACTTATGCTAGCTGCACTTAAAAATATATGTTGTTTTTTTAACATGTTTATATTTGCTTGGAATTCAGGTTTTACTTCCAAATGTTCTAGGCAGGTATGCTAAAGATAAATACAATGTTCTTTATTTTTTATGGAGGGTAGGGGAGAAAGAGATTATGTACAGTAGCAACACTTAAAACATTGTCATTTACTTTTTCATCATCACTCCTGGGGCCTATGGATAAAAAAATATTTATTTCTTTATCGTACATCACGGAACACAGAGCACCATAGTAATCACTATGTGGGTATATAGGCACCTTCAGGTAATGGACACTGGTATACCCAATACAGGAAGTTCACCTCAGTTCCATGCTGGATTTAAATAGCCTCCAGAGACCGGATCCATCCAAAGTGTCACTAAGGCCAAGGTGGATTGTAGCCAGGCCTCGTATATGAAGCATGAGGTTTTGTCTGTAATGCCTCTCTTTGCAGGTCTGGACCCCAGGACCCAGAGCTTTGGTCATTCTACATTGCCTAAAGTTTTTTCTGGCGGGGTGCTATTACAGGTCCAAGTGAGTGGAACCCCGATAAAAAGGGACCCGGTCCTTGAAGGTTTGCTAAACGCAACCCGCTGTGATGGGTGAAGGTTGGATCTGTCTGTTAATTCAGCAGAATCCTGTGACAGGGATAAGGTAAGGGAAGAAGCCTAGGAACTATAAAAGTCCACCTAAGGTTTTCTTCTTTAGGGAAAGATGCTGTCATGCCCTAAATCTCCACTAGAGGGAGTATGTGCACATACCTTAATCCGTTGTCTTCACTTCAGCTCAGTGTCAGTCTGTGTGTGGCCGCAGCAGCTTGCACAAGGGGATTCCTAACGAGGTAAGAGATCTGCCATGCTTTTCTCCCCCTGAAGGGACCAGGAGGGTTAGGGAATCAGCAATTGTTGTACCGGGGGGTGCGGAGGTCCAGGGTTTCGCTCCACATGTATTTATCTTCCTGTTTGGCTCATTGGGCTCTGCCACCCCCCCTTGTGTTGGGTCTGCCGACCTGAAGGCTGCCAGTGGCGTGCGTGGGAACGGTTTTTTCAGACGTAAGGAGGGGGTGGATTGACGGAGGGGGCGGGGCCTAGGTGTAGCGCCGTGTGTAGGACACAGCGTCCATGAGGATGCACGGTGCAAGGGCTTAAGAGTTTTACTGGAGCAGTCTCTCCTCGGCTGAAGCGAGGAGAAGCAAGCTGGCTACACTCAGGACACAGGAGTGGTGGGACTGCAAAGGGCATTCCTAATACTGAAAGCACATTTTTCCCAGCACTATGCTGAACTTGTATAGCGGCATTATACTATCAGACTATGTTCAGCAATTAGTGCATTTAAATAATGCCTCTGCTTTTGTGCTTAGGACTATGCGTACCAAAAAAGACACCACAAAGACCAAAAAGGTACCAAAGATTTCACCCCCAGGTGCTAGGAACTCCAGTCGTGCCTCCACACTGTCATCCTCACCTGAAATACCAGATATGGCAAGCCAGGGTGAGTCATTGGAACAAATTGGTGGTGCAGTTGCTTCTCTCATCTCAGCCCCTGTATACGTGACTGAAGATGCCTTTTCCTCCGCCCTGCAGGGCCTAGAATGAAGGCTAGCGGCTTTAACCGCATCCTCCATCCAAATGGATAGGAAGCATGTTAGATCCCCCTCCCCCACCTTAGACCCTTTGAAAAGGGAACAGTGGGTACAGGATGAGGTGTTACCCTTAGGCGATCAAGAGGAAAGACAAACTGATTACTCCTCTGCGGAGGAAACAACGGTAGATGAACACTTTTCAGCCTCACAATCTGAGAAGTTGCTGATACAATCCCTTATGGAGATGGTTCCTTCTACTTTCATGCTACACCTAACGGAGTCTGCTGAAAGTTCGGTTTCTTCCTTGGGTTCCTTAAAACCTTCACAGCCTTTGCATGCCTTTCCTGTCTATGCATTACTAGAAAAGCTTATTTATGCTGAATGGAATCACTGGGATAAGCATTTTCTCCCTCCAAAGAGATTCTCAGTTCTCTATCCCATGGAGGAGAAATTCACCAAAAAATGGAATGTACCAGCAGTTGTCCTCTTTATCTTTGGCAGGTGTCATTACTCTGCCTGCAGTCGCTGCAAAAGGGCATCTGTCAATCCCTAAAGGACCAATTTAGACAAGTCCTTAAAGAGGTTCCTGCACAACAAACCCAGGATTCACCAGGCGTCCCGCCTTGCGCTTGTGCTAGTACACATGCGTAGAATCCTGTGGTTAAAAAATTGGTCAGCCGAAGCATCATGCAAAAAGCTCCTGACTGGTTTTCCTTTTCATGGGGATCGGCTATTTGGGGATGATTTGGACAAGTACATCCAAATGATTTCCAGTGAGAAAAGTACTCTTTTGCCAGTCAAAAGAAAGTATAAACGCCCTTCATTTAAGCAGGCTCTTTCTCCTGCAACAGGGGCTTCCGCCTCTAGGCAGTGGCGATGGCCTCCACCATCAAACTCTAAAGAAAAACCTCAGGGTCAGGCCCAGGCTCAAAAGAATTCCTGGGGCCGGAAACCTGCAAAACAGAATTCTAAAGCCTCATTGTGAAGAGGCGCCCCCCCCCTCGCCAGGGTGGGGGGAAGATTTCTGCAGTTCTCAGAAGTCTGGCAAGAGGAAATTCAGGACAGATGGGTCATCTCCACGGTAACTCTAGGGTACAAACTGGAATTTCAGGACTTTCCACCGTCTCGTTTCCTGAGATCAAACGTTCCCAAAGATCCAGGGAAAAGGCAATCTCTGTTTTGGGCACTAGACCGATTAATGGCTCAGGGGGTGATCATACAAATCCCCACAGAAGAGCAAGGTTTGGGGTTTTATTCAAACCTCTTTACAGTACCAAAACTGAATGGAGATGTCTGACCCATTCTAGATGTAAAAAATCTAAATCAGTTCCTGAAGATCAGCTTCGTTCGCATGGAGTCGATCAGGTCAGTGGTTTCCATCCTACAAGGAGGAGAACTTCTGGCATCTATCGACATCAGGGATGCATATCTGCATGTTCCTATATTTCCCGCTCACCAAAGGTTTCTGCAGTTCGAGGTAGAACAACAGCATTTCCAGTATGTAGCCTTGCCCTTCGAGCTATCTACAGCACCCCGGGTGTTTACAAAAGTTCTGGCTCCACCTCTAGCCAGGTTAAGGGCACAGGGCATTACAGTCTTGGCGTACCTAGATGATCTATTGCTAATAGACCAGTCGGTGGCTCGTTTGGAGCACTGTGTTCATGCTACAACCAGTTACCTGGAATGTCTAGGTTGGATTCTCAACCTAGAGAAGTCTTCCTTAAAACCGCTAAAAAGGCTGGAGTACTTGGGTCTGATCATAGACACAGCTCAGAAAAAGGTGTTCTTGCCTAAGGCAAAGATCAATTCCATAAGAGAGCTGGTGCAGATGGTCAGGTCGAAAGGAGATCCCTCCATTCGCCTTTGCATAAGGTTGTTAGGAAAGATGGTGGCTTCATTCGAAGCAGTTCCTTATGCCCAGTTCCATTCGAGACTGTTGCAAAACAGTATCCTGTCTGCTTGGAACAAGACGATTCAAGCTTTAGACTTGCCAATGAGGATGTCACTAAGGGTGTCCCAAAGCCTCAGTTGGTGGTGCTAACCCAGAATATGCTGAAAGCAAAATCCTTCAGACTAGTTATCTGGAAGGTGGTAACGACAGATGCCAGCCTTTCAGGCTGGGGAGCAGTGCTAGAAAAGACAACTGTCCAGGGACAGTGGTCAAGGACAGAAAGGACCTTGCCCATCAACATCCTAGACATCCGGGCAGCAGGTCTGGCTCTAAAGGCCTGGACATTCAGGTTACAGGGTTGTCCTGTCAGGATTCAATCCGACAATGCCACAGCTGTGGCTTACATCAATCACCAAGGGGGCACCAGGTGTCTCGCAGCACAAAGGGAGGTGAACCATATTCTTACCTGGGCAGAGAGGAATGTTCCGCGCCTATAAGCAGTTTTCATTCCGGAAGTAGAGAATTGGCAGGCAGACTTCTTGAGCCGCCAACAGTTGCTCCTGGGGGAATGGTTTCTTCACTCCGACATTTTTCGGGTTGTTTGCCAGAAATGGGAGACGTAGATCTTCTGGCGTCCAGGTTCAACACGAAGTTGGTCCAGAACGAGGGATCCACTCGCATGCGGAACAGATGCGTTGGTGACCTTGTGGGATCAGTTTTCACTGATTTATGCATTTTCCCCTATTCAGTTGCTGCCACGACTTCTTTGCAGGATCAAACTGGAAAGAAAGCCAGTAATTCTGGTAGCCCCAGCGTGGGCCAGAAGGTCCTGGTATGCAGAAATTGTAAAGATGGCGGTGGAGGATCCATGGTCCCTTCCACTATGGCCAGACCTACTCTCACAGGGCCAAATATTCCATCCTACCTTACGAACTCTACATTTAATGTCTTGGCTATTGAAACCCACATTCTGAAAAACCGTGGGCTTTCCGGGTCAGTTATCTCTACCTTGATTAATGCAAGGAAGCCAGCTTCCAGAACTATATATTAGTCTGGATGGCTTATGTTTCTTGGTGTAAATCCAAGGGTTGGCACCCTCGGAAGTATATCATAGGCAGAATTCTTGCCTTTCTACAATTAGGGGTAGAGATGAAGCTGGCAAAAACAGCCATTTGAACCACTACAATATATTCCCTTATGCCGCGTACACACGAGCGGAATGTCCGACAGAAAAAGTCAGACGGAAGCTTTTCATCGTCTATTCTGATCACGTGTATGCCTCATCGGACTTTTTTTTTCAAAAATTCTGACGGACCTAGAAATGGAACATGTTCTAAATATTTCCGACTGAACCAATTCCTATCGGGAAAACCGCTCGTCTGTATGCTGCTCTGACGTACCAAAAACGACGCATGCTCTGAAGCCAGTACGAGACGGAAGCTATTGGCTACTTGCTATTGCACTTCCTTTTTCTAGTCCCGTCGTATGTGTCACCGTGTTCTGGACTGTCGGACTTTGGTGTGACCGTGTGTAGGCAAGACCGCTTGAGCAGAAAACCTTCGGAGTTTATTCCGACGGCAAAACCGGTCGTGTGTACAGTGCATTAGTCCTTCCGACAAGAAGTTAGTGTTCTTGGTTTGCTATATCCTCAGCAAGGAGGGTTTCGGAATTGGCTGCTCTTTCTTGTAAAGAGCCATACTTGATTATTCACGAGGACAGAGTGTTGTTGCACACTCTTCCAGGTTTTCTGACAAAAGTGGTCTCAGGTTTCCACCTGAACCAAGATATTGTCCTGCCATCGTTTTTTCCAAAACCATGTTCCAGGGAAGAGAAGTCACTACATTGTCTTGATGTGGTGAGAGCGGTCAAAGTCTATTTAAAGACGACTGCTTAGATCCGGAAGACTGATGTCTTATTTATACTGCCAGAAGGTCCTAAGAAAGGACAGGCAGCATCGAAATCCACTGTCGCTAAGTGGATTTGGCAAGTTATAATTCAGGCTTATGATTTAAGGGGTAGGATTCCACTTTTTCAAGTAAAAGCGCACTCTACCAGGGCAGTTAGTGCTTCTTGGGCAGTACGTCACAGGCCTCCATGGCTCACATCTGTAAGGCCACAACTTGGTCTTCAGTACATACATTCACCAAGTTTTAACAGGTGGATGTAAGAAAGCATGAGGATATCACCTTTGGGCACAGTGTGCTGCAGGCAGCAGTATAGGTCCTCAAGTCTGGGGGTGCCCTACGGGTTGTGTCCCCCTCCCCTCAAATAGCATTGCTGTGGGACATCCCACATAGTGATTACTATGGTGCTCTGTGTTCCGTGATGTACGATAAAGAAAATAGGATTTTTATAACAGCTTACCTGTAAAATCCTTTTTTGGAATACATCATGGGACACAGAGGTCCTGCCTCTCTTTTCTGGGGTTTAAGTATATTGCTTTGCTACAAAAAACTGAGGTACTCCTGGTAGGAGGAGGGATTATGTAGGGAGTGAACTTCCTGTATTGGGTATACCAGTGTCCATCATCTGAAGGTGCCTATATACCCACATAGTGATTACTATGGTGCTCTGTGTCCCGTGATGTACTCCAAGAAAAGGATTTTACAGGTAAGCTGTTATAAAAATCCTATTTTTCTGTTAAAAGGAATTTTTTGCTAGTATGTGGTAAGACCACATAAAGGCATAGAGGCCAAGAAAGCATGAATTCTCTATAATAAATATAATGTAGATGTGTTGAGGCTGTCATAACACCACAACAAAGGTTTATTATTGACTATGGTCCAACAACTTGCAATGTAAAGACTAGAGATGGGCCAAACACAGCACCCCCCCCCCCCCCGGTTCTATTTGACTCAAAACTTTAGAACATCGCAAAAGTTCGGAGGAACAAACCCCATTGAAGTCTATGGGACCCAAACTGTAAAAATCAAAAGTTCCCATTTTGAAGGGTTATATGCAAGTTATTGGGCATACAAAGGGTATGGGGGTCTGGGTACTGCCCTGGGGGACATGTATCAATAAAAATAAAGTTTGTAAAAAAGATCATTTTTAAATGAGTAGTGATTTACTGATTCTTAAAGTGAAACAAAAATTAAAAATTCCATAAATATAGTGCTTGGGGGTCCCCTTAGTCTGATTGAAAAGTGGCGTATCTGTACTGTGTATAGAGCCTGTTGCAGCAAAAATAAAATTTATAAAGCCAAAAAAAATGAAATTTTCCCTACAAGCTTTATTTTATAAACAACTGTTTAGGGAGCCAGTCTGTATGACGAGGCCACAATTTAGTGCACTCGGAACAAGGTTAGAGTTTTTTCATAAAATTTGGAATCTGTTTCGCTGACTTTGAATAGAAGTAGCAGGTGTGGAAAAATTGGGCTTTTTGGTGTTGGTGGTGCCTTCACAGAGTAACCCTGTAGAGTTACTCTTGATGAAAGCAAGAATTGGCCTTGCTGTAAAAAATGTAAATGTTATGCCCCTGTCAAACAGGTGTGGAAAAATTGGTCCTTGGGTGTTAATTGTGCCCATGAAACCTATACCAAAAAATGTCTTTACAATAAAATCAACTCCCACAAAGCTAGGCAGCCTAGACAGTCTTGCACAGATTTCACATCCCAAAAACACGTAATCGGCATCAGGGGCTTGATAGCTGATGCTAATCCAGGAATGATTTACTTTGATAAATGTCAGCCGGTCAATGGAGCCTGTGGACAGATGCGCTCTTTTATCTGTCACAAAACCTCCAGCAGCACTGAATGCCCATTTGGAAGGCACATTGGATGCAGGGCAACCTAGGAGCTCAATTGTATAATGGGCAATTCTGGCCAATGGTCTATTCTCAACTGGAAAGCTCTCTGTGTGTTTTCACCCCTAGATAATCTCCCGCCATATGATACAGACGCTGCCGATGGAACGTGGAAACTGACAGCCCTGGGTGGTGAGGACTAAAAAAATTTTGAAATGCATCACTGAAGCAACCCCCTTCTCCACCACTCCTCTCTTGATCAACAGAAGCATCAAAACTAGCTTTTCCATGAGACTGTAACCTACTGGAGTCTGGAAAGGCGTTACATAAACTCTTCTTTAAGGTTGTCCTCGAGATATTTAATCTTCTGCTCCCTCTGTGGGGATGGAATGAGTTCCAAGGCTTTCCCCTTGTAACGGTGGTCAAGGAGGGTTGCCAATCAATAGTGATCCTTCGCCTTGATGTCACAATATCTCAGGTTCTTTTGCAGGCTTTGAAGAATGAGGGAGGCCATGCACCGCAAGTTTGAGGAGGCATGAGAAGCAGAATCCTCTGGGTCACTGAGGATTACAGTATCTGGAACTGGACAGAAAACAATTAAGGTTTGACAGAATCCTCCTCCTCCTCCCTCTCCTCTTGTGTGTTCTGTGGCGTCCTAAGAATGGTGCCTGCAGCATTGCCAAAGTTGAGTTCCACCTGGTAGGCATGTAACAAATCAGGTGGTTTACAGGCAGGTGGAATTCCCACTGATTTTCAGCCAACTGAGCACTGGCTGTGTGTGACCACCTGAAATGGCTGCAGACTCTTCTGATCAGTTTAAGAAAAGCTGCACCACCAAATTGAGGACATGTTCCAGGCTTGGCACATGTGTCAACTTTCCCTGTCAAAGGGTGGACAGGAGGTTAGTGTCATTATCGCACACCATCATTCCTGGCCCAAGCTGGCGTGGCGTGAACCACCTCTGGGCCTGCCCCTGCAGAGCTTAAATAATCTCTGCTCCAGTGTGGCTTCTGTAATTTAGACAGACCAGCTGAAGCACTGCATGACATCTTTTAGCCTGACTCATTGAATAGTCCCTTAAATGCTTAAGGGGTACTGGTGGTTCATAGGACAATTCAGCAGGGTAGGGCATGGAGGAAGAGGAGGAGGAGGGGTGGAGTTGACAAATCTTGCTGTATGGAGACATGGCGACAAAACAAGCTGCAGCACTGAGCCCTGTCCTGCATCCTTCTGAGTTGCAAGCAGAGTTACCCAGTGTGCTGGGAACTAAATATATCATCCCTGACCATGCTTGCTGGAACACATGTCAGCAGTAATGTGGACCTTGCAGTTGACTGCCTTGCCCAACGAGGCCACAACATTGCCTTCCACGTGATGATACAGAACTGGAATGGGCTTACATAAAAAGAAATAATGACTGGGAACCTGCCATTGTGGTACAGCACATTCTGCAAATTCACGGAAGGGGCAGAATCCACCAGATGCAGATGGAAAGGCAGGAGCTTTGACAAACTGGAATTTAGACGCTGGGTATGTGGGTGGCAGTGACTGTATTTTTTTTTTTTGCTGCAGCAGCTGGGGCAGAGAAATTTACCTGCTATACTCTACAGTTGGTGGTGTGCTGCTGGCAGATGTGCTGTAAGGACCTGTGACACTTTTCGCCAAACCATTATACCTGTCAGTGGGGGCAGCTGAGAGGTCATGTGATATGGCAGAGGTAGACCTGAAACCCTGAAACATGAGGAGGAGTGAGGGGGAGCAGAATCGAGTCCCTTTTGTGTGGCTTTCAGGTGCTCTTGCCAATGGACTGAGTAGTGGGAGGTTAAATGCCTTGTCAAGCATGTGATACCCAAATGGCTGGTGTTTTTGCCACGGTTGATCTGCATGAGGCAAAGTTTGCAAATTGCAACAGTGCGATCAACTGCACATGTGCTAAAAAAGGCCCAGACAACTGAGCTGTGGGAAGTGGGCCGGGAGATAACAGCTTTACAATTGGATGGAATAGAGTGGCTCTCTATTCTTCCATGATAGTTGCCTCGTTGGGGTTTTGCCTCACCCTCACTTTCCTTCTCTATTATATCTGGCACCCAAGTCGTCATCATCCCCTCCATCCTCATCATCACTGGAGCATACTTGGCAATACGCTGCGGCTGGGGGAACAACACTGCTAATTTGTTGTTTACCAGTGTTCTTCCCTCTCTGTATGAGAAAGGGAAGAACCTTCCCTACCATGTTCCTACCTTCCTCAACCTCAGAACCAACATAAGAATCAAGTAATGCCTTTGCATCATCAAGGAACAAGTGCCTGATGCTGTGTTCAAATAATTCACCTGAATCCTCCATGTATGATGCTGGGCCTATGGCAGGAGTAGCTTTGGACAAGGAGGCAGAATAAGCCACTCTGGCAGATGCGGTGGACTGCTCACTATTCTCAGCTCGGGTAAGGATGAGGAGGATGAGGATGGTTTAGTAAGCCAGTCCCACCACCTCCTCTGCATGCCGTGGCTGGATAGCACAGGTAACATCACTAAACAGAGGAAATGGTGCCCTGCCTGAAGACAGACCACGTCCACCTTTACCTGTGGACGCAGATGCTGCTGGCCCCCTCTCAGTGCCATGGGAACATTTGCCTCGACTTGTTGGCCTCCCAGACATGATGGTGGCTTATTACCGAGATGTAATAGAGACAGGAAAATGTGTACTTGGATGCACTTTAATCAATTGAAAGTGGTGTTTGGTGCACTTTAACTTGAAGATTCACTACACAGGCACACTCCACTGACGCACTTCAATATATTGCAGTAAAAGTGCACTATCACACTTCAATATACTGCGGTAAAAATGCACTAACGCACTTCAATATACTGCAGTAAAAGTGCCCTGACCCACTTCAATATACTGCAGTAAAAGTGCACTAATGTACTTCAATATACTGCAGTAAAAGTGTACTAATGCACTTCAATACATTGCAGTAAAAGTGCACTGACGCACTTCAATACATTGCAGTAAAAGTGCACTGACGCACTTCAATATGCTGCAGTAAAAGTGCATTAATGCACGTCAATATATTTCAGTAAAAGTGCACTAACACACTTCAATATACCTATATATAAGTAAACCTGCTCTGACACACTAAACTGATACACTTCAATATATTGCATTAAACCTGCCCTGACACACTAAACTGGCACTAAAGTAAGAATGGAAGGTCGCACTACACTCACGCTGCACTATCACTATATTCACACTACACTGACACTGTACACGCACAATAGGATCACAATAGCACACTATAGCACACTAACTTGCTAGTAGCAACGAACAGAGCCCTGTTCTATCTATTTCCACTCCAATATCACACTGCAAATGGCTGCTCTGGGAAGGAAACTTTTATAGTGTGCGGTGGGTCTACGAGCATTGAGCCATGATTGGACACAGTCATCATTACTTTCTCCAATCAGAGAAAGTAATCACAGTCATCATTACTTTCTCCAATCAGCTCTGACAGTGTTCTGTGCCCTGATTGGGCAAAGACTTCATTGCTTCAGCCAATTAGGGCTTTCAATGCACTGTGCGGCATGCAGTGCATTGTGGGGCGTTTGGCGGGCTGAACAAACGGTCAAATGCCCTGACAATTCGGGTTTTCTCTGAACAGGGGAACAGCCAATGTTGGGGCCAAACTGATGCTGGGCCCGAACCGTTCGCCCAACATTAGTAAAAACTGTTAAATTATGAACTGTTGCCCATTTATCATAAAAAATGTTCCCAACTATTGGATCATAGAAGCTATTAAAATGATTGTAAAGGATATTTTTTTTTAAATCACAAACGTCATACTTACCTGCTCTGTGCAATGGTTTGCACAGAGCAGCCCTGATCCTCCTTTTTTGGGGTCCCCACTGGGAACTGTTAGCTCCCCCCCGCCCTCCAAGTGTCACCATACCAAGCGACTTGCTATGGGGCACTTTTGCAAGCTAGTTCCTAAGCCAGGTTCTGTGTGTCCGTGTACTTGTGCTGCCTCCATGTTTAGTGAGGAAAGAGCCGTTGCTCTTGGGCACAGCGCTGGATAGAGATAGGGCTCAGATAAGTATTTGGGGGGCTGGGGTGAAGCAGAACACATAAGGTTTTTTACTGTAATGCATAGCTTGCTTTGGTGGCATACACAGGAGAGGAGAAGCGCCGGCAGGGGACCCCAGAAGAGGAAGTTGGGGGCTCTCTTTTAAATACCATTGCACAGAGCATGTAAGTCCAACATTATTAAGAACAAAAGCCTTTATAACCACTTTAACAATTACAAAGGTGTGGGACAGGTCAAAGTAGTCAAAAGGCAGGCAGCACCAATACTAAGCAAGAGACAAGGTTGAAGTCAAGAATAACCTAAAGTCATCAACAGGTGTGCAGCAACAGTACCAAGCAGAAGACAGGTGCATGGCCAGGAACACACATTGACAGAAGTAGTACTGTAGTGGATTGCACCATTTTAGTAAACTGCAAGTTAGTTACTCCATGGGGTTGATTTACTAAAGGCAAATCCACTCTGCACTACAAGTGCACTGCAACTGCACCTGAAAGTGCACTTGGCAGTGCAGTCACTGAAGATCGCTGTAGATCTGAGGGGAAGCTTTGAAATGAGAGGAAGCTCTGTTGATTTTATCATCCAATGATGTGCAAGCAAAAATGCTGTGTTTTATTTTCCTTGCATGTTCCCCTCAAATCTACAGCAACTGCACTTCCAAGTGCACTTGCAGTGCACTTGTAGTGCAAAGTGGATTTGCCTTTAGTAAATAACCCCCCCATGTCTTATCATTTGGTCAATTTACTATGTTTCACTTGGTTTTTAGGCTAGAATGCCCTGCTGCCAGGAGTCAAGAACTGAAGGTGTAGGATGAAGAAGCTAAAGAGGTGAAATCCCTGACTTGACTGAAGGAAGGCCTAAGAGTAAGCCTCAGGAGAACCTCCTCTACATACTGGAAGATTATAACTGGGCATAGACACAAAGAAATGATCCAGTGGTTGTCCTCTTAATAGAGGCAATACAGTTATAGTAGCAGTCCTAAAGAAAACGGAACTGTACCACAGAATAATGCTCCTCCATGATGCTTCAGTAACCTGGCAGGTTTTCCTGTCAAGGGCCCAGACCCTCTCTGTGGCAGAGAGAATCTACATGGAAGCAGGACACTGGGATGTCCAGAAAAAGTTCACCTGCTTCAAGAGACAAGCCATGTTTGTGCTTCTGTTTAAGTCTGTTAAACAAGTCTGCCAACGCTGTGTGGTCTGTTCAGTGACATGGGATGTAGAAGCCTGAATTACACCTCTTGGCACACATCTGCCCCACTGGTAATACTGACCATCAACATTTTATACTCTAAATCTCGAAAATGGATACCATTGCATTCTAGTCATGGTGGACCATTTTACTATGTCTGTAGTAGGAGTACCTACCCTTTACAAGACTACCAAGGCTGCTGCCCAGATGATGTGAAAGCACTTCTGCCTTCCTTATGGCTGTCTAAAGAAGATACATTCAGACCAGCTACCCTGCTTCAAAAGATTGTTCTTCCAAGAATGGTGCCACTTACTAGGCATTAAAAAGTTACAGGTTACCCTTTACCACCCACAGTCCAATGGGACATGTAAAAGGCTCAAGTGCACCCTGTTACAACTGCTAAGAGGGTTAGTCCTTGAGTAACGGAATAAATTGACCCATTACTTTGCCAAAATGGTCTGGAAATATTACCATACAGTACATTCTTCAACAGGCCACTCACCCTACCGTGTTTGGCTGTCCTCTTGGGGTGCTCACTGACCTAAGAACCATGGATACCTTAAACTCACTCTGACTGGTCATGGGTGAAACAAGAGAGTTGGAGGCATCAGACGTTGACTTTAAACCTGTTGTTTCTAACTTTTCACCTCCTTAGCAAACTGCAAGTTAGTTACTCCCACTGTCATCATTTGGTCGAAATCCCCATCCTGGTACAGTATCATACAGGACCAGAGTCAGGAACGCAGATGGGCAACAGCAGTACCTGGCAGTGAACATGTGCAAAATCTTTAACAGAGAGCAGATGACGTGAGTCGGGATTGGACACACAAATAGCTGAACAAAACTAGATCTTGGAATTTTGCTGACCATGGCCATGTTCATTTGGCTCAATAAACAAGTAGAAGAAGGCGCAATACCATATACCTTATATACTGTTGCCTATACGCACAAAGGCAGGGTCCATACAAACATATATATAAACTGTATATGTAGGTATAAAAAGAGTCATTCAAGGCAGCCACCGAAAGGAACCAAAGCCAGATCCAATGTGCTAAGATAAAAACAAGGAAAAGGGGGCGCCACTGAATATGTATCAAATAAAATTTATTATTAAAAATAACATCCACTCACATGTGAGACTGAAGAGTAGATCTCAGGTACATCTTGTGACACACAATGGAGGGAAGGACTACAAATGTCAGCAAGTCCAATAGCACTGGCATCACTCTGATGGGCTAAAGATGAGCTGCGCTGAGTCAGAAGTAGTTTATGGGCACACCACGAACAGGAGAGCTGAAGAGCCGTCTGGGGTAGTGTGGGTTCCAAGAGTGGAGGATATGAGGGCGTCCAGCCTGTTGCTGTTAGTGTGAAGCGAAAGTCCCAGCAAGTCGTCCGGCATCCGTGATGGTATGGAAAGCACGGCCGTGTGATCGGAGCCAGAACGAGGCTAGGATCGCAAACACTGAGGCGCCGGGCTGTGACGTCACTCCTGTGCGACGCGTTTCCGAGATAGCTCGCTATCGATGGAGAGGATAGCGGCACTCCTTTGTCAAGCATAGGGCAATGGTGTGAAGCAGAGGTATTATATAGTCAATGGGGAGGAGGGGCCTTGGCAAGGAACATTCAGTACAAATTAAAAACATTAGCAAAGGAAAATAACGGACATCTAATGGACATATAATAAAACCACATAAGTAAAGCAGCATATGGGCCATAGAGAAAAAAATAATAATAATAATAATGACAGGTGGGGGATGCAGGATGAGAAGGCTGCCGACAATAAAACGAAAAAACATTGAAGGGATCTTTCCCATCTAAAGGGTAAATAAATAAGCATAAACAATCTTAATACATAAATAAGGAATATATTTTTTTTATTATATGTCCATTAGATGTCCGTTATTTTCCTTTGCTAATGTTTTTAATTTGTACTGAATGTTCCTTGCCAAGGCCCCTCCTCCCCATTGACTATATAATACCTCTGCTTCACACCATTGCCCTATGCTTGACAAAGGAGTGCCGCTATCCTCTCCATCGATAGCGAGCTATCTCGGAAACGCGTCGCACAGGAGTGACGTCACAGCCCGGCGCCGCAGTGTTTGCGATCCTAGCCTCGTTCTGGCTCTGATCACACGGCCGTGCTTTCCATACCATCACGGATGCCGGACGACTTGCTGGGACTTTCGCTTCACACTAACAGCAACAGGCTGGACGCCCTCATATCCTCCACTCTTGGAACCCACACTACCCCAGACGGCTCTTCAGCTCTCCTGTTCGTGGTGTGCCCATAAACTACTTCTGACTCAGCGCAGCTCATCTTTAGCCCATCAGAGTGATGCCAGTGCTATTGGACTTGCTGACATTTGTAGTCCTTCCCTCCATTGTGTGTCACAAGATGTACCTGAGATCTACTCTTCAGTCTCACATGTGAGTGGATGTTATTTTTAATAATAAATTTTATTTGATACATATTCAGTGGCGCCCCCTTTTCCTTGTTTTTATGTTCATTTGGCTGACTGTGGCCATACTGGATCCTGGAAATTCCCTGACAAATTCTTTACAGCTTGACTTCTTCCATTTGTTTGTAATAGACTCAGCATGGTAACATTTTCTGTCTTCCACAGGTTTGTGTTACCTTATCTTGGCACTTTCCAGTACACATAAGAGATCTGATTGATAAAAGAGATAAATTAAACAGTTAAGCCAACTACAGCAAGAAAAGGTCTTAAGCTGACTATACACTGTAGAATCTAAGTTGTACATTTTTTTGGATATACCAAAGACTATGTAGTGCAAGGGCCTGCCTGATTGGATACAATTTAAATGGATTGTTTAGGTTTGTCCACATATCACACAGTTTCGAAAAATCCAAGGGCAATTGCATTGAGATTGTGTAATCAGATTTTAATGTACATGGCTACCCATAAATAAAAACCTGACAGAAGTCCTAACTCATCTCCACATTTGTAAAATATGCGTAACTCTTTTCTTTTCTTTGTACCAGGGATATAAGAATTAATGGGAAACATCAATAAAACTTAAGATTCTAATGTTTCCTGTCTTTTCCTTTTAAATAAGTCCATAAAAGGCATTTTGCATTTGTAGTGTTAATACACCTGCTTAACCACTTAAGTATTAGCATGTATATACCCCTTCATTACCAATACCAGGCCATTCAGCACTGTGATAGTTTGACTGGTAATTACTCATTCACGGAGCTTTGTTTCCAAATGGATTTAATATCATTTGTTTGAGACAATTAGAGCTTTCTTTTACTGGTATTTAATAACCACTGGCTAAACATTTTGTAAAAAAACAGCTTCCTTTACTTTTTGTTATGGCAAATAAAAATGTTAGGACAGTACAAAAGATAAAACTTTTTTGGAAATTGGACGCTTTAAGGTTATCTAATTTTTGCCACAATTTTTTTTAAATTGAAGAAATATGCTGGTATT
Organism: Aquarana catesbeiana; assembly: GCF_042186555.1. Classification (NCBI taxonomy): domain Eukaryota; kingdom Metazoa; phylum Chordata; class Amphibia; order Anura; family Ranidae; genus Aquarana; species Aquarana catesbeiana. The sequence goes on along the minus strand of NC_133327.1, from coordinate 311,068,763 downwards.
GAAGAAGTTAAAGTAGAACTAAGAGTAAGGGAGGATTATTACCTCTGTCAGATTTTTTTTTTTTTTTGCCATCCGTGTCCCTTTTCAGAGATTTCCCTTTTCGCCATCTGTGTCCCATTTTGGAGATTTCTCTTCACTTCCTGTTCCATAGCCACACAGAAAGTGGAAGGAAATCCCTGCAAATTAAGAGAATCCATTGGGGACCCCCAAGTCATCAGCACTATGTCCCCATTGGAAGATATCCCCTCTATTACATTTCTGGGGACAACCCAAAATTTGGAATTTACTTTCACTTTCAATGATAATGGTAAACAGAAATAGAGAGGGTGAATCTCCTAATAGGGGCACAGACAGCAAGAGAAACTGACAGGGGTGCTAATCCCTCTCCACTGTATCCAAAACTAAAAAAAAGGTTTTTCCTTTGTTTATACTTTAAACATGGAGCTTGGTAATAGTACATTAGAAACACAAAATGTACAGGTCATACACAGAGGGAGAAGAAGGTGAAAGGGTTAATGTACAGATTACATACATTGTGAGGAAGGAGATGAAGGGGCTAAAGTACAACCTGTATGCATTTGCATAATAAGAGGGCGAAATGGTTTAATTTACATGTCACCAAAGACAGCATGGAGATGATACATACAGAGAGGAGAGGAAGTGAAAGGGTTCAAAACAATCCACTACTGCTGCTACAGACACTGATCTAGCACTAATGAATGAATGAATGATTAATTATTAGTTCCTTTTTCTTCCTCTTCTATCATAGTGAGAGGAAGGGGCAGGCCTATCCATGTCAAAACTATTCAGTATACAGTTTTGATTGCTGTGATTGGTCATCAATGCAATTACATGGTACAGAGGGGCTCAGATCAATTCTGCACAGAGTGTTTGTGCATCAAGCTGTCTGTAAGAACTATTCAATTCAAAGCCATTAACAGACACACTTATGCCCCGTACACACGGTTGGACTTTGTTCGGACATTCCGACAACAAAATCCTAGGATTTTTTCCGACGGATGTTGGCTCAAACTTGTCTTGCATACACACGGTCACACAAAGTTGTCGAAAAATCCGATCGTTCTAAACGCGGTGACGTAAAACACGTACGTCGGGACTATAAACGGGGCAGTGGCCAATAGCTTTCATCTCTTTATTTATTCTGAGCATGCGTGGCACTTTGTCCGTCGGATTTGTGTACACACGATCGGAATTTCCGACAACGGATTTTGTTGTCGGAAAATTTTATCTCCTGCTCTCCAACTTTGTGTGTCGGAAAATCCGATGGAAAATGTCCGATGGAGCCCACACACGGTCGGAATTTCCGACAACACGATCCGATCGGACATTTTCCATCGGAAAATCCGACCGTGTGTACGGGGCATTACACTTTATAAAGTGCACTCCCATAATAGACGTCTACCAGTCTACTCACTTTTTTTAAACAAAATGACAATAGTAAGGTGGTTAAAGGGGATCTAAACCCAATCAATGTATTTCATAAACATTAACATGTTACTTATTACTTAAAAAGGGTCAATGACATGACATAACACAAACAGACACAAATTTCCCAGCACACTTACCAGCTGTCTTACAATTCACGTTAAAAACAGAGGTTTTAGTTTGCATGTCAAGGCTTCTCTGTGTTCTGCAGTCCTAACTATTTTTGAGAGTCTCCAAGTTAGAGTATACACTATATTACCAAAAGTATAGGGACGCCTGCCTTTACACGCACATGAAGTTTAATGGCATGCCATCTAATTCATCTAGTTCCTCCACCCCAAACTCGCCCATCCATTTCTTTATGGACCTTGCTTGTGCACTGGTGTGCAGTCATGTTGGAACCAGAAGGGGCCATCCCCAAACTATTCCCACAAAGTTGGGAGAATGAAATTGTCCAAAATGTCTTGGTATGCTGATACCTTAAGAGTTCCCTTCACTGGAACTAAGGGGCCAAGCCCAACCCCTGAAAAACAACCCCACGCCATAATCCCCTCTCCACCAAATGATTTGGACCAATGCAAAAAGCAAGGTCCATAAAGACATGGATGAGTGAGTTAGGGGTGGAGGAACTTGACTAACCTTCACAGAGTCCTGACCTAAACCTGATAAAACACCTTTGGGATGAATTAGAGCAGAGACTGCAAGCCAGGCCTTCTCATCCACATCAGTGCCTAACCCCACAAATGCGCTTCTGGAAGATTGGCCAAACATTCCCATAGACACACTCCTAAACCTTGTGGACAGCCATCCCAGAAGAGTTGAAGATATTATAGCTGCAAAGGGTGGGCCAATTCTATCATGACACGATAGCTCCCTGGGATACCACATTGGTGTATGAGCAGGCTTTGGCTCTGCCTCCCCTGGGGTATAAATGAGGTTGGAACTGCTGAGAATATACTAATATACTCTCTACCTAATTCCTGTGTTAAAATCAGGCAATAACGTTATTACCAGTATGATCTGGCTGCTGCTGGTTGTGCAGCTATCCTATTAATAATAATATTATGCCGTACACTCTATATGGCTTTCTTTTTCCCCTAGAATAGCAACTTGCTAAAGAAGCTGAGGGTAAAGGTGATGGACTGGCCAAGCATGTCTCCAGACCTAAACCCTATTGAGCATAAGTGGGGCATCCTCAAACGGAAAATGGAGGAGCGCAAGGTCTCTAACATCCACCAGCTCCATGATGTCGTCATGGAGGAGTTGAAGAGGACTCCAATGGCAACCTATGAAGCTCTGGCGAACTCCAGGCCCAAGAGGGTTAAGACAGTGCTGAAAAATAATGGTGGCCACACAAAATATTAAAACTTTGGGCCCAATTTGGACATTTTCACTTAAGGGTGTACTCACTTTTGTTGCCAGCGGTTTAGACATTAATGGCTGTGTGTTGAGTTATTTTGAGGGGACAGCAAATTTACACTGTTATACAAGTTGTACACTCACTACTTTACATTGTAGCAAAGTGTCATTTCTTCAGTGTTGACACATGAAAAGATATAATAAAATATTTACAAAAATGTGAGGGGTGTACTCACTTTTGTGAGATACTGTATATATATGCCTTTTTTTAGCATTTAATATATTGTGTAAGTTTGTATGTTTTTTTCTACCTGTATGTGTAAATAAAATCTGAATTTTTAAACTAATATTGTTGGTCCAATCTGCCTTCAAAGTCCGACCTAGTGGTTCCTTTTTTCTCTTGTTCAAACCACCCCAATTTATAACTAGCCTTTGCAGTAAAATGCACATGGAAGGGCAAAGCACAACACAAACAGACAAAAATGTCCAATGACATAATGACATACAGGTAACATGTCTGGTTTTTGAGTTGTTGTAGACCTATCTTGCCCTCTTGTCATTTAGGATAATGGACCATTCCTGTCTACTCAACTAGTACATACTAATTCTGGTATTTGAACTTACCTGTCTAATGCTATGTTTGTTTGTCTTTTATTTGCATCCTGTCAATGGACGAGGGGAGAGGCGGAGGATAAATTATGCCAGTTCTTCTAGTTACTTTGAGTATAAGAGAAAATATGAACTTTACACTATAGAGCAGTCATCCAGACGTGGCATAAACCGCATTAGAGGTAACTTTTTTACACACCAGAAATTACAAAAACCTGGAGTTCCACTTTTGATAAGTGTGCAATGAATGTGAAACACAAAACCTGCCTTGAGGATAGAAAAAAAGTTATACCCCCCTTGTACAAATATACAAAAGATGATACAACTGATCAGATTGACTGAGTGAATCTAGGACAAAAAAACATTTCTTAAGCAGTAAAATAATACACTGCTTGCAATAAAAGAATGGTGTTCCCAGGTGTGTGACAATTGAGGAGGTAGCTTTTCACAAAGCCTACTAAAAATTTAAACAGGTGTAAACTGAGAACAAAAAACTGTCCACTGCAAACATTCGGAAATTATTTTAATGTACAACTAAAAAAAAAAAATTTAAAAAAAGATAAAAAAGCATTGGTAAAACAGATATAATGTCAATATCAAGAAATAAAATGCAAAGGAGGAAATGCTAAGTGGCTAGTTGCCACATTAATAGGTGCTTTTGCTCAGGGCTGTGTCCAGGGAAAATATTAAAATGGGGGCCCCTTATGCTTAAATTCTGTACTAGTTGACAGAGGTGTCTCAACAGAACAAGAGGTAAACACAGAAAGAAAAATATAATGCCCCGTACACACGGTCAGATTTTCAGATGGAAAATGTGTGATAGGACCTTGTTGTCGGAAATTCCGACCGTGCGTAGGCTCCATCACACATTTTCCATCGGATTTTCTGACACACAAAGTTTGAGAGCAGGCTATAAAATTTTCCGACAACAAAATCCGTTGTCGGAATTTCCAATCGTGTGTACACAAATCCGACGCACAAAGTGCCACGCATGCTCAGAATAAATAAAGAGATGAAAGCTATTGGCTACTGCCCCGTTTATAGTCCCAACGTATGTGTTTTACGTCACCGTGTTCAGAACGATCGGATTTTCCGACAACTTTGTGTGAGCGTGCGTATGCAAGACAAGTTTGAGCCAACATCCGTCAGAAAAAATCCTAGGATTTTGTTGTCGGAATGTCCGATCAATGTCCAACCGTGTGTACGGGGCATATGTGTGTTTTAAGGACAATAGTGCTATATCTTTCAGTCTCTGCATGCACATAACAAACCTATCAAAGCAGTAGTAGAACACCTTCTGTAATCAGCAGAAATGTATTGGGTGGCAAGGAAGCAGAGTGGTTTACTAAAAGCAGGCTTCAGAACTCAGTAGCATATGTCCCCCTTACAATAAGCACAGCACCCCATCTCACATTATTAGTTGCCTTGGTTGGGTTATGTTAGGTCCCTAAGGTCAGCTATGGAAGGAGAACATACAGAGGGGCAGACCTGGTACACAAAAAAAGAGAAAGGTTGCATGGAAGTCTAGGGTTGGTCATATCACACAGTACAATAGGCCGGGCTTAAAAGGCATGAGTTTAGGCCTGGCTTAAAAGGCATGAGTAAAGCCAGCTCATCATAGATTGGACCCTCCTAACCCTCTTGTCTTCATTGCATTGTAACTGTACTGTCTACATTTATTTTGAAAATTGCAGGGCAAACTGTTGGCCCTTTTTAATACACAACATACCAACGTTCTACATCCACAACCTATTCCATAATTACAGCGAGAACCTCAAATATAAACAAAAATATCAAGACAAAGGATAATTTTAAAAAGTCTCTTCAATTAAATATGTTTTTCTCCATACAGGAGGAAGAGGAAAATTGCCAGTGTCAGCAGTCAATTGGGGGAAATATCCTCATCGTCCTAAGGCAGACCATACATGGGTCGAATTTTGAAAGAATTTTCTTTTGAAAATCTTATCTAAGAATTTTCGTTTGTATTTCGCACCATTAGTGGGCTGCAGCAACAGCCGATTTTCATGCGGTAATCAAATTTGAGTAATCGGACATGTTGGAAATTTTTTGAAAAACAAACGATTTTGGGAGAATCGTGCGAGAAATATAATCGAAAAAGAAATGCGCATGTGCAAGAAAAGAAAATTCCCAGCCACAAATTATTTTCTGTAGCATGCAGTTAGGCCAGCAAAGTCCTCCTCCACACTGTGGGGTGTTCTGAGGGCCTCTGTAGCCTTCGAAAATAGGCCGATGGCAGCCTCCTCCAGGTTACTCCTCTTCCTGCCACTTTGTCTTTGAAGGTGGAGGGGAGGGACCAGGGTATCAGGCAGCCTGCTTGGCCCGGCCACCTCCTGGCTGAGACTTCCCTGTGTATGAAAAAGGGACATTGTTTTAGTTTTTGCTTCATCAATCACAATCATAAATTAGTACTCCAAACTAACATCTATTTAACATCATTGATTGGACAACCAGCAATATTTAGAAGAATGCTATACCTGGCTCAAGCTGGGCTCCTCCACATGTTGCTGCCTAGAAGACCCAGGTTGGGCGTCAGAAGCCTCAGCTGGGGGGAAAGGAAACGTGGAAGGAAGAGTGGAGAGTGCTGGCCTGGGTTCAGTCTGACCTGCCAGAAAATGAAGCCTGTCATAGTACCACAGCCTGGGGACATAAATGTCATCTGCAGCTCCTGATCTCTGGGAATCCTGGACCTTCTTGTGCTCCCTTAGATATGTACTCCTCAGGCCACCAATTAGGATCTTCAAATAGATGATGTCTGCCGTGGGGATCACCGTCTTCACAAATTCCAACTAATTATCCAGCGCTGCCTTCCTCTTTGTTTGGTTCTTATATTCAGGGTGGTTTATCTGCCACAGACAGGGCAGCTCCCTGAACATATCTATGAAGATTGGCATAAAGTCCTAATCCTTCAAGATATCCATTTTCACTGCAAGACACAACACAAGACAAACCCTAATGTTAGCCTAAAGTCTTCTAAACTTGTGCAAATACAGGCCTCAATCTAGAAGCAGTATAGGCCCAATGTTAAATCTTACCTTCGCTATCACGATCGGCGCCTCCATTACTCCTTCCTCCGCTCACAGATCGTACGTACTACACACGCTTGTTACGCTTTATAGACACTGCGCATGTGTGAAACTCCGCCCACCCCTGACGTTCTTTCTAGTCTATTCCCCGCCCCTTCTCGTTCGGCGCAGTGGGGGAAGAGCACATGGCGGAGACACAGCAGGTGTCAGATAATTAAACCAAAGAGGAGGAGGAAAGCCCGGAGCCTGAAACGTCCCGATCCAGAAAGAGACGATTTAAGGCCTCAAATATGTCTTTTGGGGAGATATTGGAGATGGTGGAAATCCTGAAGAAGGCCGACTATGACGGGAAGTATGGACCTTACCCCAACCCCAATGTTCGAAAGGCCAAGATCATGGCGAAAGTGGTCAAGAGTCTGCACCAGAATTTCGGGGTACGACAATCAAAAGATCAGCTCAGGAAGCAGTGGTCGGACCTCAAATTAAGCAGTACAGAAGGATCCGGAGATTGCTGCAAAAAAGTAAGTAGTTGTCCTGTGTTCCTATTCTTTATATTTCTTACGTTCGTGCTGCTCCATGTGCTTTTCTTAACTGTTGTACAGTTTAAAATGGCAACTTTCATGTTCATGGGCACATTATTCGTTCGTATAAAACATTGTTCGTTCGGCCTAGAAAACACCATTGTTTTGGCCATATGCATTTGCCAACATTTTTTATGGCCTACTTGTCTGAAAATAATTTGGTTGTGTAGATGGGTTTGTAACTAGAATGAAATGCAAACTAGATTCTGTGTAAGGAGAGGACACTCAGCAGTTTTCACATCTGGACGCTGGAGCACTAGTGTGGGACACAAGAACACACTTTTTAATAGGGGGTCCACACAGGTGCCCCAGTGTATACTATAGGGGTGACTCCATTTGTGAAGCTTGTACTAAACAGGTAAAGTATTGAAGCTTGACAAAGGACAATAAAATTTCAACATCTTGGAACTCTGCCAAAACAGACAATTGTACCCCACTTCCAAGCAATGTTTCATATTCCTACTTCTGCCATCAAATATCTGTGTGCTAAGTATACCTATTTTTTTTAACATAGGGGAGAAAAGACTCGGAGGACACCCCTCATCTGAGGAGACCAGAGACCCCCCACCTCATAAAGAAGTGGAGACCCACCCAAGCCAAGCAGAGCAGGAAGAGGAAGGAGATGTGGTGGAAATTGTCACCACAATAGGTGAGTGTCTGCGACCACAGGTTCAGGTAAGAGATGGATGCCGGCAGATTTATAATACATGGTGTGTTTTTGTTTCTATCTTTTTAGGTGATCGTGATGTTGTGGATCCAGATTATTTCACCTCTGAAAGTGCACAGATCCTGATCGGGGAGATCATGGGGTGTAATAGGGACTTGGAAAACATCCAGAAAAGCATCAATGATGTTAAAAAAAAAATTAAGAACATCATTGATGTTTTAGGGAGAGTTTAAAACCAAGCAAAATCCCTTTGTTTTTTTGTGCTTTTTGTGAGCTAAAAATTTTTACCATTTTTTGACATATTTGTGAAAATCCAAATTTTGAAGATGCACACAGTGTGTCAACATGTGCTATCTGCCATCACGGGAGATCAATGGACGCGTTTTGGGGGTGCAACCCCTTCCTCAATAATAAAGTAGCCGTGAGGAAGGGGTTGCTCCCCCAAAACACGTCCCTTGATCCCCCGTGATGGCAGCTAGCACATGTTGACATTCGGCAATTTGTGTGCATCTTCAAAATTTGGCTTTTCTAGGGGTGACTTCATCCCATCTGAACGCAATATCAAACACAGTTTGTAAATACCGTATATACTCGAGTATAAGTCTAATTTTTCAGCCCTTTTTTTGGGCTGAAAGTTTCCCCTTCGACTTATACTCGAGTCACCGCCGTCTGTCTGCATGATCAGCATGTCATGCAGGCAGACGGCGGCCGGCATGTGATGATAGTGTTCGGCGGCTATTCCAGCATTCAAAAGCCGCGCCTCCTGCTCGTCTGTGATAGGCTGAACAGCTGTCAGTGTACAGCCTATCACGGACATTCTCTCATCCTCGTCCATGGTATGAGAATGAGAGAATGTCCGTGATAGGCAGTCAGCGGTCAGCCTATCACAGACGAGGAGGAGGCGTGGCTTTTGAACTGTGGAATGGCCGCCGAACACTATCATCACACGCCGGCCGCCGTTTGAGGATGGAGATCGCCACAGGGAGGATGGAGATCGCCACAGGGAGGCTGGAGATCACCACAGGGAGGCTGCACAGGACACAGGTAGGCTGCGCATTCACACAGGACACATGCACACAGGACATGTACAGGACAAATGCACACAGGGACACAGGAACACAGGGACACAGGACACATGTACAGGACACACATGTACAGGACACACATGTACAGGACACAGGACACATGCACAGGGTACAGGTAGGCTGCACAGGACACAGGGAGGCAGGCAGCTGCAGATGGGCATTGTTGACCCTCTGCATTTCTCACCCTCGTCTTATACTCGGGTCAATAAATTTTTCCCAGTATTTTGTGGTAAATTAGGGGCCTCGACTTATACTCGGAACGACTTATACTCGAGTATATACGGTACTCATGTCTGATATTGCCTTCAAGTTCTACCAAATGTGAACTTTGTAAATTCAAGATTGGTGTCTTTCTTGTTGGTTTTAAACATGCCTGTTTTTATCTTAAATGGACATTACTACTTTTTCTAATGTGACCCCAAAAATTGTTATACAACAAACATGTTGGTTTTTTTCAAAAACCTTTTCTAAATGCACATGTGATTGTGCTGGTATTAAAAAGATTGTTAATCAAGAATGTGTGGATTATTGTTTCAATGCTCCAAACCTTTTGTTGTGCTCTAATTGGTGTTTTCTGTGACAATGGGTGTTATTTCCTAAGGTAAAATCCACTTTGCACTACAAGTGCAGTTTCAAGTGCACGTGTAGTGCAAAGTGTCTTTGCCTTTAGTAAATAACACCCAACAATGCTTTGTAATGTTACACAATCACGCCATTTTCAGGACTCACCACATTTCTGTCAGGGTCAGCTAAAAGAAACACAAGAAGTAAATGTCACCAAAGATTTTAGTAGTAATTTTTTTTTATTTGAAAAAGATTTCAGACTTTGTCTGGCATATTGATAGCCCCCCTACTCACAAAGTATTCAAGGTATCTTAGACAGACATCACGGGCACTCGGGGGGGGCAAGCCAGGACGGCCACTTTCAAGCACCGTCAGGGTTGGTTCATTTTGAATTCCAGCCTCAGGCCCAACTGAGCCAGCATAGTTGGCAGAATTTTGCCGTAAAAAGTTGTGTAGAACACAGGACGCCAGGATGATGTGATTCAGTTTGTACTCCGCCATGTGTATGGGTGTAAGAAATAGGCGGAACCGGCTAGCCATGATTCCAAACGTGTTCTCCACCACTCTTCTGGCTCTAGCCAGCTGGTAATTAAAAACCCTCTGGTCCGGGGTGAGGGTCATCATCGGGAATGGCCGCATAAGATGGTCCCCCAGCACAAACACTTCATCAGCAACGAAGACGAATGGGAGTCCTTCCACATTGTCTTCTGGAGGTGGCAAGTCCAAGCTGTCATTCTGGAGATGCCTGTAGAACTCCGTCTGGGTGATGACTCCACCATCGGATATCCGGCAATTATTCCCGACGTCCACATACAGGAACTCGTAAGTAGCCGACACCACCGTCAACATCACAATACTATTGAACCCCTTATAGTTTAAATAGTATGACCCCGAGTTGGGTGGTGGGACGATGTGGACGTGTTTCCCATCAATTGCCCCTCCGCAGTTAGGAAAGTCCCACCGCTGGGCAAAGTGGGAGGCCACAGTCTGCCATTCCTGTGGCGTGGAAGGAAACTGTGGAGTCAAACAACAACAAAAAATTTGTCATTTTGCACATAAAGAACATAAGAAGTGTCACATAAGAAGTGTCATAATACAAAGATATAAATACACACTGTACACATTTTAGCACATTTGGAAATTCTGCTATTACCTATCAAGATACTATTACCTATAGGATACAAAAACTTTAAACAGTACCATTTGAAAGTATACAGGCAGGCCCTTGCACTACATGCTTTGGGAAATTCATCCATACATCTGACCACTAAAGAGATGGCTATAGTGTGTATGGGTTTGGCAAAGTCAGCAGATAGATGATTGAGGATAGATAGAGAATTGGTATCAGCTGAGTTAGCAGTTGGGAGGAGGGAGGGTTCCAAATGATTTGGGGACCCCCCAAAAAAAGCCTCTGGCACTCTGCCTGAATTTAAAGCACAAATCACAGTTTTAAACATTTTAGGGGGTTTTTAGGGTAAAGCACTACTATGGAGCTGATAAAATACATTGTTAAGTGACTACATGAGGTGAATATAGGGCCAGGAGACCATGCTGGGGAGGTAAGTGAAGGCTAATATGTATGAAGGACAAAAAAAAAAAATTACAGAAAAATCCAGCATGCATGAGAACAAAGGGGACATTCACAGCATATTACAATCATGGTAATTAGGGAATGAGGAAAGAAATACAATATATTATCAAATATTAAATACAATAAAATGTGATATTAAAGGATAAAAATCTTACCTTAATATACTCCTTCTGCAGGACCTGGATGATGGCAGAACAGGTCTCTGGGATAATGATCCCCAGAGCCTGGGGGGAGATGCCTGTCGAGAACTTGTCGAGGTCCTGCAGGCTTCTCCCCATCGCTAAGTACTGCAGGGTGGCAACTAGCCTCTGCTCCGGAGTGATGGCTTGCCTCATGCAGGTATCCTGCCTGCTAATATAAGGGGTCAGCAAAGCCAACAACGGGTCCGTCATCCAGAGAAAGTTCCTGAAATCATCAGGATTATTCTCACAGATTTCATGGAGCAAAGGCATGTGACAGAACTGGTCACGCTGGAGCAACCAATTCTTGGTCCATGAACTCCTCCCCACCCTGTTCATGGACTGGACTTGTGTCAAGGTAAGGACCCCAACACCAAGCCCCCGCACAACTCTACGAGGAGTACGTATACGCAACATGGCTAGAAAACGGTCGGCTGCTCAGAACGAAGTAACAGAACGCACTGAAGAACAGCAAGGCCTGTAAAGAGCGACCTGAAAAACAGTAACGAACGAACAAGAACACAATGACAAGAGTCACGCGTAACTCACTGCACACACTGATGACCAGATACTAAGCCACAAGCACAAACTGAACAGCAGAAAACGATCTGAAAACCACGAGTCCGAAAAAGCGCGAATCGTCTCTCACCAAACTTTTACTAACACAAGATTAGCAAAAGGAGCCCAAAAGGTGCCGCGCTTGGTTCTGAACTGGCCTTTTCTAGTCTCGTCGTACGTGGTGTATGTCACCGCGTTCTTGGCGATCGGAAATTCCGACAACTTTGTGCGACCGTGTGTACGCAAAACAAGTTTGAGCCAACATCCGTCGGAAAAAATCCATGGATTTTGTTGTCGGAATGTCCGATCAATGTCCGTTCATGTGTACGGGGCATTAGAATTTTCTTTCTAGCTTTTCTCACTTCTGCTCTCTCTTGTTCCTTATTTTGATTAATCTTCAAAAGTTAAAATAAATAAACTGGCATAAGATTGCTTTCACACTTTTACTGGTTTACCGGATGCCATTACTTTACACTTTTTAAAATCTTGTTAAACCTGTTCTGAATCTATTTACAGAATTATTGTAAAGTATGGCTTTCTGTTGTTTGTGCTGTTTCTGAGCAACAAAAAACAGAAGTTGCTAAGTAACATATTTGATGAATAAAAATACAGTAATTTATTACCAATGATAAAAAATGATTACTGTGTAAATACACTTATATACAATATATATATATATATATATATATATATATATATATATATATATATATATATATTGTATATAAGTGTATTTACACAGTAATCATTTTTTATCATTGGTAATAAATTACTGTATTTTTATATCAGCAAATACGTTAAGGAAGCCTAAATAGTTGCAAGGTTTCTTTTGTTTTCTTTGTCACTGCTAGTGGATGTGTTATTTTTATAAAGACAGATTAGAATTGTACAACAAAAAAACTATAGAGACAACTAGAGCGTATTCAATATATTTGGTCTCTTACGTATTCCATCAGGATCAACATAGTAATGTTCCCATGGTAGATTGTTACTTGAGATATAAGGGTTGTACTAAAACATATTAAAACTTATTGACATTGCTTTAAGATCAAACAGTGTAGCTTGTTAATTGAGCCATAATGGCTTTTCACAGGATATTATATAGATATGATATAGATATTAAATTACTATTATTACAGCAAATAGTAGACCTTTGTATATTTATCGTATAGAAATAACTACAGTATATATAGTATATCATGAACAAACAGTATGAATGTATTATGATATGACACACTGGGCACTATGAAGAACAAAGACATGAAAAATAAACAAGTCAAAGGATAAAAGATACTTCATTTTGTTCAGTAATCCCAATTCGAACTATAAAAATTCTCAGCAAAATTGGGCTATACAAATGGCATTTGACTAAAGCCTGGTACACACCACTGTTTTTTTTTTTTTAGTTTAATCAAGCGGGTTGAACAGAAAAAAACTGACAGCTCCAGTCAGAGCCACTGTACGCCCAACCCCCCCCCCCCCCCGCGCAAGAACACTCCGGTGTCAGCGCTCTCAACCATTGGCTAAGAGCCCTGATCAGGAGCCAGTTGGCTGCTGGTTTTCCAGCATGCTCATTCAACAGAAGCCAGCTTCTGTCGGATTGGCTGCCGTACACACAAGCCGAATGTCGGACAGTTTTTATTGAACCGGCCGATGTCGCCCAACGATCGGCCCTTGTCTACTAGGCTTAATAATCATTTTCCAGGGTGAACTTCATAAAGAACAAATCTTTCTAAAACCTTATTTGAAACATCAAGGGATGTTAATTGAATAAAGTTGTACCATGTGCTAGAAAGAGTTTTCTGATTTTTTTCCTTGTTTCCTTATACACGTAAAGGGAGCAGATTGTACCGAGACTTTTAGGGTAAATTTTTCCTATGGAGGGCGGTCAAGTAGCATCATTATCAATAACATCTTAGACTGAACAGGTGTTTATTTGGAGATGGTTTTACTCCTTTTTAAATAAAAACAGTATTATGCTATGTGAGCTTTCTGTTTTTTAGCTTCCGTATACATTAAGAAATATACTATGACATTAGACGAGGATCATGTGATTGCCATTTGACCTGCTTGGGTACAATGCTCTTTTGACCTACCTATAGCTGTGGAGGTTGGGTGTTGAATGCACAGTACAGTATTTGATTATGTTTTATTATGGTATATCAATTGACCTGTTCTGAAATGTCATGTTAAAGGTTGACTCCAAGAGATGATCAAGTTCAAACTGGTTGATCTCTCCTTTCAGTGGAGATCATTTGGCCAAATGCTTAGGTTTATTCATCCCAGAAACACCCTAAAGTTATGTTTCAGCTGGTGGCGGAGTCTAGTGGGCAAGGTCAGTTACTGGTTTGTTAGATATCTTAGGATACCCATTGAAGATATCTCCATTTCATAGTATCCACCACTGTTTCCACCGTAAGTTTTAGATGTTAGCTTTTTAAAGACCTGGGAACCTAAATCAAATGTGTGTCAGCGTCACAGTGTTCAGATACCTTTTTGTTCCCTTGCTCTGCCTGCTAATTTAATTGGTGTTCCTGGATATAGAACTCCTCATCTCTGTAGATGGTGACTAGTATCTTTTTGTATTTAGGACATTACCTAACAGGGCCCAAGCCAGACTCACTTTTGCCTCTTCCTGCACTACAGGTGAAAAATAATTATTATTTGCCTGGATCAACCGACGTAAACAATTAAAATTAGAGGATAATAGCAAGTATGTGTAAACCTTCAGGCAAACGGGTCACGTAGGATGCAGTTCAGGTAGCCCTATGAATAAAGTTCTCTTAAGCGGGCAAGAAACCGAACACTCTGGGGAGTACAATAAACTTGCTTTATTGGTACAAAAATATACACCAAACTAATAAACCTAAAAAAATGGAAGGGAAGGCACAGATAAGTGGCTAACACAAACCAGTTAAATTAAAATAATGACAACGTTGTCAAAAATTAAAAACATGGGGAGCCGCGGCTACACATCCCACATACATACCGCAGTCACCACTTACAAACACTGATAATAGCTAGTTGAGAATGGAGGCTGAACTTGGAGGTTTGATCAAAGGTTAATGCATCTCTCACCAACTAGGCGGCATCCGTCATCCTCCTATAGTGTTACTGTACCCCTGGAGACTTGTGGCTAGGGACGCTAGTCCATGTTTAACAAATAGCATATGTGAGGTAAGGAACATACAGCGATGATCCCTCGCTGTATGTTCCTTACCTCACATATGATTCCGCAAACATCCGGAGAACAAGCCGGCCGTCAGCTGTTCGTTACATGCTGACACTCAAACACACTCCAATGCTTCAAGGAGTGCGCGGCTTCGAAGTGACGTGCTGACGTCACGGTGCTGATGTCACGCTGCTGATGTGTTTCACCAGCCAATGAACACTGGTTTCTTCAGAGCAGGGAGGAGTCCGTGGAGTGGATTTAAATAAGCAAAAAAATTATGATTTAATTACTATCTCATACCGCTAGATGTCATCCGGATCACCTCTCAATACGAACATTCAGCAAAAATTACACAATGATTGCACTGGCATTGTAGAGTCATAGAAAAGTATGTAAGATGGCAGAAGTTGGAGGAAAAAGGGACCCCATCATTGAAGGTAACAATATCTTTCAAAGAAGATGAAGAGAATCCGATCCTTATAAAATAGAAAATACAAGCATCAAATATAGATTAAATAAGTAAGGGGCATAGATTAAGTGGAGATAGGAAATTCAAACACCAAGTATCAGAAAACAAATATTTTTATAGAGAATATATTACAAAAATAGTTACTTTTCTAGGAAAGGCTGTAGGCTACATTCGTTATTTAACCCTTTGGGTACCATACCTTCTGCCATCTTACATACTTTTATATGACTCTACAATGCCATTGCACTCGTTATGTAATTTTTGCTGAATGTTCCTATTGAGAGGTGATCTGGATGACATCTAGCGGTATGAGATAGCAATTACATCATAATTTTTTGCCTATTTAAATCCATTCCACAGACTCCTCCCTGCTCTGAAGAAACCAGTGTTCATTGGCTGGTGAAACACATCAGCAGCGTGACGTCAGCACCGTGACGTCAGCACGTCACTTCGAAGCCGCGCACTCCTTGAAGCATTGGAGTGTGTTTGAGTGTCAGCATGTAACGAACAGCTGACGGCCGGCTTGTTCTCCGGATGTTTGCGGAATCATATGTGAGGTAACGAACATACAGTGAGGGATCATCTTATCCGGCATGTACACAGCTATTTGTTAAACATGGACTGGCATCCCTAGCCACAAGTCTCCAGGGGTACAGTAACACTATAGGAGGATGACGGATACCGCCTAGTTGGTGAGAGATGCATTAACCCATTTCATAACTGCATGTATATGGATGCGCTCTTTCAGCCCTTAGCACTCCCCCTGTTGATACCTGTATGAAAATCCATCTGAATGCCACTGCCCCGCTGTACCTCACCTGAAAATCTCTGTACATTCAAGTCAAGCTGCTCGTTGCATTTGTTGTAATCTTGTCTATTAATGATGGTCTGTGTCTCTATATTTGACAGACCCTGTTGAACTGATACACTTAAATAATCTTAACCAGCACACTCCAATCACCCATCCATCCACTCAGTATACCACGTCTATGGCTGATAACTGAAGGAACTTAATTACTAGGAGTCTGCATTACCAAAACCATCTGTTTTTATCAAACCTCCAAGTTCAGCCTCCATTCTCAACTAGCTATCATCAGTGTTTGTAAGTGGTGACTGCGGTATGTATGTGGGATGTGTAGCCGCGGCTCCCCATGTTTTTAGTTTTTGACAACGTTGTCATTATTTTAATTTAACTGGTTTGTGTCAGCCACTTATCTGTGCCTTTCCTTCCTTTTTTTTTAGGTTTATTAGTGTGGTGTATATTTTTGTACCAATAAAGCAAGTTTTTTGTACTCCCTAGAGTATTCGGTTTCTTGCCCTCTTAAGAGAACTTTATTCTCTTAGTTTTTCCTGCACTACAGGTGAGTCATCTTAGGCTATAGAATATTTGTATATATTCTAAAGACAAATGAAAATGTAAAAAATACTTTTTTTTTCTAGTGGCTCCATTCACATTTGTGCAATTCGTGCAAAGTTGTGCTCCAAAATCGCACTGGAAAGAGACACGCTAATGTGAAGGAGCCAGTGTTTATTTTTAAAGAACTTGTGTTACTGTAAATAAAATGTACGTATTTTATTCTGGAACACAAGGACGAGTAAAAACAAATATCTGCAAAAAAATATATAAAAAAGAGAAAAAAAGTTATTTAGGATTAACTAAATTGATTAATTTTAAACAATGTTTATTTAAAAATGTTTTCTTTTTTTTATACTTGTGAGTGTTCAAGGATCAGTGTTGTTGCAATGAAGCTGATTTACTAAATGATTTCAGAATGCTCACACAATCATTTATGTGAATATTTACTTTAATTATCCCATGCAGATGAAATAGGTAAACAGGGATTTTCTTTTGTTGTGGATTTCTTTGGAAATACAGGTACGGGGGGCAGGAGGCGGAGCCTAGCGGAGCAGACATGCATTGTTAGAGCTCCACACCGCTGAGGAGCGAAGAGAAGGACAAAGCGGAGCCTGCAGACTCAAAAGGTATCCATTTGAACCTTTTTGCCCCTGGGAACAAACTGTGAAAGTTTGGGCAGGAAATATGGTACTGGGAGGAAACCGTGGCAGAAATAAAAATCACCTCACAAAGAGCTCGCAGGCACTCACTGCAGCTGAAGCAGCTCCAGTCACCTCACAAGATACAGCATCAGGGCGCTCTCAAAGACAGAAAATGTCACAGCAAGACTCTCCATTTGAGTCAGATACAGAACAAATCCTCTCACAAACTTCTCCACAAGCCTCCTCAGTATCCCCAGTAATATTATTACAATTTGAAAAGATGCTTCATAAGGCTTTAAAACAAACCTCAGACCAAATAACAAAAAGCCTAACCAAAGAAATAAGAGAGCTGGGAAACCGCACCGCAGCCTTAGAAATAAAAATGGATGAAATTGAAATTACAACCCAAGAAAATATAACAGAATTGGAACAATTAAAAGAAGAGAATTTAATACTTCAAACTAAGCTTGAAGATTACGAAAATAGAGCCAGACGTTCAAACTTGCGCATAAGGGGAATACCTGAAACTGTGACAGACCTGCAATCTACTATTACTGCTCTATTACAAGAACTAAAGCCAGATATCCCTATTGAACGTTTAGAACTGGACAGAGTACACAGAGCCCTCACAGCCAAAAAGAAAGATGGACCCCCACGTGATATAATCACAAAATTTCATTATTACAGAACGAAAGAACAAATACTAATTGCTGCAAGAGAAAAAAAGGAACTTAATTTTCAAGGGCACAATTATCAAATTTTTGCTGACCTATCCCAACTTACTATTACTAAAAGACGATCCATGAAACCCCAACTAATGGAACTGCAACGCCACAACATTATGTATCAATGGGGCTTCCCCTTTTCAGTCAGATTTAACTACCAAGGTACAATTTACAGAAGCAGATCAGCAGATGAACTACAACAAACCCTTTTAAAATTAAATCTGACAGAACCCACAAGCAGCAACACCCCCACACGCAGAAGAATGGCATCATCTTCACCTTCAGGCAGCACCCAGAAAATTTCAGAACAAAATGGGAATCATCATTCTCACAAAAGAGGCCGTTATGCCACATCATCCATGGACCAAGAAGATTCAATGGACTGACATCCTAATTCCTGATATCTCTTCATTTATTATACTAAGAGATGGTTCTCTATAAAAAACCTGTATTTATAACTGAATGTAACTGCATTCTGATAGTCACACACTGTGTGGGATCATGTTACATTCCAGTTATATTTCTTATTACTTCTGATTCATATAGCCTTTGAATATATAAGTGAAATAAGGAAATTCTTGTTCAGTTATATATTATCAGGTAATAACAATAGATTTATTACTTTTTAGGACAAATATGTTCAATAATCCAGAAGTAATGCAAGCTTTTTCTTTCTTTTCTTAAAACAAATATATTATTACCTAACTAGTTCCTAGAATTATGTTTTTGTTTATTCTAATCTGAAGCAATACAACCTCAATTTTATGAGTTAACATATCTAAACAGTTACATATGAATAAAATATGTAATTGTTTACTCTAAAAGGGTTAAAATCCCAAAATAATTCAAACTATCTTCATCAATACCAAAGTTATTAACAATACCTTTCTAACTGAATTATTTAGCCTAGGGCAAGACTAACCATATACAACCACCCTGGAATAAATAATTTCAACAAAAACTATATTCTGCACTAATTAATGAAACATCATTTTGATGTCTTTTGACATAGCACTTCTCTCCTGTAAGCGGAAGATCCGTGTACCCCCATTAGCCCTCCTCATTCTCCCAACCATATTATGTGGGAGTGTGACGAAGGCACTTATTCCCCTGAGAGAGATATTTATTCTCTTTCACGGGTAAATTGTGATTACTTGCAAAAAATAATTTATACAATGTATCATCTAATCTCATATGTTTTTTGTTTACTCTTTACTCCAGAATTCACTGGTTTCTTTTCTATCTATTCATCTCTTCAGTCCACACAGGTTGATCTGCGCAGTCAGCTCTGCATAACAAAAAGTAAGTCAAAACTATTTGATCTATTGCCATGGCACCACTGAATATACTTTCCCTGAATATTCAGGGAATAAATGTCCCTCAAAAAAGGACCAAAGCCTTCCGTACTTTCCATAACAAGAAGGATCACATAGTATGCCTCCAAGAAACACACTTCACCAAAGATTCTACTCCAAAATATATTTCTCCTTTTTATCAACAAATTTACACGGCTTCTGCCTGTACCAAGCAAAGGGGAACGCTAATTGCATTTCACCGATCCACACCATTCACCTTATCATCAGAAATTAAAGACCCAGAAGGTAGATACCTGATACTCATGGGTTATATAATGGATACAGCAATCACGGTGATTTCCTACTACGCTCCTAACAAACAACCTACACCATTCCTCTCACATATATTACAAGTGATTAATACACACAAAATAGGAACAGTGATAATGTGTGGGGATTCGAACCAGGTCCTCCTCCCATTTCTAGATAAATCACCTTTTACACCATCCAAAATAACCTCTAGATTACCTTTTTCTCAACTTCTTTCCAAATACAATCTGGTAGATTCATGGAGAGAAAGTAACCCAATGAAAAAGAAATTCACTTATTTCTCGCACCCTCATCAAACCTTCACCAGAATAGATCATATTTTTCTAACAATAGGAATGATACCAGAAATTATTGCATCAGATATAATTCCGATTCCGTGGTCTGACCATAATGCAGTATACACTACTATAGCCTCAGCCATACCAAAAGCGCATGACCCAACGTGGTACTTACCGGACATAATGCTCAAACACCCACTACATCAGATGGCCATTGAACAAGCTTTAAAGGAATACATATCAATTAATAATACAACAGACATCTCCCCAATAACACTGTGGGAAGCTCATAAGCCTGTCTTGCGTGGTACAATACAAAGACAAATGGCAATATTTAAACGGGAACGCAAAAATCTAGCAAAAAAACTAGAACTCAATTTTAATGCAGCCTACATATCATTTCAAGATAATCCATCTCAGAGTACAAAATCTCATCTGGAAAAATCTAGATTGGAATACGATCCATTTCTCACTGAGTCAGTTGATAAATCCCTCAAACGCTCCAAACACAATTTCTACATGAATACAAACAAACCAGGTACATATTTGGCTCGGGCATTAAATTCAACTAACAAATCTTTCAAACCAATACGTTTGAAATTATCAAAAAATGTTTACACTTGTAATCCAATTAAAATAGTTCATAAATTTCACTCACATCTCGCAACTTTATACAAGACAAACAATGAATTTAATCCTACAGAGGCTGAATCCTTCTTCTCAAAAATAACCTTACCTGAGTTATCTCAGAATCAAAAAAGCAGTTTGGATGAGCCTATAACTATAGATGAAGTTGCTAACGCCATAAAAGACCTAAAACTTAACAAAAGACCAGGCCCAGACGGCTACTCGGCTTTATACTATAAAACATTCTCAGAAATACTCTCTCCCATTCTCACTGAAACTTTTAACAAACTTCTAGATGGACATTCTTTTCGGCAAGAAACACTAATGGCAATTGTTTGTATGATCCCAAAACCCCTTTCTGATGATACTTCCTGTGTGAATTATCGGCCTATCTCTCTGTTAAACCTCGATATTAAATTATTAGCAAAAATAATAGCAAAACGCCTCAATAGCATTATAGGAAAATTAATACATACAGATCAAGTAGGCTTCATGCCAAATAGACAGGCAGGCGATAATATACGCAGGGCAGTGTTATTGGCACTTATTGCTAAAAAACGGAAAATCCCTTTATGTTTTCTATCTCTCGATATTAAGAGGGCATTTGACACAGTATCCTGGCAATATATGCAATATTCATTACAAAAATGGGGTTTTGGACCCCACTTTTTAACATGGATCAAAGCATTATATAATAAACCCAAAGCCTATATAAAATATGCTGGGTACAAATCTGAAGCCTTTAATATCGAAAGAGGTACCCGACAGGGTTGCCCATTATCTCCCTTATTATTTGCCCTTATACTCGAACCCATGGCCCAATACATCAGAACAAACCAAACTATAACTGGCATTGAAGTAGGAGGTATTACACACAAATTATGTATATTTGCAGACGATATATTACTTTTTCTATCATCACCACAGGTCTCTGGTCCTAACTTAATACCAGCTCTTGATGGATTTGCAGCCCTATCCGGCCTTATGATTAATCCTAAGAAATGCCTAGTGCTTAATATTTCACTCACAAACATGGAATTGATCCCGGCTAGGGCTGCACTCCCATTCACATGGGCAGAAAAATCAATCCCATATCTTGGAATTCATTTAACAGCATCTCATTCTGACTTATTCTCAACCAATTATCCTCCTGTATTAAGACAGATCACAAATCTAATAAAACAATGGTCGCAACTTCCTTTATCCTGGATGGGGAAGATTAATGCAATCAAAATGACTATTCTACCCAAATTGCTTTATCTATTCAGAGTCCTCCCTATTCCAATTCCTTCCTATTTTTTGAGAATAGTACAAAAAAGAGCAACTTCGTTTATATGGGGCTCTTCTAAACCACGTATACCTATACACACGCTACATCTTCCCAAAAATAAAGGAGGCCTCGGATACCCTAATTTTACTAACTACTACAGAGCAGCACATTTGGCCAGTCTGTCCAAATACCATGCAAAACAGGAAATCCCATTATGGGTATTTATAGAGGCTTCAGAAAATGACCCTCTATTAATATCAAATTTATTATGGCTTGATCCTAAAGACCGCTTTAAAATTCATAATCCCATAACTAAACACTTCTTATCTCTCTGGGATAAACTAAAAACCAAATATCAGTTACAATCTCCACACAATCCTCTCCTTTCTTTTATCAGAAATCCGGCCTTTTATCCAGCATGGATCTACCCAAATTCTTTTAAAGCTTGGACAACATCAGGCATTCAGACACTAAATGACTTCATAGCATCTAAATCATTCCTTTCATTCCCATCGCTTAGAGAAAAATATGATCTACCAAACTCTGAGATATTTAGATATCTCCAAATCAAAAATTTCTATACACCATTCCTAAAGGGGGATACACCATTATCCCAATTATCCATTTTTGAATCAATCTGTACAAAAGATCCATTTGCTAAAGGTACAATTTCATCACTTTATAATCAATTATATGGAGTAGCAAATCTTAATAGACCCTCTTACGTTCAGAGGTGGGAGGAGGACCTGGGACGAACTTTAGAAGACACAGACTGGTCTAACATATGGCTCACATCTAAGTCATCTTCACCCAACATCTTAGCACTGGAGACAAATTATAAAGTCCTAACTTGCTGGTACCTTGTACCCGCTAGAGTGGCAAAATATTCACCTAATACCTCAGCTCTTTGTTTTCGAGGATGCCCAGAAATAGGCACATATTTACACATATGGTGGACGTGCCCAGTAATCCAAACCTTCTGGAAGGAAGTCTTCGTGATTGCATCTAAAATATTTAAAAAAATAATACAACCAGATCCATATTTAACTTTACTTAATCTAAAACCGGAATGGTTAACACTCTCTCAATTCAAACTAATGATCCAACTAATAACGGCTGCAAAACAAACAGTGGCCAAGGCATGGAAATCTCCTACATTGGTACTAGCAGAAACAATTCACAGAATGAATAATACAATGTCCCATGCTAAGATGGTAGCCATCGATCAAAATCAAATTCCAAAATTTGAAAAACTTTGGCATCCTTGGATAAAACAACAGTTCCTGTCAAACTTCAATGACTCTGTCCTGTTGCCATGGTAACAGGTTAAATGACTTACAGAGACACCCATTCTAAGGCTTCAAAGAGAACTAAAAAGAATAATAAACTGACGAGCGGGACAACCTTGTGGACCATACCTCTACCTTTCAACCCTTTTTCTTCTTTCTCTTTCCTTTTCTCCACCTTACGATTAAAGCTCATTATCAGAATTTATTTGACCTATATACACTCTACTTGTAAATAATATGTATAGTAGGTATAAATCATTTAAATACCTACAAAAGTAACTAAGGAAATTATATTTATCTTTAATTTAGGTTTACGTGAACCCAATGTTTAATATTTGAAATTTCATGATATTTACCTATATAAACCCTACTGTAAAACAATGAGCTTACTTTATAGATCCTTGTAAACTTACTTTATGTATCTTTATAACATTGTATACTCAATAAACTTCTTTTGACAAGGAAATACAGGTACTTTCCCTAGTTTGCCAGTGAGGCCTAACTGAAAAATACATACTGAAATATGGGAGATCAGACAACAGACACCAAATGTATGCTGAAGCTGTCTCCATTTATTATTTGACATGAGTAGTTATAACAGAAAAGGTGCAAGTCATTATAGTATTTGGTCATTGATTAAATGTTTGTAATGATTAATCAGACGCTGATGACAATAATCAGGTGTTGATGATAATTTTAGAAAGCTACTGTTTTTTTCTGAAATTCCCCACTGTCTGGATATATTTTATTTTTACCCTTTTGATTTAATACAGGGCTGCTGATAAGGCAGTATAGCCAGCCTCCCTGTACTGCCAAGCAGGGGGGCAGCTGTATTGCCTTGTTGCTGATATTGATCTTCTTGTGGCTCCCCCTGCAGCGGTGCTGGCTTCTTCTCCTCTCTCTCCCTCCAGCTGTGCTTCAGGGTGATCAGTTCTAGTGTCTGTGACCCCACAGTGCTCTGATCACCTCGCCCCCTGCTGTCCGGGCCCCACTGTGTGCCCTTTCCCTCACAGCTTCCCTCCTCTCCCTCCCACCAGCAGCTGCTGAGGGCACACAGGGGGATCATTTCAGGATGGTGAGCCAGGGGCCGGTAAATATGTTATATTTACCGTCTTCTTTTCTTGAATGAACACAGGGAGTGATCAGTACCCATCACTCACTGTGTCCATTCATCACTGAAGCATATTGAACTGTGTTTATATGCTTACGTTTGTGAATGAACGGGAAGACACTGAGTGCTTCCTATTCATTCATCTGTGCAGCTGAGGCTGCAGAGAAAGAAACTGAGGAATCTATGTCCTCATTCTATTTCTCTATCTCAAAATGGAGACATCAGGGTCTGTTTATACAACTGATATTTTACCAAAGCCTCTCAACAGGGCAGTTAAGAATTTTATAAAATAAATAAATAAAATAAACTTCTAAAACAAATCTAAAAAAAAAAAAATACAAAAAAAATCAATTTAATAAAATGAAAGGCTTGTTCACATGTGCTTTGCTCTCAGCATTTGGATCGCTCTTCAGGGAGCATTTGACAGCCAGTGAGGAGGCATATCACCTTCTCACCACCTGCTTTAACCCCACTCTAGTGCGCTGCAACCATGTGTTTTGCATGCTGTTGCGGGGGACTTGCAGAGCAATGCTATTACCTTGAATGGGTCTTGTTTGACAGGGCTATAATTGCTGCCATGGCTGTAAAGCATAACATTGTGGCCATGGCATGTGTACACCCAGTTGGTGGGCAATAGCATCTGTGGTGTTTTACCATCCCCCAAGCTTATGTATGAATGAGCCCTAAGGACTCATTCACACAGGAACTCTGGTCGTGTCAATGAGTAATTTGTTCAGGAGGCTGGAGTCATATGTGACTCTAAGGCAGGGGTAGGCAACCCCCGGCATGGGTGCCGCAAGTGGCACACGAAGCCTCTTTTGCCGACACTTGACTCCTTCCCCATCAGCAGAGTAGCACAGGGAAGTGTCAGTGAGACACTAATGCATTCCTATCTTCAGAATTCCCCATGCCGCACCTGCACTGAGGGGGAGGCACTGTGTTCCCACACATTGTAAAAGATGGGAAACATTGGTTCTCTAACTTTGTTGTAGCTGCGATCGCCAGCTTTTGTGATGGGAAGAGATTGGGTGCAGTTCTGCTAGAGGGAGGCGGTCCCTGTTTCCAGGAGGAGGATGACTGTGGCTGGCCACTACTAAAGCCAATCACAGTCCTGCTAGCCCATCCACCATCTGGAGGAAGATGATTCACTGCGTTGTCACTACCAATCTCAGAAAGAAGGGAGCAGATGAGCAGGAGGGTACAGAGGCGGAGCAAATGTGCAGGGGGGTTGCAGGGGTGGAAGAGATTAGAAGGGAGCTCAGCAGTGGGACAGAAGTGCAGGGGGGGTACAGTGATGGGGCAGATGAGCGGGGGGTTACAGTGGTAGGACAGATGAGCAGGGGGGTTCAGTGTTGGGCCAGATGAGAAGGGGGTTACAGTGGTGAGACAGATGAGAAGGGGGTTACAGTGGTGGGACAGATAAGCAGTGGGGTTCAGTGTTGGGGCTGATGAGAAGGGGGTTCAGTGGTCAGACAGAAAAGAAGGGGGTAGAACAGTGGGGCAGATGTGAAAGGAGGTGTATTGGTGGGACAGATGAGAAGGGGGTTACAGTGGTGGGACAGATGAGAAGGGGGTTACAGTGGTGGGACAGATAAGCAGTGGGGTTCAGTGTTGGGGCTGATGAGAAGGGGGTTCAGTGGTCAGACAGAAAAGCAGGGGGGTAGAACAGTGAGGCAGATGTGAAAGGAGGTGTATTGGTGGGACAGATGTGAAGGGGGTTACAGTGGTGGGACAGATGAGAAGGGGGTTACAGTGGTGGGACAGAGGAGAAGGGGGTTCAGTGTTGGGGCTGATGAGAAGGGGGTTCAGTGGTCGGACAGAGAAGCAGGGGGGTAGAACAGTGGGGCAGATGTGAAAGGAGGTGTATTGGTGGGACAGATGAGCAGGGGGTCACAGTGGTGGGACAGGAGAGCAGAGGGAACAGAGGTGGGGCAGAAGAGCAGGGGGGTACAGAGGTGAGACAGATGTGCAGGAGTACATTGGTGGGGCAGATGAGAAAGTGGGTTACAGTGGTGGGGCAGATGAGCAGATGGGTTCAGTGTTAGGACAGATGAGAAGGTGATTCAGCAGTAAAACAGAAGAGCATGGGGATACGGCAGTGGAGCAGATGAGAAAAGGGATACATTGATGGGACAGATGAGCAGGGGGGTTACAGTGGGGGGGGACAGAAGAGCAAGGTGGTACAGTGGTGGGGCAGATGTGCAGAAGGTACAGTGGTGGGAGGGATGAGAAGGGGGTTCAGCAGCGGGACAGAAAAGCAGGGGGTTACAATGATGGGGCAGATGAGCAGGGGGTTACAGTGGTGGGGCAGATGTACAGAAGGTACAGTGGTGGGAGGGATGAAAAGGGGGTTCAGCCGCGGGACAGAAGGGCAGGTGGGTACAGTGGTGGGGCAGATGTGAAAGGAGGTGCATTGGTGGGACAG
The DNA here is from genome assembly GCF_042186555.1 of Aquarana catesbeiana. NCBI lineage: Eukaryota > Metazoa > Chordata > Amphibia > Anura > Ranidae > Aquarana > Aquarana catesbeiana. The sequence continues at coordinate 311,042,091 of NC_133327.1, read as the reverse complement.
ATGAGCAGGGGGTTATAGTGATTGGGCAGAGGAGAAAGGAGGTACATAGGTGGGTCAGATGAACAGGGGGTTATAACGATGGGACAGAGGAGCAGGGGAATACAGAGGTGGGGCAGAGGATAAAGAAGGTACATCGGTGGAACACATAAGCAGGGGGTTACAGTGGTGAGGCAGAAGAGCAGGGGGAACATATGTGGGACAGATGTGCAGGAGGTACAGTGGTGGGGCAGATGAGAAAGGGGGTTACCGTGGTGGGGCAGATGAGCAGTTAAGTTCAGTGTTAGGACAGATAAGAAGATGGTTGAGTGGTGAGATGGAAGAGCATGGGGGTACGGCGGTGGAGCAGATGTGCAGGGAGGTACAGTGGTGGGGCAGATGAGAAAGAGGGAACATTTGTGGGGCAGATGCGCAGGGGGTTACAGTGGTGAGACAGAAGAGCAGGGTGGTACAGTGGTGGGGCAGATGTACATGGGGTTATGGTAGTGGGGCAGATGAGCAGGGGGGTACAGTGGTGGGGCAGATGTACGGGGGGTTACAGTAGTGGGACAGATAAGCAGGGGAGTACAGACGTGGGGCAGATGATCAGGGTAGTACAGTGGTGTGGCAGATGTGCACGGGGTTACAGTGGTGGGGCAGATGTACAGGGGCTTACAGTGATGGGGCAGATGTGCAGGGGGTTACAGTTATGGGGCAGATGTGCAGGGGGTAACAGTGATGGGGCAGATGTGCGGGGGGTTACAGTGGTGGGAGAGATTTGCAAGGGGGACAGTGATCTGAGGTGTGAAGGTACATGAATTGGGGCTGATCTAAAGTGTGGTGTTGCGGGAATTGGGGCTGATCTGAGGCGTGAGAGTGTCGGATGTTAATTTCTTACTAATACTCAAGTAGTTTACAGCATTTACTTTACAAAAAATACTTTTCGTGATTGAGAGTATGAGGTTGACATATTTTTGTTACACACCGCCCGCTCCAGTGTGAAAGCAAAAAAAAAACCAGAGAGAAGATTCTCTAAAGAGGGTCAACAAAGAACACTTTTGAAAATACAAACCAGCTTTATTAGTTACCAAAAAGATAAAAACCAAATTGAAAATTCAAGCAGTGAAAAAGGAGCAATGTGGGCAGACGGTTACCACAAACCGATTAAAAATTGGACAACGTTGTCACAGGGGGTTATAAAAACAAATGGGAGCCGCGGCAATACACCCACTCATACATATCAATCAAGTCATCATACATACAAATTGGAGTAAATAGTGTAGGTAAAGTCCATGTTAATTTTGGTATTAATTTCAGGTGTAGAGTTATCCTATAGGAGAATATCCAATATGCCACGAACAATTCTTATACCAACAGTATATTAAGGATATGGAGTAGGTGCACGGTCTGGCCGTAAGGTCTGGATGTAGTGTGATCCAATGTGGATGAATCAGACTAATTACAAGTTGAGTCACAAATATGGTTGGTTGACAACCAGCTGTTAGTCAGACTGCATAGAAAACCGTTTCCAGGTTACAGCATTAGGGGATGTAGGTTAATCTACTAGAGCAGCATAATGATTATCCATAGAGACAGCAATAGAGGGATGCAAAAAAACCGACATACGTTTTGAAGCGCTGAATGGAGTAGGAAAGTTTCACCAATCGCACTGTCTTCGTCGTCGGATAATGACAATCCTTCGTTCCGGGTCTCTGTGTGGATGAATGCCGCTTGTAAGCTCAAGTGGATTGCAGTCTGAGTGAGGAGCCGTCCGTAGCCGTAAAGCCTCTGTGAGGCGGTTGCTTCGATACAATGCGTGGCTGAGTGGGGAGGCTGCGATCAGCTGGTAGATATTAGTGAAGACGAAAGGCCAGATCGAATAGCGCGCGGCTCCCGGTGACGTGCTGACGTCACACAGTTGACGCGTTTCACCAGCCAATGGACGCTGGTTTCTTCATATGTTTATAGGGCAACTTGAACTGCATTCAGACTTTTGTCTGCATGATAGATTTATACTCACCTGTAAAATAGGCCAACTATTGATTAATTAAATTCGGTTGATCCAGGCAAAACTTTTTGCTTTTTTGGTTCCAGTGTGAAAGCAGCCTAAGGGAAGACAGCAGCTGTAGAAACTCAGCCAGAGGTTCTAATTTGACAGTCGTGCAGGTGTGGGTGAGAGTCCATACACCTACTGTACACCCACATGCCTGTGAAACTAGGAACTGTGGCTGTGGTTTTACAGCTGCTGTGTCCCCATAGCATAACATATCTGCCTGCACACAGCTCCAGGCGGCTCTAGCCACATAAACAAAGCACTGATTCACACTGTGCATGCCATAGCACCCATGTGAAAGAGCTCCAAGAACTCATTCACACACACACAGCACAGCTCTATTTATTAACTCAATATGCTTTTATCTTTTAGATTTATCAGAAATTGTGTTGTGTTTGTGTCCACTAATAATGACTTTAGTGCATTTTAACGGAAAAAATCATTTGATATTTTCTTTTGAGGGTGCCCTGTCAGGTAGACTGTATGGGGCTCTGTGATATCTTACAGCAGCCCTGATTTAATATCTGATTTAATATCTTGAGACCTGGCACTGATTTTTTATGATCATTGGTTGAGCTACTTTGATGTAACATAAATAAGACAAGGGTTGGTTTCAACACATAATCAGTATGAATCGGTATATAAAATCACTAGTAATTATTTAAAGTTTCAATAATTTAATTAGTATTTAACCAGTTCCAGTCCAGGCCAATTCTGACATTCCTCTCATTTACAAAAGATGTCCGCCTCTCCCAGCATAAGGACATCCCTTGAGAACGTGCATGCGCACAAAAAGCGTCGTGAGGGACCTACACACTGACACCATTGCCGCTGTGCCCTTATGCTGGGAGCGGTGGCCATCTTTTGTAAGTCCTTTGTTTTTGGCCATTGTTTACATATATGCTACAGCTTTTAAGAATTCTGATTTTAATAAAACAACACTGACATATAAAACGATGTGAGAATCATTTGGGCTCCCGCGAGTGAGCTTTATTGTACACAGTGCCGGTCTCCCATGAAGTTTACCCTGCTGACTACATCTGGATAGGATGTCACCAGGCTCCAGGTTATTAATACAAGGCTCATAATGATTTGATATCCGGTGAGTGCATAGAATGGTGAAGGGATACCACAGCAACGGAGTACTGTGTAACACTCTGGATCTTCAACTTTATGATCATATGCTGGTTTATATTTTCTCTCTGGTGAGTGTTCTGGCACACTAAACTGTCATGGTTGATCTTTGGAACCTATTAAGGACTTTCTGCCTAATAGAATTGTATGCACATGGGAATATTATTATTTATTTAATACGTGGACATTCACTATATACTGTATCACGCTTCACTTCTTTTGTTACCTCATTGTTTATTGAAGGTTGTATATTCACCTTTATGGGTGCTAGCTGCTCGTTATATTTATATATATCTTATCAGCGCTCACTTATTCCATTTTGTTCTTTTATTGTTTTTTTTTTTTTTTTTCACACACTTTTTTTTCCTCTCTGCAAGGAGAGACAAAGATACAGTGTATCTTTCTTCTCCATTCACAGAGAGAGAAACACAGGGGCGGCCGTCACAGTGACTATTCATTGTGGTAGCAAATCAGAGGCTACCATAGCGATCAGGCGACCCAGAATAGGGAGTTTCGGGTCCCGATCGTTAGTACGGGCCCAGGGCTCTCAGTGCTGGGAGCACACTGTGCAGCAGCTCCCAGCACAAAGGAAGATATGCAAGTATGCAGCTCCACTGCAAAAAGCCCAGTGCACTGGGGCCGCATATTTGTGTTACATCATCATCAAGGGGTTAAACAAAGGTAAAAAAGAAAATCAGCTAGTTACAAAATAAATTCATCATCTTAGTCTTACAAACTTTATAGAGATCCTACAAGAAGAGTAATTTGATTAATTTGATTGCTAAACAATTATGGACCTGTCATCATCATTTATATTAAAGTAACATCCCTGGAAGTCATATAAGGTAGCTAACATATCAGCATTCAGATGGTAAAAGTTTTGTTACGTAACTGCCATTGAAAAAACATTCAGAGAGTGAAAGACCTAAGTTTAAATCAATGCAGATACAAACAACCAAAAACTTTGAACGCCTTTACTACCCCAAAGGAAATTAAATAGACTCACAATATTTTGATATTCTCTATAACACAATGGTGAGAGGACTGGGTTACCTTCTGAAAGTCTATATTGTAGATTTTCCCAGAGGCAAACACAATGGGAAGCTTTACTTTTTTTTGTATTAGCTGCTCTTCATTGTTCTGAAGTGAACATAAGTCTAAAATGTAGTTTCTATTTTGACATTGTGGGGAGTTTGTAAAGAAACCTATTCCATGACACTCACCAGTTTTTGGATAAATTTAAAACTGCTAGACCAGGGATCAGTGTTGGCCCGTCCATGCAGGGCGCAGGGGCGCCCCCCCATCCATGCGCCTGCCCCCCTAATCTACATGCGAGGCGCCGGAAGGCAAGTTTTCTATGGGATTTTTTTTTTCAACACATGATTAGAGCCTGAGGCTCTTATGGGCTTCAAAAAAGGGTGGGCTCTGTGAGCCCACCCACTTGTGTGACAATAGCGAATTAATACTCGCTATTGTCTTCCTGATTCTCCCACGGCCAATCAGGAAGCCCCCCTAAGACTCCCTGGCCAAATGTGTCTGAGGACACACTTTCTGTTCGGCCGGAAGGAGAATGTCTCTCTGTGTGCTGTAAATGCACGGCCTGTGCGGCCAGGAGAAGCTGTCAGAGCAGCCCCGGCTCTTCCTTTCCCCTGGCTCCTAAGGTAAGGCATCTAATTGCATTTATGTCCATCTCCTGTGGGGGAAAGGGATCACCGCCGTCAGTCACCCACGTGGGGGGGTGTTAGTTTGCCCCCCCCCCCCAAAAAAAATATTGAGCACCAGCTGCCACTGCCAGGGATGGGATACTAACAGTTTGCTGTGGACACTTTTAGTGAAAGTGTTTAATTTGGAGTAGTTTTACTCCTTCCTTCCACTTAGTCATGGGCAAATCATTCAATTTACAGTACCCTTTAAGAATCCAGTTTTGTGTACTAAAGTTTGGAATTCGAGTTTAAAGTCTTTAAATGGGTCCTGATGTAGAGAGCTATTCAATAGGGATTTCCAAGCCCCCAGGGAGGAATTTATGGTAGGAGGGTTAAGAATTATAGGCTGATCAGAAATTGCTGAAGCCAATAACAGTGTTTTAAGATCATGAGCTTGTTCTATGTTTTATTTGGTACTAGGGTTGCACTGATACTGATATCAGTATCGGTGCTGATACAGAGTATTTGCACGTGTAGCAATGTGGACTACAATTGCAAAGCATAGCGATTCCCCATCACTTCTATGTACTGTATTGTTCCTCTAGTGCCCAGCGTCACTAATTGACATCATATCTGCGAGCCAAACCAAAGGGGTGGTGGGATTAGTAGTTCCTCAGAATGTAAACTGCTCTGTATGACTATGCACCCGGACTACATATCCCAGGGATCTTTGCTACCATCAGGGAGAATGCTGGGCCTGGTGTGCGACAGAGTTTTCTGTACAGAGAGGGTGAGGTCGAGGCCTATCACGCGGTGTACGACATTCCAACCCGGCCGAGACGGGCCCATCACTGCTTGCTGTTCAGACATCTATCCAGCACCTCTCTGATCGTCCGACAACCCGTGCTTTGTGCTTCGCATCAGATGATCATCGCGAACTGATCCCCTGCAAAGACGCCTCTACGAGAACCGCTGCTCTTGAGGCATTGAATTGGCCTGGTTGTTGGTGAGAGAGAAATAGCCCACCTTTGCAAACCTTTCTTTGTTGCTTCACTGGGACACTGTGCACAGACAGCTTTACCCTAAGAAACACTTTACTGCATTTCTACTTGAACATTGTACATAGACACCTGTCGCATCAACCCTTCCAAGAAATACCATTGCCTTGTTGCTGCACCTTATTGGATATAGTTAACAAGCTCCGACTGCCGGCGAAGACCATCAGGCCTGCAATTGGGACATTACTGTCATTACTATTCAAAGGGCCCTCATACCGTTCTTGCTTAATTCATCTCTCATTAGGATTAAAAGTTAAATAGGCTGGCCTGGGTTTCCCCCTTTAGAAGTCTTGCCAGAATTAATGTTTAACTCTCAGGTCATGTTCAAGTGGTACTCCATCGTACAGTTCTACTGGACTAGGACTGTCATCCAAAGTTCAGTTGATCTAGTACCTCCTCTGTTCCACAAGATCTTTTTTGAGTTATTCAGTAAACATTTATAGAATATAAGCTCATCAAGTTGTTGACTTATTACTTTAAGGTGGTGCAAAGATGTCTGAACCCAGAGTGTCAGGTGGGTTGGAATGTTCCCAGGGTCATGGTGGTGCAGATGAGCAGGTAAATCTAAGCAGTCCCCAAGGGGGACTCGTGAAAATGCTCCTACACCCGAAACTGATACCTTTGAGTTGCGATTTAAGCCCATACAAAATGAATAGGTTCAAATCGCACTGCAAAGAATCACATGCGATTTGAACAGGAATGCGATGCGATTCCTGTCTGAATCACATGCAGTTTTCTGCACTGCTCCCGTGTGAACCCAGTGTAGAAAGACAGGGAAGCGTCATCTATGTGCATGTGAGGAGATGTTGGAAGTTCCGGGACCCTGGTAGACACATGGTTATACAGCGAAAGTGACGTCGGCTTGGGGGTGGGCCGCCTATACATCTCCTCCAGCCCTTTGAGCACCACAAGCGGCCGTGGTTTTCCATCATTGGCGAACACTATGATTGTGCAGATTTGGATTTGACATATTACAGATAAGTACTTTTAACCACTTCCGGACCGCCGCACGCCGATATACGTCCTTACCATGATGGGGGATATCATTGTTATGGCAGCAGCTAGCTGCCATAACCCCGGTATCCTCTTGTTGGGCCGCGAGATCACTTTTATCGGTGGCGGGAGAGGGCCCCCCTTCCCACCGCTCTCCGGTGCCCTCTGCGGAGGCGATTGGATCTTCACCCTGGCTGGGCATGGAGACAAGTGAGGGGAAGATGGCCCCCACCCATCTCCATAACAATGCAGGGCGGACTTGATGTCAAAACGCAGCAGCTCTTAAAGGGCCATTTTTTTTTAATTATTTTTTTAAATGAAAATTTTTTTTATTGCATTTAAGTGTAAATATGAGATCTGAGGTCTTTTTGACCCCCGATTTCATATTTAAGAGGTCGTATCATGCTTTTTTTCTATTACAAGGGATGTTTACATTCCTTATAATAGGAATAAAAGTGACACTGGTAAAAGCAATGCACAGTAATGTAATGAAATCATTAAAAGCAATGCACAGTGATGTCATGAAATAGGACGAGGAGAAATAAAGTGAATATCTCTGTATAACAAATGAAAAAAAAAAAAGACAGTGAACACCATCTGGGGGTGCCAACACCTAAAAGCAAAAATGGTAAAAGCAATGCACAGTGATGTAATGAAATAGGATAAGGATAAATAAATAAAGTGAATATATGTGTGCAACAAATAGGGATGAGCTTCGTGTTCGAGTCAAACCCATGTTCGACTCGAACATTGGCTGTTCGCTCGTTCACCGAATTACGAACGATATGGGCCTTTCGTGCCAAATTCGTGTGGCGCGTCACGGCCCATAATTCACTGCGGCATCGCAGTGCCTTGCTGGCTGATGATTGGCCAAGCATGCACTATGACCCGCATGCTTGGCCAATCACAGCGCCGTCGGTAGAGAGAGCTGTAATTGGCCAAAGCCAGGGTGGCTTTGGCCAATTATGGCTCAAGGGGTTTAGAACACGCCCCACATTATATAAGGCCGCCTGCACAGCGGCCCTGTGTAGTGTGTTCCAGCGTGCTTAGATAGAGAGAGAGAGACAGTGTCATTTCATTTGAGTTAGCTAGATTAGGCGGGACAGTCAGTGAGTTAGCTGCACTTATAGTGTATTGTGTATATATATGCATCCCAGGTGTTGCATATATATATATATATATATATATATATATATATATATATATATATATACACACTGTATTCAGTTTAGCTAGATCCGTTCCTGTTATCTTCCTACTGACAGGCAGGCTTGTCTTACAGTATTTATAGCTACCTGAAGAAAATTGCTGGTGTTATTTTGATCCTATTAGTACCACAGTCAGGCAGCTAGACTATTTACAGTTAGTGTAGTGCGTCCTCCTCACAGTGTTCAGTTAAAGCTACAAGTTAGTTTAGTGTGACCTCTGCACAGTGTTCAGCTAAAACTACAAGTTAGTGTAGTGAGACCTCTGCACAGTGTTCAGCTAAATCTACAAGTTAGTGTAGTGCATCCTCCTCACACTGTTCAGCTAAAACTACAAGTTAGTGTAGTGAGACCTCTGCACAGTGTTCAGCTAAAGCTACAAGTTAGTGTAGTGCGTCCTGCTCACAGTGTTCAGCTAAAACTACAAGTTAGTGTAGTGAGACCTCTGCACAGTGTTCAGCTAAAGCTACAAGTTAGTGTAGTTCATCCTGCTCACAGTGTTCAGCTAAAACTACAAGTTAGTGTAGTGAGACCTCTGCACAGTGTTCAGCTAAAGCTACACATTAGTGTAGTGCATCCTGTTCACAGTGTTCAGCTAAAGCTACAAGTTAGTGTAGTGCGTCCTGCTCACAGTGTTCAGCTAAAACTTCAAGTTAGTGTAGTGAGACCTCTGCACAGTGTTCACCTAAAGCTATCTGTAGAAGGTTGGTGGTGTTTTCCTGATCCTATCATTACCTCAGGCAGCTAAAAAAGCTACAAGTTATTTTTTGGCGAGCTCTGCACAGTGTTCAGCTAAAGCTACCTGTAGAAGGTTCGTGGTGTTCTCATACTACAGGCAGGCAGTTGATTTTGCTAGCTGCAGTATCAGTACATATATATATATATATATATATATATATATATATATATATATATATCCCAGCTTAGTGCAGCTACAGGCCATTAGTATGTCTGAAAGGCCAACAAGGAGAGGCAGACAGTCACAAGCCAATAAAAGAGGGCAAGCAGGCTGGCCGTGGAGATGGTGCATCCTCATCAGCATGTGGCCGTGGGACACGCTTGGCCTTTTTTTCGGCAGCTGGCCTTGTTGAGCCGCAACATGCGGAAGACTTGGTTGAGTGGATGACCAAGCCGTCCTCATCCTCCTCATCCTTTCTCACCCATGCTCAGGGTACTTTGTCTGGCAAAGCAGCGGCCTCTTCCCTCGGCTCAATGTCATCAGTGACTCCTTCCCTAGCCCCACCATGTCCTCCTGAGGAGTCCCTTGGACTGTTTGACCACAGTGTTGGGTACATGCTCCAGGAGGATGCCCAGTGTTTGGAAGGCTCTGATGATCATACTGAGCTAGATGAAGGCAGTAACGTGAGCATGGACAGAGGGGGTGCCCAAGAAGGACAGCAATCTGGCAGTCATGCTCCCCCTGCTGCAGCATACTGCCGGGTTTGCTCCAGTGATGAGGAGGGAGGGGATGATGAGGTCACTGACTCAATGTGGGTGCCTGATAGGAGAGAGGAGGAGGAGGCGGCACATCACCAACGAGGCAGGATGCCCTCCAGGGGCCAGCCTAAGGGCAGCACACTGACCGCATCACACCCCAAAGCTCCGCATGTGCAGGGCGCTGCAGTCTCTGCGTGTTATTCAAAAAGTTCTTTGGTGTGGGCCTTTTTTGAGACGAGTGCATCAGATCGCACAGCTGCTATTTGCAACATATGTCTCAAGCGTATCTCGCGTGGCCAAAACATCTCCAGCTTGGGCACCACATGCTTGACCAAACATATGTTGACCTGCCATGCAGTTCGTTGGCAAGTGTATTTAAAAGACCCACACCAAAGAACAAAGAGGACCTCTCCTTGCTCCTCATCAGCTGAGATCTCCAACCCCACTATACCTTCAGTCCTCTCTGAGACCTGTACTGAGAGGAATGAAGGTGTAGAATTAGGTGTGTCACAGCCAAGTACTTGTGGGCAATCTGCTTTCGGTACACCGACGTCAGATTGTACCAGGCAAATTTCCCTGCCCCAGCTGCTGCACCGCCAAAAGAAGTTCACTCCCAGCTATCCACATGCTCAGCGGTTGAATGCTAGCTTGGCAAAATTGCTATCACTTCAACTGCTGCCTTTTCAGTTGGTAGACTCTGTCCCCTTTCGTGAGTTTGTGGAATGTGCGGTTCCTCAGCAGGTATCCAAACGCCACTTTTTCTCACGGAAGGCGATTCCGGCTCTCTAACGGCATGTGGAAGGCAATGTCTTGGCCTCACTGGACAGGGCGGTCAGTGGTAAGGTGCAGATTACCGCTGACTCATGGTCCAGCAGGCATGGACAGGGACGTTAACTAAGTTTCACCGCTCATTGGGTGACTCTGCTGGCAGCTGGGAAGGATGCAGGACAAGGTGCAGTAGTGTTGGAGGTTGTTCCGCCACCACACCTCCAAAATGCCACTACTAATGATTGTGACAAACCTCTCTCCTCCACCCCCTCCTCTTCTTCTTCCTCCATGGCCTCTTCCTGTGCTTTGTCTACGTAACCAGCGGTGCTCCGTAGCCATTCAAGGGGCTACGCAAGTATGCAGGCCAAAAGATGACATGCGGTGCTTGAGCTGGTGTGCTTGGGGGACAGGAGCCACACTGGGGCAGAGGTTCTGTCAGCTCTGCAGGGACAGGTTCAGAGGTGGTTGACACCATGCCAACTTAAGACAGAAATGGTGGTTTGCGACAATGGCACCAACCTCCTCTCTGCCCTCCGACAGGGACAAATGACCCATGTGCCCTGTTTGGCTCACGTCCTTAACTTGGTGGTGCAGCGGTTCTTGGGCAGGTACCCGGGTTTACAGGATGTCCTGAGGCAGGCCAGGAAAGTCTGTGTGCATTTCCGCCGGTCATATAATGCCAGTGCTCAGCTGGCAGACCTCCAAAAGGAATTTAACCTGCCCAAGAACCGCCTAATCTGTGACATGCCCACCAGGTGGAACTCAACGTTGGCCATGCTGCAGCAGCTGCACACGCAGCAGGGGGCCATCAATGAGTACCTGTGCGACTATGGCACCAGGACAGGGTCAGGGGAGCTTGTTTTTGTTCCCCATGCCAGTGGGCCAATGTCAGGGATGCATGCACTGTCCTGTCACCATTTGAGGAGGCCACGAGGATGGTGAGCAGTGACAGTGTATGCATCAGTGACACTGTCCCCCTTGTCCTCCTGTTGGAGCACATGCTGCGTGGAATAATGGGCAGGGCACTTGAGACAGAACAGAGGCAGGAAGAGGAGGACTTCCTTAGCTCTTAAGGCCCCCTTTATCCAGACAGTGTTCCTGCGTGCCCATCAATCACACAGGAAGAGGAGGAGGAGGAGGAGGAGAAGGAGGATTGTGTCAGTATGGAGGTGGAGCCTGGCACTCAGCATCAGCAGCAGTCTTTAAGGGATCAGTCCCAAGAAACACATGGACTTGTACGTGGCTGGGAGGAGGTGGCTGCGGACCATGTCGTTCTTAGTGACCCAGAGGACTCCGGACCGAATGCCTCAGCAAACCTACGCTGCATGGCCTCCCTGATCCTGCAAAGCCTGCGTAAGGATCCTCGTATTCGTGGTATCAAGGAGAAGGACCAATACTGGCTGGCAACCCTCCTTGATCCACGTTACAAGGGTAAGGTTGTGGACCTTATCTTGCCATTGCAGAGGGAGCAGAGGATGAAACATCTTCGGGAGGCCTTGCAGAAAGGTCTGTGCAACGCGTTCCCAGAGACTGGGAGGTTACAAACTCCTGTTTCTGGACAACGTGTTGCTGAGGCTTCGGTCAGTCAAAGAAGGAGCGGTGGAGAAGGTGGCCGTCTGACCGATGTGTTCAGAAAATGTTTTGGTCCGCAGCCCCAAGGTATGATCGGTTCCAGCAACCATCGCCAATGTTTGTTTTACATGGTGCAGGAATACCTAGGGGCAAGATCTGACTTGGACACCTTTCCCACCGAAAATCCTCTGGGTTACTGGGTCTTGAGGATGGATCACTGGTCAGAGCTTGCACAGTATGCAATTGAGCTACTGGCCTGTCCTGTATCCAGCGTTCTTTCGGAACGCACATTCAGTGCTGCTGGAGGCTTTGTAACCGATCACAGGGTGCGTCTGTCCACCGACTCGGTCGGTCGACTGACCTTCATAAAAATGAATCAGTCTTGGATCACCACCGGCTACCAAGCACCTGATGCTGATGTAACTGAATAATTTTTTTTTCAAATCTCAGATCCCTTCAAAGACTGCCTATGCTGATGCTGAGTGACTATCCTGAGTAATTTTCCTCTTCCTCCTCAATGATCACGCTGATAGCTTGTAAGAACATTTTTTGTTCTGGGCGCCAGCACCAGTGCCTAAGGCCCAATTTTTCAGCCCCTGTTTAACAGGGGCGTGTAATTACAATTTTTGATGCAATACTTTGCAGCAGGGCTCGTTTCTGCGCCCACCAAGAGCAAGTGAGGACTTACAGTGTTGTGGCACTAGCACCACCACCACCAAAGGCCCAATTTTTCTGCCCCTGTTCAACAGGGGCATGTAATTACAATTCTTGATCTAATATTTCACAGCAGGGCCCTGTGAGGGCTTACAGTGTTGTGGCCACAACAACACCTAAGGCCCAAATTTCTGCTGAGTATATAGGGCAGGCCCCTACTTTCAAACATCCAACTTACAAACGACTCCTACTTGCAAACGGAAGGAGACAACAGGAAGTGAGATGAAATCTACCCCTAGGAAGGGAAATTCTCTCCTGTAAGAGTGAATATGGAAAAAACGTTTCTTCTATTCCACTGATGCTTTATCACCAATCCTTGTTTCACAAAAAACCCCAAATTTTCAAAAAACATTTGTCATTGGGACAAAAAATGAGGTGAAATCTTCTGAAGAGGAGCACAGACAGCAAAACAAATATCACATGGGTGATAACCCTTCCCTATGTTTTCCAAAAAGCTTAAAATAGATTTTTTGGCTGGAGCAAAACATGTTAAAAATGTACCAGTTCAAAATTACAAAGAGATTCTACTTAACAACAAACCTACAGTCCCTGTCTTGTTTGCACCGCCTGTATACTGCTGTTCAGAGTATATAGGGCCTGGTGGCCCCACGCCTTTCCTTTTTCTTTCTCGAACATCACGGGACACAGAGCCACAGTAATTACTGATGGGTTATATAGGTATCACTGGTGATTGGACACTGGCACACCCTAACCAGGAAGTTCAACCCCCTATATAATACCTCCCCTTGCATGGATACCTCAGTTTTTACGCCAGTGTCTTAGGTGATGGACGTGTAAAGATGTCCTGTGCTGAGCTCCAAAGGGAATATCCTGATATCCTATACTGGGGCAGGCCAGGCGAACTGGATCCATTCCAAAGTGTCTTTTCATGGCCGAATTGGATGGTACCCAGGCCTCGTGTCCGAAGAAACAAGGTTTTACCTGTAACGCTTCTCTTTTTAGAGAGCTGTACCCCGCATATTAGAAAATGTTTTTCCTAGCCTAATTTCTAGCCGGGTGCTTTACAGGGCCAGAACTGTGAATCCCCCTATTCGTAGGGGGCCCCAGTCCCTGACGTTTTTTTCAAACGGAGCCCACCGTGAGAGGCGAAGATTGGGTCTGTACAACAGAACCCTGCGGCTGGATAAGGTAAGGGAGATTCCACAGAATTTTTTAATTCTAGTGGGTTTCTCCTATAAGGTAAATGCATGCTATGCCTATTGTGACCACCGGGGGCTGCCAAGAGCACATACCTTTTCATGCTGATGTCTGTCTCAGGTGTTCAACGCTGTACAAGCTCCTCTGGCCGGCTCCAGGTAAGATGGGATGGGGGGCTCTCCTCAGGGATATCTCACCCCAGACTAAGGGGAGGCTGCAGGTGATCTGTAAGGCGGTTAGACACCGCATTTTCACCGCCGTCGTGGCCGCCGCTGCCGCCATTACACAGGAAGGCCCATCATTACCAGCCTCTATCCCTCCTCCCCCTCCCCCAGCCTCCTCCATGTTTGATTTAGAAGGGTCGGCTAGCGCGGGAAGCGCTCGTTTTTTCAAAAAACTAAGGGGGGGTGCGGTTGAGGGGGGGGGCGGGGCGTCAGCACAGTGTGCTCAGATGCCCACAGGACCGGCTGCAGGCTATTAAAGGCACTAATTACAGGTGCACTAAGCCTTTCTGGAGGGACACAGAGCTGACGGTCGCATGTAAGGTGGGACACAGGCATTCTCCTAGGCAGCATTTACTAAAGTAACACCAGACTGAGCATTGGGTAGCAAGGCTTTTAGCCAGACTACATCGCTCAGCAGTTAATGTTCATTTTTTGATACCTCCACCTTGTTGCTTTGCACTATGGGTAGAAGAGGTTCAAACACCCCAAGAACCAGAGACACTAGGGGATCTCGTTCAGGTTCTGAGGGCCCCCTGTCTGCAGCATCCTCCCCCCCTGAGGGACCAGGGACGGCTAGCCAGGGAGAGCCCTTGGGGTCAGGGGCTACACCTGCTTCTGGCACTTCAGCCCCTGTATATATTACACAGGAGGTTTTTTCCTCAACCATTAATGGTTTAGAGGAAAGATTAATGGCCGTGATTACGTCTTCACTTGGTGGAAGAAAACGCACTAGGCCTTCCTCTGTTCCCCAAGACCCTCAGGAAGAGGAGCCCTGGGATAAAGGAGAGGAATTCCTTTCAGAGGATCAGGATGGGACGGATGACTCCTCTTCGGAGGAATCAGGTGGAGAGGGACCCTCTGCGACTTCCCAAGAGGAGAAAGTCTTAGTGCAGATCCTTACTGGATTAGTCCGCTCCACATTTAAGTTGCCCATATCTGAATCAGTTAAAGAACCCTCTTCTTCTTTAGGGTCACTGAAACCTCCTCAAACAGCACAGGCTTTTCCTGTTCATAACTTACTTGAAAAGCTCCTTTATGCTGAGTGGGATCACCCAGACAAACGTTTTTTTTCCCGCCAAAAAAGTTTTCTACACTTTATCCTATGAAAAAAAGTTTATTAAAATGTGGGGAATACCGGCCATTGATGCCGCCATTTCCTCTGTAAATAATAGTCTGACTTGTCCTGTAGACAATGCTCAGATGCTCAGGAATCCTGTAGATAAAAAAATGGAATCCCTGTTGAAGGATGTTTTCTCCTTAGCAGGTTCAGTGGCTCAACCTGCAGTAGCAGCGATTGGAGTCTGTCAATACTTAAGAGACCATGTTAAACAGGTCATCAAAGTTTTACCTGAACAGCAGGCCCAGGGGTTGGCTAACCTTCCAGCGGCCTTATGCTTTGTTGTTGACGCCATTAGAGATTCTATCGTGCAAACCTCCCGTCTTTCACTGAGGTTGGTGCATATACGTAGAATCCTATGGTTGAAAAATTGGTCAGCCGAAGCACCATGTAAGAAGCTCCTGGCTGGGTTTCCATTTTGTGGTGAAAGGTTGTTTAGAGAAGACTTGGATAACTATATCAAGAGAATCTCTTGTGGGAAAAGCACTCTCTTACCTGTTAAGAAGAAGAGTAAGCGTCCCTCTTTCAAATGGACTCTTTCCCCAGCGACGGGGTCTCGACGGCCTCCTCCATCTGGGTCCAGAGACAAGAGTCAACCCCAGGGACAAAAGAAGTCCTGGGGGAAGAAGCCTACTAGGCAAAACACTAAGACCTCTGTATGAGGGGGCGCCCCCGTTCACTTGAGTGGGGGGAAGACTGCGACAGTTCTCAGGGCTCTGGCAGGAGGATTTCCAGGACAGATGGGTAATCTCCACGGTAACCTTAGGGTACAAGCTGGAGTTTCAGGAGTTCCCTTCTCCCCATTTCCTCAGGTCAAGTGTCCCCAGAGATCCAGAGAAGAAGCAGTCGCTCCTTCTAGCGTTGGAGCGACTTTTGTCACAGGAGGTCATTGTGGTAGTTCCCACGAAGGATCAAGGATTGGGCTTCTATTCCAACCTTTTTACGGTCCAAAAACCAAATGGGGATGTCAGGCCCATTCTAGGTTTAAGGGATCTGAACTGATTCCTAAGGATTCAGTCCTTCCGCATGGAATCAATTCGGACAGTAGTCTCCACCCTGCAGGGAGGAGAATTTCTGGCATCAATAGACATCAGAGATGCATATCTGCATGTGCCCATTTTTTCTGCTCATCAGAGGTTTCTGTGCTTCGAGATAGGAGGGCGCTATTTCCAGTTTGTGGCTCTGCCTTTTGGGATAGCCACTGCACCTCGAGTGTTCACAAAGGTCTTGGCTCCTCCTCTGGCCAGATTATGGGCTCAGGGTATAGCTGTCATAGCATACCTAGACGACCTGCTCCTGATAGACCGGTCGGTAGCCTCCTTGAATGAAAATTTGAAGACCACAGTCAGGTATCTGGAACACCTTGGTTGGATCCTCAACCTAGAAAAATCTTTCCTAAAACCAGTAAGAAGACTGGAGTATTTAGGTCTGATCATAGATACAAGCCAGGAGAAAATATTTCTACCTCAGGCAAAGATCACTGCTTTAAGAGAGCTGATTCTGGCAGTCAGGACCAAGAAGGGTCCATCTGTCCGTCTTTGTATGAGACTACTAGGGAAGATGGTGTCTTCATTTGAAGCAGTTCCCTATGCTCAGTTTCATTCAAGAATGCTGCAACACAGTATTCTGTCGGCCTGGAACAAGAAGGTTCAGGCATTAGACTTTCCAATGCACCTGTCGCATGCGGTGCGTCAGAGCCTCAATTGGTGGCTCATACCCGAAAACCTGCAGTAGGGGAAATCCTTTCTACCGGTCACCTGGACGGTGGTAACAACAGATGCCAGTCTGTCAGGTTGGGGAGCAGTTCTGGAACAGTCTGCGATCCAGGGGCTATGGTCCAAAACCGAGAGGACCTTACCCATCAACATTCTGGAGATCCGGGCGGTATACCTAGCCCTAAAAGCCTGGACTATCAGGCTACAGGGTTGCCCGGTCAGGATCCAGTCTGACAATGCCACAGCAGTGGCTTATGTCAATCATCAGGAAGGCACCCGGAGCCGAGCTGCTCAAAAGGAGGTGAACCAGATCTTAGTCTGGGCAGAGATGCATGTGCCATGCATATCAGCAGTTTTCATTCCAGGGATAGAGAACTGGCAGGCGGACTATCTAAGTCGCCAGCAGTTACTTCCAGGGGAATGGTTTCTGCATCCCGACGTCTTTTGGGCCATATGCCAAAGATGGGGGGTTCCAGATGTAGATCTCTTTGCATCCCGATTCAACAAAAAGATAGACAGATTTGTGGCAAGGACAAAAGATCCTCTTGCATGCGGGACGGATGCGTTGGTGATTCCTAGGCATCGGTTCTCACTGATTTATGCATTCCCACCTATTCTGCTACTGCCACGACTCCTTCGCAGGATCCGGCTGGAGAGGAAGTCGGTACTTCTGGTGGCCCCCGCTTGGCCCAGAAGGACATGGTATGCGGAAATAGTAAGGATGACGGTGGGTTCCCCGTGGACACTACCAGTACGACCAGACCTGTTATCTCAGGGTCCAGTGTTCCATCCTGCTTTACAAATGCTAAATTTGACGGTTTGGCTATTGAAACCCACATTCTGAAGAGTCGTGGGCTTTCAGGTCCTGTGATATCTACCTTGATCAATGCAAGGAAGCCTGCTTCCAGAATGATTTATCATAGAGTCTGGAGAGCTTATATATATGCTGGTGTGAATCCAGGGGTTGGCATCCCAGAAAGTATGTGATCGGTAGAATTCTTGACTTTCTACAATTGGGGTTAGAGATGAAGCTGGCCTTGAGTACCATCAAGGGCCAGGTCTCGGCCTTATCAGTATTGTTTCAACGGCCACTTGCTTCGCATTCTTTGGTCTGAAACTTTATGCAGGGGGTGACGCGCCTTAATCCTCCGGTTAAAGCACCCCTAAACCCCTGGGACTTGAACTTGGTTCTGTCTGTGTTACAGAAACAGCCTTTTGAACCAATACGTCAGATTCCTGACGAAAGATCACTACATTCTTTGGATGTAGTAAGAGCAGTTAAGGCCTATCTGGAAGCGACTGCTCAGATTCGCAAAACGGACGTTTTGTTTGTGCTGCCAGAGGGTCCCAGTAGAGGACAGGCAGCGTCAAAAGCTACCATTTCTAAATGGATTTGACAATTGATCATTCAAGCTTACAGTTTGAAACAGAAGATTCCTCCGTTTCAGATCAGGGCACATTCCACAAGGGCTATTGGTGCTTCTTGGGCAGTGCATCACCGGGCCTCGATGGCTCAGATCTGCAAGGCCGCAACCTGGTCTTCAGTTCATACATTCACCAGATTCCATCAGGTGGATGTGAGAAGGCATGAGGATATCGCCTTTGGGCATAGTGTGCTGCAGGCAGTGGTACAGGGTCCTCAGGTCTGATTGCACCCTACTTGGTTGTGGTCCCCCCCCTCAGATAGCATTGCTCTGGGACATCTCATCAGTAATTACTGTGGCTCTGTGTCCCGTGATGTTCGAGAAAGAAAATTGGATTTTTAAAAACAGCTTACCTGTAAAATCCTTTTCTTTTGAGGGACATCACGGGACACAGAGGTCCCGCCCCTCTTCTAATACACTATATTGCTTGGCTACAAAACTGAGCTATCCCTGCAAGGGGAGGGATTATATAGGGGGTTGAACTTCCTGGTTAGGGTGTGCCAGTGTCCAATCACCAGTGATACCTATATAACCCATCAGTAATTACTGTGGCTCTGTGTCCCGTGATGTCCATCGAAAGAAAAGGATTTTACAGGTAAGCTGTTTTAAAAAATCCTATATTTTAATTTAGGTGCGGGGTTCCCCTTAATATCCATACAAGACCCAAAGGACCTGGTAATGGACTGGGGGGTACCCATGCTGTTTGTCTCACTGATTTTCATCCATATTGCCAGGACCCGACATTACATTAAAGCCGCAAGCAGTTTTAAATGACTTTTTTTCCTTTAAAAATGACATTTTGTGCAGGGACTGTTCTAAGCACGGGAAACACGCGCCACTTTACAGGCATACTATAGACACCCCCCAGGTACGATATTTAACCACATGCCGACCGGGCCATAGCCGAAAGACGGCCACAGCGCGGTCGGCTTATCCTGGGAGGACGTCCATGGACGTCCTCCCAGAATACTGCTCTCGCGCGCCCCCTGGGGCGCGCACCCGAGAACTTCCGTGACCGCCGGGTCCAGAGGACCCGGCGCATCACGGATCACGGTGAACGGCCGCTAATCGCGGCCGTTTACCATGTGATCGCTCCGTCAAATGACGGAGCGATCACATGTAAACAAACCGGCGTCATGTCATGACGCCGGTTCCTCCCTCCCCTCTGTGTACCGATCGGTACAGAGGGGGAGGAGCGGGGGAGGGATCGGATGGTAGCAGCGTTGTGGGCTGCATCTGTAGTGCCCACAACGCTGCTCTGTGACAAATACAGTCACATCCAGCCATCCATCCCTCCATACTATAATACCCCACAATACTCTGCACTACTCTGCAACACCCCACAATGCTCTGCAATACTCTGCACTACTCCCCAATACCCCGCACTACTCTGCAACACCCCACAATACCCCGCAACACCCCACAATACCCCGCAACACCCCACAATACCCCGCAATACCCCACAATAACCAGCAATATCCCACAATACTCCGCAACACCCCACAATACCCCACAATACTCCGCAACACCCCACAATACCCCGCAATACTCCGCAACACCCCACAATACCCCGCAATACTCCGCAACACCCCACAATACCCCGCAACACCCCACAATACCCCACAATACCCCACAATACTCCGCAACACTCCACAATACCCCGCAATACCCCACAATACTTCGCAACACCCCACAATACTCCACAACACCCCACAATACCCCACACTACTCTGCAACAACCCACAATACTCTGCAATACCCCGCAACACCCCACAATACTCCGCAACACCCCACAATACTCCGCAACACCCCACAATACCCCGCAATACTCTGCACTACTCCGCAATACTCTGCACTACTCCGCAACACCCCGCAATACTCTGTACTACTCCGCAACACCCCGCAATACTCTGTACTACTCCGCAACACCCTGCAATACTCTGCAACACCCCGCAATACTCTGCAACACCCTGCAATACCCAGCCATACCCAGTCATACTCGGTGATACCCTGCCATGCGCAGCCATGCTCAGCCATGCTCGGCCATATTCGGCTGTACTCGGCCTCTGTATGTGACCAGGCTGTGGAAGTCTCACACATGTGGTATCGCCGTACTCAGGGGGAGTAGGTGAATCTATTTCGGGGTGTCATTTTTGGTATGTACATGTTATGTGTTCGAAATATTGTATAAATGGACAACTTTGTGTTAAAAAAAAAAAATGTGTTTTAACCACTTCCCGCCCACCGGCCATCATACGACGTCCTTGACTTTGTGTGGGGATATCTGAATGATGGGTGCAGCTACAGGCATCATTCAGATATCAGCTTTTTCAGCCGGCGATTCTCTACACCATAGGAATGATCATAGCGGCTATTCCACTGCTTGATCGTTCTTATGGGAGGCGAGAGGGGACCTCCCCCCCTTCCCGCCGCCCTCCAGTGCTTCTACCGTCTCACCACTACGATCGAAGCCAGGATCGTTTTTTTTTTGTTTTTTTTTGTTTTTTTTATTTCAGGCTTCCCAGCCTAGAGGTGAGATGTGGGGTCTTATTGACCCCATATCTCACTGTAAAGAGGACCTGTCATGCCATATTCCTATTACAAGGGATGTTTACATTCCTTGTAATAGGAATAAAAGTGATCAAATTTTTTTTTTTTTTTTAAAAAGTGTCAAACTAAAATAAATAAAGTAAAATGAACAATAAAAAAAAAAAAAAATTTTTTAAAGTGCCCCTGTCCGTGTGCTCGCATGCAGAAGCGAATGCACACGTAAGTCCCGCCCACATATGAAAACGGTGTTCAAACCACACATGTGAGGTATCGGTGCGAACGTTAGAGTGAGAGAAATCATTTTGGCCCTAGACCTCCTCTGTAACTCAAAACATGTAACCAGTAAAAAATGTTAAAGCGTCGCCTATGGGGATTTTTAAGTAGCGAAGTTTGGCGCTATTCCACGAGCGTGTGCAATTTTGAAGAATGACATGTTAGGTATCTATTTACTCGGCGTAACTTCATCTTTCACATTATGCAAAAACATTGGGCCAACTTTACTGTTTTTGTTTTTTTTTAAAGCACAAAACTGTGTTTTCCCCCAAAAAAAGCGTTCAAAAAATTGCTGCGCAAATACCGTGCAAGATAAAAAGTTGCAACAACCACCATTGTATTCTCTAGGGTCTTTGCTAAAAAAAACATATATAATGTTTTGGGGTTCTATGTAATTTTCTAGCAAATAAATGATGATTTTTACATTTAGGAGAGAAATGTCAGAATTGGCCTGGGTGCTCCAGAACGCCTGGAGGTGCTCCGTGCATGTTGGGCCTCTGTATGTGGCCACGCTGTGTAAAAGTCTCACACATGTAGTATTGCCATACTCGGGAGTAATAGCAGAATGTGTTTTGGGGTGTAATTTGTGGTATGCATATGCGGTGTGTGAGAAATAACCTGCTAATATGACATTTTTGTGGAAAAAAAAAAAAAGAAAAAAAAAATCTTGATTTTGCAAAGAATCGTGGGAAAAATTGCCAACTTCAAAAAACTCACCCTGCCTCTTACTAAATACCTTGGAATGTCTTCTTTCCAAAAAGGGGTCATTTGGGGGGTATTTGTACTTTTCTGGCATGTTAGGGTCTCAAGAATATAGATAGTCCGTCAGTAATTTAGGTATGATCAATTTTCAGATATTGGCACCATAGCTTTTGGACTCTATAACTTTCACAAAGACCAAATAATTTACACCGATTTGTACTTATTTTTACCAAAGATATGTAGCAGTATAAATTGTGGCCAAAATTTACGAAGAAAAATTACTAAATTTGCTAAATTTTATAACGGAAACAAAGAAAATTTCATTTTTTAACCGAATTTTCAGTCTTTTTTCTTTTATAGCGCAAAAAATAAAGAACCCAGCGGTGATTAAATACCACCAAAAGAAAGCTCTATTTGTGTGAAAAAAAGGACAAAAATTTCATATGGGTACAGTGTTGCATGACTGAGTAATTGTCATTCAAAATGTGAGAGCACCGAAAGCTGAAAATTAGTCTGGTTAGGAAGGGGGTTTAAGTGCCCAGTTGTCAAGTGGTTAAAGGAATATTTCACTTTTTTATTTTAACTTTAAGCATCATTAAAATCACTGCTCCCGAAAAAACGGCCGTTTTGAAAAGTTTTTTTTGCATTGATACATGTCCCCTGGGGCAGGACCCGGGTCCCCAAACCCTTTTTAGGACAATACCATGCAAATTAGCCATTAAAATGAGCACTTTTGATTTTGAACGTTCGAGTCCCATAGACGTCAATGGGGTTCTAACGTTCGTGCAAATTTTCGGTCCGTTCGCAGGTTCTGGTGCGAACCGAACCGGGGGGGGTGTTCAGCTCATCCCTAGCAACAAGTAAGAAAAATAACAGTAAACACCCTCCAGTGCGAACACCTAAATAAAAGTACAAGTAATGCACAGTGATGTGATGCAACAACATGAAGTAAAATGAACACAGTAAGTATCTGTGTGCAACAATAGCAAAGTTAACAATGGTACTTCAAAATATCAATAAACATGAATAGGCATAAATGATAAATAATAAATGTCCGTGAATAAACATAAAATGTTCAAATAGAAAAATGGTGCTTCTTCATAACACACACTGTGCTTCATTAAGCAAACTGTGACTGTGATCCTCCACCAGCCAGCATGCACCTCCAGCAAACTCCCCCAACGTTCAGATGACACTTTACAGTCAAACTCCAATACTGCTCACTCAGCTTGTCCCGGGGTCAAGTAGATCCAGTCAATCCTCTGGTAATCTCAGATAAAGAGCTCAAAAAAACAAAACAAGGATTTCCATAGTGCAGTAGTTTATTAAAAGGTAAAAAGGACACAATAAAAAGCCACAAAGGTATATGAGTCATCAAACTCAATAATGCATCAAAGGAATACCAATATGGCCATCTTCTGGTCTACACAGGAAATTATATCACCCACTTCTGTTCCTACGCATTACGTCACATGACTTCATTGTATATATTATTTTGCACAGAAGATTGATTAATGGTAAATTTGTTATTTTATTTAGTGTACAGATTTAACTGTGAGGATTGTTATTGGTTTTGTTTATTTCACTTGGACGGGGCCACCAGCTGTGTAGTATGTTTATTATCACTTTTTATTACTTAGGGAGTAGTGAAGCATCATTTTCTGTTGTTTTATTAGAAGTGTGGGAACACATTGGGATGCTTGCCACAGTTCTTTTTTTAGTTGATTGTCACCTGGCAGCGTGTGAGTTTTTTCTTGTCTTCTTCATATTGGGTAGTCCTCTCCCACCATGAAGCCTATTTTTATTTGAAACCACATGCGGGCATTGCCTTTATTCCAAATATAAGTTTCCAACAGATTAGTAATTATTTTAAAAGCATACAAAGATATATCAAGATATATGAAGGTATATCCTGTCACTACAAGGTAAACCCTCCCACCACATCTGTCACATGACTGAATAATTCACGTGAAGCACTTTCACTGGGTTGAACTGGGGAGGAAGCCGTGGGTGTACAGGATATGTCCAAAGTATTTAGTCCAAGCGTTTTTAGAGGTACATGATATTTCCAAAGTCTTTAACTAGCTAAAAAGTTATGTCCAAGCATATATTTTTCTAGCTTGATTGTGTTACCTATTTTCCTGTTTTAACCACTTGCTCACTGGGCACCTAAACCCCCCTCCTGCCCAGACCAATTTTCAGCTTTTAGCGCTGTCACTCTTTGAAGGCAAAAAAGAGGGTTTCACCATATCAGGTTGAAACAGGGTAGTTGCCACATCCCTAGGATATGATTAAGAAAAAGAGAGATCCCCTTCAATGGGACTTTTATGGCTACATACACTGATGTAGTGTGAGAAATAGTTTATTAGATATACATAAAAGTCTACGATCAAATAGAATGATCGATATTAAAAAACATCAAAGTTTGTACAAAATATACATACATATGAAAAAACAACAAAAACAAAGCCCAACAATTTACATGAAAAACATGACAAAGAGATAATAATACTCTCCGGTAAATAGTAATCCCCGGTACCCAACGCGTTTCTGGTTATACATCTTCGTCAGGGGTATAGGATAGAGGTAGATATAGTAATAATTTGTTTTTACTCTAAAAAAAAAAAAAGACATATCAAAAAGTGGCATAGACATGAATGGAGCATGCACAACAGTCATAGAAGTCAGGTGAACAAACATGCCATTTCAAAGAGTACATACCATGCAAAATGATTCCATAAAGAAAATGGGTGAAGCAACTGTGCCAGTGGGAGTGTAGATGGACGCCAACGAAGCAGTAGTAAGATCTTGGAACAAGAAGTTCCCAGTTTGTTGTTAGTCTGATGAACAGCAGCAAATGAATTCCAGCAATTTAGCTGAACTTATGTAAATGAATAAAAATTAATATAAAGAAACTTTTCTTACTGTAATGACAGAAAAAAAGAAAAGAAAAAGAAGAAAAAAAAAAGGAAAAAAGCAGTGAACACTGCTTGTGATGTGTAATATGGAGCCTTGATGACTATTGCCAAACCATGTAGTATATAGAACCCTCATGTGTGTAGTATTATAATATAGAGGAAATACAGGGGCAAAAAAATATTTGTATATTTAACAGTGTCCGCTGTATAGAAAATAAGATAGCTGGTCAGAGCTTTCAATAAGACTCCGGGTCAGTGAGTAGCACCAGTGTGTCCTTATTTCCATGGGTATATGTTTTCCCTGAGGGGGACAAGATAGCAATTCAGGGGACATCTAAGAATATAAATGCACATGGCTGTCCACAAATGGCCCATGCAGGATCTGTAATAGCCATCCAGAATAAATGTACTTACAAAATATACATGAACAGTTCTGTATGGCTGGTGTCTCCCCGCTCTGCAGTGCCTGTCAGACTGTCAGAGCGAGGATCTATTTGTATGATGGCGCCAGACGCCTGTGCGTGCACACTCACTCGCCGAGATCACGCATGCGCGAGCAAATGACTAGAGGGCACATGCGCAAGCGGCGTCGGCGCATAAAGCATAGATGGAACGCAGCTCACGTCCCCTATGAACAAGGAGGCTGTGCTATGCGTCCCAGCAAAGGAACATCCCATAACGGCAGTAATTAATGCCAACAGATCCCATGTATGTTAAAAGATCAAAGAAAAAATAAAACAAAGTTGAAAAATAATGAATCATGTGTCTAGTCGCCAGAGTAAAGGGCTCCATAGGGGTCAGTGATTATATAGTGTTCCTCGGATTAGAAAGCCTGCTGGTAGCTTGCCCATATACATCCTCACAGACAGTGTGCCACCTAATGGGGAAGAGAGATATAACAATAAAACCAAAACATACAAAATGTCAAATCACTACAGGTTTTTGCTGTTATCTGGAGAAAGAATGAGAAAATGTGAAGTAACAATGATATATTGGGACCTCCTATAGGGAAGAATAGCCCCACTTCTACAAAATTGTATGTAGTATTTAATTAGAAACAGGAAACCAAAGAATGGCACTAGAATGTTTTTTATATGTAGAATAGTATAAGGGGGAGAGAAAAAATCAAATCCATATAAGTAAACTGGAAACGGTATGGAACAAAGTAAGAGTGCACTAATTGAATAGCACAATTATCACTTAGAGTGTTTAACCCACTCCTTCCCAGACACCAGATGTAAACCCTTCTAGAAATCGACGATAGCTGATACAATCATTGAGGCCTGGTGGTGAAGTGGCTCGTAGGACCACTATTCACCTTGTTTCTCTCTGTAGGAGGGTTTTGTCCCAGTCACCCCCTCTGTTATTGGAGTGAATGTGGTCCAATACTAAAAATGTAATATTGGGAAAATTGCCCTTATGTACATCCCGAGTGTGTCTGCCTAGTGGGAGATCTAAATTACATGTGTGCATACTATGTACATGTCTGTACATTCTTTTGTGTAGCTCTAACTTGGTTTTCCCAACGTAAAAGCACCCACAGGGGCAGGTAAGGATAAACTACCCCGGGTGTGCGACAGTTTGGGTAATGGGAAGGTTTGTATTTGAGTTCATTTGGTAATAGAAAATCCTTCTGAATGTGCATAAATTGGCAATAGGAACAACCCTCACATTTGAAAATACCTCATCTCTTACAGGGGTCACCCCTGAATTCTCCAGTATACTCACTGGTGACTAGTCTATCCTTCAACGATCGTGTGCGTTTATACGTAATCAAAGGATTTTTTGGTATAAATTGATTTAATATTGGGTCAATACGGAGGATATGCCAGTGTCTCTCCAAGATTTTTTTAAAACGTTTATGTTGCTTGTTGAAGGTAGTAATAATTCTTATTTGTGAGTATTCTCTGGTTGAATTCTGTTCCTTTCTGGAAGTATCAAAGAGCAAACTGTGTCTAGTTTTCTCTTTGGCTCTTCTGTAGGCCTTTTTTAGGCCTGTGGGTGAGTACCCCTGTTAAAGGAGTCTCGTTTGTAGTTTCTTTGCTTCGATTTGGAAAGTGCTTTCTTCGGAACAATTCCGACGAATGCGAAGGTATTGCGTGTAGGGGATGGACTTGATGGTGCGGGGTGAAAACTAGTAGCATGTAACATTGTATTACCCGCCGTCACTTTGCGGTACAGAGCGCTTGAAAGATGACCATCTGGATTTTTCAGAATAGTAACATCCAGAAAAGTGATCTTGTAGAGATCACATGCCATTGTGAATTTTAAGTTGAAGTCATTATGACCCAATCTTTGAACGACAATTGCGTGGTCATACAACACTGTACCCAAATGAAATAGTTATATTTTTTTCCCACAAATAGAGCTTTCTTTTGGTGGTATTTGTTCACCTCTGGGTTTTTTATTTTTTGTTAAAAAAAATGTAAAAAGACTGAAAAATGTTTAAAAAACTGCAAAACCGTTTTATATTTTGTTAATAAATTTTGCAAACAGGTAATTTTTCTCCTTCATTGATGAACGCTGATGAGGCTGCACTGATGGGCACTGATAGGCTGCACTGATGGGCACCGATAGGCTGCATTGATGGGCACTAATAGGCAGCACTGGTGGGCACTGATGGGCACTGATAGGTGGCATTGGTGGGCACTGAGAGGTGGCACTGATGGGTGGCACTGAAGGGCATTGATAGGTGGCACAGGTAGCTGCCACTGATGGGCACTGATAGGTGGCAGTGATGGGCACTGATGGGTGGCAGTGATGGGCATTGATGGGTGGCACTGATCGGCACTGATCGGCACTGGTAGGTGACACTGATAGGCAGCACTGCTAGGTGGCACTGATAAGGCACTGATTGGCACCACTGGTGGGCATTGATAGGTGGCACTCGTGGGCATTGATAGGTGGCACTGATTGCTGGCACTGTTATGCACTGGTGGGCACTGATTCGTGGCACTGTGGGCACTGGCAGGTGGTACTGGTTGGCACAGATGAGACGGCTTTGCTTCTTCCTCTTCGGGACCGATGCCCCTTGCACAGAAACCGCTGTCAGCGTGAGGAGAAAAAAATGATTACCGATTTTCTGTTTACATCACATGATCAGCTGTCATTGGCTGACAGCTGATCACGTGGTAAGGGGCCGGGATCGACCCCTTACTCCGATCTGTGATCACCCGAGTCTCATTGACTCGGAGATCACAGCGAGTACCGCACGTGCCCTGCAGGGGGCATGCGGGGAGCGTGCAAATGGGAGGACGTCTATTGATGGCCTCCCGGCAAAGCAGGCCCGCGCTGTAGCCGTCATTCGGCTATAGCGCGGATCTGAAGGGGTTAATTTTTTAGCATTTTTAATTGGTTTATTACATATATATGTATATTTAGAAGTGAAGTAATTCAGAAATTGTGCAGTGAACCATAAACAGGTACAGTGGTTTAACTAAATCTCATTAGCTCCTGGTATCTCATTTTTGTACTTGAGTCTTCTCTTTTTTTAATCTAAATTAGAATAGCCATAGACCAGTGGTGGTCAACTTTCTTGATATGGTGAAGCCCTCAACATTATGAAAGGGCCGCACATTACATTAATTGAATATTCAGTGTCAGAGATAAAAGACACAACAGGATATAGTCAAAGACTATAGACAGGATACAAAATAGGGTCAGAGACTATGGGCATGGTACAGGAGATGATCAGAAACTACGGACATGGTACAGGAGATGATCAGAAACTACAGACATGGTACAGGAGATGGTCACAGACTGGGACCCTGGTACAGGAGATGGTCAGAAACTGCAAACATATTTTAAGAGATGGCCTGGGATTGCGGACATGCAACAGTTGACTTTCAGAGACTGTGAACATGCTAAAGGAGTTGATGGAGACTAGGGGAAATGCTTCAGGAGATAGTCATAGTCTGGAGACTTGAGATTTATTACATGAAACGACTAAAAATTATTGTTATAACAGGGCAATAGGGAAATAAAGACCAGTCTCTGCAGGGGCCCCAAGAACCACACAAAAAGTGCATGTGACCCCTGGGCTGCAGGTTGGGCACCAGTGCCAAAGACAGTTAGATATATGAAACAACAAGAAAATAAACAATCCGGCAATTTATTCATATTGTCGTTAGCAAACAAACATTACAGCAGATGAAAAATCATTATAATTTGCCTTTTGTCTCTGTTATTTAACATATAAAAATAAAAACACTTATCAAAAAGAAATATAAATACATACATAAAAATAAAATATGCTCTGTAAAATGTCCAGCATCCTTTTGGCTTATAAGTAATTACAAGCATTTTATGCTTAATTAGACAGTCAAAAAGACACCATATCCATGACATTGAGGTGCCATGGCTGGTACAGAATACAGCACTACCTATTTAGACATATAGGAGTATAAGTTCATACATGACCCAGTTAATGACTTGTCTAGTCAGTAATGAAGTGTCAGTGTTTCATTGGTGATATTTACAGAACTTGGCACAGAAGAATCACATAGAGCCAAAGAATGGACATTGCAGGTCTGTAAGCATTACTTGTCAGAGGTTTCACAATCACTGGAACATTTGATCTGCACAGATTGCAGTTTGATCCACAGTAGTCACAGGATGATATTTGACTCATGGTTAGGGAATTGTATGTTCTTGTTGCTGTCATTTCTGAAAGACAAAAAAGAAATATTATTTTTAAGAAATACACACATTCAGGGACATGTAAACCCTAACTGAATGACATGTAGGGTTCTATAAGTCGATGCTTTACTCAAGAGTCACACATTTCTCAATTGGATTGTCTACGGTGACAGTTGTTGCATATTGGGTAAAAACATTGGTAAATAGATCCCTTTGTTTGCTAAAACACTATATTTTAAACAATTACCACTGTTTTTCACTAGATACTTTATTTTATTTTATATCAACACTGCTGGTCTCCTGCAGTAACCTTGGGTGCACCCAAATTTTAATGCTTTATGTTGTAACAAAAATGATTTCACATGATACTCTTATACAATCCACAGTATTTTTGTGTTATATGATGCATTTTTCCTTGTGAAGTCCACAACAGTGACTTTTTAAATAATGAGTTCAGTTACAGGAACTAAACATGCAGACTACATATAATCATTCAGTAATCTTTGGATAGACATTTAAATTGAATGTTAGTGCAACTAAAAATGGCCAGATCATTTAGCTGTATATATTTACCTTTTGATGAAATTCATCTATGAAAGATCTTTCATAAACATGATTCCCTATATTCAGTGAATGTTTGCTAGAAAATCACACCTTTCTTTAGACCAATACTCTATGCCTATTAATTTACACAACAAGCAATGCTACCAAATTGTGATTAAAACACAAAAGAAATCAGTCTAACAAAACATTATACTGGTGGCACCTACAGTACCTCTTTTTAGTATTGACTTAAAACAGAATTTGTAGTGGGATTTTTATTAAACCCCTCATAATTATAAGTTCATGATCAGTGTACAAACATTCACAGTATCTGAGAAGTGTCTGGAAATCTTGAAGAATGCTGTAGAAGGGCTACCTGATAAAACATAACACATTTAAACAATTGGAAACCATATAAACTGCTGGGTAAGTGCTCTTATATTTTCTATTGGCAGTGTTTGTTAGGCATGGAAGCAGTTCTGAGCGGCTGCTGACCACAAAATTCTGCAATAGGCTTCTGAGGGGATTGCATATGAAAAGTTTACTAATGAAAACTTATCGTGTTGTCCAAAGAATCACCTTCCAATTGTAATCTCGCAGCACACAGAATGTGACTGGTTGTTCTGGGCCACAAGAAATGTTTTTTTCCGCTTTGGGCCACAAAAATTTTTTTTTTTTTCGCTCTGGGCCACAAGAAATGTTTTTTTTTCGCTCTGGGCCACAAGAAATGTTCTTTTCTGCACACCTCTATATATTGAAGTTCCTAAGTGACAACTTGAAAAAGGACCTGCCTGCCTGTGTACCATCAAATTTGTTTAAACTATACATTTCTGTAAGTTTAGCTTAAAAAAAGACTAAAAAAAGAGCATTAACTAGGACCTGCTTTTCTGTCTGTAAAAATGTTTGCAGCTTCTGTCTACCAAAAATGTGTGTGTGTTTTCTCTGTTTCCTTCTTATCTTTTTTTCCGTCACACTGAAAGGCCACATTTTATTTTGTGATTTATGTTATACCAATATTTAGGGTTTAACATTAAACATGGTGGAATACACCAGCCCTAAAACCTTCCTTCTTACCTGAATTGAGGGGTACTTTTCATTTTTTTTTTTCTTAATTTTTTACATTTTTTTTCTTAATTTAGCGCAGCTGTGCTTGTCTCCATGTGCACAACCACCTCATCCGTGTTATTGTTTACATGAAAATACTACAAGTCCTATATCCTACTGTTGCAATGTGTAGAAGGTGACAGCGATCCCTCCTGCCTCACCACTCTGTAGTTCAGCCTCACCTCTTCCAGCCAGGTCTGTAGCTCCTTATGGATTTGAGGCTGGGGGATAGCTTTGTAAGAACTGATCTTGGGTACAATGCTCTGCAGGTTTTAATCACTGCCAAATAATTATTAAAAGCAAACCAATCATGAGATCAGTGTTGCCGCATTTACTGTTTTTTGTAAAAGGTGGGCCTTTAAAGTTTAAAAAAATATATATATAATCTCAGAAATAATTCATTTGATAGCACCTACCTGGGCTGTAATAGTCATAGACTTTAATAACAGCATCTTCAGAACCTGCTACCATGGCAAAACGAACCATTGGAATTGATATACAAAGCTTATCATTGTTCAGCTGGGAAAAAAAATATATAGAGAGGATTGAATTTATTTATACACAAGAATATTTTCAAATAAAGACATTCCATTGTAGTTTATCATGATCTACTAAAAAGAGCACTGGTAGATTTTTCTCCACCAGAGCACATCTTCATACCATATAGCAGAAGAAGTACAGCCACCAACCCAGAGACCACAGATGTCATTTTATAGGCTCTAAAGGGCATTTGCCTCATCCACTGCTTTTTGTGTGCTACCAACATAGGTAATAGGTTAACTAAATTATATTAAACTATTTTTTCTAAAGCTGTAGTATTTTATGTTAAAAAGTGTACTAGCTATATATACTTGTGGCCCTTATATAAAGTGTCAAAAAAGGAACAGTAATTTTGAATGAGTGAATTTTTGTCAAAAGAGAAATACCGTGATGGAGATAGTTAAAGTGGTTGTAAAGGCTGAATGTTTTTCATCTTAATGCATTCTCTGCATTAAGGTAAAAAACCTTCTCTTGTCAGCTCCCTTCCAGCCCCCCCCCCCCCCCAAATACTTACCTTCCTAACAGCAGCAGCACTGCTCGCTCTCTCCCTCCTCATTGGACTCAGTGAAAGCAGGGGGAGCCATTGACTCCTGCTGCTGTCAATCAAATCCAGTGACAAGGGAGTGGGGGGCGGGGCCAAGCCACACTGTGTGTGTCAATGGACAAACACAGAGTGGCTTGGGATTGAACCCACGCATGTGCCACCATAAGAAGTGGCTTCCTATGTTGGTGCCTGGAGAAGAGGAGGAGCCTAGAGTGCCAGTGGGGGACCCCAAAAGAGGAGGATTGGGGCTGCTCTGTGCAAAATCTTTGCACAGAGCAGGAAACATATTTATTATTATTAAAAAAATAAGTTTTTAACTTTACAGTCACTTTAATGTTTATAGAATAATGCTTTTTTATGTCCTCTTATATACAGCATTTAACAGGCACGTCTGGCCATTTTCTGATTTAAATAAGATATATAATTAATTTATTTTTAAACTTACTGTGTCAAAATACAGATAAACTCTGTCTTTTTTTGGCTCCACCAGTTTCAGAGATGTTGGTCTGGTAAAATCTTCAGTTTTCAGTGTGAATCCACTCAGGAAACCAACATCTAGAAGTGCCATACCACTCTCATTTCCCGTTCCCTGGTAGCTGTGGACAGATACAAATGTATATACTGTAAATAATAAAGCAGCATTAAAACTCACATGACCATATATTAAGTAATAAAAATGGGTGCTCTTCCCTACCTTGTACATATGTCCACAGAGAGTACATCAATGCTGTTTGTATTTTCTTCCACATTTACATCTAATGTGAATGCTTCTGTCACTGGAGTGTTTCTTCTGCGCCTTGATAATGTCTTCCTATTGTACAGTACATTAAACTGTAATAAAATATCAAGAAACATGTCAGGTACTGTAATATAATCACAACTCAAAAAACAATATTTCAAAATGCATTCTCCTGTCAAAATATTTTTAATTATATGAAGCTCAATTCACAAAGCTTTAGTGCTGGTTCACACTGTAGCGATGTCCGACATCAGATGTGATTCGCACTGCAACGCAAATCACATGCGGTCTCTACGCGATGCGATTTCAGACATACAGAGGTGTGGCTGAATTTGCATCGAATTTGGACCAAGCTCGCATAGGACGCTTTTTTTGGTCCGCAGCAAAATCGGATCACATGGGTGTTCACACCCATGTGATCCAATTCCTGTCCGAATTTGCAGTTCGCACTGCAATACGCGAACTGATTTGGGGGTATCATTAACTTTTAATTGACACTCCCAGCATTTTGCACAGGGCAGTGTGAACTGCCGCCGGGAGACATGCGATGCGGGAACCCGCAGTGGATTCGCAGGGTTCCTGCATTGCTGCAGTGTGAATCGGCACTTAAAGTGGAACTAATGTTTTTCCATCGCAGACTGCGAGCACGGAGACTCTTTATTGCAGAAGATACATGCTCGTAATGTTCTCTGGCATGTACTGTAAACTGGGCTGCACATACACAGTTTAACATCGCTGGCACGGTCCCTATGTTTTGGGATGACTGAAACCTGTGCATGCGCAGGAGTGACATCATCCCATGCTGGCCAAGACAGTCAAAGATCGGTGCCTAGAAGAAGATGCCAGCGAGAGACAGGGACCGTTGAAGGAAAGGTAAGTTTATCTCTACTTTAACACAAGGATAAGGCTCCCTAAATTAGCCTTAGTGACCATAATATTCAAATTTAATTGGACTGCACTGCGCTTTTTTTTCAAATTAGTACTTATTCTGGTGTTGTGAATTGAGACTAATGTATGTAAATTGCTAACAATACAGAAATAACGCAAGAAGTTTGAAACATCCCTGACGAGCCTTACACCTACAAAAAAAAATCAGTGTTGCAGTCTGAGGGAGACAAGACTAAGGGAATGCTTTTTCCTGCCTGCAGCAGACTGATCTCATTTCAATCTAGGGAAAAAATCTGAAACTTAAAGTGGAGTTCCACCCAAAAATGGAACTTCCACTTTTTGGATTCCCCCCCCCTCCGGTGTCACATTTGGCACCTTTCAGGGGGGAGGAGGGAGCAGATACCTGTCTAATACAGGTATTTGCTCCCACTTCCTGGCATAGATCACTGCGGAGCCTGCGGTGACCTATGCCACTTCCGCCTGTGAGACACAGAATACAGCAGGGACCTGTGAGGACGCGCAGCGCGACTCGCGCATGCGCAGTAGGGAACCAGGAAGTGAAGAAGCACGGCTTCACTTCCTTATTCCCTTACCAAGGATGGCGGCGGCAGCAGCCGAGAGCCGAAGGACAGATCGGCTTTGGCTGCCGACACTGCGGGCTCCCTGGACAGGTAAGTGTCCATATATTAAAAGTCAGCAGCTGCAGTATTTGTAGCTGCTGGCTTTTAAAATTTTTTTTTCAGCAAACCTCTGCTTTAAGGGCTTATTTTTAATAACTAGAGCTACAGCATTTTTTAAAACGATACCATGGCTGTATGTGTGACATGTCGGCAAAATACAGTGCCTTGAAAAAGTATTCATACCCCTTAAAATTTTCCACATTTTGTCATGTTATAACCAAAAACTTAAATGTATTTTATTGGGATTTTATGTGATAGACGAACACAAAGTGGCACATAATTGTGAAGTGGAAGGGAAATGATAAATGGTTTTCAAAATTTTCTACAAATAAATATATGAAAACTGGGGCATGCATTTGTGTTCAATAATTCAATTGAGTCAATACTTTGTAGAACCACCTTTCGCTGCAATTACAGCTGCAAGTCTTTTTGAGTATAGTGAAATTTTTGCACATTCTTCTTTGCAAAATAGCTCAAGCTCTGTCAGATTGGATGGAGAGCGTCTGTGAACAGCAATTCTTGCCACAGATTCTCAATTGGATTTAGGTCTGGACTTTGACTGGGCCATTCTAACACATGAAAATTGCTTTGATCCAAAACATTCCATTGTAGCTCCAGTTGTATGTTTAGCGTTGTTGTCATGCTGGAAGGTGAACCTCTGCCCCAGTCTCAAGTCTTTTGCAGACTCTAACAAGATTTCTTCTAAGATTGCCCTGTATTTGGCTCCATCCACTTTTCCCTTTAACTCTGACCAGCTTCCCTGTCCCTGCTGAAGAAATGTTGTGATGGTTTGTTCAGGGTAATGTGCAGTGTTAAGTTTTCCACCACATATAACGTTTTGCTTTTAGGCCAAAAAGTTCAATTTTGGTCTCATCTAACCAGAGCACCTTCTTCCACGTGTTTGCTATGTTCACTACAATGTTTCGCGGAAACTGCAAATGGGACTTCTTATGGCTTTCTTTCAACAATGGCTTTCTTCTTACCACTCTTTAATAAAGGCCAGATCTGTGGATTGTGGAGTGCACGACTAATAGTTGTCTTGTGGACAGATTGTCCCACCTGAGCTGTGGATCTCTGCAGCTCCTCCAGAGTTACCATGGGCCTCTTGGCGGCTTCTCTGATCAATGCTTTCCTTGCCCGGCCTGTCAGTTTAGGTGGACAGCCATGTTTGGTAGGTTTGTAGCTGTGCCATACTCTTTCCATTTTTAAATGATAGATTGAACAGCGTTCCATGAAATGTTCAAAGCTTGCGATTTGTTTTTTAACCTAACCCTGCTTTAAATTTCTCCACAACTTTATCCCTGACCTGTCTGAAGTGTTCCTTGGCCTTCATAATGCTGTTTGTTCACTAAAGTTCTCTAACAAACTTCTGAGGGCTTCACAGAACAGCTGTATTTATACTGAGATTAAATTACACACAGGTGGACTCTATTTACTAATTAGGTGACTTCTGAAGACAATTGGTTCCACTAGATTTTAGTTAAGGATATCAGAGTAAAGGGGGCTGAATACAAATGCACGCCACACTTTTCACATATTTATTAGTAAAAAAATGTGAAAAACATTTATCATTTTCCTTCCACTTCACAATTATGTGCCACTTTGTGTTGGTCTATCACATAAAATCACAATAAAATACATTAACGTTTTTGGTTGTAACATGACAAAATGTGAAAAAATTTCAAGAGGTATGAATACTTTTTCAAGGCCCTGTATTTATGCAGATTTCTAAAGGTTACACTGGATTCACATATATGCGGGTCTGGTTTCTGTGCATAGTCCGGTATGGTTTCCATTCAGCGATTCAGGTGCAAATTTGACACTTAAATCGCACCTGAACCAGACTGAAAAACACACAGGACCCTCTTTTAATACGCACCGCAACCACCCCGCATATATGCGAACTGGCCCCATTGAAAGCCAGTCTGGTTCACATGTTATGTGAATTGGATGCGGTTTATAATGCATCCAATTCGCATATATGTGAACCGAATTTTAACTGAAATGCTTAAATGCAAAAGATGAAAAAATACAAAAACTGGGCAACAAGTTACAAATGATCTTACCTGTACAATAGCCACTCCTCTTCCAACAGCAGTGGCATTGACTGACAAAGGTCTGGAGACTTTAATCTAATAGATAAGGAAAATACCAGAATATTAAATCACAAACAAAATAAATCAAGTTTCAGGGGACAAATGAACAGGCATGTGAGCACATACACTAGTTGATAATTTAGAATGTATTTACATAATGTAGAAAAATCATAACATTCTATTTACTGTAATTAAAATGCATCCCTACCTGCTGACTGTGTAGCAAAAGTAAATTGTCATTGGTGATAAAAAATTGTTTTGGAATTTTCACAGTTGAACCAGAAATAGACACAGTAAGCGATGTATCCTTAGGGGCAAATAGCTCCAAAGCCTTGCACAGAGCCTGCAGGGCCACAATTGTATCCTGTAAAGTCATAAGAATGAAATATTTAGCATATTATGAATAAAAAATGTCTGGTTTTAAACTTGCACACCCAAATAAAGTGATTGTAAAGGATTTTTTAACCACTTCAATACAGGGCACTTATACACCTTCCTGCCCAGACCAATTTTCAGCTTTCAGTGCTGTCGCAGTTTGAATGGCAATTGCGCAATCATACAACACTGTACCCAAACTAAATTTTAATCATTTTGTTCCCACAAATAGAGCTTTCTTTTGGTGGTATTTGATCACCTCTGCGGATTTTATTTTTTGCTAAACAAATAAAAAAAGACCGAAAATTTTGAAAAAAATAATAATAGTTTTGCTTCTATTTCTGTTAAAAATTTTTGTAAATAAGTAAGTTTTCTCTTTCACTGATGGGCACTGATAAGGTGGCACTGACAGGCACTGATAAGGCGGCACCGATGAGGTGGCACCAATGAGCGGCACTGACGGGCACTGACGATGGGCACTGATATGCGGCACTGATGGGCACTGGTAGGTGGCACTGATATGCAGCACTGATGGGCATTGGTAGGCGGCACTGATGGGCACTCATGGGTGGCACTGGTGGGCACTGATAGGCAACACTGATGGGCACTGAAAGGCTGCAAAGATGGGTTCTTATGGGTGGCATTGATAGGCGGCACTGTTGGGCACTGATAGACGGCACTGCTGGGCACTGATGGGCATTGATAGGTGGCACTGCTGGGCACTGATGGGCACTGATACGTGGCACTGATATGAGGCACTGATAGGCATCCCTGGTGGCACTGGCAGTGGTGGGCATTGTGAGTGGGCACTGATTGGCAGCTGCCTGGGCATTGATTGGCAGCTGCCTGGGCACAGATTAGTATTAGTATTTCGGTAATTGTTTATGAACTTGCAGAGGGTTTTTTTTTTACCTTAATGCATAGAATGCATTAAAGCGTTTGTTACCCCAACACTTCATATTCCTGATATGTGCCTGTTGTATTGTGTACTTGTATAAGAAAGTATTCTGTTCTCTTTGTATTGCTTCCTTTATGTGAAATCCCTGGTATTCCTACTAGTCCCCCTGCTTTCCTAGTTTTTTTTTTAAACTGACCACACTAAGCAGGAGAGCACACCATGGTCAGTTTAATAGCTATGCTGGGAAATCAGCCTGCTCTCCTCCAATGATCAGACTTGTCCTGACACCCCCCGCTGCACAGCCATTCACTAGGAAGCTCAGTGTGCTGCTACTTCTCCTCCCCCAGCTCTTACGCAGCTGGGGGAAGAGAACAGAAAGAATGCGATCACTTATAAAAAAGGTAAAAAAGGTATTTATAATTTTTTTTTATATCTATACAAAAATATTTTGCCATTCATTTCTATTTTAAACTGAATAAGTTGTTTTACAAGGTGATCATATACAATCATTTTAAGGTACAAAAAGGTTTAGACTGTAGAACCACTTTAAGACTTTCGATATCTCTCAGCTCTTTGACCATGTTATTGCTCTCCTAATATAAATGAAAGCATATCTAAACCCAAAAATGGTAATACATTGCAGTGTATCATTTCTTAGGTGTGTGTGGCTGCATTTGTTGTTTTTAGGATTTTTTTTTTTTCATTTTTTTTTTGCCTTGTGATCCAGCTAAAACACAATTCCTGTCTTACGCTACACTCATAGCTACACTCATTGCTCTACTGTAGCTATGAAGAAGCAACTTGGCCACCCTAGGACAGCAGCATTGTCAGCCTGTGGAGAGGGAAGTGTTGGATGTACTAGAAGATTTCAATGGCTTTTGTGTAAGTAGCAAATTAAAGCTGAACTCCAGCTAACACTTTTAGGCTGGGTTCATACCTATGCAAATTGGATGTGGGTTTTTGTGGCATCCAATTCGCATGACAGGAGATTGTGACCGACTCTCTGTGGAGCCGGTTCACATATCTCCGGTGCGGCTCCAGAGCGGCTTGCACAGGAACGCTGTGTGTCTTTGGCTCCGTTTCAGCACTGAATTCAGGCAAAAATTCATCCCTGATTCGTCCCTGAAATGGAGAACAGGGATGCACCGGACCCCTGCTGGGAGCCGCATCCGTCGCAGGTGTGAACCCAGCGTCAAAGAAGTTTTAGGATCAGTTTTTTTTAAATTTCAGGATAAAGTTTTTAACTAAATGAATAAAAGCCGACAGACTCCATCCTAAAATTTTTTTTTTTTTTTTTTTTTTTTTTAGACCTTAGTTGCAATTTAATTTACATTTTTACCTGAGTTGATTCATAGCCCCCAAGAGAGCTCTTTTGTTGGGTCAGCCATTTTAGCACAGGAAGAGCATCTGAAAACCTCCTCTGTTCAATAAAGGAAAGCAAGGCATAAGCTGTAGTTTCAATATCTGTTGTTCTTGGCTTCCAGTAGTAATTGGTTGTTGCAGATGGTGAAGACCAGAACTTCAGATCTCCTAAAGAGTGAAATAGTTTTGCACAATGTTAGTACTCTTTGTATTTAATAATACATAGCTGGAGTAAAAGCGTTAAAACACACAAACATGCACACATTCAGGCATTTTGCATGAGCTGTGAATTGTATTCCAAGCTAATGTAATTCATCTAATTCTGAATACAGTAGTAAGGGATTTGAAGCTCTGCCGAGTTTTTATTGCTATCTTTTTACACATAGAGGAGATTTCTCCTAACATCTTATCACAATTACAAATATTTTCTGACCTGGAAATGAGATGAAATCCCCCAGCAATAAAAGTCTGACAGAGCTTTCCTTCCACACTTTAATAAAACACTTCCCTTTAGAAAAGCTTTCCCTCACTTCCTGTCCTGGTGACTGAAGGCTAATCAGGAACTGAAAGATTCTACCAAAAAAAAAAGCACCCGATGGGCCCTGGGACTTTTATGTTAGTTCATATTAGGTAGTGAGAGGAGAAAACCCATTGAGAGAGCTCAATGGCTAAGGTTAGGCTGCTCACAAGAGACAAGGATACCCTCCAGTGGCTACCCAGCAGGTTACTGGAAAAAACATGTACCAATAGAAGGAGTGCTGGACCAAATGGCAGGAGCGTCAATTTTGGACCAAGTTTTCTTCTATTGGTAGATGTGTTTTCCAGGAACTGTAAGATGACAGCAGATGGAAAAGTACATTAAAACCAGTTCTTGTATGAATTAAAAAAGGAACTCTGGTTTATTTATTTATTACAGGTATTGTATATTGTACATT
Source organism: Aquarana catesbeiana (assembly GCF_042186555.1). Taxonomy (NCBI): domain Eukaryota; kingdom Metazoa; phylum Chordata; class Amphibia; order Anura; family Ranidae; genus Aquarana; species Aquarana catesbeiana. The sequence goes on along the minus strand of NC_133327.1, from coordinate 311,002,115 downwards.
GAATATTGTACATTCACACCAGCCCCTGCCTTTCAGACAAAATCTTTCCAATAGTTTTTAATGGCAGAGTTCATATCTCTTAATATATATCCTGTTAAATCATTTTGTCTCACTGTCTGAATCTGGGAGGGTTGCTAATGGAAAAAAAAAATGTAATCTTCAAATTTAAGCTACCAAAAAATTTTGATGTTTGGGTTCACATTGGAATAAGGTCATTGGGGGTCTGAGTAAGCCATGTTTTTCCATGCACACCAAGTAGATGTATGCTGAGGAAATCTGACCATGTTCTACAGGGAATGATTGTTGTAGGTATGGATGACCCAAAAAAAATTTTGATTTTGTTTCTTTTTTTTTACAAATGTATATGTGGTTTATGTTTTTTACCAATTAATATATAAACAGGCCTTCACATGTTCTTATGTAAGTAGTCCACAAATGCAGTAAACACAGTGCTTATCTGTATGTTTATAATTCTCCTAATACTAAATGTAGAGTTAAGTAAGATTCCAGCTATACAATGTGAGCAGCAATCCATCAGAAATCAGTTTAGAGAGGACTGATGATACTGAATTTCTGATTACCTTCTGTAACTTACTGCACACAGCTGCCCTTTCAACCAGTCTGAGTGAGGAGATGGCAACAACCGTAATACATATAATACAAGTGGCATTTCTAATGAGCGATTTTGCTATTCTGTAACAAGGCAAGTATATTAAAAAAAAAAAAGATTGCTAATGTGTTCACTACTGAAGGGTTGTTGTCCAATCCAACTTCTGAATACAATAATAAAAAAAATATAGAGTAGAAACAAAAAATTAGCAACCACCCTTATTGCAGCTTATTGTACTAAACACACATATATCCACCCAAAGGTCTTAAGTGGCTTTTCCATTCAGAATAAAGTAAAAAAAGACTTTGTATAAGGTACTTATTTCAATACAATTTACTATATGTATTTACCTGCAGTGATCGCCATTGAATTGAGCTTGTCCAGGGCAGCCTCTGCTTTGGTGCTGTTAGCCAGTGTTAAGGCATATGCAACAACTGACAATGTATAGGTAGTGGGAATTCCTTCATCAAATTTATTTTCAATATATTGAACAGCTTTCTGAATGTTTGTGTTGTAGAGTTGCTATAAGAAAACACAAAACAATGAATTGTCACAATAAGAAAAATGTATATCAGTCTGTAACAGGGACGGTACTGTTATTTACTTACAACAAATCATTGTGAATAAATAATCTCAAACAGATGAAAATATAATAGGGTGATAATACAATCCAGTGCATAAAAACAATCTAACAATAAAACTAAATCATGTCAAGATAATTTCATATGGGAATATATTTCTCATTTACCTAAAAAAAGTTCTTCCAAGCGTATGTGCATATAATACTTACCCTGTATTTTTTATCCTCCAAAAGTGAGGTCAGTATGTAGGCAGTCAGTGTGACTGGACTGTCCACTCCTCCTTGAAGTTTCTTGTCTATCACCTCCCCAGGCTCAACAAATACACCAGTGGTCATATTCTGGTACTGGACAAACCACAGCGCTATGTCATCTAAGACTGAGGGACTTATGTATATAAACTTCCGAGCCTGAAGGAAGCATCTAAACACAAAAGCTGAGAGCCTGGAAAAAAAAATACAGAGAGAAAATTAAGAATATATTAATATATACTGTATAATGAAAAAAAAAATAACGTTAAAGAGGAGCTCCAGTCAAATTTGTAAAAATTTAAAGTCAGCAGCTACAATAACTAAAAGACTTTTAATAAACAGACACTCACCTGTACCAGGATCCAGCGCTGTGCTCTCCCGGGCCGTTATCGCCACCCGTCTTCAGTCCCCAGCATGTTAACTGTGGGCACCCGGCTGTGACAGCTTGTGGCTTCACAGCCGAGTGCCCACTGAGGATACGGGAGCCGCATTGCGCATTGTGAATGGTCCAGAAGTATTTTGGGACCTGTGACATGTCCCAGAAGACTTGGAGGAGGGAGGGAGAGGGGAGGATAACTCAGATCACCTGGTCCCCCCCCCCCAAAAAAAAGAGCCATTTCTTAAAGAGGAGCTTGAGAGGAGGCCTTAAAGTGGAACGTCCCCTTTTGGATAAAGCTCTGCTTTAAAAATACAGATGAATAAATTAAAGCAGAACTATAGGCAAAACTTTTTTCTTTTTTTTGGATGGAGAAAGGGAGGATTATAACCCCTGTCAGATTTTTTGACATCTGAGTCCCATTGAGGAGATTTACCTTTATTTATTTATTCATAGCCAAAATAGGGAAAGGAAATCCCTGGAATTTAAGGGAATCTTTTGGGGCACTCCAGGTCACCAGACTTAATGTGCCATTGAAAAATTTCCCCTCTATTACTTTTCTGGGGACGATCCGAAATTTGGGACTTGCTTTCACTTTCATTGATAATGGTAAACAGGACAAATCAAGAGGTGAAACTCTCTAATGGGGACACAGACAGCAATAAAAACTGACAGGTGTTCTAATCCCTCTCCCCTCTATCCAAAACTAAAAAAAAAAAATGTTGCCTTTAGTTATACTTTAAGCATAAGTTTACAATCAACATAGTTTTAACTGTAAGTGCAATATTATCACACATAGATTAAGACATTAAGATGCATAAAATATTGTACCACTCACCATGTGCTTCCAGAGGAGTCAGCATTTCCAAAAGCACTGAAAGAACCATCAGATCGCTTATATGTTAATTCCTTTTGGTAACCTGCAAAGAATACATCCATTGCTTTATTTTCCAGGCAATTAGTGCTATTACACAATTTAAATTGCTACTCCAGGAATTTACAATTTTCTTCCATGTAATCTAATCAAGAAACTGGTGTTTGTTAAAATGTACCATGGGCCATGACCATTTTGTTGACAGTCTCTGCCAACTGATCCATCTTCCCATTTCTGACAATTTATCCTAGATGTGATATCCACGCTTAAGTGGCTATTTTCTTGTTTCTGATGATCATTGTAGTGTATTATTTTTTTCATAATCATCATAAGCACCATATAGTCCATCACTTCTGCATCCCCTGCCTCCCTGCTGGCTACAGACTGAGAAACAAGAATGGCACCTGACCACTTTTTTGTGTGTTACATCACAAGTCACTGTAATTAAATAATAATTGTATGTTCATGCACTGAGATGTGCTTGTACTACCACACAGACAAGCTTGCTGCTCCCCTTAAGCACCAATATGTGCTTCAAACGTGTAGACCTCATTATGGCTAATTATATGCCAGCTCCAGTCTGCTAGTGACCCAGACTTTTTCAGACTGTAACTTTTATATCAAAGTCACTGCTGACTATAAAATATATTCATGGTATTTTACTCATCTACATTAATTTATCTGAGATGTTAAGGTTTTAAGATGTTTTCAAGGCAATTGTGATTTTACCTGTATGCATGAAGTCTATGGATCTTGCTCTGATATCTTCAGTTATCTTTTTAGATGCAATTAAATATTGTAGAATATATATATTTGGTGCAAAGTGGATCATGTTTTGCTCTCCACATCCATATGGCAGTTGGATAAGTGACTCAAGACCATTAATTGAAGGCACAAGAGGATCCCCTAAGTAGAAGAAAACACAGCACTTGAATTTCATTATCCATAACTTATGCACATGGTCAACGGTTGCCTCACAGGACACACGAGAATGTGCTTTGCTTATTCTCTCAGGCAAATCATATACTGTAAGCACCGAAAATTGTTCTTTCATGCCAGAATCTCCTGTCCCAGGTAACACTAAATGTTGCCTTTTATTATTAAATATTTATCAGAACTATATATCAGCAACACATGTTCATTATTCAGCCTTATAAAAATTAAATATAAAAACTATCATCAATAAACTATTTTACGGTGTTAAACTTATAAAACCAACCAATATCCCTGTAAAGCTATATTATGGCCCAGGCTGTATGGTTATCCTATGCATAAGTGATTTCTGCAATTGTTTTGTACAAACTTCAACCCTTCACCAAAATGATTACATATTTACTACACGAAAATGTACTACTAGGACAGCATGTATAGAGCTCCTATTAGCCTATGAAGTCCACCAAGCAAGACCAAGGAATAGCAGATGAAATAACTACGGTATGTTCCATCCATGCAGAGTTTTTTCTTCATGGCTTTTTCCCCCTACATTTTATAGCTAGAAATGAGTTGGAGAGATGTAGCAGAGAAAAGGAAAGCATTACATGTTGTGCTTTGGTGATGTCCATTTTACTCTGCTGCCCATGACAGTCTTAAGGTAAATGCGGCACTTATTATTATTATACAGGATTTTAATAGTACCAACAGGTTGCATAGCGCCTTACAGAATAGAAGGAAACAGAACAGTTACAATACAATTCAATACAAGTGGGATCTGAGGGCCCTGCTTCTTAGAAGTCTAAAATAAAGGGTCAAGTGATACAAAAGGTAATAATTGTTTGGAATGAGCTGATGGAAAAAGTAAAAGTACAGTTTACTAGTGGGTGGTATAGGACTCTCTGATAAGGTGGATTTTAAGGGATTGCCTAAAGGCTGAAAGTGTAGGAGATAGCCAGACAGGTTGGGGTAAGGCGTTCCAGAGTATGGGAGAGGCTTTAGAGAAGTGCCTATGTTACAAAGAGGCATGTTCATAAAGAATTTTTATGAATGAAAAGATGTTAAAAACAGTGTCAGGACTATGGATTGTTCTGGTCGCACATACATCAGCCTCACTTTAGGTACTAAAAACATCTGTTGTCCTTTGAACATTTGCTGACTAACTAATTTATGATGTGTACATTACCCAAATTATTAATACAGCAAATCTTGCACTCAAATTTGGACAAATGTCCATCAAATCTGACTAATTCATCAAAAACACAGCTGACAAAATCATTCATCAAAAGGAGCTAGTGTTAACACCATAGTTGACCAGAGCAATACTTACCAACCACTGTAACAAATGCTTCCTCACTGCCTTGTACCACATCACTCGGAAAATTGAATGAGAAGTACTTTGATACTGTTTGAGTTACATTTCCAGAAGCTGTGAGGTCAAACAGTTCTGTCTGTGTATAAAAGTACTTAATTCCTTCAGCCTAAAAAGAAAAAATGTTAATATAACATGTTTAGCAGTAGTGGGAGGAGAAGCAGCGGTGCTAATATAACATGTTTCAAACTTTGTAAACAAAGGTTATCCGTGTGTCTTACATGGAGGGCTGCTTTGTGGGATAGTACTGGTTTGGGCAGGCTGAGGAACCCATGTCGAAATTAACTTTAACCTACAACCTGATTGACACACAATTTATACCAGCAATTATAACATCCATTTTTATTACTGCTCTGTTTGGAAAGACTGTGATAAACCACTGTCTCCAGAAGTTGCTAGGGGTTCCTTGAGCAATGAGCAATTTCTGCCTCGCAGATAAGTTTCCACTGAGACCATTGATCTTTTTTAGCTATCTGTAAGGGCGGGGGGGTATTTTTCCCAATGACCATGTGTTGTAGATATATTAATCTTTAACAGGGCTCCTCTGAGACCAGAAAGTTATTTTAAGGGTTCCTCTGTGTTGAAAAGGTTGAGAAAGGCTTCTCTAAATGGATGCTGCCATATCACAAGCAACTGTGTGAGTGCTGACATTCTTGAACAGTCACCACTGGCATTTTTCCATGTATTTTGTTAAAAACCTTTCTAATTTGAGTTGAATGTGTTTGTGTGCATGAGAATAATCTGTGGTGTCATTTATTTATATGGTCCTGCTACTCTAAACAATGCAAATCCATAGCTCAGCTTTCCTGTGCCCTCTGCAGAAAATGTAAATGCAGTGACTGGTAACAGACAGTCACACAAATGTGGAGAGGGAGGGCCTCAGGAAAACAGGTCACAGGAAGGGTTGTGGTTATGGACCAAGGAGGTTGAACAAGTTTATTTTAACCACTCCAATACAGGTCACTTTCACCCCCTTCCTGCCCAGGCCATTTTTCAGCTTTCAATGCTGTCGTACTTTGAATGACAATTGCGCGGTCATGCAACACTGTGTACCCAAATTTCATTTTTTCATTAATTTTCTTCACACAAATAGAGCTTTCTTTTGGTTGTGTTTAATCACTGCTGGGTTTTTATTTTTTACAAAATAAAAAAAAAAAGACCGAAAATTTTGAGAAAAAAAAAAAGTTTTTCCTAGTTCCTGTCAGTAGATTTTGTAAATAAGTAATTTTCCTCCTCCACTGATGTGCGCTGATGAGGCTGCACTGATGGGCACTGATAGGCTGCACTGATGGGCACTTAAGAGGTGGCACTTATCGGCACTGATTAGGTGGCACTGATATGTGGCACTGATGAGCACTGATAGGCGGCACTGGTGGGCACTGATAGGTGGCACGGATAGGCACCACTGATGGGCGGCACTGATGGGCAGCACTGATGAGCAGGCACTGATGGGCACTGAAAGGCAGCACTGATTGGCATCACTAATGGGCACTGTTGGTGTCACTTATGGACACTGATTAGTGGCACTGATGGGCACTAATTGGTGGCACTGATGGGCACTGGGTGGCTTTTAAATAATTGAGAACACATACAAATATATTCAGTGCATTCAGAATTTAGAATATAATATTCAATTTAATGCATGCTTTAACAACTAAAAACAAAGCATTGGATATAAACATATGCATATGTATATTTAGTTCAACTTGACGTTTACAGTACATTTCTAAGTTATATTCATGATGTTACATACCTTAACTAGAATACTCTGGGTTAAAACATCTGAAGCTGTTTTTGATTCTGCTTTAACTGTGAGGGTGATGTTACCAAGTTTATTTGGCTCTACTGGAAACAGAACAGTTGTTACATCTTCTCTTGGAACTATTACATTCTGTTGGCCAGCTACCGTAGGTGAATAATTATTATTATAAGGTGCAATTATATTGAAGGCGATGTTATTTTCCAAAGTGACTAGAACCTGTAAACACATGAAAAACATTTATTATTCACGTTGTATTTGCCCTTTATGCTCTACATAATACACACATGCAATACAGATCGGAAACCAAGAATTAATATGTTTGTACATGTTTTGTGATTTTTTTTTAATTCATAGCTACTGTATATTTTCTCATGGTTGAAATATTAGATTAAAGCAGAACAGTTTTGAATTAGTTGCTTGTGCAGCTTCTCTTATAAATGTATGCGAATTTTGCTTATATTTACCTAATGTTTATTGGTTCATGTAACTTCATAAGAATGATAAATAAGCTACAATTGATCTTCTTCTGAAAATGCAGGTTTCCTGGATATTATGCTGATGACCCAGAAGAAGTATGCAGGTCAGAATTTCAATTTATTACTGACTTCATTGCCTATTTATGTAATGAAGCAAAGGATCAGTATGACAGATGATTTGCTTTTTCAGAAAGATGTCAGCATACTTCTTCACAGGTTTCATATACAGCTAAATTATGAGATTCATGCCTTCCCTACTTTTCACTTTCCAATTTTCTACTTCTAACATTTCCTGTTTTATCCATTATTATGTAAAGTTGATAGAATTTTATTTCATTGAAATAATAACATAACAGATTGAGTAATCCGTCTGCATCAACAACTGCTATAAAACATAAATAATTAGTCTTTTCGCAATTTATATTCTTTCCCTCTACCAGATGTCTGCAAAGTCCCATAATTCCATTCTACATGAACATTTTGTTATTTATTTATATCTTTGTAAAATACACCCAACAAGGATTAGGCAGGCGGGATTAAAGCAAATATTCAAGAAATAATACAAGTGGGAACTCCATACCTGTACGTCTTCATTTAAAGAATTTTTCAAGGTAACTTCCAAAATAAACTGTTCCCCTCTTATGACAGAAAAAGGCATATTCAATGAAACCACAAACGGTTTGAATACTGATATCTGTAAAATCAAGGAACAAAATATATATAAAAGGAAATAAATACATGGGGGTATGGTAATGAACAACGTGTGGAAGGAAGTCAACCAGGGAACAGGGTCATCAGCACTACTACTGTATATGTCAGAGCTTGCTCAATAAGAATGATCCAATATTCAGTTTTAATTATATTGACTGCAAGCTACAGCAGATGCCTGCACTTCATACTTTTTTTAAGTGTCAGTAAACATGTCAATGCCAACTAATCCAAGCTGATCCCTTTTTTATTAAAACATCATGAAACTGCAAAGAAAATAATTACCTCAGCAGGTTCCTCGGCTACTCCCAGTCCAAGATTTTCAGAAATAACAAAAGCAGTGGCCACATAAGTGGTATTCACATCAGGTACAGTTAGTGGAAAACTAGATTGCAAGCTTGAGCTGTAAAAAAAAAGTGAACTTAATTTAATTATTTAAAGTACAGTAAATTAGTACTATATGTGTAACAAAGTGACACCTTAGAGCAAGAAATATGTGGTGCATGTTTTTATCTTAATGAGATAACCCCAGTGATTTCTGATCCCCTACTAAATGCCTGGACTTCTCTAATTTGGGGGTAAGAGCTGTCCTCCTGGAGCTAAACCTGCCATTCAGTAACAGTACCTCTATAGCAAGTAAAGGTGCCCTCATTGCTTAGTGAATGGATGGATAGATAAGTGGGCATTAGCTTGGGAGTAGGTTTCACTCCCAAGGCAAATATGTACAGGTCCTTAGTTACAGACCTGGATTCATAGTCATAGACAGAGGATTTGGTATTAAAGCTGTAGGCAAAACAAAGTTATTGATGTTACTCAAGAACTTTTATTGTAAAAGTTTACAAAGAATGACAGGTTCACTCTAACATACCTTATGTTGGTCTCCAACCAAATCCAAATGATTGGAAATACAGATTCATCTTGTCTTGGAGTAATCTTAGTCCTCCTTGCAGCACGAGGAGCTAAAACTAAAATTAATAAAATGGTCTTTAAAAATATTTAGCTCTTTAGAAATCTCAAAAAAAGTTTGAAGTACATTAAAGAGACATTACAGTAGTGTCACCCCATACCCACTGCTTGTTAATTAGGCTTTGACTATTCCATTTTCTTTATTAATACAGTAATTAAAATGCATCATTTGCTTTTATTTTGTTTCATGCTTTGTCACATTTGGCATATACTGTGTTTCGGTCTCTTACTTAAGGTATCCATAGACACTAGATTGTGGTCAGACGTGTAGGCACATTCTGATCCCCCTTAGACACCTGAATATGTTGGCAGAGGCCTAAACGCAGACAGCTTGGGTGACCTTTTTGTATTTAGCCTTTGCAGAAGGAAGTGGCAGGCACACTGAAGACACACCGTCACTAACATTTCAACATCCGACAAGGCCCTTAGATGCCCTGTCGGATGTTGCCTGCAAGTACTTCATAGACATTAAATGAAGGAGCAATAGATCTTAGATACATTTATATAAACACTAGTCAGCTTGAAATATTATACGTATACCATATGTAGTTATAAAGTTGTGATCTTTAATGTTAATACAGACTAATACCCTTATGCTATGTGTGTCTTTCAGGTGAATGACATGGGTATGAAGCCAACATAACATAAACCCATACATCTGTATTAAGCATTTAAATGCACATTTACATTGTAAGATGTAATTGAAATGCTTATGCTGCGTACACACCATCGGAATTTCCGTCAAAGAAAGTGTGATGGGAGCTGTTGGTTGGATATTCCGACCATGTGTATGCTCCATCCAATTTTTTCTGTCTGAATATCCACCAGCAAAAGATTGAGAGCTGGTTCTCTATTTTTCCGACGGAAAAAGTTCTTGACGGAAATTCCGTTCGTCTGTATGCAATTCCGCCGTGCAAAAAAACACGCATGCTAGGAAACAATTCGACGCATGCTCGGAAGCATTGAACTTCATTTTCTCGGCTCGTCGTAGTGTTGTACGTCACCGCGCTCTTGACGGTCGAAAGTTCGGAGAACTTTTGTGTGACCGTGTGTATGCAAGCCAAGCTTGAGCAGAATTCCGTCGGAAAAACCATCCAAGATTTTTCTCACGGAAATTCCGCTTGTGTGCACGGGGCATAATATGTTCTAGAGGCAAATCCGAAATATTACATTTGCTTGCATTTTCCTTATATTAAGTATTGAATACAAACTTACAGGGTGGTCTTGGTCTATAAACTTCAGCATTAGTCAAACCAAATGGAGCACCCTGTTAAGAAAGATTATAGAGTAGTAAACAAACTGAATGGATCTAGTATAGTTATTAGGCTATCTTTACAGTAAAACACTTATGGACCAGTACCTGGGACATACTGTAAGAGTAAGGGGGTAGCAATAAAACATAACATTTACAATTTAGGTTCAATTATTTTTGCATTACCACCTTTTTAGACTAATGTCTAAAGCAACGGAGATGAAGAGAGAGAGAAGGTTAAAGCTAATTTATTAAAGGCAAGAATTTGGAAGCAGTGTGTTCTGACGCATATTGTTTATACGATTTGTAATTCTGTTCAGTTTGTTTTTTGATCCAGGTACCTCTGACAGAGAGCACAGTCAGGTCTGTGGCCTCAGTTTCAACTTTTTGTAGGTGCTTTTACAGCCAAACAACTGCCTAGAAAGCTTGCTTGATTTAATTTGTGAATGAATAGAGTTGTGATTCAACATTTGGTTTGTGTGCCTGCCATGTTGTTGAAGCACCATAAGTAGTCAATCAGAATGAAGAACAAATACTTTTCAGACATGTATAAAGACATGCAATAGTCTGCCAAATGGCCTTTGAAGCTGGTTACAGGAAATAATCCAGGGGATTTATTTACTAAAGGAAAATAGGCTGTTTACTTTGCAAGAGAATTTGCACTTTGCAGGGGAATTTTCCCCAGATCTTATGTGGTGACATTTCACTTTGCAAAGAGTTCCTAATCATGTGCATGGAATTAAAAAAACAGCATTCTACTTGTCATGATTGGACGATGGAAGTCAACAGATCTTTGCCGTATTTACTAAGCTCTGGGGGAAATCCCTTGAAAAGTGCACAGTCGTTTTGCCTTTGGTAAATCAACCCAAAGAAGTCCCCACATGGAGGATACCCTCTGCGCAGCAACCACTTTAAAGAAGGGTTAATTTCACTGTTACCAAGAGTTGCAAAGGCTTTCTGAAATGCCTAGTAGACACTAAGAAAACAGTGACTAAATGCCCTACAAACAGTGAAAATTCATTATCTCCATTGTTAACACAGCATAAACCTAACATTTTCTGATACACAATTAAAGTGTCATTAAACTCACATCATAAAAAGCTGTCAGTACATGCTGTATTACATGCTGTTCATACTTACTCACTCACTATGGGATTTATTTTCTGTGTTCTGCAAAAAACCTGGTTGATCCTACTGTTCACTGTTCCTCCCTCCTTGTCTGCAGCCTGAGATGGTGTAGACCAGCCGTTGCCACATTTACTGAGCATGCTTCAGTTTTAGTTCCCTTCTAAGCTGTTCATTTTCTCCTTTTTCTTATCTGTGCAACCCACATGACTATAGAGTCACGTAGGCATATACACAATGGTAAATTACAGCCCAGTCCCTCCCTCCTCCTCAATGCCCACCATAAAGCTAAACGCTATTAGAGCAGGATCATACATGTTAATTAATGGAGGCATCACCTCCCTGTAATTCTAAGCACATACAAACGATATACACAGGTTGGATGGGCATGAAACAGGCTGTGATTGGCAGAACCTCCCCCTAGATAGCACACACCATGTTTTTGCACAAAAATAATAAAGATTTCAGTTCAAATACATATTTTTATGATGATTTAAAAAAAAAATAACTGATATTTATTCTGTATATTTTCTCTGTATTCCATTTTTTTAATATGTGACCAGCAGCAGAGGACAAGAAGCTCCTTTTTTAAAATTAAAATAAATACAGTGCCATCATCCATATCCATATCCATAAAGAGAAGAGATAATGTAAATTAAACAGTGTGTTTTGTCACTTTAAGTGACTGGTCAAGGACCAAAACCCAACCTTCTGACCGGACAATAAAAGCAGCAGTGCACTAATCACGTTACACTCATGCTCATGTCCATAGTTTCAAGCCAAAGCAATATAACCCCAACTGAGCTCTGACCCTCCCTCTGTAATTAGTTGCAGTTCAGAGGATAATAGAATAGTAAAATGAAGATTTAATGCTTGTAATGTTGATGTCAGTGTTTGTAGTACTTACCATATTATATGAATTTAGCTCCTGATAAACCTAAAAAGAAAAACAGATCACTGGTTTAGAGCAAGAATCTAAAACCTATTTGGGAAAAAAAGATAAATACAATCAATATATATATTTATATATATATATATATATATATATATATATATATATACAGTATCTCACAAAAGTGAGTATACCCCTTACATTTTTGTAGATATTTTCTTATATCTTTTCATGTGACAAAACTGAAGAAATTACACTTTATACAATGTAAAGTAGTGCGTCTACAGCTTGTATAACAGTGTAAATTTGCTGTCCCCTCAAAATAACTCAACACACAGCCATTAATGTCTAAACCGCTGACAACAAAAGTGAGTATATACCCCTAAATACCCCTAAATACCCCTAAATAAAAATGTCCACATTGGGCTCAAAGTATCAATATTTTGTGTGGCCAGCATTATTTTCCAGCACTGCCTTAACCCTCTTGGGCATGGAGTTCACCAGAGCTTCACAGGTTGCCACTGGAGTCCTCTTCCACTCCTCCACGACAACATCTCGGAGCTGGTGGATGTTAGAGACCTTGCACTCCCTCACCTTCCATTTGAGGATGGCCCACAGATGCTCAATAGGGTTTAGGTCTGGATACATGCTTGGCCAGTCCATCACCTTTACCCTCAGCTTCTTTAGCAAGGCAGTGGTTGTCTTGGATGTGTGTTTGAGGTCGTTATCATTTTGTAATACTGCCCTGTGGCCCAGTCTCTGAAGGGAGGGGATCATGCTCTGCTTCAGTGTGTCACAGTACATGTTGGCATTCATGGTTCCCTCAATGAACTGTAGCTCCCCTGTGCCGGCAGCACTCATGCAGCCCCAGATTATGACACTGTATATATATATATATATATATATATATATATATATATATAATAAAAACAGTGCTTAAGCATTATTACAATGTTTAAAATACTATTTATACTAGTGCTACCCTTATCTGGCCCTTTCCTATCTTTATTATATAAGAAATGATTATGAGATGTTGTAGAGTAAAATAGTACAGGTTAGAGTTTCTTGAGTGTCATGAGTGTCATGAGTGTCATTAAAGCACCCTGTGTCAAATGTTTAATTGCTAAAGATAAAAAATGATATAACCATCAAAGTATATTTTACAGTATATTTTAATGCTCATGATAGCATGTCTAGATATTATACTTTCATGCTGGGTTGTTTTTTGTTTTTTTATTTGGCTAGTGCTTTACTGTCACTCAATTAATTTGTATCCTACTATAAATAATGTATCATCTCAAAATATTGCAACATCTTACACAAAAAAAAAAAAAAAAAAAAAAAAGAAAGAAATGTATTGTCCTGTACTAAAATTTATATTCAAGCACACGGAAGCCATTATAAAAATGTCCTATTTTAGTACTGTTTATCAGCCCTGTTATGTTCCATCATACTTACCCTACTTGTTGTTAAGTCATTTTGTCTTTTGATAATTGTGGAACTTTTGTCAGCAATGCACAGTCCCACCAAAGAGCGAGAATCTTCCACACTGGCAATCAATGATACCTGTTCCAGTGGTTTAGCTGTGCTTTTACTCCAAGATAAACCCATCTAAAGGATGAACAGAAATAAAAATGTTTTATCAATGTAACAAATACAAAATGGATTTGAATCTTAAAACTTCATTTGATAAATAATATTTTACGATTTTAAATAATATTTAACATTTAAATAATGTTTTATGATTTTAAGGTTTTTAAAAAAAATATTTTGTGTTCTAGTTACCTTTTGATTTAATGTCCCCTTGATATTGAGTGTTTTCGAAATCTGCATGATTTTATTATTGTCCTTTCCAAAACTAATCAAATACACCAACAGTTCAGCAGTGGGAGCCCAAGAGTTTTGTGGTGTGAGGCTAAACATTGTCCTGTTTTTCCCAGCCACCACTACCAATCCTTTGGATACAACCTGCAAAGGAAAAAAGCATTTGGCAAATTTACATATTAGGCAACATTGGAATAGTTCTATATTATTTGATACATGATCATATGCATGAGGCATTTTTATATAAAGTATAATTTTTCAGTAGCAGTAGAAAGCATGTTGCCCTTCTAAGCACATTCTAAATAAGATTTGATCACATACTTACTGTGTAATAAATATGCTGAACTTTCACTTGGACATCAACTTGTACTTCAAATGGTATTCCAACCTATATTAAAAATATACATATATTTACATTGGGAAGTATTGTTTTACCTTTACTTTCATGATAAACATACTATTAGAGCCAGTTCACACCATAGAAACGCAGTCCAGATGCATCCTTGATGCATCCTTGATGCATTTTTTTGTATTCCGGTGCATTTTTGATGCATTTTTATGTGTTTGGGTGCGTTTTTTTCTCTCTTTTTTTCTTTACCTTAACCTTCCTAGTGGTAATCCCAAGTGTGGCTCAGGGTGAATTTTCCTTACCAAAAGTGGTAACCCCGAGCCACACTTGAGATTACATCGCAGGATCCAGGCAAAGTTACTTACCTTGTCCCCAATATCCTGCAATGTCTCCCAGCTGTGTGTGCAGACTGTGTACTCCGCTCGATCTATCACTGTGCCGGGCTTCATTCCCTGCGAGCGTCTCGGCGCGTGGGGACGAAGCCAGGCGCCAAATTCAAAAAGTGCAAAAAGCATAATACATACAGTACAATGTAATCTTACAGATTACATTACTGTATCAAATCATTTCACATCCCTTTTGTCCCTAATGCTTTGTCCAATGCCCTGCATGCACTTTTATATTATATATACTGTTCTTTCTGCCTGGAAACTTGAGATTGTCCATGGCAAACAAAAAGTGTCCCTTTATGTCAAAAGTGGTTTTAGAGCAGCTAGAAAACAGAGATAGTAAATTAGAATCACTTGCAGAATTGAGCGATAGAGATTTGTGGAGAAATTCGTCATCAAACACTGAAAGTAATGACAGCGTCAATTCTGCAACTGAGCAGATTTCTGTGTTTTTGATTTGATTACATTATTGAATAAATGTTATTATTATTCTATTATTATTTATTATAATTATTTAAATTTATTTATTATATTATAATTTATGATTTTGTGTTTCAAACTTTATCATACCCGGGATATCTACTAGACTCTTGTTTGGACAGTTTTAAGTGAGTTATTCCTAAGCATTACAGGCCTACAATATCAAACGCTAAATTTTCATGCAAAACATTGTACCACTTTCAGCATACAAAATCAGACATACTCATATCGCCAGGGAGGTTTAAATAAGGACATATGCATTCCAATGCATTTAGGTGTGTTCCAGTGCATTTTTTAGGCATTTTATTGTGTTCCAGTACAGCTCAGTGATGAAACAATGCAGCATGTTCTACTTTTTTTTCTGGAACTCACTGTAACTGACCGCATGCCATTGCCATTGGAACTGACCTCATGCTAAATGCCATTGGAAATCATATAATCTACCCATGCCCTTTTGATGCAGAAAAAAAGGCACTGGACTGCATGTAGTGTAAACCAGCTCTTAAAGATTTTTATTTTCACTTCTAATTTTGATATTAGTTAGCAGATATCTATGCTTATATAAGCTATAACAAAGCTTCTATTATGATGTAATTGTTTCAAAGGTAGAGAAAACTTCTTAAAGGGCAAAACAAAACAAAAACCTATTTATTACCTTTAATGTTGAATCTGGTGTTTGAAGTCGAACAAGAGGATTGTAGGAAAATACATCATTGGTGGTGTAACTTGATGTCGTATTCTGGTACTGAGCCTAAATAATAACAAAAAAGAAAGTTTAAAAATTATTTAAAACTGATATAATTCAGCTATTATCTAATGAATAGGAATATGTACATTATTAAAGCCCATCTCCAGTCAAAATATATTTTATTTTAGGTGCGGTAATATGGTGAATTTTTAGAACACCTGTCAGTCTTTTGTTGCAGGATTTGTCCCTATTAGAAAAAATTTCCTCACTCCCTTTCCTGTTTTATTCATGGATATTTATCCTAACTTAGAGGTCAGCTTATTATAGCATACATCATATATTATTAGGGAAAATAATTAGACCTAGAGATACTAACTTGAAAAATCTTTTTTGTTATTAGTTCTTTACTCACCGTAATATTTATAAAATTTATTCCACGTACTGATAAGTAGACTGGAAACTGCACAGTGATAATTCCACTTTTTGGGATTACAAATAGCCGTTGAACTGTCTCTGTATCAGAGGTTATGTTAACTGTTACCATTTCCTGCCTTTCTTGTTCAGATAACGATTTTTTGTCAATCCGTTGTATTTGAATCTGTAAGAAAAAGCATGCATATTTGTTGGTCCATGCATAGATTGTTTACAAATGTGCTCCTAAATATGTGTATGAAATATTTGGCTGCTCTTATAATTTCAATAGGCTGGGGGATTGACGATTCTTAAAGTGGTTGTAAACTTCAGACACGAAGAAAATGAACAAAGCATATTCCTCTATAGTGTGTACTTGTTTCTGCTCCTCTGTGCTGTGTGAAGGGGGGGGGTGTCCCTTCCCTCCAATCAGCTCTCAGAGCTCTCCTCAAACATGCAGAGTGTGACTTCAGCCCCCCCCCCCTTTTCTGAATTCTCAGACAAGCTTTAAATATTCAGCACTTTGAACAGATGTAGAGAAGAGAAGACTGCAGATAAACAGGTACAGCTTATGTAGGAGGATTTGTTTCACATCTGTGTATCACCTGAGGCCAGTCACTACACTGGGTATATGTGAGGGTTTACAGCCACTTTAAATAAAACATAACATTTCTACAGTCTGCCTAAGCATTTTGAATCAAAGTGCTCATCCAGTTTTCAGATCAAACTGAAAATTGTATATTGTGTAATATACATTGAGGATATATATTGTGTAGTATTCATCGGAATTCAAAAGACTTAGCTATATTCTGAGCCACTGTGTGAAGATTCACTTTACATGATTCAATAATTTTATTGAAACTTCACACATTTTATTTAGTGAACATACTCAAATCCTTAAATAAATCTGTCCTAATGTTTATATACCCAAATGCCTGCTATGTTTTCTAGGCTTCACATGGGCATTCAAGCATTTGAATGATATGCACATTACAAAAAAAGATTTTTCCTTACAAAATGCTAAAAGAGTATTGTAGTAATATATTAATCCCTTTAAGACATCAGTATGCATATATGCTGTGGCAGGGCAGGTTGGTCTTAATACCCAGCTGCCACATATATGTTGCTGTCTTGTTCTAGGATGGGCTCTATCAGTGCCCCCCAGGACTATAATCGAGCTGTCATGGACAGCTAATGGTCCTACTATCAATGATCAGGAGCTGCTGGGAAAGGCTACTGAAGACATCATCACTGTTCAGCTAATCACAGTGCTGCATTATAATTCCTCCTATTGGCCTCAGGCATAATGACTCATTTAAAATTCCAACTTTCACCAGCGTAAAGAGGTTAATAGGTACTTATGCTTAGGACAATGCCTATACAGGTTTATAAATGTGCCATCGGTACCTATTTAACTATAAGAAGTACTGACCATTGGTAATATAGTGGATTTAGAAACAGTGTTAGCCAGCAATGATTCACATTTATCACCACCTTTTCAATATCATTCCCACAAAACTCCTGAAAGAATGTTGCGACATCTTGGCTCCTACTATAACACATTTCATAAATCTCATAAATCAGTCATTCAAAGAAGGGATTGTTCTGATCGCCCTCAAGCAAGGCATCGTCAAACCCCTCCTAAAGAAACCCAACCTCGACCCTAAAGACCCTAACTACCACAGACCGGTAACAAGCCTTAACACCATCTCCAAGATTATGGAGAAAGCAGTAGTACAACAGCTACAACTCTACCTGGACACACCCAAACTCCTGGACCCACTGCAATCAGGCTTCCGCCCAGGCCATGGCACAGATACGGCACTTCTCAAAATATGGGACGACGCCCTCGAAGCAGCAGATGACAGAGAATCATGTCTCCTGGACCACAATATCTGACTCATCCGCCAAACAGAAGTAGCAGGAGTCACAGTGAAACTAAGAGCCTTCACCGCTGAAACTGACGCAATTGCTTATGGAGTCCCTCAAGGTTCACCCTTGTCACCCGTGCTCTTCAACATCTAAATCCGTCTACTCCTCAAAATCATCAGAAAATCGGACCTCTGCTTCCACTCATACGCTGATGACACTCAACTCTACTTTTGCATCACCGGACAAAAAGACCAATATCAGCGACTAGAAAAATGCCTCACATCGATAGACGACTGGATGACCACCAGCTCCCTCAAACTCAACGGATCCAAAACAGAGCTTCTTCAAAACTGAGCTTCTTCTCTTCCACGCAAACCGAAATACAATAACTAAGACCCCATGGACTACACCCACCATTCTTGGACAGACCATCTCCACAAGCACCAAAAGTCAAAAGTCTCGGAGTCGTCTTTGACTCAGAGATGTCAATGGATGCACAAATAGGATCAGTAGTCAGCGGATCTCACCATCTTCTCTGCCTGCTACGTAGACTCATCCCCTTCATTCCAGAAGAAGACAAAGCAGAAGTAGTTGCAACAATCATCAATTCCCGACTCGACTACGCAAACTCCCTCTACATAGGACTTCCTAAATACCACATTGCACGCTTACAAGTCATCCAAAACACCGCAGCAAGACTGGTAATGGGAAAAAAAACCCTGGGAATCCATTTCCCCATCCCTGAGGACCCTACATTGGCTAACCGTAAGGGATCGGATCACATTCAAGACCCTCTGCCTCACTCACAAATGCACACAAGGAAACGCTCCTCAATACCTATGCGAGAAAATAAAACACTACACTCCTAATCGCAGTCTTCGAACAACTAACCAAAACCTCCTCCGCATTCCCAAGTCCTGCTACAAATCAGAGGGAAAACGAAGATTCGCAGTCCAAGGACCGCGGCTATGGAACTCTCTGCCCACTAACATCCGCATAGAAGAAAACCATCAGGTCTTCAGAAAAAAACTCAAGACCCACCTCTTCTAAGACGCAGGACAACACAGGACGGATCAAGCGCCTTGAGGCGATTCAGTTCGCATTTGTAGCACTATACAAATCATTCATTCATTCAATACTCTCTATTTTTACTGCTCAGCTTTGCCCTTCCCATTTCCTAGTCTAACCCATGGCAGCAATAGCCACTAGAAAGTCAGTCCATGTACAATCAGGTGAGCTAATACATTTTTTCAGCCCTTTGTCATGGCCAGTGTTGAAATTGTCAGTAGCGGTGCAAACATGAGTCAGCCCCTCGATTTGTTTTAACCTACCTGAGCTGTGAAATTTCCGCCAGGCATGAATGCTGGATTTTGGTCAATGAAGTTAATTTCATACTCAAAATGTGTTACCCGTATAAAGGATGATGTTTCTACTACAATACCTATATGAAAAAAGGAAATATTATAGAAGCATAATCATTCTTTCAAGGCAATTGATTAAAATGAATAAATTTATATTTTTATTCAGTTTACCTGAGACTTGATCTGTTACTGAAGCTGTTATACTTATTCCTTGCAGATTTACAGCCTTTTCTATTTCTGTGTATGGAAAACTGAAGCTTAAAGATCCTGAGATCTATATACAGGAATACAAAAAAAAACAGATATGTGACATTCCAAATTGTGGATCTTATTGAATTATGTAAACACTATGCCATTTTGTGCCCTCTAGGCATAAAATTATTTTTGCTGGTTATAGTATAGGGTTGGTCAAAAGGTAATAGTCATAAACATAAAAATGGACAGTTGTATTACATATCTCAGCAATAAATAGATTATAGGTAATTGAGATATCCGAGTGCCTGAGCATTTCAGTTTGATAATGTCTAAATCCAAAAAATAATGTTATAACAAAAAATTAAAATAAAGGTTCCTTCCTTTGTTATTACAAACCGATACTGAGCCTGGAGGCTTCACTCTAACCTTGAAAGTTACTTTTTCTTTTCTTATTGAAAACCTGTGATTATCAGCTTGAAGATTTTTCTGTGCTCAAGCTACTGTTGTGTTATAGTTTTTTTTTTCCAGTTACAATTTTTGATTGCCCTGGAAAATAAACAGTTTGTGATCTTCAGCTTCCTCCATGGCATTCAGTCTTCTAGGAGGAAACTGTTAGCATCAGCATTACAGGGGTCCACTGCTCACTGATTCTCTGGCCAGTATACCTGTTGTGGCAGGCTGATATAATTTGGGTTTGATAGCGTCTCTCTCATTTATTTTTTAAGCCTGCCATATTTTAAAAAAAGCCCTACTGTTATTAATGGATATCCACTCTGGAAAATTGGGAAATAAAAACACAAACAGGCATATTTGTAGTAGCTAGATTTTAGTTGGCATGATACCTTTTGACTTGTAGTGGGGTGTTATGTACTGCAAATCCCATACTTTATATACTTAGGAAAAGGATAGGAATACTGAAATTAAGTTAACAAATAGAAAACCGTGAACATACCTGATATGTTTTCTTAACTTCACTTACATCTTGACCATATGAAGGCTTCACTGTTACTGTTACATTTCCTTTTAGTGGTTTACTAGAGTAATACCTGAATGCAAAATACAAATGTGAATATATGAGATGCATTGGGATTAAAATAAGATACATGTTCTGTTTTCTTACATTTTGACAGATTCCTCTTTACCTCTAACATTGAGTAAGTAACTGCATTTAAGTAAATACTGACTTCTTTTATAGCAATAAAAAATGCACACAAAAGGCCATATCACCCTCAAAACATGGAGGGAAATTTAGAAGCCCTATCCATAGCAAATATATAATCCAGTCACCAAGAATATGAAGAAACTGATCTTGTCACATCACTTAAAAAAATAAACCAAGCAGCTGTTTGTTTATCTTTTAAATAGTAAACTGTTTTATCTTGTAAAATAACATTTTATGTAGGGGCACTAATTAGAGAACTGTTGATAATATATTGGCTTAGTTAACCCTAAGAGCCAAATAGCCAGTGTACCTAATTATTCTAACTGGAGACTATGTATTTTACTATATGCGCTTCATTTGGTCCTTGTTTTAGCACAGTTTTTTTTGCCTCTGATCATTTGGCACATTGTATTCTCAAGCCAAAATGTTTGTCATTGTTATATTCTGGCATGGATTTGTTATAGTACGATAAATTGTGCATATGATGATATTTCTGCTGATCTGCAGGTAGAGGTGACAGTGATTGGGAAAAAATGAAAACACTGCCAGGGGTTCTTCAATTCTATATAGCCCTCCTCATCCCTAGCTTCTAGCTTGCGCTTATAACTATGAATGTCCCTGGTATAACCACACATTCAAAAACTTAAATGAATGGGACAGAGAGAGAGAGATTGGCTTACTTTGCTGTAACAGTACCAGTCAGGTTGAGCATCTTTGAAACAACATAAAATAGTGGAGCATCCAGTATTACAATAAATTTTGGTAAGCCTGCGAAAACATGAAATATCAGATACTGGTTATTTATGATCTATTTAGTTAGCACAATAAATAAGGATTTTACCATTGTACAACAATTTGTAACTCTACATTGCACTGCCTAAATAATTTTTTTGTTTACCGTGTGTACAGCGTAATGAAAATATTTTTTTGGCTCACATATATACGGTGAGTGATAATGCAAAGAATAATCATGACATTACTAATACTGTTATGATTATGTTTGTATATAAAATAAAATAAAAAACTGGTAAATTGTGTGGACATGCCCAGATTATCAGTACTTATAGCCCCAACATCCCATTGCATGGAAAACTGAGAGCAAAGGTAGGAGATGCAGGACTTTTTAGGTGCATAGACAGATAATTAAACCAAGAATTTTTAAAAACAACAATATTTATTTAATCACAAAAAAAATAAAAAATTTGTACAACCATATGTTGTCATCCATCAAATATGGAAAACATTTTTCTTAATCACGCTTATAATTGAACATGTTTCACCATTCCGTCTTCTTCAGGAAAAAGCGTGGTGAAATTACTAGTGACTAATGGCAAAACATGTTGAATTATAAGTGTGATGAACGAAAATGTTTGCCATATTTGATGGGTGACAACATATGGTTGTACAAATGTTTTGAATCTATTTTTTGTGATCTTATAAAATAAAAAGACGATACCTCTTGGTTACCAGTCTAACATGGTTTAACCTAGAGTAGTTCTTTTAAATAGTCCCAGGTTGTTACAAGAGCACACCTTAGCACCATATATATTTTATCTGAGAATTTAAACTATACAAATGTGCATTAATTACATGTCAGAGACATCGGAAATAAATGGAGATCTAAAATAAAATGCTACATACCATAATCTTTGACAAAGAATGAAGTAGAGAACACATTGCTCTGCAAATTAGATTTAAAAAAAAAAAACAGAATTAAGCCACAAATATAACTGCTTAATTTAAACTCTCTTTAAAATCAAACATTGGGGCTGTATTGCCATAGGTAATGGTACCACTACTGGTATATTCTGTATGATTGCAAAAGTAGCTATTGGACCGTTTACCTTCTTTTTTTAAGAAAAACAGTACTGTACACTTTCAGAAACATTAACGCTTTTTATAAAGGCTTTTGTAGACCGACATTTATTTTAATCAGAACTGCTTTTCAAACCCATACAAAGTAATAGGGATTTAAAAGCAGTTGGAAGAAGCTCAGCAAGGAGGCCAACAGTAAGCCACAAGTTTCAAAAGGATCTCAGACATGTCTTAAATTCCTTAAAAGTATGTGAATTTTGGTATCCTGAATTCACCAAATTTTGAACTCTATGACTATACATGTCTCTGAATATCATTTAAAAAATTCTTTGTTTACTGCATAGCCTTTATGATTTTAAGCTTTCAAAAATGATCACTAGTAAGCATAGTAAGTAGGATGTTTCTGACATATTGATATCAGTAAAGACAGCTGATTTTATATTTTTCGAAAAATTGCTGTGTAGTGCAGCAATGCCAAAAGATCCTGAACAATTAAATCACTGCAAATTTTTAGTAATCTATATGGCTATGAATCTATATTACAATTGGTTGATATTGCTAAAAACTGGATTAACAAAAACCCTTACTACTTTAGGACTCTTATCAATGTTCTGCTTTCCAAACACCATAAGAGTTTCTTGATTATTTTAACATTCGTGTTTATTGGGATTTTTCAGTTCAGTTGTATAGTGAATGAGATACAAGTGTCTACTTACATAAGATTTTGCTTGAATGGTCCAATTGCCCGGAATAGGGGCGCTAGTCAGAGAGAAATCTGTAGATACAACTCCCAGGTCTGATTTAATCTTTAACCATTGTTGCACAATATTGGTGTTGGGATCCTTTCATTATGTAAAGAAGAGCAAAAATCAATAAACAAAATGAATATACAGTATTTCTATGATGAAATGTCTGCAGATCAACTATATTTTTTTAAAAAGCTGCATGCGATAAACAAGTAACAATGCCTACCTTTATCTCAAGGTCCACATCTCCATTGTAGGGCTTCAAGTCACGACTTACAGAAATCACTCTAATATGGACAGTTTCTCCAGGACTGTAAACATCTTTGTCAGTTTGTATAAACATGGACATCTTCTTTGTTAGAATCCCTATTTGCTTTTGTTCAGAAAATACTAACGTACCCTTGACACATCCATTCACAAGCAGAAGATAATTATCTGAAGTAGAAGAATTTGCTGGAATCTGCAATACACAAATAAATATTGCACAGTTTGAAATTTTGAGTTGGTCAAATATAGATCTTCTGTCACTGTGCTTTCCTTCATTAAAACGAAGTTCCACCCAAAAGTGGAACTTTTGCTCATTTGTCTCCTCCCCCCACTGGCGCCACATTTCGGGGGGGGAGCGAATACCTGTCTTTGACACGTATCCTGTTCCCACTTCCAGGAGCCATAGCCACGGCTCTTGACGTCACCGCTCAGCTCCCTCCTCCTTCCCCTGCCACCAGGCCAGTTGGAGAGAGGAGTGGAGCCTCGCGCATGTGCAGTAGGGTTCCCGGGGTGAAGCCGTAAGGCTACACTGCCGGGTTCCATTACTCGCAATGGCGGCAGCAGCACCCGACAGCTGATGAAAACATCAGCTGCTGTGCCGATATCGCTGGAGTGAAGGACAGGTAAGTGTTCTAATATTAAAAGCCAGCACCTGCAGTATGTGTAGCTGCTGGCTTTTAATTTTTGCAGCAGTGGGCGGACCTCCTCTTTAAGCTAGCCATATATGAGTCCGTTTTTCTTTCGTTCAGCAAGTGGGTTGAATGAAAAAAACTGACCCAATATTCCCATCCACACATTCAATGTGGATGTGGGAATCCTTCCCGCTGTATCATTGTATTCTGAGAGCAGGGAAGTCCCGCTGTCAGGAATGAAATGATCAGAGCTGCAGCTGGTTGGCTGCAAGTGCTGATTGAATGGAAATATTCCAGCAGGACAGTTAAGGATGAACAGGAATGGCCAAAGATAGATTGAACTTCAGCCAGTCCCTGCTGAATTGGCCAAATTTCAGTCCATGTATGGCCAGCTTTACTCTCCAGCACCTGTGATGAAAGGACTGCAGAGTCTTCTAATTTACTTGATTGGAGTGATACTAAACTCTGATTTAAAAAAAAAAAAAAAGACAATTTTATTAAAGTATGTTTTCTTAAGTCAACAAAGTACCTTTCTTTGCTCTCACCTTCCTCCAATTTATTTTTTTTGCTGCTGTGTTCTGACTTCCTGTTAGAGGTTGGCTAGGTTTGATCTCCATGGTCCCGCTGTATGTAAGATGTAGCCACCTTCTCTCTTGCTCTTGAGCATAGGCGTGCCCACGGGGTGTGCCGGGTGTGCCTGGGCACACCCTAATCCCCCAGCAGTGTTTAGCCCCATGCCGCCTGTATCCTGAAATCTGTCTGGGCTGATGTGCAATGTGTACCCCGCACTGCCTGTGAGGTAATATAACATTGCCGATATTGGGGCTCGTAAGATCTGCTTAGTGTGACACTGTCCTGAGGAGCTGTCAGAATTCCTGTATGATGTCGGGGTGGGCGGGACCGAGCAGGTATCGAATACCAGCCAATGGGATGAGTCTGGCGGGGCCGTTACGTGTATGTAGCCCCGCCCCTTTTCTCAAGCTGCTCAATTATAACTGATGTTCAATAGCTGCTCGGTCCTGCTCGGATGTCACACAGGCACAGCAAGCAGAGTGAAGCCGCCTCCCCCTCCAGTGTTTATGTGTACACAGGGGAAGGGGACCTGCTGTGCCTGTGCCGCGCTGATCTGAGGTACTGAATGGGATGGGGGAGGGGGGTCTTTCTGTGCTGAAGGGGGGTGTGCTCAATGGGGGAGTCCATCTGTGCTGAAGGGGGGTCCATCTGTGCTGAAGGGGGGGTTTGTTTAATGGGGGGTCCATCTGTGCTGAAGCGGGGAGTGTGCTTAATGGGGGGTCCATCTGTGCTGAAGGGGGGTGTGCCTAATGGGGGGTCCATCTGTGCTGAAGGGGGGTGTGCCTAATGGGGGGTCCATCTGTGCTGAAGGGGGTGTGCTTAATGGGGGGTCCATCTGTGCTGAAGGGGGGGTGTGCTTAAGGGGGGGTCCATCTGTGCTGAAGGGGGGGTGTGTTGAATGGGGGGTCTGTGCTGAAGGGGGGTCCATCTGTGCTAAGGGGGACCTGTGCTGAATGGGGGGTCTGTGCTGGATGGGGGGGTCCATCTGTGCTGAAGGGGGTCTGCGCTAAAGGGGGGTCCGTGCTGAGTAGAGCTGAATAATGTAAAGGGGTCCAGTGGTGCACAGTGGGGTGTTTTTACATTTTAAGGTGGGGGGGTGCCAGACATAGGATCTGCCCCAGGTGACAAATGCTCTAGGTACGCCCCATGGAAACCCCCCTCTCCTCTGTCAGTGCTTCCACTAATGCCACCTGTCTATGCCAGTCAGTGCCGCCTGTCAGTTTGTGAGTGCCAATCAGTGCTTCCAATTAGTGCCACCTGTTAGTGCCAATGAGTGCCAGCGCCACCTGTCAGTGCCAAACAGTGCCAGCGCCGCTTGTCAGTGCCAATTAGTGCTTCCACTCAGTGCCACCTGTCAGTGCCAATCAGTGTCAGTGCCAATTAGTGCTTCCCATCAGTGCCACCTGTTAGTGCCAATGAGTGCCAAGTGCTTCCAATCAGTGCCACCTGTCAGTGCCAATGAGTGCCACCTATCAGTGCTTCCAATCAGTGCCAACTGTCAGTGCCAATCAATGCCAGTGCCAATCAGTGCTTATAATCAGTGCCACCTGTCAGTGCCAATCAGTATCAGTGCCGCCTGTCAGTGCCAATCAGTGCCAGTGCCGACTGTCAGTGCCAATTAGTGCTTCCAATCAGTGCCACCTGTTAGTGCCAATTAATAATTCCAATCATTGTTACCTGTCAGTGCCAATCAGTGCCAGTGCCGCCTGTCAGTGCCAATCAGTGCTTCCAATAAGTGCCACCTGTCAGTGGCAGTCAGTGCCAGTGCCGCCTGTTAGTGCCAATCAGTGCCAATGCCGCCTGTCAGTGCCATTCAGTGCCAATGCAGCCTGTCAGTGTCAATCAGTGCCACCTGTCAGTGTCAGTCAGTTCCACACCAGTGAAAATGAGTGCCACCTGTCAGTGCCAATCAGTGCCGTTTATCAGTGCTGTTAATCAGTGCCCATCAGTGCACTGTGTGCAGGGATGGGGGTGATGAACTCAGCAGCCAGGCAAATTGTCCAAGGGGGTGCCGGCCTGGTGGGGCACAACTGAAATCTGTTGATGTTTATTAATGCCACATACCGATTTTAGTATAATAGGTACTCACCACACTACTATTTACAATAAACTATTGGAGGTAAAATAAAAAAAGTGTAATTGAAAGGCCGGCTGCTAAGCACAGTTATGTGTTCCCACACCACAAAATAAAAAAAAAAAAAAGTGCAGTGCTAACTTACTGATCAATAATGGTGGAATCCTCTAATGTATGTAAATCTCAATAAACTTCAATATTATCACAATACCGATCTCTGTGATATGTAACTTCACATATAATACACATCAAACTGAAAATAAGACATACTGTATAAAAATAAACTTAGCAGGGATGGTGGAAACCCCTCCTATAGATATTTACCATACAGATTAATCTTAAGTGAAATTTTTTTTAGTTGGGAGGTTCCCACCATTATAGCACTTTGGAATTTTTATTTTTTAAATCGTTACACTTAATTTTAGATTACTATTTAGTTACTATCATAATGTGAATTTTTGCACTTGAAGTTAATTTCCCACCATCCTTGCTCAGTCCATGTCTTTATGGACCTTGCTTTGTGCACTGGTGGGCAGTCATGTTGGAACAGGAAGGGGTCATCCCCAAACTGTTCCCACAAAGTTGGGAGCATAAAATTGTCCAAAATATCTTGGTATGCTGACTCCTTAAGAGCTCCCTTCACTGGAACTAAGGGGCCAAGCCCAACCCCTGAAAAACAACCCCCCAACATAATCCCCCCTCCCCCCTTCACCATAATCCCCCCTCCATCAATGATTTGGACCAGTGCACAGAGCAAGGTCCATAAAGACATGGATAAGCGAGTTTGGGGTGGAGAAACTTGACTGGCCTGCACAGAGTCCTGACCTCAACCTGATAGATCACCTTTGGGATAAATTAGAGCGGAGACTGCGAGCCAGACCTTATCATCCAACATCAGTGCCTGACCTCACAAATGCGCTTCTGGAAGAATGGTCAAACATTCCCATAGACACACTCCTAAACCTTGTGGACAGCCTTCCCAGAAGAGTTGAAGCTGTTATAGCTGTAAAGGGCGGAGCCAACTCATTATTGAACCCTACGGACTAAGACTGGGATGTCATTAAAGTTCATGTGCGTGTAAAGGCAGGTGTCCCAATACTTTTGCCTGTTTGAGCTTTGGGGTGCACACCCTAATGCAATAGGCTGCGCACGCCTATGCTCTTGAGATAGACCAGGAAACTATGGGATTTGTGGTAAGCATAGAGCAGGGGCTACTTTTCAGGCAGAAATGAGCATTTCTGGCCTCATAGTTTTCAATGAGAACACCTAAAAACGCCTATGTCTAGCTTTTTTTCCAGGCATTTTCTAGCCTATATTACCTGATCTCCTCCCCCTAGTGATTTCCGTTGGCTAAAACAAAAAGCCTGAAGCTTAAATACACATGTAAAAGGCCTGTAATACACTTCTAAAAACACCTGTATACACTTGCAAAAACACTCAAAAAAGCTCAAATAAAGACTCTTTAAAATCCTTATGCTCAGTTGTGAATGCAGCCTAATGCCCCGTACACACGATCGGACTTTCCGAAAACAAAACTATGGAATTTTGTTTGAAGGATGTTGGCTCCAACTTGTCTTTTCATACACACGGTCACACAAATGTTGGCCAACAATTATGAATGTGGGAACGAACAAGACGTCCAACGAACTGAGTAAAAGGAAGTTCACAAGCCAGTGCGGCTCCTTCTGCTTGATTCCGAGCATGCGTGAACTTTTGTGTGACGGACTTGTGTACACACGATCTTCTGACAACAAAGTTTTGTTGGTGGAAAATTTGAGAACCCGCTAGCCAACATTTATTGGCGGAAAGTCCGACAACAAATGTTCGATGGAGCATACACACGGTCGGCCTTTCAGCCAACAAGCTTACATCTAACATTTCCCGTCAGAAAATCCGACTGTTTGTACGTGGCATAAGACAGGAAGTGTGTTACTGGCCAGATCACCAGGGGAAATATAGATAAAGAAGCCTTAAAAAAGAAAACGAATGCAGCCACTAAATCTAAGGCTGCATTCACACTTCACAACTTTGAATTGCGGGCAGAATCGCTGCAATTCTGCCCATGATTCCAAATCACACTGCAACTGTGGAAAAATGTAACACGTGTTTAGGTGCCATTCATTTTTAATAGTATCTCAAACACAGTGCGGTTTTGCCGCGATTATCGCGCAATACCTGCGGCAAACCACAACGCATGAAGCTTGTTGTCCAAAAAGAAGCAGAAGCTTCTTTGGGTGACAAACTTCATGCGATGTGGCTTGTCGTGTTTACCCTGAGACTCTGCCACACAACAATCACGACAAAACTGCACCATTAAAAATGAATGGCACTTAAATACGTGTGTTGTGTTTTGCCACAATTGCAGTACAATTGGAATCTCAAAATGCAGCCTAATATAATTTCTGCTTGTTCTTTCTCAAGCTGTACCTACATAAATAATTTTTATTCTTGCGATTGGCTGAATAAATCTGACTATACACATTAAAACAAGTTTGTACAATCTCCTTTAAATTTACCATCACCTATGCAGTGTGAGAGACTATATTGGATATACTTTGAAGAACATAGAAAATATAATGGATATTTAACAGAGATGGAGCAATAAGATTGTAAAGTGAGTGGCTAGCTGTAGATTGTGTGGATTGTTTTGCTCACATCACAAAACTCACCACACATGTTACCATCTAATTGTACAATTTCCTTTAGCTCTACCAGAAACTTTGTAATAAAAGGGCCTGCCTGATTGGATAAGGTTTGATTGGATATATTCAAATAGGTCCTCACATATTATATGGTTTTGGAAAATCTAAAGTAGATTGTACAAAGATTGTATGGTCAGATTGTACAGTGTATGGTGACCCCTAAAGATTGTCAAATGCTTAATTACAAAGTGATCTTTCATGGTTTATTAGTAGTTAATTTATTCTATAAATTTGCATAGGCAATTGCTCATTCTTGAGACTGTTGGATGATTTTCCCAAATTTAAGTATACACCTGCAAGCTTAATCCTATAAAAGTCATCCAAAATATCCTGCAATAGCACTAAAAAGAGGTAACAGAACTAATTTACTAAAGAGTTAAGAATGTTCACACAAATTAAAAGTGACAATTATCTTCAATAATCTAATTGGATTAGAAAATTGAAGAGAATCTTTTTTATGTGTGTGAACATTCCCACCACCTTTAGTAAACCAGCCTCTTTATCTCTATAAAACATTTAAAGTCTATATTATCATTGTAGCCCTAAGCCTTAATGTTACAATTTCTTGTAAATAGAAAAACCCTGTACACAACTGTTTACCATTTTATAACTCTAACACGGTAACAACCTAAAATACACTTTTTATTCAGGCAACAATCCGTTCATGTTAGTAACACAGTTTGGAATTTGGTACTTACTGCTGGAATAGTGAGTAGGTCGATAGAGCCTGAAAAGAAAAAGAAAAACTGGCATCAGTGACTTAGGCTGGCCATACATTATACAATTTACCAAAACCATATAATATGAGGTCAAACGTAAACACTTTCAAATGGTATGCTATCAGACAGGTGCTTGCACTATAAGAAAAGTGTATAATGTATGGCCAGCTTTAAAATTTCAGTTTTGGCTTTACACAGGCTTAATTGATAAGTTAGTGCAAAGTGCAATCACTATATACATTGTGTATAGAAAGAAGGAATTGCCACTCCAAAAAGCTTCAGACCTCTTAAGCACACCCGCCCTATTGAAAACTCACAGGTGCTGGCACTGAACAAATGCTGAAGAAGGAAGAAAAGTTCCTGGACGGCCGCACTCCGTTGAAGGCATCTTTATTGAAAAAAGTTTAAAAATCCAACACGGTCACTTCATACATGAAGAAAACAGAGAAGACTAGCTAAAATGTTTCACACCATACATTGGTGCTTAATCATAGCTATGATTAAGCACCAATGTATGGTGTGAAACATGTTAGCTAGTCTTCTTTGTTTTCTTCATGTATGAAGTGACCATATTGAATTTTTAAACTTTTTTTCAATAAAGATGCCTTCAACGAAGTGCGACCGTCCAGGAACTTTTCTTCCTTCTATATCCATTGTGTAGTAATCTGTATCATCCAATCACATTTCTGATAACCGCAATCATATGAACAAAAAAGATCAAAACTTATTTTATTATTATTCTATTATTATATCTAATCGAGTAAGCCTGGTGACTTTAGACCCAGCGTTAGATTTACCTGTCTGCTACCATTACATTTTTTAAGGGCCCATTCACACTATGTGCAGTTACCTGTGTTTCTCTACATTCCACAGCTGATTGTGTGTAAATGTGCACAAATGCTCCTCTCATCCACAACAATTAGGTCAGAGGAAACATGTCCTTAAAGAAAAGGACTATGCAGAAAACCGCGCTTAAAATATTACAGAAACACGCAAAAAAATATTTTCTATAAAAGGTATTCCAACTCACCATTACTGATAATCTTGTATGCTTGGACAAGAACATTAAAACCAGCTGCAATTCCTGCAGTCACATTTATTTCAGAGTACTGCTCTCCAAACACGTGAACAGCAAGGGTTGTATTCACACCAGGAATAACATACTGAGGTGCAGTAATGTAATACGATGTCCTGCAAAACAAAATGGATTTCGATTTATACTAACAAATAAATTACAAGCATGTTGAATTTTAAATTATCCAATGCCTTTCCATTTAGATCTCAAAATTACCTACTGCTCATTTTTTTTTTCTTAGTTCAAAGTTCAAAGCTAACCAACAGAGTGTACAGGTAATTGTACAAATAAATCACATAGTCGTTACTTACCGTGCATTACAGGTGAGCAGATACAGTGACAGAAGGACAATGTGCCTCAAGATCTGAGGCCTTAGGTTGAACATCTTGCTCTTTCCACTAAAATGGGCAAGTCTGAAAATAAATGTGCTACAGAATGATGTGCTGTTAGGTCCTAGAACCTTTTATATATCCCTGGTGGGAAGCCTAGCTCGGGGGCAGTACAGTACCACGCTTCCTGCAAACAATTAACACAAGGACAGGGCCCCCAAGCTTTGTTGTCTAGATTTCCTGACAGTTCTTTCAGCCAGGTGTCTAGTGAAACCTGGCTTCTCTATGAAGTGTTAAAGTGTTTCCTGTCTTTCCAAATCCAAAACAATGTTAGCCCCCGAAAGTGATTTAAAAATGTAAAGCTACCCATAATTTTAGAGTGTGTTAGACCGTGTAACAATCAGGTTACTCACAGGACCAACACTAGGCATAAACTATCAATGGGGAGGGAAGGGGAGCTGGTAGCTTGATTCTGATAGCAGCTTATTAGTAGGGATAAGTGATCTCAGCAAAATGGATTTTACCGATTTTGCCATTGCAAAGGTTTCTTCAAGCAAATGTCACTTATGGTTACATTTCAGGCTAATAAGGACAAAATATTGGAAAGGTATCTTTTGTGCTTGTGTTTTATTCCCATATACTGTATTTATGTATGTTATTGTCATTTGACTTTTTTTCAAAGAAAGTTATTATATAGTTTGATAATATACAGTATCTCACAAAAGTGAGTACACCCCCTCACATTTTTGTAAATATTTTATTCTATCTTTTCACGTGACAACACTGAAGAAATGACACTTTGCTACAATGTAAAGTAGTGAGTGTACAGCTTGTATAACAGTGTAAATTTGATGTCCCCTCAAAATAACTCAACACACGGCCATTAATGTCTAAACCCCTGGCAACAAAAGTGAGTACACCCCTAAGTGAAAATGTCCAAATTGGGCCCAATAAGTCATTTTCCCTCCCCGGTGTCATGTGACTTGTTAGTGTTACAAGGTCTCAGGTGTGAATGGGGAGCAGGTGTGTTAAATTTGGTGTTATCACTCTCACTCTCTCATACTGGTCACTGGAAGTTCAACATGGCACCTCATGGCATAGAGCTCTCTGAGGATCTGAAAAAAAGAATTGTTGCTCTACATAAAGATGGCCTAGGCTATAAGAAGATTGCCACAACCCTGAAACTGAGCTGCAGCACGGTGGCCAAGACCATACAGTGGTTTAACAGGACAGGTTCCACTCAGAACAGGCCTCGCCATGGTCGACCAAAGAAGTTGAGTGCATGTGCTCAGCGTCATATTCAGAGGTTGTCTTTGGGAGTGCTGCCAGCATTGCTGCAGAGGTTGAACGGGTGGGGGGGTCAGGCTGTAAGTCCTGTTAGGACATATACGCCACACACTGCATCAAATTGGTCTGTGTGGCTGTCGTCCCAGAAGGAAGCCTCTTCTAAAGATGATGCACAAGAAAGCCCTGCAAACAGCTTGCTGAAGACAAGTAGACTAAGGACATGGATTACTGGAACCATGTCCTGTGGTCTGATGAGACCAAGATAAACTTATTTGGTTCAGATGGTGTCAAGGGTGTGTGGTAACAACCAGCTGAGGAGTACAAAGACAAGTGTCAAGCCTACAGTCAAGCATGGTGGTTGGAGTGAATAGACAAAAACTACATACATGACCATTCTGTAGTGGTGAAAAGTGTAAATGGAAAACTAAGGCAAAGTCCCTATATCTCAAAACAGGGAAGCTGACAAAAGCAGTCCAGTGAATCAAATCATGTTTTTGGCCTACAGATGTGAGCACTTGGCTTGCTGCTGCCATGTTGGTTTGTACATATTGCACTATGGGCGCAATTCTTTTTTTATATCTCTGAGTGATAAGGACCCAGCAGATCGGGACATCCACATAGGTTTCTGGGAGACCCAATTCCCTGAGCTTGGTGAGACTGCCATTGCGGTCATTCCTGTGGGTAAGGAGACTACATACTCACTCTGGGAGCAAAACCTGTTTGGAGTAAGGGCCCTTCTTTCTTCACGGCATCAAGTTTTTTCACCTGCATAGATACTTTCTATTTACTGTCACAATAATTTGGGACTTTATTTGTTGAATATTTTTATCTGTTTTAAGATTTTCTTGTTTTTTCTATTGAACAATCCATATGAATGATTCTTTGTGCAAATTTTGGGATCACTTTTTTGGTGTGTATTACCTCATATTTTGGGACACCTCATCTTAATATTTGGCTTATATATTATTTACTATTTTTTTTTATAGTATTTGTTTTTCATTTCATATCACTTTTTACGTTTTCCCATGATTTGATCCACTGGACTCCTTTTTTAAGCTTCCCTGTTTTGAGATATAGGGACTTTGCCTTAGTTTTCCATTTACACTTTTTACCACTACAGAATGGTCATTTATGTAGTTTTTGTCTTTTCACTTTTTGATCAAACACATTTAGCGCTGCACCCACCCCATGTTTTTCACTGAGTTGAGTTTGGTATTTAGGATTTCTGGTGCCAGCAGCTTTATTTATCTTTTCATTTTACATTTTCATATATATTGTTTTCAAGCGCAGCGTTAACCATTCTGTTTCTTTACTATGGTGGTTGGAGTGCCGGCAACGGGGAACTACAGTTCATTGAGGGAACCATGAATGCCAACATGTACAGTGACATACTGAAACAGAGCATGATCCCCTCTCTTCAGACTGGGTGACAGGGCAGTATTCCAATATGATAACGACCCCAAACACACCTCCAAGACAATCACTACCTTGCTAAAGAAGCTGAGGATAAAGGTGATGGACTGGCCAAGCATGTCTCCAGACCTAAACCCTATTGAGCATCTGTGGGGCATCATCAAAAGGACGGTGGAGGAGTGCAAGGTCTCTAACATCCACCAGCTCCGTGATGTCATCATGGAGGAGTGGAAGAGGACTCCAGTGGCAACCTGTGAAGCTCTGGTGAACTCCATGCCCAAGAGGGTTAAGGCAGTGCTGGAAAATAATGGTGGCCACACAAAATATTGACACTTTGGGCCCAAGTTAGACATTTTCACTTAGGGGTGTACTCACTTTTGTTGCCAGCGGTTTAGACATTAATAGCTGTGTGTTGAGTTATTTTGAGGGGACAGCAAAGTTTTCACTGTTATACAAGCTGTACTCTCAATACTTTACATTGTAGCAAAGTGTCATTTCTTCAGTGTTGTCACATGAAAAGATAGAATAAAATATTTACAAAAAATGTGAGGGGTGTACTCACTTTTGTGAGACTGTGCATATTTTTAGATGTTGGAGGGTGTTGAGTTTGATATTAATGGACACTGCATAAAGTGTTTTTGTGGCTAAGGCCCCGTTCACACCTGAGCAATTTTCTGCTTGAAGCTTGTATCTCTAAAACGCTCAACAATACAAAACCCTTTAATTTCAATGGCCCCTCTTTACATTTGAGAGTTCTGTCGTCTGAAGCAAACCGCATGAAACTCAAAAAAGTACATGAGCTTCGTTTTGGCAGATTACAAGCGTTTTTGGCCCCATAGACACCTAATTCGAGAGTTTTACGAGTGTTTTCTGCTCAAATAGCAGCTCTCCACCCCTAATTTCCTCTCCCTCTCCTCCCCTAAGTGCTTTCTATTGGCTAAACAAAAATGCCTGAAGCTGTAAAATGCCTGTGATTCCAAAAGTGTGTACCCATCAAAAGACCACAAAAGATTAATTAAATGTCTTTAATATTTATGGTTATGTCATTTTTTTTGTTCCCTTCTGTGACATCATGCTAAGGATTGTCTTTATTGGAGTTGTGCTTTTGGACATGGTAAGGCTGCTCTGAGGATGTCTGTATTATGGTGAAACATAAAGGATAAACACCTTGTTCTCTTTAATATGAATCCTACATCCCCTTTTATACCTTATAGAGTGGGATCGGGATTGGTTGTACAGTTGCTCTTTGGCTGACCAGTGGCTCTTACACTCCATGTCTCTTACATGATACATATTTAACGGCACAGCACTATTCTAGATGCAAGGTGGGTAACCTTGTTCCAATTCTTCTGATTGAACTGCATAAATGTGAAGCTTGGAGGCTGTATAAATTAAATATTCCACTATATAGATATAGCAGCTCTGAAGGTTATTTATTGTCAATATAATACACAGTATATTGCAAAGCTGGCAATTGCAGTTATCATATGGAATTGGATCATTTATTATACCAAGCTGTGATGCATATTTATATATGCATTCAGAAGTCAGTACATGTGATGTGCAGCATGTGGTAGACTCCTTGGCAGCTAGTTTGCATACACAGGACGTGTTTTACCTTCAAGCACCAGCCTGTGTATCTGGATGGTTGCAGCATTACTGATAGCCATATGGCAAAACCCCACAGAATAATTCCACATGATGAATTATAGTTTCTTTTGAAGATTCTATCTGCTCAGTTGGGATTGATATATACCGTTTTTCTACAGTCTTGAATGAGAACTGAAAGCTGTATTTGTATTCATACATAGTGTTCTCTTTGGATGTTATTTTCAATATCAGCAATTTACTTTATGTGTTGATTTTGGGACATTTGTCCTTGATGACATGAACCTTTCACATATAGTCAACACAAATTGCTTGCAACATTTCGAATTCTACTGATACAATATATTTCATGGATATGTAGTTGGGTTTTTGAATAATAGCTGAGGATAATATTCTTAATTATTATAGTGTAAACGGGCATATATTTTATTTCTTTTTCATAAGTCTTCAGTTCCCTTTTTAGATGCACACATTAATATGAATATGGTTTATCTTTCATGGGCTTCTATTGTTGTCTATGTCCCATTTGAAAAAACGGGAAATAGAGGAGATGGGAAATTCCACTTTGTACAACTGTCACTAAAACAGGGGTTCCCATAATGTTTTGATTACAGCTGTAGAATTTTAGAATTCCCCCCCATTTTCTTTTCCTAATGGGGACACAGACATCAATATAAATCTAACAATGATTCTAAGCTTTCCTAACGTTACCTAAAACTAACTTAACTATAAGGTATGACATTTTTAAAGGAGAAGTATAGCCAAAGCTATTTTGGCTGTACTTCTCCTAGGGATCACAGGAGTGTAGTTTGTTCTGCACTCCTGTGACCTGTTTTCAGCCAACAGCGGGCTGAAGCCTTCCATCGGCTGATGTTACTCAGCCGGTCCAGGCTCTGGATCAACCCCGACTTTACAGTCGGGATCCACCTAGATACCTGGACTGGCCTCTGGCTCAGCCTCTCAGCAAGTCACTGGAAAACTGAGCCAGCTGCTCCTGCCCCCTCCACAGCCCAGTGCTCCAGTGAGCACTGGAGTGGCAGAGCAGCCGGTGACTGACAGTTTCTGGCTCTCTGCTCACTGAAGGCTGAGAACTGAGCGGTCGGAGATCTTTGATCACTCAGTCTTCTCAGTCTTAGAAGTGGCAGGGGACAAATGCAACATTGGATTGATGCTGCATCCTCCTAGGTAAGTATAAATGTTTTTTTTTTTTTTTTAAACCCATACTTCTCTTTTAATATGAAGCAGGTAGTAGGTGCACTCAGTGGGACTTAGAAGCAAGAATTTCCAATTTGGTTTTTTTTTTATGTCAACATTTCAGCAGGGCACATACAACTTTCTGAAGATAAATTCAATAGTGGCACGCATAGGTTTAAATTCTTTCATGATCCCCCAAGGAGGATATCACTAAAATTAAATACGTGCATGAAAAATAATTTTAAGAAAAATTCAAAAAGCAACTAGAACTAATCATCAGAGCGCATGCGCCAGTGATGTCACTGGCTGCACGTACAGTAAACATCTCTTAAACTGGGCACGTTTCGGAGATAGTTACACTACCTATAGGTAAGTCATATTATCAGTGATAGAAGTTAACTTCCACTTTAACACACTGTTCGGTCCATGGAATTACCCGGAGGCTCGCATGGGATAGTACAAAGGGCAGATTTCTTTGCTTGGCTCTTCTTGTTCTTTTGACAGGTTGCTTTTGGAGAAATCTCCCCCCGCAACAAGCTGCCAATTGGACCATTTTGGCAGTTTGGTTTTTGCACCGTATGCTCGCCTATAAGAGCTGAAGCTGCCTGAAGAGGACCACGACCGCTCTTCCACCCTCCTACCCTCTTTTTCTTGTTATAGTGTTCGTAATGTTATGGTGTTATTTAGTGGGAGTTGGTCTTGCAGTCTAAAGTCTAGAAGCACATGGTTATCGATATCTGATATTTGATCATTCTGTTGAGTTTAAAGTGGTAGTAAACTCAGCCAGCTGGAATTAAAATTAACATAAGGGCAGTAGGTTAAATGATAACAATGCCAATCACTACATCATGTAAAGAAAAATCTTGTATTAGAAGTGTTTTTTCCCTTATTGTCATTTTGGCATTTCTTGGCTTAAGCCTGCGTCATCTTGGGACTCCTCTTCTGCATCCAGCTTCCGCCCCCTCTCTATTAAGACAGCCGTAATCTCACGCATGCGCAGTATGAATTAGCCAAGTTATGCTCTCTCACGCTACTCTCGGCTTGTCCCGTGATCAGAGACAATGTTTACACCCCCTTGTAACGTAGAAAGTCACTTGGGGTGTTGATGTGCTCTTGCAGGATAGAATGCCTCTGACAGTGGAGGACGTAGGCACGGCATTGTCCGGAAAGAATGGATGGCACAGAGATCATGCTGTAAATCATGGCTATAACGTGCTATAATGCGCATGCGCCAGTGACATCATTAGATTGAAGATCCTGCGATTTGGTGGAAAGGCACAGCAAGGGATTAAAGTAGAAATATTGAGTTTACTACCACTTTAAAGTATGATGTTGTGCTGAGAGATGGATTTTTAGTTATTTAGATTGTTAAATTTTGGGTAACCCCTTAAATAAACACTGTGGCCATATTATGCCATTTAAAACATATATTGGTGTCTGTTTCCTTATTTTGTATTACTGCTTAGTGCTATCCCATGCATGATGGTAAATGGACCCTAATGATTTGTGTGTTCACACTAAATATGAAAAAGCAATCAACTCAATTTAAATAAAAAATTGTAGCACAAAAGTAAAACATTCTATGCACCTACCATTAAGATGACACTGAATGCAGAAAACTATGCACACACAATCTCCTGGGTGAATGTAGCCCTAACATTTAATAAGCAACATATTTGTTTTAGTTTTGGATAGAGTGGAGAGGGGTTATAACACCTTTCATGGTTTTTTTTTTTTTTTTGTGTGTTCTGTGGCTCTGTAGGGGAAATTCACCCTGTCTATTTGTCACGCTTACCGTTATCAGTGAAAGTAAAAAAATCCCAAATTACTGGTTGTCCCCAGAATAAAATAGGGGAATCTTCCAATGGTGACACTAGCTATAGTAACCCTGGTGACAACCAGAGATTTTGTCTAATTTCTTGTTTTAGCTATGAGACAGGAAGTGAAGGAAATCTCCTCAATGGGATTTAGATATCAAACAAAACCTGAAAGGGGTTGCAACCCTCCCTTATTCCACACAAAATTAAAAAAGTGTTTCATTATAACATTTATTTTACTTGATGCACTTTATTTTATTAACAAATATCTGTATTAAATTGTGCTTTTTTATATTTCTCTGAAGTTTGGTTTTAAGCCTGCAGTTGTTTCCTAAATCTGTTTTAGTGTTGTTTTTCCACAGGAAAGGTTTTGTTGTGTATATCCTGTATATTACACAATGCTAGAAACATGTTAGTGTCAAGGCAAAGGTGAATAGCACATGAATAGTTGCAAATGCTTGTGTTTTGTTGATTATTGTCTACAGAAAAGAAATATGATAACATGGTGAAACTACAGTAGGTGTAAGGTTTTATTGTATGCTGAACATAGCTTCATTGACAAAGAGAATAAGAAAGAGAAATGCAACTTGTACTGGAGAGACCTGTTTATTAACACTTGAAAGAGCTGTTCATGGTGGAAAGTGTAAGAGGAAATCCCTCCATCAAAGTTAATACTTTTATAGGATGCTGGCATAAATGTTAATAACATATGAAAGCAATAAACAGAGTTTTTTTTAAAAAAATTTACAAGAATACATTTTAATCATTGAACCCTGAGCATTACTATTATCACAGCACAGACAGCTTTTTTGACACACTAATTTACATATCAACTTGGAATTTTATTTTCCAAATACATTGGCAAATGTTTCTGTGAACTAGAACCAATCATTCACTAAGGCTACAGCTACATGGGCAATTTTAATCTCTTGCTTTTGAAAGATATAACTACTTGCATAAATTGCCTGATACATAGGGGTGGGTTTACTAAAGGCAAATAGACTGTGCACTTTGAAGAGTGCAAAGTGCAGTTGCCCCAGAGCTTAGTAAATAAGCAGAAGCTCTGCTGACTTCCATCATCCAATCATGTGCAAGCAAAAATTATTTTGTTCATTTTCCTTGTATGTGATTGGGTATTCTCTGCAAAGTGAAGATTTATCTCATTTACTAAGCTCTGGAGCAAATGCACTTGCAGAGTGCACCGTCTATTTGCCTTTAGTAAATCAACCCCATAGAGTTACACTGGAGATTTTTAGTAGCTCAGTTATACTACTAAAATCGCTAGCAAATAACTGCTTGGAGTAGCAATTGATTATCTAACACGTGGAACAAACGCCCATTACTGAATAGGCTACATAAGTAAGTAATAGCAGTAGTATCTTGCAGTGATCACACCATTGGAGAATTTTGTGAACATGTGTGGTTGATCACAACTACATACTACCACATGCAACTTGTATAGCTTACTCCATAGGGAGCCACTTGTTCCATCTGTTTAGAGATCAATTGTTACCTGCAGAAATGAATTAATATCAATTTTGGAAGCATGACTACAGTAAGCTACTAGAAGCCTGTAGTTAATCCTCTCAGTAGCAAAAGATTAAAATCACCTGTGTAGCTTAGCTCTTATACCGTGTACACACGGGCGGACTCTTCGACTGGACTGGTCCGACGGGACGAATCCGTCGGACAATCCGACCGTGTGTGGGCTTCATCGGACCTGCAGCAGACTTTTTCGGTCGAAAATCAGATGGACTTTGTTTCAAATCTTTCTGACGGACTCGAGTCCGGTCGAAAAATCCACTTGTCTGTATTCTAGTTCAACGGACGAAAACCGACGCTAGGGCAGCTATTGGCTACTGGCTATGAACTTCCTTATTTTAGTCCGGTCGTACGTCATCATGTACAAATTCGTTGGACTTTGGTGTGATCGTGTGTAGGCAAGTTCGTTCGTTCAAAAGTCCATCGGAAGTCCGTCAAAAGTCCGTCAGAAAGACCGTCGGACCTTTGATGCCGAAAAGTCCGCCCGTGTGTACACGGCATTAGTGTTAAGTTAAACAGGTTAACATCAGTACTGAATAATTGCTGGACTTGTGGTATTGTTGAAGTGTACACAAGCAATCTTAGATACCTATCTGCCATTGAGCCCTGGTTCACACTGAGTGCGGGAATGAAATTGTGCATGTTCAGCTGAACTCGCACGATTACATTCCCGCATGTCAGTCCCGATTTTGGGGGGCAATTTCAGAGAAATCTGTGTGGGTTCCTGCACAGATATCAATAGAAAGCGCACCCTGAAATCGCCAGAAGTAGTACAGAAACTACATTTGGAAATCGGTGCAGCGCCGCAAATGCACCAATGTGAACCAGGGCTTAAGGTTTTAACACCTAGTTAGCAAATTATTACACTTCATTCCATGCCCCCGTGGTAAGTGATTGTCATTTACCATAACATGATTGTAACTGTCTGTGTTGCTTAGCCCTTACAATTATCTTACCCCATTTTGTGAAGATAAAAAAGTAAATTTGTAAGAAAAATATTATTAATATTGTATTAATGTATCTTATATTGTACTGCTATAGCTCTGGCACATTTTCCCACAGCACTGAACCATTCACATCAGTTTCTGTCCCACAAAGGAGCTCACACTTTAAAGTCTCTACTAATACACACATACATACACACTGCAGAGCAGGTTTTTGGGTGGAAGCTAATTTATTTACTTAAAGGATAAGTTCACCTTTTAAAAATAAAATAATAAATGTGCATCTTTTTGCAGGTAAAAAATGTGCATTTATTATTTTCTTACTTGGAGCCTGTAAAGCATTGCACCAGCAGATCGTGGGTGACAAGCAAGACTCCTGCAGACATGTCAGTGTATTTGTCTGCTCGTACCTTGTACGGGCAGGCCACACGGACACACACTGACAAGAAGAGACAGTGAACTACCAGAGCACTCAACAGCGTCATGGTAGTTCATTGAGAACTACAAGCCAACAGCCACAAAGCCTTATTTACAAACAGTGACAGCGTGTACCCAGAGAAAATGCCTGCTCGCTGTCACTGGGCAGTGGGGTGGGGGGAGACCGCAGCTGATAGAAAATGTTACATGTTCCACCCTAAATAAGGGTGGAACATGTAACATGTTCCAAATGGTGAACTTATCCTTTAAAGCAGTATAAAACCCAAAAGCAAACATATATTTTATTGCAGCTTACACATTCTTAGATGCACTGGCTACCTTAGTTTTCTTTTTTAGGTTTTCTTACTTCTATTTCTAGTGATCCAGCTAGCAAGTTGGTTGTTATTTAAAAGAACAAGCTCTCCAGCAGAACATATACATTTACATGGATGAGACAAACCACTTAATACTGGAAAGGTGGTTAAAATGATCAGCTTTTATTTATTCAGGCAAAGACTTTATCCCAAAAGGAAAAAAAATACTTTTACTGCAACTGATTCTAAAGTGTGAGCTAGAGTTTGGCTTCAATTTGTTATTGTGTTCAAATCTGCTGACTGACAATGTCGCTGTCTGCTGTGCCTCCTGTGCTCATTCATCCAGAGCTGTGTCTCACTAATACAGGTGGAGTGTTACTGGCCAGTAGGGGTGAGCTTCGAGTTTGAGTCAAACTCATGTTTGACTCGAACATCGGCTGTTCGTCAGTTTGCCGAACAGCGAACAATTTGGGGTGTTCGCGGCAAATTCGAAAGCCGCGGAACACCCTTTAAAAGTCTATGGGAGAAATCAAAAGTGCTAATTTTAAAGGCTTATATGCATGGTATTATAAAAAGTATTTGGGGACCTGGGTCCTGCCCCAGGGGACGTGGATCAATGCAAAAAAAAGTTTTAAAAACGTCCGTTTTTTCGGGAGCAGCAATTTTAATAATGCTTAAAGTGAAACAATAAAAGTGTAATATTCCTTTAAATTTCATACCTGGGGCAAAATTTAAAAAAAAAA
The DNA here is from genome assembly GCF_042186555.1 of Aquarana catesbeiana. Classification (NCBI taxonomy): domain Eukaryota; kingdom Metazoa; phylum Chordata; class Amphibia; order Anura; family Ranidae; genus Aquarana; species Aquarana catesbeiana. The sequence goes on along the minus strand of NC_133327.1, from coordinate 310,959,001 downwards.
TGGTGTGGGGTCCCCCTCAAAATCTATACCAGATCCTTCAGGCCCTCAACATTGGGAGGGTGCTTTGGGGTAGTCCCCCAAAACACCTTGTCCCCATGTTGATGGTGACAAGGGCCTCATCCTCACAACCCTTGCCCGGTGGTTGTGGGGGTCTGCGAGAGGGGGGCTACCCCAAAGCACCCTCCCAATGTTGAGGGCATGTGGCCTGGTATGGTTCAGGAGGGGGGACCGCTCTCTCATCCCCTCTTTTCCTGCGGCCTGCCAGGTTGCGTGCTTGGATAAGGGTCTGGTATAGATTTTGAGGGGGGCCCCACGCCATTCTTTTTAAAATTTTGGTGCGGGGTTCCCCTTAATATCCATACCAGACCTGAAGGGCCTGGTATGGAATTTAGGGGGACCCCCCACGTCATTTTTTTAAAAAATTTGGTTCAGGGTTCCCCTGTGGGGAATTCCCATGCCGTTTTTATCAATGAACTTTTATGTGTATTGTCGGACCGGCAATTCATTAATAGCCGTGAGTAGTTTTAAATTACTTTTTTTCCTTTGAAATGTCATTTTGCTGTCAGACTGTTCTAAAAACGGGTAAACAAAATAAGTGTAGCGCTAAAACAACCCTAAATATCTAATATGAAAATGATACAGTCCAGGAACCAATAAATCTTACTGGGCAAATGAGAAGCTGAAAAGCATGCAGGGAAGTTGTGAGGAGATGGCCAGCAGACAGGCAGCAATCAAAAGCTTTTTGACATCTTGAGGGATACACCAGTCCACGGTTCATCTCAAGACCCCCACCTTTTCAACTCTTCCAGATCTCCTACAGTGGTCCACCACCCAAGCCCGTTTGACCCAACTAGACGTACGTCTTTTTGGGTCCAATTGATCTGGTAAGCCTCCTTATTGTCGGTGGTGGTGTTCTCCTCACGTCAGATGTCACGCATTTATTGATATATTCCATACACGAAGTCACGCAATATTTATGGACCATTACTCTATATGAACTCTATAAATATGAAGGACTTTTGTCTAATTTATATTTAGAGATTTATTGGTTCCTGGACTGTATCATTTTCATATTAGACATTTAGGGTTGTTTTAGCGCTACACTTATTTTGTTTACTCTTTTATATGCACATATCCTACTGGCTGTGTTGGCTGCTTACTCCCCCCTTGTTAGGGCAGCGCAGAATTATTTGTTATATTTATGTTCTAAACACGGGAAACATGTGCTCCTTTACAGGCATACTATAGACACCCCCCAGGTACGAAATTTAAAGGAATATTACACTTTTATTGTTTCACTTTAGGCATTATTAAAATCACTGCTCCCGAAAAAACATGGGAAGTTGTGAGGAGATGGCCAGCAGACAGGCAGCAATCAAAAGCTTTTTGACATCATCTTGAGGGATACACCAGTCCACGGTTCATCTCAAGACCCCCACCTTTTCAACTCTTCCGGATCTCCTACAGTGGTCCACCACCCAAGCCCGTTTGACCCAACTAGACGTACGTCTTTTTGGGTCCAATTGATCTGGTAAGCCTCCTTATTGTCGGTGGTGGTGTTCTCCTCACGTCAGATGTCACGCATTTATTGATATATTCCATACACGAAGTCACGCAATATTTATGGACCATTACTCTATATGAACTCTATAAATATGAAGGACTTTTGTCTAATTTATATTTAGAGATTTATTGGTTCCTGGACTGTATCATTTTCATATTAGACATTTAGGGTTGTTTTAGCGCTACACTTATTTTGTTTACTCTTTTATATGCACATATCCTACTGGCTGTGTTGGCTGCTTACTCCCCCCTTGTTAGGGCAGCGCAGAATTATTTGTTATATTTATGTTCTAAACACGGGAAACATGCGCCCCTTTACAGGCATACTATAGACACCCCCCAGGTACGAAATTTAAAGGAATATTACACTTTTATTGTTTCACTTTAGGCATTATTAAAATCACTGCTCTCGAAAAAACGGCCGTTTTTAAAACTTTTTTTGACAATAACTTGCATATAAGCCTTTAAAATTAGCACTTTTGATTATTCATGTTCGTGTCCCATAGACTTTAACGGTGTTCGCGCGTTCGACCAACTTTTTTGCCTGTTCGCAAGTTCTGGTGCAAACCGAACAGGGGGGTGTTCGGCTCATCCCTACTGGCCAGATCACCAGGTGAAAACAGAGGGAAAAAACAATAAAAAAAAAACTTATGCAGCCACAACATCTAATGATTGGTAAGCTGCAATACATTACATTTTTGGTTTTGGGCTTAATACCCCTTTAATCTTATCTTTGGATTGCAAGATGAAACCAGAGCACCAAGAGAAAACCCACACATACAAACTTCATGCGCATAGTGTCCTTGGTGGAAATTAAGCCCAAGGAGACCAACAACCAAAGGTGCTAATTACTAGGCACAGAGCTAAAACTTTCCATGTTTCTATTGTCTATAAAAGATAAGGAAGAAAAACCATAGGAATGCAAAGCAGGAAAAATGTAGGTGTGTAGGCACTGTTGGCTGGCGGACTGACTGGCGGGCTGACTGGCGGGTTGGTTTGTTTTACTTCCACATTTGATCTACAATGAGTGCAGTTGGGTGCACAGTAATCACAAACTGATATCTTTGTCATTGTAGCCGAGTTATATGTTCGAATTACAGTGTTCCCTGTAAAGATAAAGAAAATCACATTATGAAATAGAAGATGAAGAGCTCATTAGTCCTAGCTTAGTCCAGATTTCGTAAACATCGCTTAAGTATTCAAGTTGGTCTTGAAATCCAGGCTTTCTAAGTAGAGGGTACTTGCAAACTCATTCACATTTGGCCTTTATAGTTGAGCATCACTGTGTACTACTATAATGGCTCAGGAATCTCAAGACATTTCATAGCTAGTAGTAATCACATTCATTATTTGGATGTAATTAATTCCTACTGACTATATCATGACTTGGATAAACCTGCACACACATAGAAGATATAAATTTATAAATCTGTCAATCTTCCTGAGGCTTGTGGGCTGCCATAAAAGCATATTCACCTTAGCTACCTTAACTTTTTCCTATAAGAGAAAACCAAACATGGAGCTCCTCCCAATAAAGACATGGGCTTCACTTCAAACTGTGGTCCAGATAATTTTGTTACATACCAGTTTTCAGTAATGAAGGTGTACTTAAGGAGAGAATAGAAATAAAATACAATCTATGCTTTTTATTTATACTGTATAATACATTCCATTAGTTATAGCAAATTATATTTTCTGGTGTAAAATATATCTGTAAGCCAAAATTGTTTTGTTTTGAACAGATTGGTGATGGGATAGAACCACTTGAGTTGTCACCAGAACAATAGAGGAGAAATCTTCCAAAGGCCATGAAAATATAGGCCTCACCTCTCATTCCCCCGAATACCAAATTATAGTTTTCTTAATAAATAAAGACACTCAATGACGAAACTTGGTAAATAATTGACCAAGGCACGTTTATTGGTGTAAAATATTTAAATAACTTAAATCTAATTAATCATTTTATTAACCACTTCAATACCAGGCACTTTCGCCCCTTCCTGCCCAGGACAATTTTCAGCTTTCAGCACTGTCGCACTTTGAATGACAATTGCGCGGTCATGCAACACTGTACCCAAACTAAATTTTTATAATTTTCTTCCCACAAATAGAGCTTTCTTTTGGTGGTATTTTATCACCTCTGGGTTTTTTTATTTTTTGCTAATCAAACTAATAAAGGCCTGACATTTTGGAAAAAAAAGTTTCTTAGTTTAACTCATAAAATTTTGTTTTCTCCTTCACTGACGGGCACTGATGAGGAGGCACTGATGGGCACTGAAGAGGCGGCACTGATGGGCACTGATGAGTTGGCACTGATAAGGTGGCACTGATAAGGTGGCACTGAAGGGCACTGATATGTAGAATTGATGGGCACTGATAGGCTGCACTGATATGCAGCACTGATGGACATCTAAAGGCACTGATATGCAGCACTGATGGGCACCAACAGGCGGCACTGATGGACACTAATAGATAGCACTGATGGGCAGCATTGATGATGAGGTACTGACAGGTGGTACTGCTGGGCACTGATTGGCACTGTGATGGGCACTGATTGGCACTGTGATGGGCACTGATTGGCACTGTGGTGGGCTCTGATTGGCACTTTGATTGGCACTGACAGATTTTAATGATGAGACACTGACTGGCAGCTAATGGGCACATCTGATGGGGGCTGTGCTGATAATCAATATGCTGATTATCAGCACAGACCCCCCCTCTGAAAGGGAGAGCTGACGATCGGCTCTCCCTGTCAGAGCGAACCGAGGAATGCCGTTTACCGGCACTTCCTGGTTCACGCGATGATCAGCTGTGATTGGTTACAGCTGATCACATGGTAAAAAGCCTCTTTCAGAGGCTCCTTACCACGATCGGAGATGCAGACTGACGCCCAGTCAGGATAACAGAACCACTGCCTGGACGTCAATCTGCTATAGGCCGGGTGGGAAGTGGTTAATACATAACATTCTTACTTGTAAATAATAAATACAAACAGCTCAGTCTTCAGGACTCGAGCAATACCCCATATCAATAAACACAAGTGACCAACCACATATAGGCCTGCGACAAGGGTGGGGGGGTGGGGAGCTTGTTGCTGACTCTGACCAACTGTGAGGTAACCCCGTGGGGGGGGTCTTATATAGATGAGCCCCCTTCCAGAATGTTCCAGCTGGTCATGTGACCTTCTGGGAATTTCCCCGGTGGTCATGTGACATTCCAGACTATTCACAATGTCACATGACCCTGTTTTTTCCGCCTTACATTCAAATCTATTTTCTTAAAGTGACCATATCCCCTTTTGTTTTTTAATATATAATTCAAATTAACCACTTCAATACCAGGCACTTAGACACCTTCCCGCCCAGGCCAATTTTCAGCTTTCAGCGCTGTCGCAATTTGAATGACAATTGCGCGGTCATGCTACACTGTACCCAAACAAATTTTTTATCATTTTGTTCCCACAAATAGAGCTTTCTTTTGGTGGTATTTGATATTTTTTGCGCAACAAATAAAAAAAGACAGAACATTTCGAAAAAAACAAGTTTTTCTTTGTTTCTGTTAAAATTTTTTGTAAATAAGTACGTTTTCTCCTTCAATGACGGGCACTGATATGGCTGCACTGACGGGCACTGATACGGCGGCACTGATGGGCACTGATGAGGTAGCACCAATGAGGTGGCACCAATGAGGTGGCACCAATGAGGTGGCACAGACGGGCACTGATGATGGGCACTGATGATGGGCACAGATGGGCACTGATAGGTGGCACTGGTATGCGGCACTGATGGGCACTCATAGGTGGCACCGATGGGCACTCATAGGCGGCACTGATGGGCACTCGTAGGTGGCACTGATGGGTACTTATGGGTGGCACTGATGGGTACTTATGGGTGGCACTGATGGGTACTTATGGGTGGCACTGATGTGTGGCAATGACAGGTGGCACCGATGGGCAATGACAGGGGGCACTGATAAAACATTGGGGGCATTGCTGGGCAGATCTGGCACATAATGGTGCCAATCAGTGCCCATTTGTGGACACTGATTGGCACAGATTGGGCACATGTGGATGGCCATGGGGTACATACCTGGCCATCCACATGTTGCCCCTTCCCCGGTGGTCCTAGTGGCGATCCCTGGTGGTCCAGTGTGGTGATCTGAGGGGGGGCTGCGCTGATAAACAATCAGTGCAGACCCCCCCTGTCAGGAGAACCGCCGATCGGCTCTCCTCTACTCACGTCTGTCAGACGCGAGTGAGGAAAAGCCGATCAACGGCTCTTCCCATTGACAGCGTGATCAGCCGTGATTGGACACGGCTGATCACGTGGTAAAGAGCCTCCACCGGAGGCTCTTTACCAAGATCGGTGGAGCGGTGTGTCAGACTGACACACCGCTCCACCGATCGCCGCGATGCGCGCCCCCGGGGGCGCGCGGCGGCATGTTATCCTGCTGGACGTCATACGACGCCCAGTCAGGATAACTGAACCACTTCCCAGACGTCAATACGCTATAGGGCGGGCGGGAAGTGGTTAAGCAGCCAGAAAGAGGAGCATCCACATGTCACTGCTGTTCGGGTTCAAATACTTAAGCCCTCTCCGTCCATTCTCTTTCCTGTGACAACTCTCTAAAGAGGGCATTTTCCTTACATCAGAGAGATTTCCTCTAATTTCCTGTTGTGTCTATAAGACACGTAGTTGAAGGAGAATCTCTCCAAAGCAGCACAGCATAAAATAATTCCCTATACCAGTGATGTCAAACCTTGGCACCCCAGATGTTTTGGAACTACATTTCCCATGATGCCCAACTGCACTGCAGAGTGCATGAACATTATGGGAAATGTAGTTCCAAAACATCTGGGGTGCCAAGGTTCGCCATCACTGCCCTATACTATCCAAAATGAAAACAAATAGGTTATGGCTTTCAATACACTTAAAAATGTGAATTTCAATTTAAGTTTGGTTATAATAATATTTCCTTTCTTGATGGTCCTCTGAATTTGTGAAAAGTCAATCAGGTTTCATGTGGAGCAATTTAATCTGGTATTTGCCCCTTATCCGCTGTACACAAGATAGGATTTTCCGACAACAAAACTGTGGATTTTTTTCCGAAGGATGTTGGCTCAAACTTGTCTTGCATAAACACGGTCACACAAATGTTGTTGGAAATTCCGAACGTCAAGTGACGTACAACACGTACGACGAGCCGAGAAAAACTAAGTTCAATAGCCAGTGCGGCTCTTCTGCTTGATTCCGAGCATGCGTGGACTTTTGTGCGTCGGAATCATGTACACACGTTCGGAATTTCCGACAACAAAGTTTTGTTGTCGGAAAATTTGAGAACCTGCTCTCAAACATTTGTTGGCAGAAATTCCAACAACAAATGTTCTATGGAGCATACACACAGTCGGACTTTCTGACAACAAGCTCACATCCAATATTTGTTGTCTGAAAATCCTATCGTGTGCACAGGGCATAAGGCTTAATTCAGCAAGGCATACCTGTGCATTCATTTAATTTTCAGTGATTACCTTAATAGGTCACTACTTAGCCAGAAAAATCTCTTGGGGAACAATATGAACGAGATTAATAAAATTATGAAACATCGTGATTTCAGCATGTTTTGCTTTTGATTCATCTTATAAGATACTACACAGTGTATAACTGCATATAGTTACAGTATCTTTCGATTGTCGTGCCTACCAACCAGCAATAGCTTTATAATAATATGTGCACTTATAACAAAATACACATTTCGATGATACTTCATGACATCCATTTTGCTTCAATCTAATAAGACCTTCCTCTTAATATTTACAATGTTGCAAATTTGGGCACTTACTTGGGTTGTAATATTCAGTAATTTTAACTGTGGCATCTTGACTCCCAGCAACACTGGCAGAACGAACCATTGGAACAGACACAGTAAAGGTATCTCTGGTCAGCTAAACAGAAAAAATACAAAGTTATGGTGAATTGTTTTCATACTTGATAAAATTGGTAAGGTGGCTTTTAGACTGCTAGTGGTTTCATCTTTGTACTATTCTTTCTTGTCTCTAAGAGGCCTAAATGCATTGCAGATTACACTAAAAAAAACATTATTACTAATTCCTTTACTAATAGGTAAAATTAGGGCTCACATTATGTGCAACTTTGCAGATAAGTCAACAATCAGGTATGTGGCCTTTAAAAAATGTATGGTTTCTCACAACTAATATAGATAAGATGTTCAGCTTCTAGGTCACATTTCTATACTGTGCTGGAGTCAAGCTGTGTTAGGATATATACATTAGCATGTAGTACTTTCGCTTTTTAAGCAGATATAAATCAACAAAATTATTTCTACATTTACTGAGGCAAATATCTTAAACCCAGGCACAAATGGTTTGTCACTAAACACTTAGCATTTATGGGAGTAATTGGCTCCTTTGTAAAGTTAAGTATTAAATCTGCCTAAATGTTTCTTAGCATGACAAAAGTGGTGAAGTGTAGACACCCTGCAGTGCCTGTAAATACCTGTATTAGGCAGGCCATACATTATAAAAAAAAATTTGGTTCAACCAGCACATTGAACAAAAAAATGTGCTGAATCCCTCACTCGGAGTGGATGGGGGAATCACTTCTTCGGTGCTATTGTGTTTTGGCAGAGGGAAACTTTCCCTGCTGGCAGAATACAATGATCAGTGTTGTTAGCTATAGCCAAAAAAAAAAAACATCAGGCTGGTTGTTCAGAGGTCGACTGAGAGATCAAATTCAGTACAACCACCTTGCCCTTAGATGGATCGAAATTTGGCCAGTCCCTGCTGAACCGACTGAATTTCGATCCATCTATGGCCGACTTAAGTCTTCAACATCGGCCTCTGTATGGCTGTGGAAACCTTTGGATCTTAGTTGCAGGCTTTACATAAGACCTTAATTTCTGCCTAGATCGAGATTAAACCCACTCTCCAGTGTTGAGGCACATTCCATGCAATTCAACTGTCAAATGGTAGTGTTTCTACAGACCACTGAAGTCCTAGCAGTTGATAGTTGATTGACCTGGGATGTTAAAGATGGCATTCATATTGTGCAGGGTATAATAAACTTTACTTTAGAAATACTGCTGTTAGTGGTATACTATATCCTTTATTATTACTATTCTTTCATGTAGTTGTAACTTACCGAATTTAAATACAGGTTAACTTTATTGTCTTTAGGTTCCACAAGTCCAATTTTTTCAGTTGTAGGGATACCTTGGTCACTTAGTTGGAATCCATTCAAGAATTCAACCTCTAGAATTACCATACCAGTTTCACTACCTTCCCCCTGGTAACTAAGAAGAAAAATACTATTATGAGTGATCTGCGCACAAGCATTTCGAGATAGATAATCTAATCCACTGGGTGCAAAATCAAACACTAATGTCACAGATTTCAGTGTGATAACTGCATGAACAGCCTGTCCACCTTAAAAGAGAAGTATGGGTTTCCTTTTTTTTGCTTACATCTATTTTGTGTGAGCTGCTGATATCTATAAATCTTCCAGCCCTCTCAGAAGTGCCTCCATTCTGTTAAAATCTAGCTAAATACCTGTGGGAGGGTCTACAGACTTTCATACAGCGTAATACTGACAATGGTCTGGCTCTGGAGTCTGGATCCACCCACTTTCCTGTCATCTTGCTTAATTGATGTCGGCTCTCTGCTCTCTGCTTGCTCCCGAGACTTCACAGAGTGTAACTGCTCCCCCCTTCCTTCTCCCTCCTCCCTTCTCCTCTGCAGCCTGTTCCGATTGTCAGACAAATCCAGCAGAGATAAGAGGTAAGAGCACTTCAGTCTGTGACTAAGGGAGGAGAAGTAACTAAATATGTGATTCCACGCAAAGGACCAAGTACCAGCAGAGGGAAAAATATATAGTAGGAAATTAATAAATTAAAGTGCGAGTGCGAGGAAAAGAATCAGGAGAACTGCTGCATCTAATTACTTCCACTAGGTGGGGTAAATGAACTGAAAAAATGAAGTAGATGTGGCGCTGTTCTTGTGATTCAAGCAATACTGACTGACTGAAGGTATCTGTCTATAGGTATTAAATTAATTGGTGTATTGTAGTGACTTCATAAAGTGAAAATAGTACATATCTCTGTGGGGTATAGTCTCATACGGTTATGATCAAAGTTATACTGCCAATATGTGTAAAAAACACCTGAATATACAGTGGGGACGGAAAGTATTCAGACCCCCTTAAATTTTTCACTCTTTGTTATATTGCAGCCATTTGCTAAAATCATTTAAGTTCATTTTTTTTCCTCATTAATGTACACACGGCACCCCATATTGACAGAAAAACACAGAATTTTTGACATTTTTGCAGATTTATTAAAAAAGAAAAACTGAAATATCACATGGTCCTAAGTATTCAGACCCTTTGCTCGGTATTTAGTAGAAGCACCCTTTTGATCTAATACAGCCATGAGTCTTTTTGGGAAAGATGCAACAAGTTTTTTACTCCTGGATTTGGGGATCGTCTGCCATTCCTCCTTGCAGATCCTCTCCAGTTCTGTCAGGTTGGATGGTGAACGTTGGTGGACAGCCATTTTTAGGTCTCTCCAGAGATGCTCAATTGGGTTTAAGTCAGGGCTCTGGCTGGGCCATTCAAGAACAGTCACGGAGTTGTTGTGAAGCCACTCCTTCGTTATTTTAGCTGTGTGCTTAGGGTCATTGTGCTTAGGGGATTGTGAAGCTGTATCCACCCCCTGGAAACTTTTGAACTGAAAAAGAACTGTTAGAGGCTGCTTCCGCACTCTTCAAAAGACTATTCTACAAAAACTAAAGGGCTGAGGAAAGAAAGAAATGCAATGCAGGTATGAGGGTAGCATGTACTACCTATTTTTGCATTCCCATACTTCTCCTTTAACCTCAAACTAAACCAATCCCATGCAGCAGGTATGCAAGCTGGTATTGCAATTGTGAGAAGGTAACAAGCATGTGGATCCTTGCTTTGTAAATACTAGACCATAAGCCCTTCTGAATCATGCAGATTTTTTAGAGATGAGGCCTCAAAATACATTCCTGCTGCAAAGTGCAAACAGGAGTGGGGCTCTTGAAAAGAAAAGGGGGGAAGGACACCTTAAAGTCGTCCAATAGTAGGTTCTTCTCTACTAGCAGTATTTCAGAAATTTTTGCAGGGATAAGATGCAGTGTCTGTCAGTACAGTACAGTTTGATGTTCCCCATCCCCCCTCCTATTCAATGAAGCCTCCCCCTCATTGCTTAAAAAGTAATTCCACTTTTGTTGAAAAAAAAAAACATTCTCTGGGTGATTTATGTATATTACAAGGATTTTAACAAACTTTATTGCAGATTCCTACCTCTTGTTATTCTGAAGGAAATCCCTGTGTGTTTGTTTGTGTCCATTTGGATAATTAATCTAATGGGAGTAGTTCCATAATTATCAATCACCTGCTGCACCTGCAGGGCTCTAATGAGGAAAATTGCAGGGTCTGCATCCCTTTAGATGTGATTTCCTATTAGGAGTATCTCACAAACAATAACATTTTTGTTGCAGAGGATGCCTGGTATCTTAGTGCAGACTTCTGGGAAAATCAGTAAGCCAATTACACAAGCAGGAAATGATGGGTGTTCTGTACACATTCTGTTACAGAAGACCTCCAGGTAGCAATATTGCATTGCATTTTACAGAGTCACAATTGTATATGTTACATTATTTTTTCTTTATTTGCTATTTTTTTTTCCCACGAAAGTGGAGTTACCCTTTAAGTTTTTATTGGTTTGGGTTAATATAGCATAGCAGGGGGCCCACACAATGGGTGAGGGAAATTTTTTAACCACCTGTGCAAATGCATACAGCCTGGTATTTAAATGGCAGTGGACCTGCACCACTGCAACTATATCATTATGGGCTTACCAGCCCATTTCCTTTTTGAGCCAGGCTGGTTTGGTGGTAGTGGCATAATTAAGTGCCAGTAAATTTAAACTTCAACACGTTTCACATACCTACCAGATATATGAATGTATCACTTATTTGTACCTTTTCCCAAATATTTTTTATATTTAGGATTATCTTTTGGCAGAAAATTTGTATTCTAATTCTAATTATTATGGCCATATGTTACAAAATATGAGATTAAGGGCAGATTCACACCAGAATGCGGTGTGGGAAAGGCATGTTCCATATGAATTTCCCACACAATATTTAAAAGGCACTGTCTTTGCAATGTGCTGCAGGTGCCAATACATTATTAACGGCACCCCAAATGCAGATCGGAAACGCAGTGCGTTTTCGGGCACCAGATTGCATGGTGCCGCAGTACAATGTGATTTGACACAACAAGTTTTATGCACGTTTTTTTGTGCGTTCCAGTGTTATTTGAAGACTATTAAAATTAATGGGTTTCCAAATTTCACTGCAGGGGAGCACACAGGAATGAGGACAAAGGCGCTAAAGTTTAACATGTGCAGTAATTTTACAAACCTAGAAGTGTAGAATTAACATAGATCTACAATCGAAGTCTCTTACCTCATGCTTACATCTACTGTCAGTTTGTAAATATCATTTGCATTTTCCTTCACTTTCAGATCTAATTTGAATGCTTCTGGCACAGTATCTCTCCTGCGCCGTGATGGTGCCTTCCTGTTATATACTACATTAAGCTGCAAAGTAATAAATGTATTAATGAATCAAATAAATGTTATTTCAAACTGTCAGTATTTCTGTTTAAACACTATTTTTATACAGCTGTCTTCATTAGCAAGGATGTGTTAAATGTTATAGATTAACAGGGCTAGAAGGCACTACATTACTAAATTTGTTACTCATAATTGTACCCAAATCTTCCTGCAATGTGTTAAATCAACTTTAATTATCTTGAAGAGTCTGGTTAGTTTCAAACTGTAATATTGGGAAAAATCTACTCTATTAAACCCACCATTTTAGGGGCTTTGTAAAAAAAACTTCATGTAGGTCCTGCATTGTATTATTTCCTGCTTAAAAAAAACTTTTGTAAAAAAACATTCACTAACAGAAATTAAAACAAACATGAGACACTTCATTTAATTCATACCTGAACAAGAGCCAATCCGTATCCAACAGCAGTGGCAGTGACTGATAGTGGTTGGAAGACATCAATCTGACAGTGAAAAAAGATTATTAGTTTGTCTTTTTCAACATTCTAAAGAAAGACAAATTTGAAGGCTACCATTGCTGACTTCTCAGCAATGAAAATGCCAGTGGCGTTTTTACTCTTATGTTTTTATAGTGTGGTACGCTATAAGCATAGTTTTATTGTAAGTGTACATTTGGCAGAGTGGGAATAAATTATGATTTTTTTTACAAAACGGTAAAAGCACTATTGTTTGGCAATTTTTTTTTTAAACAAAAAGCTTTTATTAATGTTTGAAAATAACATTAGTACAATCATATTAACATTGTTTGGCAATTTTTCCTCCCTTTATGAAAATGGATGAATGACATCTGGATTGATAGACTGGAGCATAGATGGGTGAAGGATCCCATCTATGCAGACATCTACCTTGGTCCCAGAAGGACAAAAGTGCTTTCTGACCAAACTTAATTGTGAGAGTATACCCGGTGGAGGGGGAGCACCTTAAGCACAAAATTAAGAGCACAGCACAAAATAATTAAAAGAAGATATAGAAGATATAATTGTGACGATTTTTGAGCACCTGTTTTCTTTTGATTTTTTATATTGGACTGTGCATATTTTTTAAGGACTATATTTGTTTATGTCTATGGACATTATTATATGATTTTTTTTTTTTTGGGGGGGGGGGTTAATTGTGATTGGTAACTAGAGATTCAGGGATTATAATATTCCTAGTACTTATTGTTAGGAGGATTTCTGATTTAATTTGGGTATTCAATTGGCACAGCGTGGCACACATATAATTTAATTACATTTACTGAAATGTGTTTCTTTATTGCAATATGTGCTATTAGTGATATAGTACAGATTTCACAGCAATTTCACTTCCCACCACTCTATATAATTGTTTGCATCTCATTCTGCTAGCAATGATTTTTCAATCAGATCTGAATATATACCAATTTATTGTTTGTTTGTTTTGTGAACTGACTGTGAGTTTGTCTAATTTTTGATGGATCAGATAAAAAAAATCATCTTGTCTTTAAGCCAATAGCCAGCCTTACAAGCTTTATTGGATATCAAATCCATTTGAAATGTTTTTGTATTTACCTGCTTGCTTTGTAATGCTAGGAGGTTGGAGTTGACTTGGAAAGTTTTTGTTACAAATGAACCTGGTCCAGTAACAGTTACAGCAAGAGATGTTTCACCTGATCGCACAGCTGCAGCAAACTGGGATAGAGCCTGCAGAGCCATTACAGTGTCCTTGGAGAAAACAAAAATTCCATAATTAAAGCATGTGAAATTTGCTGAAAGTTAGCAGCATACAGAATGTAACTATAAATAATTAGTATAATTTACATTATAAAGGTAATATCCAATGTTTATCTGAACAATAAACTTTTTTTTCAAAGTGAAAAAAATGCCTATAAACTAATATAACCAAAATACAAACAACATTTAAAAAGATATCATCTCACCCCACGATGGCAATGTTACCCAAGGTTCAAAGAAAACCTGAATTTTTAAATACTTGCCTGATCAGGCACTGTCAGCACATAACAGGTCTGTCAAGTTGATTGTTAATCTATGCACCTCAGACTGATCTGATCTGTTTGTACTTTCTGGATTGATAGTTCACATGCCTGGCACCTCTTCTTCCCACCTCCAAAGCCTCACTATTAGCCAATTACTATGATGGATATCCTCAATGAAGACAAACAGTGAGGCTTAGGATGCAGGATTATGTCCTCAACCTATTGTGTCAGGAAGTATCAAGGGATCTGAGGATTCTGAACACTCCAAGTGCTGAAACTGGAATTGGATTTGACAGGCAGACACCCAGAGATGCCTACTGTTTGCTCACAGCACTGCATTTGGTAAGTATTTTACAATTTAGATTGTGGTGCCTCATTTATTAAAATTAATTGTTTTCACAGAGAGGTAAGAAGTGTGCTGAAGTAAAGATCATATGAATTGGGTACTGGGGAATGAGTGGCATTTTTGAGTGTGCCTAGAGTGACTGACAGTTCAGGGACAGAGACCCAACTGACAATGGAAAGTGCATAGCGCAGGGAAAGGTTCCTGGCGAGTAGGATAAGCTTAGGGACAGCACCTGTCTTGAGGAAACATAACAGTATCTAAGCCAGCAACACAAGGATCTTCCCAGCAGTACTATAGTGCCATCCTGGTACACCGAAAACAATCCCCCCTCCAGTGGATGCCACCCTCTGGTAATACAGGCCCGAATCTGGTGACTCTATAAATACCAACTGCTATATTGCCTTATATTAGTGCCTCCAAAACCTTTTTTTTTCTCTACCACTATCCTATATACAATATACAAAATAAATAACATCAAGAATTGTGTGAGTGTACCTGGGTAGAAACATAACCACCAAGTTGGTTTCTCTGCTGGCTAAGCCACTTCATGACAGGGATACCATCTGCAATTTGGTTCTGTCGTTGGAAGGAGAGCAGTGCATAAGCTGCTGTCTCAATATCTGTAGTCCTTGGCTGCCAGTATAAGTTGGCTGATTCAGAAGGTGCAGACCAGTACTTTATCCCTCCTATGTAAATAATACATAAATTGTACTATAAATAGCTCTAGAAAATTAGTTACTTTGAAGTTAATGTTGTACACAGAATGATGCAGGGCAAGTTACAATTATGTAATTATGAATATATATATATATATATATATATATATATATATATATATATATATATATATATATATATATATATATATATATATATTGGTAACACTATTTGCATAGCTATATGTCTGTAATCTATGTACATGTAGTACAAAGTACCGATAGTGTCTAACATGCACAGGCGTATAACACGCACCCCAATTTTAGGAGGGAAATTTAAGGAAAAAAACTTACATTTTAAATAAAGAACTTTGAAGCAAAATTAGGGTCACAGCTCATCAATGCAGCCTGCTCAGTGCCCATCTGCAGCCTATAAAAATTGACCAACAATGCAGCCTGTTCAGTGCCCATCTGCAGCCTCACCTTTCCCATCATTGCAGCCTCGCCAGTGTTGGATTATCCCTGCTGTCTCAGAGGGAAGAGGAGGAGCGAGTGCCGCTGAATTACACAGAGCTGCAATCTCCTGTGTACCTGGTGCTCCATCACTCACAGCCACGGCTCCCGGCTCTGCTTATATGCTAGACAGAACAGTGGCCGAATGCGGGGCCAGGAGGCGTGGCTGTGAGTCATAGAGTGCCAGGTACACAGGAGATCACAGCTCTATGTAATTCAGCGGTGCTCGCTCTTCTTCCCTCAGAGACAGCAGGGATCTGTGTATAACACGCACTCACGATTTTCCCCTGATTTTACAGTACATAATATCTGAGTGCTTCAAAGCATACCGTATGCCATAGTCTACTTGGTGGGATGACTTTAGCTTGAAAATCCTATTAGTACCTACTTTACGGTTACCAAAATTTTTTATGCATTAGCTACATTTCCATTTTTAATTCTGGACAAAAGCTGACTTACTAAAGGGGTAGGGCTCAGAGTAACTCTTCAGGGCAGTGTTGCCAACCTACCAGATTGAAACTTACTCACACAACACTTAAATTTACTGGCACAGACAAATTTTTACTGGCATTTTCAAAAATTACAGTTTTAAGTGCAAATTTCAGTATTTAGGCTACAAACAAATACAATATGCAATTAGCAATGTGATTTAAGGTAGATATTAAGGCAAAAAACAGATTTCTTATTTTATTTTTGATATAGTAAGCAAGTAGCTCAGGAATAGGAGGGCAAGAAATTAGAATGGAAAGGAACATGAAACTGACTCTCACAATGACACTGACAGCAGACAATGATGACACCTCACTGACACAACACATCCCCTCCTGAGTGCCAGTGACAGTCTCTCTCCATGCCAGGTGATCCCTTCAGTCTACTCAAGTTCAAACAGCACTGACAGCCCCGCTCCCGGCTTGCCTTGCTCCAGTCCCGCAGACCTGCACATGAGGCTCTGGCCGCTCCACTCGGCCCCCTTGCACCATGACATCACAAGACACACTCGGGCACTGCCTCTGCTAGACCTGCCCCCTGCCGGCGCCACCCAAACACACTGTAGCAGACACTCGGATGGCCTCGACCGACTCCAGATCAGAACTGCGCATGCAGAGTTCCAAGCCAAACGTTACTGGCAACCTTTTCCTGTCACTGGCAATTATTGGCAGGAGAAAAGTGCCTGTTTTTTGCTGGCTGCCAATAAAAATACGGTTAGCAACACTGCTTCAGGGGACCTTTGGATCAGTTTTGGTTTCAAGTGGTCCGAGGCCTGAACTTGAAACCCAGGACTTACAGTACTTTCAACATCCACACACAGTCAAAGGGAGCAGCTCCAACCCCCAAGACAAACCTCTGCCTCATATAGATAGGCCCATTCCAACAACTTCACGTTTCTAAACACAAGAACCCATTAGGTTCCAAGCTACTGGGTAAAGTGCCCACAGCTCATTCATCGTGGACACAAGGTCGATACCAGAGTTCAGTTTCCTCATCATTACCCCCTTCCTCTGCTTGACACTTATAACTCATTGTCCATCCCTAATAACAGAATGTCCATTTCGGTTTGGCAATCTTGAAATGAAAGTTTACTTTTGCTAAAAAGAAGTTGGGGCCATTTTTCCAATAATAAAACAAGGGTTATCTATTTCTGTGCTAAGGCTTTATTCAACAGGGTAAATGTTTATCTCTGTTAGTAAAATCGGTGCCCAGATAGTCTAAATAAGAGTAAACAATTTCGCCCGATTCTTTCCCAACATGGGCTTTCTTCTACCTACAGTTTTTTTCTTCAAAGTTTATTTAAACAAGCTGAAGTTAGATGATTGGCTACCATGCACAGATTCACCAGATTTTGCACTCTCCAGTTTTACTAAATCAGCCACTTTGTGTTTCTGTTATTCAGTTTGGGATTATATCTAAAAAAAAAAATGTTTGCATAGTCATTGATAAAATTGCTATTCCTGCCTGCCTCCTAGCCAACTCTGTGTAAGTCTCAGGTATAAGGGCTCACAGAAAATCCAGCCATTCAAGAAAAAAGGAGTGGCATTTCACTTCTTCACTTTTTTGTACAGTATCCCATGCTGTAGGGACTGCCTGGAGTGGGCTTAAAGTTAAATAGCTTTTAAATTTAAACAGAAAGAGCAAACATTCAAGCAAAAGTGCACTGTGGTCTATTCGTTTTGCAGCACAGTGTAATGCACAACTGTGTGCTGTGTATTTGAAAGAAAGGTCAGGTGTGGTTTTAGCTGCACTGGGGTGCAATGGCAGCCTATTTAGCACAGCACACCTTCACATGCCACTTAATGCGTGTTGATTACTGCTATACGTAGAAGTACACCTGGCTATATACCAGCCTTGTTCTTCTTATTTATACATGTTGTGCAAAGAAATAGCAGCTCTGTAAAAAAGCCAATTTTTTCAAACTAGGTGAAGTCATAAATGGCTACAATTATTACCTTATCCTAAAAGATTCATCTTACCAAACCATTTACTTACCATTAACTTGATTGGTTGCCCTGGAATTAAGCAGGGTTAGAGCAGCTTGAGCTTTTGTGCTATTAGCAAGTGATAATGCATATGTAACAATTGACAATGTGTAATTGCCGGTAATTCCTTCGTCATACTTGCCCTCTAAATATTGCACAGCTTTCTGAACATTGACCTCATAAAGATTCTGAAAATATGAATACACCAAAAAATAATAATAATTTTCTATAATCTTTTGGAGAATGACATTTGAAACATTTATTTGCCCTTCTAAAACATTGCATTCTAACAAAATAGGATTCTGCTGTATGTGGTACCATTTTATATATATTTTTTCTACATTTATAGTTTGTATTTTTCTCTTCAGCAAAGCACATAATACAGTACAACAGAGAGTAGTGTGCCAAACATGGCGGATCAATAACAGTTATAAGGTACAGTTATAAGGTATATACCAGTAAGAGCAATGAAAAACATTAAAGCGGAGTTCCACCCTGAATTTCTTTTTACATATTCACAGACCTTTGATAATATAAAGAAACATTTGGGGAATTTTTTTTTTTACACTTAACAGAACTCCCCTGTTGCTATGTAGTGCTCCTAATCTGCCACTTTCTGGTCCGCGGAGCTCCTCGTCACTTCCTCCTTCGCCTGTGCTCCTGGGAAATGTGAGTCATCATTTCCCAGGAGTCTGTGGGCAGTACTGTGATAAAAAATCTCCTCATTTCCCGACAGGAAATTACGCGATTTAAGAGGTTTCCAGAACAACGCGGCGGGACCTTCCTCTGTCGCCACCCATTGTTATGGCAATTTTCAAAACAATTGGTGCTAAGGCCACCGGAGAATCACGCATGCGCGAGATCGAGAGGTGCATGCTGGTTACCCAGCATGCACCTCTCGATTGCTATTCCCGGGAGAGGTCTCGATTGGGCTTCACATGCCCGCAATCATCATGGCATGGCAACGGCCAGAATAAGATTTACTAAATTGTGAGTTTAAAACAAATATATTATCAACATCCACAATCCACAATTGTTTTTAATGTCAATAATGCATTATGCTCGTACACCAGAAAGAAAAAAATTAATGTGGCCGGAACTCCGCTTTAATACAGATTTGGAACCATGTCATTTTGTATGTCTCCAAAACTATTAGAGAGATGAATACAAGGAAAACATTAGTGCCAAACAAGGCCCCTAGAACATGTAATTCCTGATCACACCCAAGGGGAAGGGGTGGGGAGGGATAGAAGGTACAGGGACTGGTGCTCACCTAGAAAGCCGTGGTAACATTTTTTAACATAGACTAAAGAATACTTTTATTGTCTTATTATATACTTTTAATACTTTTTATTGTCAACTTTGCAAATAATGTATACTGCCTTATTTGTTACATTAAGCTTTTAGTGTTTTTTTAGTTGACTATCGTGTCCAATGTCTACAGTCATCAGTTAAAGCGTATCTGTAGTTCAGACTTTCTTTGGCTACAGTAGGGAACAGTTAAAACCTATCAATTTTATTTGCTGCCTGTGTACAGTACACTAAGGCTGGGTTCACACTAGTGCGAATTGGATACCAATTCCTTGCATCCAATTCGCAATAGCAGGCAATTGTGACCGGCTCTGTATGGAGCCGGTTCACTTATCTCCGCAGGTTCACTTATCTCTGTGATTTGCACAGGAACACTGTGCATCTTTTGGTCCATGCCAGGTCCAAATTCAGCCAAAATTTGGGCTGAAATCAGACCTGAAATGGTGAACGAGGACGCACCGGACTCCTGCTGTGAGTCGCTGCGTGCTCGTATGTGAACCCAGCCTTAGGGAGATTTCTCTTAAATTCCTGTTCTGCTGACAATGCTAGTGGCAGGAAGCACGTTTTGCCTAGTGATACACTCTAGCTGTAATCTAACATAATTCTTATAAAAAGTAGTACATTTTAAATCTGAGTACAGTGAATAACGTGCAGCTTATGCAGACTACGGTTGGCCATACACTGATCAAATAATTTTTTTGTAGTTGCAGGAAAGAAATTTGCTCGATTCCCCCATCAACAGAGATAGTGCTGACAGGGAAATCCCTCCTGCCAGGCCATTGTCTTCTCCCGGCTTCTCCCGTTATTATTGCTAGCAGCTATAGCAGCCAAAAGTGATAATTGCAAGTGAATCCGACATGCTGGTTGTACACAAGTTGATCGATCGATCAACTTGGTACATTCAGCCCTCCCATACACGGATCGAATCTCGGCTGGTTCCCATGTATGACCTGCCTTAACCACTTGAGGTCCAGGCCATAGCCGAATGACGGCCACAGCGCGGACCTCAATTTCTGGGAGGCCGTTACAGGACGTCCTCCCCTGTGCACGCGCCTCGCGCGCACCCTGCACAGCATGCAGTGCGAGCGCTGTGATCACCGAGTCACGGAGACTCGAATGATCACAGATCCGAGTAAGGGGCCGATCCCGGCCCCTTACCATGTGATCAGCTATCAGCCAATGACAGCTGATCACATGATGTAAACAAAAGCTCGGTAATCGTTTTTTTTTTCTAGCCTCACGCTGAAAAAAAAGCCGATCACGACTTATGATAAAGGGACATATGCCTCATTTGTGCCTGCCAGTGCCACCTGCCATTGCCACCTGCCAGTGCCCAGCAGTGCCACCTATCAATGCCCACAAGTGCCACCTATCAATGCCCACCAGTGGTGCCAATCATTGCCACCTAGCAGTGCTGTCATCAGTGTAAGCAATCAGTGCCCATTATTGCCACCCATCAGTGCCCATCACTGCCACCTATCAGTGCCGCCTCATCAGCATACATCAATGAAGGAGAAAAATTACCTGTTTGCAAAATTTTATAACAAAATCTAAAAAAAATATAATTTTTTTTTTTTTTAATTCGGTCTTTTTCAATTTTTTTAACAAAAAATAAAAACCACACAGGTGATCAAATACCACCAAAAGAAAGCTCTATTTGTGGGAAAAAAATTATAAAAATTTAATTTGAGTACAGTGTTGTATGACCGGGCAATTGTCATTCAAAATGCGACAGCGCTAAAAGCTGAAAATTGGTCTGGACAGGAGTGGGGTTTAATTGCCCAGTAAGCAAGTGGTTAAATAGTAAAAATGGAACATATTTCCACAAAAGCCCTGCCTTTCAGTATCAATTTTGCATTAGTTACAAAGTTAAGAAAAATGTCATCAATAAATATCGGTTATGCATTGGTTTGTTGCCTTGTATTGAAATGTTAAAATATTATCTTTAAACTTAGTTAATAGATTTACAGAGATGATAAGAAAGAAGTTTTATTTTACATTTTAATGTGCTTGCTTACCCTGTAATACGCATCTGTTAACAGTGAGGTCAGTATGTAAGCAGTGAGGGTGATGGGACCATTGAGCCCACCTTGGAGTTCTCTGTGTATTACTCGCCCGGGCTCAGAGAACATACCGCTGTTCATATCCTGATGCTGTATTAAAAAATTTACTGCATTTTCTAAGACATTCGAATCTATGTATATAAAAGGCCGAGCTTGAAGGAAACATCTGAATACAAATGAAGTGAGCCTGCAAAAAGAACATAATTTATGTTGGGTCAAAAAGTGAGGCAGAAAATGACACACACACACACACACGTTTTGAAAGATAATATTTAAATATCCACAGCTGGTATTTTTGAAGACCGTGGACTCATTCACACCAGTGGCTATGCCTGGCACACCACCTTTTTTTTTTGGGGGGGGGGGGTTATTTAAATGTTTGTGACAGTTCAAAGACTTCTATTGGCCACAGTATGATGTGATGTGGTGGATTGGGTTGCTCCATGCTGTGCTAGTAAAAAGTATGCTGTATGCAGTATGCACAGTAGCATAAACTGACATGATGGGGAAAAAGGCTTTTTGCCTTGTCTTGCATTGGCATTGCACTTGATATGAATGGACCACTAGAGATCTTGAATTTTGAAATATTTTAAAAAGCATAGAAAACCTGAACAGAGATTAAAAATAAATAATAATTTGAAAAATATAGACAAATCTTAGCACAGATCTTCCTTTCTTTCCATTTTACCAAAACAAGGATTTTGTGAAGCTCTATTTTTGTTGAGAAAAATAATTCAAACAATGCTCTTACACCTTAAAATGGTACCAATAACTGGGAGTGCCGGTTCACACAGGGGCGACTTGTCAGGCAACCTAGCCGCCTGACAAGTCGCCTCCCGTTCTGTACAATGTAACCGTTCTAATAGGAGCGACGCAAGTCGCTCCGACTTAGAAAAAGGTTCCTGTACTACTTTGGGGGCGACTTGAGGCGACTTGCATAGACTTCTATACAGAAGTCGTTTTGCAAGTCGCCGTGGAAGTCGTGTGCAGGTCGCCTCGGTGAGGCAACCTGCAAGACGTGCCGCCCCTGTGTGAACTGGGGCGGAATGCTCCCTGTGAAACTTATGAAACAATTATATAGGCACTTTATAATAATATATTCAACTTGTAAATTATGTATCACTGTTTCTGTACCAATGGAATGTAATTACTGGGTATTGACCTGTGTACTCTCCTTTTCTTGAAATCCTATTGTGTAAATAATTCTCTCTAGGTCAGTCATGAAAACTAAAGCTGGCCATAAACTAGCAGATTCTCGAACAAATGTCTGTGCAGAATGATTTAATATAGTCAATGACTTTGTGCATGTCATTTGAAAGTACTTTATAATCTTGTTTGCATTTAACATTCGATTTTAGAATAAATGTCATTTTCCCAATGAAAAATCACACTTATGCCCCATACACACGATCAGAAATTCCGTCAGAAAAAACTTGGATGGTTTTTCCGACGGAAATCCGCTCAAGCTTGCCTTGCATACACACGGTCACACAAAAATTCTCTGAACTTTCGACCGTCAAGAACGCGGTGACGTACAACACTACGAGGAGCCAGGAAAATAAAGTTCAATGCTTCCGAGCATGCGTTGATTTGTTTCTGAGCATTCGTGTTTTTTGCGCTTCCGAATTGCATACAGACAAATGCATTTTCGGATAGGAACTTTTTCCGACCAAAAAATAGAGAACCTGCTCTCAATATGTTGCTGGCTGGAATTATGCCAGCAAAAGTCTGATGGAGCATGCACACGGTCAGAATTTCTGACCAAAATCTCACATCCGACTTTTGCTGGCAGAATTTCTGATCATGCATATGGGGCATTACTGTTAGAAATTCATTTGTTCAAGAAAATTTCCATTCGGCTCCTTTTAATTTTTTTGTCACTGCTGATGAAAATGATTGTAGATTTGACCCAACTAATGATTAGAAAATCTAACAGATTTTCTAAAATGAAAAATTTTCAACAAAATCCCACTAGTTTATGGCCATCTTAAGAATGGGAAAACTTTACTTTTGTTAATAGTGTAATCCAATTTTACTTACAGAGCTCTACAAAATTAAACATTCTTTTATAAGAGTTTAATTCTGATTTAGGTTTGTATGTGTAGTACCCTCTAGTGTGCTATTAGTGTTACTGCAGGCAAATTTATGTTATGACTCATGGTTAGTTTGTGAGTTACAAATTGGGTCAGGGTTACTGCATGTCAGGCTGGATGGCTTCTCAGAGGCAGGTCTCTGGCACCTCCCCTTGGATCTAGAAGTTTGGAGAAACTTTTGAACGTTAGTGAGCAGAGGCTGTTCTGCATACTTGCATACCAATCCCCAGGCAGGATGTCCTAGCAGGGTGGCTGAATCAGCCCTTAAATATGGGGTAGTCATGCCACCAGGGGAGTCGGGTGGGACATGGAGTGCTGAGGAGTCTGTTGGTGACCTAGGAGGGACCCCTGGGTCTTGGGAGGGGGGGGGGGCTCTGCCTCCAGGCCGGGCTCTGGTTGGCTTGGGAAGATCCTAGCAGCAGTTTGGTTTGGAAAGGAATCTGGCCTAAGGAGCATCAGGGAGCAAAGGGAACTGAGTGAGTACATCAGCACACCCAAGCATTCACAACAGGAGAGACTGCCACATGTAGCAAGCCTTTCAGGAGGACAGCACTGTGCTTAACCCTTCCTATCCCTTGCCCTAGGAGATTTCAGAGCAGCCAGGTGGGCTGGTGGACAAGCAGCCAGAAGGGCTGGCAGTTCCTGTAGGCAGTAGAGCTGGGAGAAGTTCTGTAGAGAAGAGGGGAAAATCCTAAATGCAGCTTACAACATATTGTGCTATTTTCTAGGGGCTGAGAGCTCCTAGTCCTCAGGGGACTTTTTGCTTTTGATCATTAAGGACTATTGGAGGCCAGGAGGGAGAAAAGTCCAGGATTTTGTACATAGGAAGGAAGTTCTATCCATCCATTGTTTCAGTCAAGTTGGGCATCCCATAACCCCTCTACCCCATCCAAATTATCACTCCTAATAAAACAACAAAACCAAACTCAAAGACTGTTCCTTGTGTCTGGATGCGAGTGGAAAATGCTTGTTGCCTGGCTGTGCAGGGACAGGAGATTCAGTCATCAGCAGCCCCAGGTCTTTAATATTGATTGGACCCTGGGCAAACATTTTCTTAGCCCCCCCCCCCCCAATTCTGAGATATACATTAAATAGCAGCTAGACTCAAAATCAGTTTACTGCAGCAGATCAGGCAGCAATTGCGATTGGTTGCCAGAGCTTGCAGCATATCATTGCCACTCACTGACTGGTTGCTAGAAGCTAAAACACATTATCTCTGCTTGCTGATTGGTTGCTAGATGTTACTGGAAATCCTTACCGCTCACCGATTGGTTGCTAGAGGTTACTGTGCATCATTACCGCTCACTGATTGACTGCTATAGGTTACTGCACATCATTACTGCTAACTGATTGGTTGCTAGAGGTTACTGCACATCATTATTGCTCACTGACTGGTTGCTAGAGATTATAGCAGATTATTACTGCTCACTGATTGGTTGCTAGAGGTTACTGCACATCATTACCTCTGCATCAAGTGGCAGAACTCCGGCGGGGAGCAGTGTGGGCTCAATTGGCAGCTGCTTTGGACCCCCAAACAGTGATTGGGCCCTGGGCAGCTGCCAAATTTGCCCTGCGCTAAAGACAGCCCTGAGCAGCCCCTGTGGGGGTAGGCTACATATGGTTTCCATGTTATTTGATTTGTCAATTTGTGACCAACATTAATATGCAATTTGCTTACCAGGTACTTCCAAACGTATCAGAATTTCCAAAGGCACTAAAAGAACCATCAGAGTGGAGATAAAGTAACTCCCTCTGGTAACCTGAATGTGTAGGAATACAAAGTGGTATTAGTATTAGGGCAAATAAAAGGTGCTTATTTCAAAAGATTATGCAAACATCAGTAGCCTGGGACTGTAGAATCCCCCATAAACCAATAAATGTATACTGTATATATAATACATTTTATAAACTACAATCCAAGCAGATCTCAGCATGTATATTTGACCACGTCTTCTCATTTTCATGTTAAACACTGTATTTGTGGTAAAAAATTACTATTTGCCACACGATATTTGTGCAACTGTTTAGTATATTTTCAGTATAAAAAAAAATACAAAAATGCACACAAACATAACATAAAACCCATTTTTTGTAAGATAGACAGATTTGGTTGCACTGAGTAATTGATACCAAATATATCAAGCCTTAAAACTATGTGCCTGTGAAATGGTGAACACCAGTAAATACAGTATCCAGAACTATCAATAGGTGATACTTTAAAAGCCTTCACAGGTCATCAGTTTATAGTTAAAGCACAGCCATACACTTCATTTCTTTACATCCAAGGAATGTGGCATCCTGGCCCTGGTTTTATCTGAAGTTAATACAATATTACACATGTAATCAGGGCTGTGCTTGATCTGCGTTGCACCCAGCATTTCAGACAGGATTTTGACAGCTCTAAAACTTAGCTGAGCTCTTTCAGATTCAGTGATCAAGAGCAGATCTGAGAGCAAATGTTCTCTGGTCTGCTTCTGCTCTCCATTCTGACAGCATTATCCATGGCTCAGGCTCCCCAGAGGAGGGAGAGTGCCCTGGAACCACGCTGGCTGGTGTAGCAGCGGGAAAGGGGAAGGGACACATTTGCTTTTACATGGAAGCTGGAAGAAGCCTGTGCCATACGAGGGACATTGGACAATAAAAGAAGAGGTAAGTATTGCTGACTTTCCTCTCCACTTTAATACTACTGAGGAAAAACGTTAAGTTTTTTTTTTATCATATACACAGTTTAATTTTCCTAGATTTTTGACAGGTTTTACTACACAGAATCTCTATTTTCTTAAAGTGTTGGGTGACAGAAGAGACTGGGCACCATTAGCAATAACCCAAACAGAGAATGACTGTTGTATTCACAGCATACTTCAAACTTTTACTTTGTTTTACTTTTTTTACGTTATAATTACCAATTGTCATATTACCTTGTTCCAAGAACTTTATAGATTTTTCCCTTATATTTTCATTGATTTGATTAGTTGCTATTAAGTACAGAAGAATATATATATTTGGTGCAAAAACAATCATGTTTTGTTCTCCACAGCCGTATGGCATAGTTATAAGTTTGTCAAGACCGTTTATTGAAGGTCCAAGAAGATCTCCTGTTGAAACACAAGCAAATATTTGGATTAATACCAGTATTATCTCAGTCCCAATTTCAGTTTCTATATAATGCACAGTGAGTAATAAAAGCAACATACAGATTGGCTCCTTTCATCTGTGTCAAGCCAAGCTGGCTTGACACAGATATCCTCATTTGTGCAATCAAATGAGGATATGGCTAAACAAACAAGGTGTAGATAACTGTAAACATCATAACCATGATTTTGAAAGGTCTGTGTCCAGAGGTGATTATCTGCAAGTTATCACTGAACCACCTATTATATGCAAACACCACAAAAAGCTGCTTGTGTTGTTAACCTCCTCTAGCTTTGAATGGGGCTTCGCACCAGCAGCTAATTGCAGGGAACCTGGCTGAGTCTCCTGCTTGTAATCGCAAAGGGCCCCATTAGCAAGTGTGAATGAGGCCCAGTGATTGGGAGCCAAAAAGAACCAATGAATGGACCAGCCCCTGTATTGTTTCTCCTTTGCAAGGGAAAAAGGCACATTGCATATGTTTCTGCTTGCTAGAGGGAAGTCTGTAAAAAAACTAAAAATAAAGATAGATTAACTAGATTAGGGCTTGATCTAGGTTAGAATTAGTGTAAGTGTCGGCGTTAGGACCAGTGTCAATGTTAGTGTCAGAGTTGGTCTTAATGTGTTTTGGTTAGGATAAATTACTGTTTGTTTGCATATACCTTGTTTGGGGTCACATGATTAGTGTTATACCACCCACCTACGAGTGGGAAGAGTTTATATAAATGGGTATATTTTTATAAAAATAAATGGCAGACTGTGCAGGACTAAGATCTGAGGAAGAGCCCCCCCCTCCACTCTAAAACACATCAACATTTTGAGTGTCTTCTTGTGGTTGGAACTCGCACAGTGGACCAAGGTCATGCAGGACATGGCATCACAAAGGTAATGTGCAAGGCTGTTGCACCCTCTGTTCTTGTCTTTTCAATTTGTCTTTTGGGCTTCCTCAGTCCTCAGGGGCCAATATTGGAGTAGCTGAAGATCAGTGTTTTACTATTGCCGAAACATGTAAAACACAGAACCTCCACAGAGATGCCTACCTAGTAAAATGGTGGGAAATAAATATGGTCATTTACCTGCTCTTTTCCTAATAACATAAGACAGTCTGAACTATGTGACAGATGTGCAAAATTTTTCATAAAGGGAGCAAATTCACGAAATGAAACAACTGTTTATGCAGTCAGCTACTAAAAGCAGCAGACATTTTAAAATTATTTGATGAATCGAAAAAACAAGGAATTCTTACCAGCTACTGTGATAAATGCTTCTTCACTACCTTGTACCAAATCACTGGGGAAAGCAAATGAAAAGTTCTTTGATACTGTACTAGGTGCATTGGCACTACCACGAACATCAAAAAGTGTAGCTTCTGAATAATAATTCTTCACACCTTCAGCCTTTGAAAAATAAAATATATAAAAAAGGAAGCATTATTTCAGGAGGCAATGTAAACATGATTGCACATAACAGATGTTTTTAAAGCGGTTGTATACGACTGGAATTTTTTTTTTCTTCCTGCAAGGTAAAGTCATAATGTGCAAGTATGCATCGCATACTAGCACATTATTTAAAACTTACCTTAAAACAAAGCTGTTCCAGTATCACGATGTCAGCCCTGCTCCTTCCTGTCAGGGCTCGGAAGGAACGGCACCAGTGGCTGTTACTTCAGAGCGCATGCGCCAGTGATGTCACTGGCTGTATTTAATGTAAATATCTCCAAAACGGTACATGTTTAGGAGATATTTACACTACATATAGGTAAGCCTTATTATAGGCTTACCAATAGGTAAATATCAGCATTTGAGTTTTTTCCTATGATTTTCACCTACCTATCCTTGGATTTGTGGAACTACTGCGGTTAGCGGAGGATTATTTCCCCAGACGCTAATCAAGTGGGACGGACCGAATGTTGGGAGATATTGGTTGTTTAAAAAAAAAAAATGTCCGAAATTTGGCCCGTGTGTATGTTAACAGGTCTGACAGTCGGACGAGCATGCTGGAAAACCAGCAGCTGACCGGCTCCCGACTGGCCAATGGCTGAGAGAGTTGACTGGAGTGTTCTGGCGGAGGGCCATCCCTTGTCAGAACACAACAGCTCAAAGGGGGAGATTGCTGTACTAATGTCGGATCGTTGATACAGTGGCTCCAACCGGAGCTGTCATTTTTTTTTTCACTCAACCCGCTGGGTTGAACGAAAAAAAAAAAAACAATTAGTGTGTACCAGGCTTCAGGCTGTAAAAGCTATGTTTGCCTAATCTGCAATAGGATAGGCATGCACTTCAGGTGAGTGCACTTCCTTAAGTGTGGTGAAAGGAATACTGTTGGAGAAAAAGTCTGATTGGATTGAAGATTCACTGGGTGTTTTTTGCGATCTGGGACATGTTTCTTGATATACACAGTTTTACAGAACTTTTATTGGGACTGTTGAAATATTTTGTTATTTATATGAACACATGTTTTTTATGTTTTTTTGCATTTCTATATTATTTAATTTTTGGTTTAACACCAAAATATTTTTTGCATTTTGTGTTTAATTGTTGATAGATGAGTGCACACAGTTTTCACTGATTACTAGTTCTGTACCTGTTGGGGATTTTGGGTTCCCACTGTCTGCATACAGTTTCACATTTTTGGGGGGTGATTATAGTATAGCATCTGGTTGTGTTGTATCACTGTTTTAAATTTTTTTTTTTTTTTTTTTTTACACTGTAGAGCGGAAGGGTTGAATATTTTTAATCCACAACCATTAAGTTCCTTTCACACAAAGGATCTTAATCAGGTCAGTTTTTGAGTTAGACCTGTTCGGACTATTCACCCCTATAGACTGGCAGGTGTAAACGGACTGTACAGAACAGACTGCTGTGAAGGTGCCCTAAAGGAAACATGAATACAGAAATATTATGCTACCATTGGTGATATAGTTTTTTAATGTGGCAGGCTCCAGGGCTGTATATCCAGCTTCACTTGCCAGTCAATTTTTCACTTGTAACAAGGATACAGGATAGGAATCCAGACATTTCAGACTTGGTTGGCTAAATGCATGTTCTAGGTCAATAACTTTTTAGGTAGTGAAGCCAGAATAATGATGATGACAGTTCCAAAGTGTACATTTTTAAAGTCAGTAAAGTCAGCTCCTATATATCTATCTATAGATGAGTGACTAATGGAAGATCTAATAGACCAATAGAATAAATGGCAGAAATGTTTACTTTTCCCAGGATAATAGTAAACTAGTATGATAAAGGTCCAAAGAACCACTTATCAGTTCATTATATTGCAGATTGGTAGAAGTCCATCAAAAACAGGTACGCACTCTGTGGCACTACTGCCCCGATAGGGAAGTGCAGCACTTTCTTTTAAGGATAGCACTTAACAAGGGAATTTGGTATTTAAGTATCATTATCAGGGTCAAACTGTAAATAAGAGAGAATCTTGGATCAGAGGAAGACAATTTATGTTTGTTCCCGTATTATAGGTAACAACGATGGGTATTAATAGAAGTCTCAATGATACGTTTTTATTACAATGCAAGACCAAGCATATCAGCCACATAGTGTACAATATATAAAGTCGTATAACCTATATTCAAAGGTATTCAAGGTTCTTTTTAATACCAGGATTATGACTTACCCTTACTACAAAAGATCTGGTCAAAGTAACAGTTGCTGCTTTTGAAGTTGCTGTAACAGTTATTGTAATATTGCCCAGTACTTTTGGCTTTATAGGAAAGAAAACAATAGTTCCATTCCCTTTGAGGATGGTCACATTGCGCTGTCCTGCTACAAAGCCTGTGGTATTATTGGCTACAATTATGTCAAATGAATTGCCAGATGCCAGTGCAATTACAACCTGAAACACATTAATAAATTGGGTTAATATACTTCATATTTAATATGTCCCTGTATTAGCATAGCTAAAAAGGAACTTGTCACAAATGTCAAAACAATGCCACAAAATAAAAATAAAAACAAACCTGCACATCTTCTGTTAAGGAATTTGACAACATTACTTCCAGGATAAACTCTTCGCCTCTTGTTAACATATTTGGCATATTAAGTGTCATGATAAGAGGTTTCATAACAGACAGCTAGGTAAAAAAAAAAAATAAAAAAAAATATATAATTAAAATATTGCTTCAGCATAAAAAAATAAACAGAAAACCTATAGCTTATTTGCATGAAGTACAGATGACAATACATAAAAAATGGTAAGAATATAAAACATTTTTAGCATGGCAACTCCACTCAGTGCAGACATTTCAGTTTTGGATAAATGCTGGTTGTTTGAATCGCTGGTTCATGGGGCCCCTGAGGCAAGGTCTCGGCACCTGAGTTCTCAGGTCTATAAACTTTCTGCAGCTTAAAGGTTTATCTCCCCTGCGCATTTTAGCAATTATACAGTTGCAGAGTAAAGCTGGTTATAAATTAGTGTTTTTTGTTTTTTCAGCGAACAGAATTTCTCATTCACACAAACAAGGTGGATAGAGGAATCCACCCCCACTGGGACATTGTGCTCTGACAGCTGCAGCCACTGATCATGAAAAAAATTCCCAACATGTCACATCAGCAGAATTCAATTGAACGATCAACGTCAAGGAGGGGCGACTCACACACTGTTCAAGATTTAGCTGGTCCCTGCTGAACTGGCCAAATTTGGATCAGTGTGTGACCAACTTTATACCTCCCATCCTCCTAGGTCCACTTCCTTTTGCCACCCACAGTTGAATGGTTAGCCTTGGTATCCAATGAAATGGTCAATAATTATAATAACTCATAAAATATCAAAGTTTTCCCACTCAGTGTCTGTAGCTAAGGCTAGAAGAAACTAAAAGGTAATGTGTTGATTTAAGCCTCATACACACGATCCAATTGTTGGCCAACCGAGCGTCAGATTTTTGTCTTTAGGGGCGTGTGCCTATATCTTGTCTTGCATACTAATGGTACACAATTTTCGTGCAACAAACTTGAGCGTAGTGATGTACTACGAGGAATTTCAGCTCTTGAGCGCCACACTTTGGGCCCCCTTCTGCTAATTTCGTGTTTGGTGAGCATTGATTCCGAGCATGCGTGTTTGTACTTTCAACTTTTGTGTGACAGAATTGTGTACTGACCATAAGAAAACCTGACAACCAACCGTTGTCTGCCGAAAATTTACTAGCATGTCATCCAATTCATTTGTTGGCAGAAAGTTGGACAACAATTGTCAAAAGGAGCGTACTAACGGTCACATTTTAGGACAACAATCTGCCAACAGACAATCCCCTGCCAACAACTGGATCGTGTGTACCAGGCTCCAGGATCGGATTGCGTGCCAACAAAGCGTCAGACTTTTGTCCAAAGGGCGTGTGCCAGAAACTTGTCTTGCATACACATGGTACACAATTGTCGGCCAACAAACGTAGTGACGTACTACGAGGAATTTCAGCTCTTGAGTGCCACCCTTTGGGCACTTTCTGCTAATTTCGTGTTTGGTGAGCATTGATTCCGAACATGTGTGTTTGTACTTTCAACTTTTGTGTGACAGATTTGTATTGGACAACAGTTGTCTGATGGAGCGTACTAACGGTTAGATTTTAGGCCAACAGTCTGTCATCATACAATTCCCTACCAAAAATCCGATCATATGCACAAGGCTTTAGTTTGCTAGTAGCTCATTTCTAGGTGTAAGAGCCCAGAGTGGATGAACAGTATAAGTACACAGTACACTATCATGAAAATTGCATAAACTGTGCAGTGGCAAAAACAATGAGGATTCAACCAGATGGCAATGGCATAGTAATCTCAACTTTTTGTTGTACACAGTAAAGTGTCACTGACTGGCAGCATCATGATACATAGGTGTGCTGCCCAAGATTATAGTCATTGCTGGCTAAGTAGAAACCCAGCCTGAATTTATACTATGGAAAATGCAACGGGAAAAACAATACTTTTTGCCAAAAATAGTAGAATTGGGGAACATTTTTAGCTGATTTAAGAAGCCAACAAATAATTCAGTCTATATACAACTAAAACATATGTTTTGGATGTAAATCTTTTTTAAGCATCAGAGTTAATTAAAGCTGAGCCCTGGGCAAACAGCAATTGAAATTCATACAAGAGAGCTGTTTTGCCTGCCAAATGATTTGAATTTCTGTCCATTTACTCTCAAGATTTGCACATCCTTGCCAGACAGCAGAGCCTAGGAATCAGACGTTCCTGTACTGTAGTTAAATATCACTTGTCCCTCCCCCAGCCTGTGACAAGACAATAAAGTAGAAGCGGACTAATGAGCTCATCTCTGTCACTCTGCTCTCATCCTGTTGGCATGTTTCTTGTTAGCACATGAGCACTGTAAAACAGCTCCTTGTGCTGTTTTTCCACTTCCCAGTCTGAGCTATGCTGTACAGACAAATGCAGGAAATCAAGTCAAAATCAGGCACTTAAGGTGTATTAGCTTTTACAAATCAAAAGCTGACATGCTTGAATTTGTGTTTTAATATGCCAGAAGTTCAGCTTTAACAAAGTAATGCTGACAACTCATGTAATAAAATAATCATTCAGCTTACAAATAAAATATCAATTTGTTTTAATTTGATTTGATTTCGTGCCAGGACCAACATTAGATGGATTGTTAGGTATATGGCCAGCATAAGGGCATCCACCTTCTCCTTTATTTGTATTGAATAAACAGGGAAGATGGTGGATATTATTTTTCCACACTGTAACTGGCATCCTAATTTGTTTTAAAAATTGGGTGTATTCACTGTGACTGTCTTATAATCTCAAGTATTGTTTAAAAATTGTCAATAATAAGATATACTGTATATTAATTTTTTTTGTAATCATTATTTTATTGTTATATAACATTAAAAAAAAAACAAAAAAAAACATAGAACAAGATATACCGTATCCAGTAGTCTGTAAAGTAGAAAAGAAAAATGAACATTGTGGTGTCGACCTCGCAGGGTCGTTTATACAAAGCATGGACTACTAGATTTGTTTAAACAGAAACATAGTCAGAGGATCTAAGATTCCCAACCTCATATGAAGTAGTCTAACGAGGTGTATCGGACGGGGAGACCCTCTAGGATTTTTAAGACGGCTGGAGCCGTATTATAGTCTGTCAGCTCACCGAGTCCCCTTTATAGGGCGTGTATTGATCTTGAGCTGAGAAGTTAAGACCCTTGCCTGAACATCAAATAAGTGGTCTCCCGGCCCACGAGCGGGGCGGAAGGGGGGGGCTCAAAGGCCTCCATCAAACCACCCTCCGCCCCCCGTCCGCCGGGGGGACCAGCAAATGATAGCAGTGTGTTTATCCGACAAGAACAACTATAATCTTGCGACCCCAGGGGGTAGCCTCATATGAGAGTCTCTTCGTCCATCATCATAGAATCGACAAAACATTCTACTGTTATAAAATAAACCAGATAAGTGGAAAAGAAAAGAAAGAGAATGGGGGGGGGTGGAGAGAGGGGGAGAGGGGTGGAACGAACTAGGCATACCTGTGATCCCTAGGGATACGTCGTCCATGTCCACGCCGGGTGCACCGCAACACGAGCATCCATCACATCAATCAAAGCTAGTCCACATTAACTCATCAAATTCTGGGTTCTCTATCTCTTAGCGTTTGTTAGTCTACGGGTTCTAAGTGAGGGATCTGCTAACTCTAATAAAGCTGTATCTAAGCTGGAGGGGACCCAGCATGGGTCAGAGGAAAAATCATTCCAGGGTGTCCATATTGCTAAGTATTTCTCCCGAGAACCTCAACAGGTAGCTATCCAATCCTCAGTCTCACGTATCGCATTTACTCCTGCAATCCACTGTTCCCTAGTAGGGATACTGGACTTCTTCCAGTAGGTTGGAAGTAGCTGCCTGGCTGCATTTAGCAGGTGGGGCAGCACACTTTGTTTATATTGTCTAAGTGAGGATGCGGGTAAATGCAATAGAAAGTGCTCAGGAGAGAAAGGAACCTCCAGCCCTAGTATGGTTTTTATCTGGTCTTGAACATCTTCCCAAAAGGGCTTGATTATAGGGCAGCTCCACCATATATGTAAAAGAGTGCCCCTGTGTCCACATCCCCGCCAACAATGATCAGATATAGTGGGGTAAAGGCAGGCTAAGTCTGCTGGCACACGGTACCAGTGAGACATTATTTTAAAATTCGTTTCTTGGGTTCGGGAGTCTACAGAGGATGAATGGGTCATATAGTAAAGATGGTTCAATTGTGTAGCTGTAAGTTCGTGCTCTAGGTCATTTTCCCACCTTCGAATGTATGTAGGCTTGAGTTGGGGAGCCGCATCCCCTAAAAGTTGGTACAGTTCCGACACCATATGAGGAACTGGTTCTTTATCTCTGAAAAGACGTTCATAAGGAGTGGGGGTGGATGGGTCCCTAATCGTATGAATATGTTTCCCAAAGAAGTGGTGCAACTGTCGGTATCTCCAAAAATTGAGTTGCGGGCCTTTGCATCCTACTGGTAGATTTTCATAGCTCATAAGCTTACCGTCCTTCATGAACTAGCGTTTCCATCATCTAACCATGGCTCAAAAAACGCCATCTGTTCACCTGGAGGGAACCATTGGAACCCACCCAGCGGTGCCAGCGGGGACACAGGGGGAGCTAATTTCAGCAGTAAATTTGTTTTGTCCCAAACTGACAACACCTGAGTCATCAGCGGGGAGGTCGTTTCGGAAAGCCCCCTATATTCCCGCGGCAACCACGGAGCGTAAGCCAGATTTCTACCAGCCAGGCACTTCTCTAGGTTTTTTTTTTTTTTTTTACAAAAAGGCAATGTCTAAGAGGGAGAGCGTCCCCAGTCAGCTCCTGCAGGTGATTCCTCCCCCCTCCCTCTGCTCGCTGACACTGCATAATGCGAGCGCTCACACAACCACGGCCGCCCGATCTGCTCCTTCCCCTGCATCCTCATTGGCAGGGAGAAGAGCGAGTTGCAGGAAGGCAGACGCGCTGACGTCATCGTTTCTTTCCCACTGTGAACGGGTGCATGCAGGCCGGCTGGCTGTCATACGATACACGCTGTTTTATTCAATACTTCCATGTAAGTGTGTTACTTTTATTTAATAAATTTTTTATGCGGATTCACACTATGGAGGATGTGTCTTTCATTTCCCTGGGTTCCTCCTGCTGAGTTTTGGCTTCTTTGGACGGAGAGTTCCGGGTTGTCCTCCCCCTGTGCTGAGACCGATGGTGGTGTCCCCGCAGAGTGGATTTCTAACATAAGCTTTAATAAAGCTTACCTCTGGTAAGCGTACATCATTATAGGTGGTGGATCCTTCTCACGGGGTGTTTGCCAATTAAGCCTTCAATCACTACTGGTGGAATCATTTATGTTAAGGACTGTTTTCATTGAAGTCACTATTAGTCACGGACTCATCTCTTTTATCACTTTTTGAGGATTTATTTGCTTTATAGATTTTTACAATACAGTCACAATATTCACCTATTTTTTATTAACTATTTATTTGGTCACATATGGTGT
Source organism: Aquarana catesbeiana (assembly GCF_042186555.1). Classification (NCBI taxonomy): domain Eukaryota; kingdom Metazoa; phylum Chordata; class Amphibia; order Anura; family Ranidae; genus Aquarana; species Aquarana catesbeiana. Next base: position 310,922,751 of record NC_133327.1, on the reverse strand, counting down.
TTTGTTAATATTTGGGTTTAGAATATATTGTGTTGTTTCAATCTTGACACAATATATGAGATATTTTGTTAATGATAATTCTACTTGTTATAGATTACTTGCGATTATATAAGATATCTCCACATTAGCGCGGTTCTGTTAATTATTCTAAAAGAGTTGCAGGAAGGACTCCACCAGAACTCTCAGTTACTAAAAAACAGACTGACTTCTCCCGTCCTTAGGACAGGAGAACCAGCCTGTAAATTCCAAGAGATGCCAGACCAGCGCTGTCAATAGCAGGGGCAGGACAGCAAGAGGAGGCTGGGGAACCCCACAGTGGCAGAACACCAGGGCCCGGTGGCAAGACAACCTTTGCAACCCTGATAGTTCTCCCACTGCTTTGGACCCTTATATTTTCTTGGTATGCTGGTGACATATATCTCTTGTTTTCTGCCACCCTGATGGGGCCCCAATACAGTAGGAAGGGAGCTCACTGCACAACATGTGAAAGGGCCATTGTAGGATCTTAGTAAAGGGCCCCAGGATATATATAAAATTACATTTTATAGTTGCCCCCCTACTTTTGTCCCTGTCCCCCCATGTGCCCCCCCTAAATATGAAAGCTGGAGACGCCACTGATAATATTTACAAAGCTGCACTTTACAGAGCTGCAAAACCCTTTCAAGCCTTTTGGCCCAGGTGCATTATTTATTAATCCCAACTTTACTACCTCTCTATAGTTAAGTATCCACATGATTCTGATCCTACAAACTTACTCAAAAAGTAAAGAAAACTCAACATTACCTCAATAGGCACATCAGTAATCCCCAGCCCAAGTCCCTCAGACATAACAAATGCAGTGGCCACCCAAGTAGTATTTTTGTCTGGCACAGTTACTTGAAGATTTCTTGATAAACTCGAGCTGTTGAAAAAACATGGTACTGAATTACTACTTTACATTGCTTTAGTATTCTTGAAAACACATCAACAGTTTTCTGTAACTATTCTATATGTGCAGGTGGCCTTACAAGGAGACCTAGATGCTATTTCTCAAGTCTATTCTTGGTGCCACTATTCTGACCGAAAGAATACAGACTGTTTGACAGGGAGATAGAAGCACAAAACAGAGCAGTAAAGTGGTTTGATCAGGGCATATCAGGATGTTGGCATCAGGAGAGATGAGAGCAGGAATGGTAAGGTCTGCAGTGAACACTCTAAAACCATGGGGTGAACATATACCTAGCAGTCCCCAAAGTGTAGCGGCATGAACAAACTTCAACCCTGGGGCAGAGTACTTCCACTTAACATGTTTTGGAGCTCATGCACTTCATAAGAGTGAATGATAAGGTACTAAGAGAGCCTTTAAATAAAGTAAGAGAGGGCATTCTCATTATGTGCCCAAAGGAGCTGCCTGACATCTGGACACCTTAAGCCAGATGTGACTCAGGACGAGGCTGTCAGGGAATTTCAGTGCAGTTCATGGAAAGCTGGCTGCATATAAACAATGAGCTGTAAAAAGCTCAGCAGTTTAGGGAAGGCCAGCAGCAGCTGGGAAACTGAGAGCTGGAAACTTCTCCTCATGTTCTCACCTAGCTGAGCAGGGCACAGAAGTAAAAAAGACACATACTATTAAAAGCAACCCATGCTTGCAATAAGACTTGTAGAATGAACATATGTATAAATGAACAAATAAGTGGAACAAACAAAAATGAAAAACATATAAAATGACAGAATAATACATTATAAATACACTGGTATATGAGAAATATGATAAAAAAAAATTTAAACAAACATAAGATATAAACACAGGTTGCATGAAACATAAAAATAAACACATAAACCCTGGGTATATAATGACCCATGTGAACATGCACTGTATATACTGTAAATATGTAAAAATGTAATAATATGTACTGACCACTAGGTGTCATCAGAATTCACACATGGTCCAAATGATAAAAGAAGTTCTCAATAAAATCAAAGTGAAGATTCATGGTAATGAAATAGGTTGTGCAAAAAATTCTGTATAAATAGAATCACTGGAGTAACCCAATTAGTACTGTAGTACTAATTATATAGAGACCACAATTTAAAAAAAAAACACAATAAAATAGTAAAAATTATATTCATCAAATCTGGTTTTACAGTGCTGCCTAAGTGCTGCAGACTCACTGCAAAGTCATGTCAAACAATAGATGACATAAGTGGATGAGTAGTATATAAATTTACATCTACCCTTGTTATTGAAAGAGTGTTTTTTGTGCCCCATAAAATAACATGCACAGCAGTTACATTTCCCACATTTACACGACCCAAAGATGTTGGAAAATGAAGCATAAGGTGATAGTGGGGAAGCTAATGTTTTTGGAGATGGGCCCAGAAACATGCAGTATAGCTACACTACTGCTCCAAGGTTGAAGTTTGGTCCCCCCTGCCACATTTGGGGACTTCTATGTACAGTACGTGATCAGAACATAGTTTTACAGTGCTCAGATGATACCATCCCTGCTCACACACTCCTGATGGTGGCTGCCTAGCAAGAGTGTCCTTAGCATTGGTTTGTATAACCTGGTTTTCCATTGGAGGTGTTGCTCCCTGGTGATACGCAAGCCATTTTATTGCATGTGCAATTTCATTCATTGTATTCATTAAAAGGTGATTTTATTTGCACCATCCAATGTACTCTGTTTTGTGCTTAAATTTTGCATGTTTATATGGTCTTTGAAAATATATAGCTTGCAAGGACCAGCAGATTGCTCTTGGTACCAGTGAAGCATGATACATTTGAAAATGTTCTTATTTGACAGGGAGAGCTGCCACTGCTTTGCTCATCCAAATACCCTCCTGTGCAAAAAACATTATTATTTCTTATTGCATTTTTACATTGACAGAGAAATAGACCCAAATAGGCAACATGTCAGTACTGGTATATGTCTGTACAAATACTGACTTTCATAAAATTGGTTTGTGTATAGGTTTTGTGCCTCTGTGGAGGAAGGGGGGCTCCTGTAGTACTTAAAGAATGACTACACTTTTGCATGATTATCCTTTATGTTCCCCTGTCCCATCCCAATATACATACAAACATATTCATCTGTTTATGCTACTTCAAGATCCACTCTGTATAGCCCAATTGAAGCCACGTGACCATCGCTGCAAACCCTCTGGGTAATCCCTCACTTCATTTGTACAAGTGCAGAGAACAATCACATTCATTCCTTTGGAGAGACCATTTATCTTTGGGACGTATAACAGACAACCTGCCTACAGGAATGAATATACTTTTCTCTAAAGCAATTTTGATTGGTTTAGTTCTCTTAACAGAAACCAATTGGTTTTACCTGCCCTATGCATGTGCTGTATGGCAAATGGATTTTGCTGTTTTTTTTAGTTGGGGAATATGAAAACCTACTTTATTGGGAAGAATTTTAAAAACAGATTTTTTTGGTATAAAGATAGGGTATTGTGGTGCAGATAAAACACTTAGGTTGCAGTTTCTTCCTTTCTCTTTTTTTTTTGACTCTTTCAACAGAAGACAGAAAAGTGGTCCCTCTTTGGTTCAAATGTTAATGAAATGACACCAGTGTTGGGATCCATTGTTTTTAAATCATCAAGAACATAGTTTTAAATGTAGCACCCTGGAGTTTAGGCAGGGTTGCTCCTCACTAATTTACTTGCCAGGAATAATTATCCTGGTTGATTGTTAGAGATCTATTGATTTCTCCCTAAGTTTGGCCTTGTTGCACTTTTCTCTTCTACCACTAGGTGGCCGGGTACTTGGTGGTACTAGATTTGAGAAGGGCAACACAAGGTCGGGTTATGGGTATATGGGGTATCTCAGCCAAAGGGCAGGGGTTTTCTTGAATCCTTTGGCCTGCAGGGAGATCCTTTATATTCGGGTGGAGTCAGGTAATCTATGTTCTGTGCCACCTGGATGGCTGTTTGGGTGGCCATGTGTTGTACTGCCCGGGCTACTAGGCCAGAGTTTGGGCCTATTCCGGGCACATCTGGCTGCTAGGCTGTCTGAGGGCCTATCCAGAAGCAAGAGAGCTGCGCAGGGTTGGGACTGCAGCTTGCAGTCCAACCAAAAATGGCGGTTCTGTCGGCCGGAGAACCTGTCATGGTCGGAGGTAGAGGGGAAGCTGTCGCCAGTAAGGGACTCTCCACCTAATTACCAGGGACCACAGTGAGTAACTGAAGCAAGTACCTGAGCAGCATTCTCACCAACTGGGGACGGTGAAGAATCGGGAAACTTCCATGGGTATCAAGCCAGGGACCCAGCCAGCGGAGGTGATGCTTGCAGAGTAGCCTTGTGTGTCAAGCCAGGGACCGAGCAAGCCAGTGGGGTGAAACTTGAGAGGTATCTTGAGTGCCAAGCTAGGGACCTAGCAGAGAGGCGGGGGTGACGCTTGAGGAAGATACCACCGTGAAGATTGGAGGAGCTCAAGAGATTTAGTGGCAGTGAATCAGTGGGTCTAGTGAGAGACCGGGAGCTCAGTGGGCTGAAGAACTACAAGGAGCGATTGCAGTGAAAGTGAAAGAACTGTTACGCTTTGTGTTAGGAACTGTTAAAGACTATTGCCATAACTTTAACTACTCTTCACCCACCATGCCCCACAACCCACTACATACAGAAGGATGTCAGCTATCCCTGGCCCTGGAGGATCTCATTAGATTAAAGGAGGCTTGGGACCTTGCTACATAAATAAGCATCTGGGCCAAAATTTTATTTTCCTATACCAGGCAAACAGAGAAGGTGTTTCGCTTTAGTATATAAAAAAAAAAACAGTCCTGCTTTTCCTCACTCTAGACAACTCCCAGTTCGATCGGTGAACCTTGCAAATGCTCTTACACAGCAAACAAACTGCAGTTCACTATTCACAGAGTTTTTCTTTTCAGTTTTCTGTAGCACAGCTCCCTTCCTCCGAGGATTCCTATTTCTTTCAACAAGCCAAGTATTCTGGCAGGTAGACTTGTGGCCAGTGTGACCAGGCTGCGGGACCACACAATTGTTTTCTGCAGCTTGAACTTCAGGCTCAACAGAGGTTTCCTAGGATGATCATTTTAAAGGGAGACTGATCTAGTTTCCTCACTAGCGATGACCTTGGGTGGGATCTGATCCTAGTCTGTACTGAGCCAATCATCTGCACCCAGGGCATTCCCTGGCCCGCAGCCACAAGTATGCAATGACCATGTATACATGTGACTGCAGGAGAGGAAATGCCTCAGCCACATACGATTAGCCCAGTATAGTGACAGCTTCCTGGTGGGCTCACTCAGGTGGGTTTGGACTAGGATCTGACACTCCGGAGCTCATGGGTTTGGACTAGGATCCAAACACACCAGAGCACCAGTCTTCTCTGGAGCCCACAGCCATCTCAGACTGCATTCTGGGTGAAAAAATACCTCCCATCTACCACCCTGTGGATCATTTTAGCCTAGAATCTGTCATATTATATATATATATATATATATATATATATATATATATATATATATATATAATGTTACATACACACACACATGCAGTATGTATATATAGAAATGTTATATATTGAGAACTAACATATTTATAGCTGCTCAGGGTTTTCTATATTCAATCACCCATGTAAGATCTCTCTTTGTCTTCAAGTTGTTAACTTCATCAAACTCCACTGAGCAATAAGGGAGTATGAATCTTGTGCACAATACAAAATATCCCTAAACGTTCTGCTATTATTACTGTTGTTTTACCTTTACACATCATAACCTTATAGTTTGAAAATGACAGCTGTTTGCTACTGTGTTTTGCATGACAGATAATTCATGCATGTACCTTGTTTGTGGAACATTTATGAGCCCCTTCTAAAGGTATGTACACACTTGTGCACACACTTGCACAGCATTTTTTATAGCATGGTGACCATTCAGTTACTGCTTCCTACCACCTTCTACCCTCTCCGAAGGTGATCCCCACCTCCTGCAATACTGCCCTCTTTTCCCTTTCACCTCCATTATTCCCTTCCAACAGTTTCCACCGTTCTTCTATCATGCTGCAACCCACTTCGCTCATCCCATTCTCCTCCTAACCTGGTCTCCATTACCCGAGGCCCCTTCTCTATTATCAACCTGTATCACCACCATCTTTGCACCCAGCTCCCCACCCCCTGTCATCCTGCAACCTGCCCCCCCCCCCCCTCAACTGAGGAAGATGGGGTGTGCTTTTGCATCTTTGTCTTGGGTGCTAAAGAGTCTTTTTCCCAGCACTGCGGTGTAGGATACCTTATATTAGTCTCTAGCCAAATCCAGGTATCTTTAAACTCTGGCATGCTTTGTAGGAATTGTGGTATTCCAATTTCTTCAATCAAAGAAGCCCTAGGCATTTCTAAAAAAAAAAAAATGTAACTGAATCTGGTGGACAAAATAAAATGATAATGAAGACAGACATTAGTATTGGTAGCAAACTCATTAAACTATTGAAAATAAATTATTGTTTTAGAAAATAATATATCAAGGCAAAGCACTAATCAAAACTACAAAAACCCAACTTTGTTGAAGCTCAATTAACAGGGCCATCTACAGTAAGTAAAAAATGTGCTGGCTTTATAGTTGCCTCATCTTGTCAAATATATTCCAAACACTTCCATTAAAAAAGTTTACTAACAAAAATCATAAGGATATAATTAATGCAATTTGTATGCACACTGCAATAATGATTTGACCATTGCGTTTTTGCTATTACAGTTAGAAACAGACATTTACACACCATAAAGTGTCAGCAAAAATTAACATATACTGTATATTCTTTCAATGTGGTGAAAAATGTAGATATTTCAAAATATTTAACAAAAATAGAGAAAAACAAACTTGTCTAAATGAATTAATCATGGCTATTTATTTTTTTAAGGAATAGCAAGTACAATAGTCAATAGCTAGTACAATAGTCAGTCCATTTCATACTTACCAGTAAATTCAGATTTCATATCACCGTATGTTTCAGAGATTACGGCATCAGTCACACTTATTAGAAGCCTCTATTAATATAAAAAAAGTATGAATACTTTTTTAAACTTATGCTAAAACGATTTGCTAACATGAATAACACAATGAAAAGGAAAACCTTGCAAAACAGTAATGAGATTTGGAACATAGAGAATTGTGCATGTGTTTTACTGCATAAAGAAGCAGTTCACTCAACTCCTATTTATCCTAATGTGGTCAGTTCCTGCCTAAGCACTAAAGGTTATTCAGCAAGTAAAAATTAGGACACACTGCATTTTTGTGCATTAACGAGCATTAAGCAGGCCTGATGAAATAATGATAAATACATTTCTTAAATAAACCTTTATCTGAATGTTACAATCCTCAAGTTATATAGTGAATGAACAAATAACACAAACATAAAACGCAAATAAATACATAAAAATACACAAGCAAAAAACACCTGTTACTGCAAATATATGAGTGTGACCAAGTAATCATCATATTGAAATTAAAACATGTTAAAAAAAAAGAAAATATGTACTACTAGTGAATATTTAGCCTGTTTTGCATTGTCAACTAGAAGCCACTATTAGCGGCTGGTAAAGCCAGAGTAATTGACTGTCTGAACAATTGAACAGTCTGAACAATTGAACAGACTTGCCGTATGTCCAGAATGAAATAAGGAGTGTGATAACATTATGGGGTTGATTTACTAAAACTGTAGAGTGCAAAATCTGGTGCAGCTCTGTATAGAAACCAATCAGATACCAGGTTTTATTGTCAAAGCTTAATTGAACAAGATGAAGTTAGAAGTTGATTGGCTACCATGCACAGCTGCACCAGATTTTGCATGCTAAGGTTTTAGGTAATCAACCCCTTTGTATCAGATTGGGATGTAAATACTGTCATTCATAAAATGTTTGTGTGTGTGAAGTGGAAATCCTACTTTGTGGCAGGAGATCCTACAATGAACTTTTGGACTGGGGTTGAAGCTGGATGGAAGACTTGCTTTATGTCCAGAGTGAATTAAGGAGTGTAATGACATTTTCTATCAGATCAAGATGTAACTATTGCTTATCCTAAGGTGTTTGTGTGTGAAGTGGAAATCCTGTGATTACTATTATTAAAGCTGACAAGTATTAAAACAGGGAGTAGGGATGTTTCTCCCTTGAAAAGTACTTTAGCTTAGTCTAAAAAGTTTTGGCAGTCTTAATATTATTTATGAAATTGATAAATGTGTGCCAAAAGTTGTGGCCACTGACCCTGTAGAAAGTTTGCCCAGCTACTATCACTGAGGTAATCACTGGCTGTGTGAACAGTCATGGATAGCTGCAACCATCAACAGCCTGTCATTGCACTGCATGGGTGCAACTGACCCAGCTATTAGCAAACACCTATAAATTCACACCTCAGCCGTTTTTGATATTTTGAATAGAAGGGATAGGTTAGGCATTTCTTTGATGTTTGTGATCTTGCTGGTGGGATTCATCTCTCATACTAGTGAGCACCATCTCCAAGACCAAAATTGAGGGGAAATACAAAAAGTCATAGTCCCCACAGCAAAGTGTTAAGGAAAATCTTCATTCTATGCAGACTTACCTGAGAATACATTACAAAGCTGTTATTGATCTAGAAAACAAAAGAACACTTATCAGGGGACATCAGAAAAATATTTAATTGTTTCAATAAATACTTCCTAAAATTAGCACCAATGCAGTGAAAGCAGGGGCAATTACATATACCAGATCTCATAACATTGTAATTAAGAGCTTTCTAATGTAAACTCCCTTATGTAGAAGATTAGATACAGATTAGTACATTCATGTCAGCCAAAGAAGGTAAAAACTACTCAATAAGGTTCGGATGTGTGCCAGTCCTTAAAGTAGCATTAAACTAAAAAACAAACATTTTATACATTCCAGCTTACTAATTCTTAGATGTGGCATGTATTAGTTTTCTTTGTAACTGTTTTTTGGTCAGTAAGTTCAGGGTGTCCAGCAAAAGTGAGAAAAAACAAAGTTCCAGGGCACAGGATCAGTAAGAAGTACAACTTTATTTCACAAAGCATATCTGCACAATTAAAACTACTTGTTCCAGGGGTCCTGCCCCCTTTTTCAGCCCCTGAAATGCGTAGTGGTGCCTGCTATCTCCATTAGGGTCTGCTGCATAAGGAGAGGAGGCTGACAGATGCTGCTGCTTTCCATCCTGTTTGGTGGGTCTGGCTGCACATTTTCAGCTCAGGGGCTTGCGGTGGTTTGAAATGAAGTTGTACCTCTTACTGTTCTTGCGCCCTGGAATTTTGTTTTTTTTACTTTTGCTGAACAGCTTGGTCTGTTTTTTTTTTTTCCATGTGTCACTGGACCATCCCAAAGTCTGTTTTCACCAGTAGCTGCAGATTTTAGTAATTTTCCCAAAAAGTGTTTGGAGACCTGTGTCCTGCCCCAGGGGACATGTATCAATGCAAATTTTTTTTTTTTAAACAGCCGTTTTTTCGGGAGCAGTGATTTTTTTAATGCTTAAAGTGAAACAATAAAAATGAAATATTCCATTAAATATCATGCCTGGGGGGTGTCTATAGTATGCCTGTGAAGTGGCGCATTTTTCCCGTGTTTAGAACAGTACCACAGCAAATTTACATTTCTAAAGGAAAAATTGTCATTTAAAACTGATCCCGATAAGCCCCCCGCCCGCATACCCCCACAACCACCGGGCAAGGGTTGTGGGGATGGGGACAAGGTGCTTTGGGGTCAGACCCCAAAGCACCCTCCCCATGTTGAGGGCATGTGGCCTGGTACGGTTCAGGAGTGGGGGCGCTCTCGTCCCCCCCTCTTTTTCTGCGGCCTGCCAGGTTGCCTGCTCGGATAAGGGTCTAGTATGAATTTTGGGGGGACCCCTACGCCATTTTTTTTTATTTTGGTGCAGGATTTCCCTTAAAATCCATACCAGCCCTGAAGGGCCTGGTATGGATTTTAGGGGGGGGGCTACACCATTTTTTTAAATTTGGCGCAGGCTTCCCCTTAATTTCCATATCAGACCTGAAGGGCCTGGTATGGATTTTAGGGGGACCCCCACGCAATTTTTTAAAAAATTTTGGTTAGGGGTTCCCCTTAATATTCATACCAGACCCAAAGGGCCTGGTAATGGACTGGGGGGGGGAACCCATGCTCTTTTTTTCAATGAGTTTTATCTATATTGCCGAGACCCAACAATTCATTACAACCGCGATCAGCTTTGAATGCCAATTTTTCCTTTAGAAATCTCATTTTGCTGTGGTACTGTTCTAAACCCGGGAAAAATGTGCCACTTTACAGGCATACTATAGACACCCCCCAGGCACGATATTTAAAGAAATATTTCATTTTTATTGTTTCACTGTAAGCATTAAAAAATCACTGCTTCCGAAAAAATGGCCGTTTTTAAAAAAAAAAATTGCATTGATACATGTCCCCTGGGGCAGGACCCAGGTCCCCAAACACTTTTTATGACAATAACTTGCAAATAAGCCTTTAAAATGAGCACTTTTGATTTTTCATGTTAGTGTCCCGTAGACTTTAATGGTGTTCTGGCGGCTTTCCAATTTTGCCGCGAACACCACATATTGTTCAGTATCGGCGAACAGGCGAACACCCGATGTTTCCAGTCGAACTTACGTTCGACTGGAACATCGGGCTCATCCCTAGTGTTAACTAGCTAGAACACCAGGCAAAAAAAAAGGAATAAAATCCTATAAAAAGGAAACTAATGCAGCAACCACATTTAATGATTGGTAAGCTCCAAGGTATTACATTTTTGTTTTTGGCTTTAACCCCTTCATGCCCACGCTATAGCTGAAAGATGGCTACAGCGTGGACCTAAATTGCCGGGAGGGCGTCCTGTACGTCCTCCCGTGCATGAGCTGCCTGAGTGCTCTGTGATCAGTGATTTAATGAGACTCGGCTGATCATAGATCGGAGTAAGGGTCAGTCAATGACAGCTGATCACGTGATGTAAACAGAGCCAGTAATCAGTGCCCACCAGTGCTGCCTCATCATTGCCCATCAGTGCCGCCTTATCAGTGCCTATCAGTACAGCCTATCAGTGCCCATCAGTGCCCATCATTGCAGCCTCATCAGCACACATCAATGAAGGAGAAAAATTACCTGTTTGCAAAAAATTTTAACAAACATTTAAAAAGTTTTTTTTTTGTTTTTTTTATTGTTGGTCTTTTTTGTTTAGCAAAAAAATAAAAATCCCAGTAGTGATTAAATACCACCAAAAGAAAGCTCTATTTGTGTGAAAAACAATTATAAAAATTTCATATGGGTACAGTAAAGCATGACCGGGCAATTGTCATTCATAGTATGACAGCCCTGAAAGCTGAAAATTGGCTTGCCCAGGAAAGGGGTTTAAAGCGGAGTTCCACTCAAAAGTGGAGCTTCCGCTCATCTGAATCCTCCCCCCCTCTGGTGCCACAATTGGCACCTTTCAGGGGGGAGGGGGGTGCAGATACCTGTCTAATACCCCCGCACCCCCCCCCCTGCTGTCTCCTGGGAAACACACAGGTCCCTGGACATAGCGGGGACCACTTAGGACGCTCAGCGCGACTGATTCCCTCACAGAGAACGGCGGTGCCAGCAGCCGGGAGCCGATCGATTCATCGGCTTCGGCTGCCGACATCGCTGGACCCTGGGATGGGTAAGTGTCCATTTATTAAAAGTCAGCAGCTCCAGTATTTGTAGCTGCTGGCTTTTAATAATTTTTTTTAGGTGAACTCCCTCTTTAAGTGTTAAAACCACTTCTACACTTGGTGTATATAAAGGCAAAATATTTTTGTAGTTTTGGATAGTGGGGAAGTGTTAGACTTTTCTTTGCTGTTTGTGTCCCTACTGGAAAGATTCATATTGGCAAGCACTGTCCCCAGACTGAATGTGAAGAGAAATCCAAAATGTTCTAACTGTCACCAAAGTACAGTGCGATTGCAAAACTTCCAGTGGGGCTAAATGTTCGAAAAACAACTGTCTAAGATGGAAATTCTTTGGGGAGATCTCCTCTTATTTAATTTTTCTTTTCCAGGACAGGAGGTTAATGGAAACCGTTTGAATAATAACACAATAGCGGTTTTAATACTTACCTACTCTATCCAAAAAAAACTGATTTACATCCATTCTAAATCATAACTTTAGTCATCAAAGTAATCATTATACCAAATCCCCTCCACTACCCTTTGACAACAACTGCTCTTTTTATCCTAAATGTATAGCTAAATACCTTTTTGTTTTTTTTTTTTTTGTTTTTTTTTAAGGAATGCTCATTTGTGAGTCTGTTGGAACTCTGTCCAAGTGGAACTGGTCTAAGTGGTGAGTTAAAACCAGAGGGGGGACCTTGAGTGGAGAGTGAACAAGTCTTGCTTTTTGATTGCTGGGTTACATTTTTGGGGCTTTTCCTTGCAGCTTTTCAATCACCTTTTTCTGTCACTTTTTAAACGACTCTTTTTTTTTTTTCTTTGCTTCCTTCAGACTACTAATTAAGGGGAGTGGTTAATTGCTCACAGGTGCTTGAGGCCTATATAACCTTGTGTAGAACTCATAGTGAGCCTGCTCATGCGTGAGTCTGTTGGAACTCTGTGCAAGTGGAACTGGTCTAAGTGGTGAGTTAAAACCAGAGTTTAAAACAGGAGGTTATAACAGGGGTCATAGTACCTGTGTAGTGTGAGTACCTGAGTGTTGTCTGAGTAGTGTGTGTGGATCGTTAGTAATTGTGTACTGTATACTTTTGTATTGCGAGTGCACATAGGTCTGCGAGTGGCCTGCGAGTGCACGTAGGTCTGCGAGTGCACGTAGGTCTGCGAGTGGCCTGCAAGTGCACGTAGGTCTGCGGGTGCACGTAGGTCTGCAAGCGGCCTGCGGGTGCACGTAGGTCTGCGAGTGCGCATAGGTCTGCGAGTGCACGTAGGTCTGCGAGTGCACGTAGGTCTGCGAGTGGCCTGCGGGTGCACGTAGGCCTGCGAGTGCACGTAGGTCTGCGTGTGGCCTGCGTGTGCACGTAGGTCTGCGAGTGGTCTGCGAGTGCACGTAGGTCTGCGAGTGCACGTAGGTCTGCGAGTGGCCTGCGGGTGCACGTAGGCCTGCGAGTGCACGTAGGTCTGCGTGTGGCCTGCGTGTGCACGTAGGTCTGCGAGTGGTCTGCGAGTGCACGTAGGTCTGCGAGTGCACGTAGGTCTGCGAGTGGCCTGCGAGTACACATAGTTCTGCGAGTGGCCTGCAAGTGCACATAGGTCTGCGAGTGCACGTAGGTCTGCGAGTGCACATAGGTCTGCGACTGTTGTGCGAGTACACGTAGGTTTGTAATTACCTGTGTATTGTCTTGAGTATTAGTGTCAGGAAGCTAGTTGTTAGGTAATTTGGACAGGGTATAATCCCCAATCCTCATTAAATTTAATAGGTACGATGCCCGGCGGGTGTGGAGAGGCGACTCTTTGTACATCTTGCTGCATGTATGCGTTCCTTGATCATCTGATCGAGGGCGAATACTGCTGTGCAAAATGTAAGCACATTGTTTCCCTGGAAGCCCAGGTTCTGAATCTGGAGAAGCAACTGTCAGCACTGAGAAGTCCCTCCATACTAAAGGAGAGCCAGGAACGTACACGGCAGGTGACAGCAGGGGCCAGCACAGAGGCGGGTGGAGACAAAGAGGTGCAGGCACTAGCAAAGAGTAGATGGGTGACAGTCAGGAAGGGAAGAGGGGGAAGTGCCAGGGAGGCCGATCCAGGACTGGAGCATCCCAATAAGTATGCTCCATTGAGTGACATTGGTGAAACCAGTCAGGGACCAGCACTGCTGGAGCTGAGGGACTCTCCTAGCTGCCAGGAGAAGAACTCCTCCAGTGAGAGTGGGGGGGGGGCAGCAAAGGGAAAGGAAAGACAGATTCTGGTGGTAGGGGACTCAATTCTTAAAAGGACAGAGAGGGCAATCTGTAACAAAGACCTGAAGCGCCGAACAGTATGTTGTCTACTGGGCACTCGGGGTCGGCACATCACGGATCTGGTGAACAGATTACTGGGAGGGGCTGGAGAAGACCCAGCTGTCATGGTGCACGTTGGCACCAATGACAAAGTCAGAGGCAGATGGAGTGTCCTAAAGAATGATTTTAGGGACTTAGAATCTAAATTGAGGAAAAGGACCTCCAAGGTAGTATTCTCAGGAATACTACCAGTACATCGAGCCACATCAATAAGGCAGAGGGAGATTAGGGAAGTAAACAAGTGGCTGAAGAGCTGGTGTAGTAAGGAGGGGTTTGGGTTCCTGGAGGACTGGGCCGACTTCTCAGTCGATAACCGGTACTATAGAAGGGATGGACTGCACCTAAATGAGGAGGGTGCAGATCAGCTGGGAATGAAGATGGCCAAAAAGTTAGAGGGGTTTTTAAACTAGGTGATGGGGGGAGGGTCCAGAGGTGGAGATAGTCAGCGCGGAAGATATTCCAGAGGGTAGTATTGGGGGCATTAATGGTAGGTTGACCAAAGCACAAAAACCCAAGGTAAGTATAGTAGCAAGTTCTAGTTGCAATCTCGAAACACCCAATACGAGGACTAGAGATACCGTTGTACGAGGAGGATTTGGATTTTGTGGGAATTTCAGAGACCTGGTTCAACAGCTCTCATGATTGGCTGGCAAACATTCAAGGGTATACCCTTTACCACAAGGATACAGAGGGTAAAAAAGGGGAGGGGTATATATCAAGAATAATGTACAAGTGAATGTGAGAGATGACATCACTGAGGGAGCTAGGGAGGAGGTGGAATCCTTATGGGTAGAGCTCCAAAGGGATGAAGCTAAGGGGGAAAATAATACTGGGAGTATGCTATAGGCCCCCTAACCTGAGGGAGGGAGGAAGTGGAGACAGATCTCCTATCACAATTTGGATTAGCAGCAAGGATGGGAAGGGTTATCATAATGGGGGATTTTAATTATCCAGACATAGACTGGGCGGAGGGAACCGCGCATTCATTTAAGGCTCGCCAGTTCCTTAAAGCGGGGGTTCACCCACACCGCCAAAAAAAAAAAATATTAAAAGCCAGCAGCTACAAATACTGCAGCTGCTGACTTTTAATACATTGCCACTTACCTGTCCCAGGGTCCAGCGATGTCGGCAGGCGACGCCGAGAACCCGCTCGGTTCTCGGCAGCTGCCGCCGCCATCCTAGGTGAGGGAATCAGGAAGTGAAGCGTTGCGGCTTCACTTCCCGGTTCCCTACTGCGCATGCGCGAGTCACACTGCGCGTCCCTAGTGGTCCCCGCTCTCTGCTGGGAGCTGTGTGTTCCCAGCAGACAGCGCGGTCGGGACGGGAAGAGGCATAGACTCCCATGGGAGTCTATGCCGGAAGTGGGTGCAAATACCTGTCTTTGACAGGTATCTGCACCCCCCTCCCCCCTGAAAGGTGCCAAATGTGACACCGGAGGGGGGGAGGGTTCCGAAAAGCGGAAGTTCCATTTTTGTGTGGAACTTCGCTTTAATGTCTTGCAGGACAATTTTATGGGTCAGATGGTAGACGCACCAACTAGAAATAAAGCATTACTGGATTTACTGATTAACCAACAATACAGACCTGATCACGGATGTGGAAACACGGGGCAATTTAGGTAACAGCGATCACAGGTCAATTAGTTTCAGTATAAATCACACAAATAGGAAACATACAGGGAATACAAAGACACTGAATTTCAAAAGAGCCAACTTCCCTAAACTACAAACCTTGCTAAAAGGCATAAATTGGGATAAAATATTAGGAACAAAGAACACGGAGGAGAGATGGGTTTGCTTTAAGAGCATATTAAATAAGGGCATTAGCCAATGCATCCCATTGGGTAATAAATTTAAGAGCTAACAAAAGTCCTGGATGGCTTAACTCCAATGTAAAAATGCATATAAAAGCAAAGGAGAAGGCCTTCAAAAAATACAAGGTTGAGGGATCATCCTCAGCATTCAGACTTTATAAAGAATGCAACAAGAAATGTAAGGGTGCAATTAGGAAGGCTAAGATAGAACATGAAAGACACATAGCGCAGGAGAGCAAAAAAAATCCCAAGAAATTCTTTAAGTATGTAAACAGTAAAAAAGGGAGGACAGACCATATTGGCCCCATAAAGAATGAGGAAGGACATCTGGTTACAAGGGATGGGGAGATGGCGAAGGTATTGAATTTATTCTTCTCCTCAGTCTTCACGAGTGAATCGGGGGGCTTCAGTAACCAAAACTGCAGTGTTTATCCTCATGACACAACACAGGAAGCACCTCCATGGTTAACAGAGGAGAGAATTAAAATTAGACTTGAGAAACCTAACATTAATAAATCACTGGGACCAAATGGCTTGCATCCGAGGGTACTTAGGGAACTCAGTCAAGTGATTGCCAGACCGTTGTTCCTTATTTTTACAGACAGTCTACTGACTGGAATGGTACCAGCTGATTGGAGAAAAGCCAATGTAGCACCAATATTTAAAAAGGGCCCAGAATACATCCCTGGGAATTACAGACCAGTTAGCCTAACATGAATAGTACGTAAACTCTTGGAGGGGATGATAAGGGACTATATACAAGATTTTAGTAATGAGAACAGTATCATTAGCAGTAATCAGCATGGATTCATGAAGAATCGTTCTTGCCAAACCAATCTACTAACCTTCTATGAGGAGGTGAGTTGCCACATAGATAAAGGAAGGCCTGTAGACGTGGTGTATCTGGATTTTGCAAAAGCATTTGACACAGTTCCCCATAAACGTTTACTGTACAAAATAAGGTCCGTTGGCATGGACCATAGGGTGAGTACATGGATTGAAAACTGTACTCGGAATGGTCAGGGGTGGGTAGTGGGGGTTCCCCAGGGTTCTGTGCTGGGACCAATCCTATTTAATTTGTTCATAAAGGACCTGGAGGATGGGATAAACTGTTCAATCTCTGTATTTGCAGACGATACTAAGCTAAGCAGGGCAATAACTTCTCCCCAGGATGTGGAAACCTTGCAAAAAGATCTGAACAAATTAATGGGATGGGCAACTGCATGGCAAATGAGGTTCAATGTAGAAAAATGTAAAATAATGCATTTGGGTGGCAAAAATATGAATGCAATCTATACACTGGGGGGAGAACCTCTGGGGGAATCTAGGATGGAAAAGGACCTGGGGGTCCTAGTAGATGATAGGCTCAGCAATGGCATGCAATGCCAAGCTGCTGCTAACAAAGCAAACAGAATATTGGCATGCATTAAAAATCAACTCCAGAGATAAAACGATAATTCTCCCACTCTACAAGACTCTGGTCCGGCCACACCTAGAGTATGCTGTCCAGTTCTGGGCACCAGTCCTCAGGAAGGATGTACTGAAAATGGAGCGAGTACAAAGAAGGGCAACAAATCTAATAAAGGGTCTGGAGGATCTTAGTTATGAGGAAAGGTTGCGAGCACTGAACTTATTCTCTCTGGAGAAGAGACGCTTGAGAGGGGATATGATTTCAGTATACAAATACCGTACTGGTGACCCCACAATAGAAATAAAGCTTTTTCGCAGAAGAGAGTTTAACAAGACTCGTGGCCACTCATTAAAATTAGAAGAAAAGAGGTTTAACCTTAAGCTACGTAGAGGGTTCTTTACTGCAAGAGCAGCAAGGATGTGGAATTCCCTTCCACAGGCGGTGGTCTCAGCGGGGAGCATCGATAGCTTCAAGAAACTATTACATAAGCACCTGAATGCCACAACATACAGGGATATACAATGTAATACTGACACATAATCACACATAGGTTGGACTTGATGGACTTGTGTCTTTTTTCAACCTCACGTACTATGTAACTATGTACTATAGCGGTCATGTGGCCGCTCCAGTCCCTCTCTTCTCTTTTCTGTGGTATGGCAGTAGGCAAGGTACAGTGGCAACATAGGAACAACATGTCCTATAAAGTCTGTAAGCTTCAAGCTATAGTGGGTGTGGCTGCTTTTCTGTTTGGGGCAATAGTAAAGACCTCTGGCTGCTGTGGATGCATCAGTACGTCACCCACCATAGTTACTGGGACCTACAGGGTGTGTTAAAACAAAAGCCAGAGGTTTCTACAGAGGAAACGTCAGCCAGAGGTTCCTACAGAGCTATTGCCGAAGGTGAGCACACAAAGGTGCCCTTCATGTATGAAGCCCTAAGGCCCCTTCCACACAGGGCAGATCCGTTTAGCGGAGTCCACCAGCTCAGCAGGAGATCGTTCCATTGATCTCCACTGAGCCAGCGGATGACAGGTCCATCTCTACTCACTGAGCAGGGAGGCGCCTGTCAGAGCCCCGCTGATCCCTATGGGAAGATCGGACGAAAACAGATAAAAAACAGTATGTCCCTTTTCATCAGATCTCATCCGATCCACCAAGACGGATGGCGAAAGTATCACCATACGTCTGTTTTGAGCGGATCGGAAGGCAGGCCGGTATCAGCAGGCACATCTCCGCTAACATCCGCCTGCCCATAGGAGTCAATAGATGGCCCGCTTGGATCCGCCTGAAAAACGGACAGGCAGATCCGAGCGGGCTTGTCGTGTGAAAGGGGCCTAATGCCCCGGAAATAATATATTGGGGTCAGGACCTCCTCTGTAGCAAAGGTAAGTAAAAAATACAATGTAATAAGTAGTAACAGTGCCACAGATGTGTGCTCAAATGAACAGCTGCTACTCCAATAATTGTGAAAAAAACTAGTGAACTGTGTAAAGTGATAAGAATAGCGCTAATCCACACACAAAAAAAACGTTACAATCTGAAATGGTGAATACTACAAATTATAATCAATATAATTTGAGTGAACAGTCTCTCCTTATGTGATTATCAAAAAAACCACAAAAAGCAAACTTCACTAATATGTGAATCCATTACCGCGCTTTCTCAATTGGACTCACCAGAAAAATAATTGGATATAACAACTGGAGGAACAAACTCTCCAGATATGGTCATCAATCACAGTTTTTCTCTCAACGAATTCAGCATGTCATGGGAAAGCCAAAGAAAAAAGAAGGAGGCTTCCATAGCGTAAAAAATATCTCACAGGCTTGTTAAAAACTATTTTCATTCCACTCACATTTGAAGAGTTCCTGCCCGACACTAGGGAGTAACACACTCAGCTATGTATAGCCGTTCACTTCCAGACCTGTCATGGACTGCAAGTGTGTCAATTGGCAATCGCTATGTCCTCAGCGTCCTGGCCCTGCTCTATGTCCGTTTTGTCATGTGATGTCTTCAAGGAGCAGCAGCAGTCTCTCCTTATGTGATAATCACATAAGGAGAGACTGTTCACTCATTTGGCATATTTTTTAATGTTTGTTTATTTTTTCAATATTGATATTCATCGCTGCATATTTTTTTATCTTTTCTGCACCTTATCTCAGCAGCTTTATAGCATGTTGCATAGAGTTTGTATTATGCACTAGCACTTTATAGACATTGCATATTGAATTGGTTTAACACATATATATGAACACATGTAAATTTTGAATAATTGGGTAAACACATACATACATACATACACATGTTACAATCTGAAATGGTGAATAGTACAAATTATATTTTTTGTGTGTGTGTGGATTAGCACTATTCTTATCACTTTACAAAGTAAAAAATACAAACTAGAGTTTTGCTTTAAGTGTGACACAAAAATGGGAACACCTCAGTAATTCTACATGGTTTCAATGGTAGAAATATACATTTGAAGTATCAGGTAAGATTTCATTTGTCATAGAATAGATTGCATATGCCCCTTTCTGGGAAGCCCTCCTCACTTTTATGAACATATTATATATTTTACAAAAAGGAAGTAAACAGGATCACTTTTCCAGCGCTTAGGGGTAAAAATATTTATAATTAAACGAAGCAGCTGCTATATTAGTACAAAACATTATAAAGGGTAAGTAAAAAAGGTCTGATGAATAGTGTTTCAAGCTTAAGCAGCGCTACTAGCGCTACTTAAACTTGAAAGACTATTCATCAGACCTTTTTTGCTTACCCTTTATAATATTATATATTTTATTATAGAATTATTGAGTACAGGATGCTTCCCCAAAAATTGAATGAATCTGGTGTAAGTGTCGCTATTTTTGCCATAATGAGGGGAATTTACTAAAACTGGAGAGTAGTGCACAATCTGGTGCAGCTCTGCATAGCAACCAATCAGCTTTCATTTTTTTTTTTTTTTTGGTCAAAGCTTAATTGAACAAGCTGAAGTTACAAACTGATTGGCTACCATGCACATCTGCACCAGATTCTGAGTGCTTCAGTTTTAGTATATTACCCCTCTACTGTGCCTATATTTTGTTCATGTGATAGCTTCTATTCAGTTATACTTACTCTGCTGGAGGTTAAATCATTTGCTTCCCCAAAAAGCGTGGAACTTTTTTCAACAATTCGCAGTCCCACTAAGGATCGAGATTCCTTCACATTGACAGACAGAGTGACATTTTCTAATGGTTTAGCACTGTTTTTATTCCATGATAAAGTCACCTATAAGACAGATATCAAATTGAGCACCTAACACAATAAAACTTTAATGGAACATCACATTGACATGAATAAAACTTAAATTGTCTAGTGCTTGGAAAGCATGGTGTCTTCAGTGATGCATTTATTTTACCTGGTTCTTTAGTGCACCTGTGATACGAAGTATCTGAGTGGTTTGGATTATACCACCAAAGCTGTTGTTCAGATTGAGAAAATAAACTAAAATTTGAGCATTGGGAGTCCAGGATTGTTCAGGAGTGAGACTAAAACTGGTTTTATTCTTGCCTGCAGCCAATACCTTTCCATTTGCAGAAACCTTTAAATAAAGGAAAAATGCATTAAACATTTATCTTAAAGGGTTTGTAAAGGCAGTATAATTTTTTAACCCCCAAACCTCCCTTTTCCTATCTAAAGCATGCCTGAGCTTTTATAAATAACCTTGTTCCTGTGACACCATGACCAGTTCTGTAAAGTTCTTGCAGGGGCAGTTCCTACTGACATAGGCAGGCAGAACTACATCCTTTTAATAAGCACAGTGTTTGGGTAGGCTCTTAGGAATAAAGTCAATGGCGTTGTTTAGCTGGGAAAGAAATTGATGCAAGCAAGTGTGTAGATGGGGCCTGAATTAGATATAGCACCTTGTATTGGGAGGAAATACTCACACATAGTTTATAGTGTACTGATGTTTTTTATATAAATTGTGCACAGTTTGTTTGCAGCAGCAGATAAACTGATCTTTAGTCCTGATCTAAGCATTCCAGAGAATATACAACATCATTGTTTACAAGATATGTTGCCAGATAACGGCTTCGGTTACCAGAAGTAGTGTCTCTTTTAGGAATAGGTAGAAGATGTTTCTGTAGTTTGCACTGGCTCCACACCACCACAATGTATACCAGAGTGTATGAATGGAAGAAGGAGCCTTCCCTGAGCTATCCCTTCTCACGTGGAACCTGACTCTGTGCTAAGCATTGTCCCTTGCAAGCAGATTCCTTTCCTTACCACCCGAAGTACGCCAGAATGACGTGGGGTATCTTAATTCAAATGTTCTCCTGACTCAAGATGGCTGTTAAAGTCTCTCAAGAGTTTGGGGTCCAATCAAACTATCTTCCTTTCTCAAGGCTCTATACAGAATCTCAATGGGACCAATTCCTTTACAAGGCTCCCCTTCCCATGCAATAATGGCACTAGGCAAGCTAGAGGTTGGAAGACTAACTACACCTGCCTACACTCTGCCCTTTTAAAAGATGCTATTCTCTTCATGTAATGGACAACAGAAAATATATTATTATATATTGGTAATTATGATTGAACAGCAAAAGTTATAAAACATAGTCAGCGTATTTAACAGTCATTACTCATTGGATCAACCTCCTACGGTGACGTCCTTCACTATTACTCCTTGCATCAACAAGTAGACTGTCTGCAACATTCAGTTTCTCTTCCCCCGAAACCAAGGAAGGTGGTCAATTCTGACACCCCAGCTGTACCCATTCATACAATCCTAGGCAGTAGAAATTCCGGCAGGCAAAAGTTTCAGTCTCATTTACCCTAAAATGTCCAATTGTGCCATGTATGACTTGTCAGACTATGAAGGCTGTGGAGTCACATGTTGAAAGATGTCTCCTTTTTCTGTCAGAATACGGGCTCTCTGCTACCACAATCCACTTCTAACCACTTCAAAACCAGACCAATTTTGACATTTCTTTCATACATGTAGAAGTCTGAATTTTTTTGCTAGAAACATTATATATTTTAAGCAGAGGCTTTAGGGAATAAAATGGTGGATTTTGCAATTTTTTATGTCACACTATATTTAAGTAGTGATTTTTCAAACATAAATTTTTGGGAAAAAAATTTATGAATTTTACTGAACACAAACACAATATAGTGCTTAAAAATAAAATAAAAAGTGACGCTTTCACCATGTGTTCACAAAATCAAACCCAATGTGTAACTAATTAAATAAATCAGCCCAGAAAGTCCACATGATCCATAAGTCCATTTGTTAGAAAAAATATGGAATATTGGAAAAAACATCCATGTGACCTCCAAACGAAGAAAACCATCTATGGTGCCCAGCCACGATTGTGTCCTCCGCTCACCACCAAGCCAAATGAATTCACCATGTGATTTAAGTGCTCACTCACCTAAATGATTTGACCTCTTTTGTTAAAATAAGGTCATAGTGCGCTTTGGGTTAGGGGGTTCTTCTCTCCTGCTCCACAAGTGTCTGGCCCCCCAGGAACATCTTAAGGGTCTTAAAGTTGATGTAAACCCGAAAAAAAAATAATTAAGGCTTGCACCTTATACAGTATAGGATTTCATGTCATCTGTGCCCAGTCTTGCCATGAAGAGTTAATCCAGCTCTGAGCAGTTTCACTATCTTTTTTCAGTGAGCTAAAAACTGACACAGAGAAATAGGAGTCAGTTCTTCCCCCTTGCTGTGAGTGACAGGTGATGTATATATCTCATGCACAAGCCCAAGAGAGGCATTCTGTGTACTTCAGATCCCCTCCTCCTTTCTTTTCCACCTCTCCTAGGATTGCCTGCTCCACCCCCCTGGCATGATTGGACATGCTGAAGTCATGTGGTGACTTTTCTGGGTTTTGACTGGATGTTAGTGATCATAGCAGAAGTTCAGTGTAAGAAATACACAGGAGAAAATGCATGTTGACAAGGGGAGTGTAGAGGTGGGCGGGGAGTCTACTGACATCACGACTCCACCCATCGAGCTCCAGGCAACAGACCCACCCACAGAATCTGCAGTTTTTCGGGTCTCATAACAGACAGAGGGGAGACATTTGACATGTAAGGATACATGCAGGAAGCATGTATATCCTTATACATGTAGCACTAACTCTCGGTGGAGCTGCTGGTTTAAGCGAGCTTGTTACCTTCACTCTCGACACCCCTGCTTCACCGGCACCGGGTCTAGGGTTCCGTTGGGTTTACCTCTGGACGATAAAAACACCAACACTTGAGTACGTTTTCAATGCTTTATTGAACCAAGTAACGAAGGAAGTAGCAGGAAAGAGGCAGGAGGGAATCTGCAGGGAAGCTCAAATACCTTTCTTTAGGATTCTTGAGAACGTCCTTTAAAGTTGAATATTGTAATCGGATGCAATCCCCTTGTGGGACACAATCTTTGCTCGCCTGGATAGGCCTCTCTCACTTGCCTAGCAGCCAGTACGTAGCACGAACAAAAGTCTCTGCCACAGACTTGCTTGAAATAAACCTGTACGATCCTCTGCCACAGGATGTATTAATTTTTGCGGTGAATGTCAGACACAGTACTTGGACCTCTAAGCCAACCCGGCAGTACTATGCTGTAGAACTACTTTAGGATACGTCCTCCAACCAAGTCACCAGGCCCCTCTCCAGACCAGCACTCTGCATGATCCTTCCATGACGGGTCCTCCCCTGGGATCTTCTCGGTTGTCCAGCTTCTTCACTCTGGATAGACAGCTCAGGACCATTCCTCGGCTGCTGTGGTAGGCCCCAGACATGCCTCTGGGCCCACCCACGTGCCGCAGGGGCGCGGGCCTCCGGAACGGAGGTCCATGAGGTAGCACTCTAACGCATACCTGGCGGCCAGGAGGGCCAGCAGGTGGCTGTAAAACGAACCCCAAAACATGGCGTCTGTCCCATAAATACCCTCTCCCAGAATGCAACTCGGAGGACCACCTCCACCGAGTTGTCTCCGGGACAGAGGAGCACCCATACGCTTCGACACGTTGCCCTTCCAACACCAGCCAATGGTAACAGCGACACCCACCGGCTCAGTGTGGAACCACACGCAACGTCAGTCAAGCTGGAACAGAGGCAAATCTAACTCCCCTAAAGAGCAATTCACTAAATTTACCTATCAGATGGTAGATCATAAATCTACCAGCGCTACATACAGAACCACTATGGCAGTAGTTTAGAAAGGATGAGAGTGGGTTTACATCCACTTTAAGGTCCACTTGTGACTCTCCCCCATGTCATAACGCCAAATACACATGAACCAAAGAAAAAACTCACATCTGGGGAGATGGAAGATTTCCTAGCCTTCCATTTCCCCTTCCTTCCCCATCTTCAACTGTGGGATCAGCCAAAATGGAACAGCCACCTGACATGATCTCACCACATTGCTCCGTCTGTTGTTAAGATAATTCTAAATATAACACACGTAAAAAGAGAAGCAATCTTCACAAGCTTACCAAAAGGCCATCTACAGTCACATCACCCTGAAAGCGCCTGATCTTGTCTGATCTCGGAAACTAAGAAGGGTCAGGCCTGGTTAGTACTTGGTTGGGAGACTGCCTGGGAATACTGAGTGTTGTAGGCTAGGCCTACAGCCACATAACCCTAAATGCGCATGATCTCATCTGATCTCGGAGGCTAAGCAGGGTCAGGCCTGGAAAGTACTTGGATGGTAGACAGCCTGGGAATACCAGGTGCTGTAGGCTAGCCTACAAACACAATATATTACCCAAATTTTTTTGTAAAATATAAAAGATGATGTTACACTGAGTAAATAGATATCAAACATGTTGTGTTTAAAAACTATGCACACCCATGGAATGGCGATAAACTACAGCAAATCAAATTATCCATAGGCAACGTTTTAAAGTGTAAGTAAACTCCCCTATCATTTTCAGCCAAGAAAGCTGCCATCTTTGCCTCTGTTTAAGCTACAACTGCCATGATGCTGCACAAGACACCAGCCATTGGAAGGTTTGACAGTTTGGTTGAGAGCACAACCAATGGCAGTTTCACGTGCCGGAAATATAACTGTTTTATGGATGGGTTTACTTTCGCTTTAAGAGCCTTTACAGGTTACCAGTTTAGAGTTACACAGGACTGATGCTAGAATTATTGCTCTCACTCAGATGTTCACGGCGATACCTCACATGTGTGGAGCGATCGCTGTTTACATATGCGTGGGGGACTTACAAGATTGTTTGCATTTGCATGGGGGCACATTTTTTTAATTTATTTTATTTACACTGTACCTGTACATTTTTTCATTTGGATTATCTTTATTGCTGTTATAAGGGATAAACAACATCCCTTGCGTGAGCATGGGCTGTGACAGGTCCTCTTTTTGGAAAGATTTAGGGTCTATTAGGCCCCATATCTCTCTTCTGGCCTCCAAAGCAGCAAATGCTTATCGCTTTTGGTTTCGGTTTCTGATGTCACAGAAGGGGGTAAGGAGTAAGAATGAGCTTGGGCATGTTTGGATGGAACCCACCAGGAAGCCGTCACTGCACACTGCCAATCATAGGCAGCATGTGTATGTGCAGCTGCCGGTTGGGAAAATGCCTCACTGCCTATGACTGGCGGTGTGCTTTGGCAGCTTCCTGGCGGGTTCGAACCGACAACTTTCTGATGGCGGCCCATTTGATAGGCTGAAACGCGTCGAGGTTGATTCTTGTCATCGCTACATACTTCCGCCCCAACGTTCGTTTCCGGAAATTGAACACTAACCGGCAGATTTCCTGGATAACTTACCTGCTATTCACACCGGGTGCCAGGCTTTAGGCACCCTTACATCTGAGTTGACTACTATGTTTTTATATCTGGAATACATTTTTAAACATTATTGCGCAATGAGGTTTTTTGTCACCTCTATCCACATGAGGAACATTTATCCCAGGCAACGCCAGTCTAAAGAAGATCCACAGGGGCTTCCCCACATGTGCCTTTGACCATACTAGCGATAGTTGGTCCATTCTGAGGGGTGAGTTTACATCTATGTGGGGGCACCTTGTCTGAGCACATATCAAGTATGGAATCTCGCATCTATCTTTGAGCACGAGCACTTAATTTGGGACTTGGAATCTTTACTGTTCAATGGTTTAAGTCATTTGAGTTTGAGCACAAGCACTTTATTGGGACTTTGAAGTTTCAGCGACCTTACTTTCAGGTCGCCATAACACAATGCGGTTTATGTTTTTCAATTATGTTTTTTATATACCTTTAGCATAGAGCGTGGTTTTTGTATTTTCCATTTTTCGACCTGAACATGCCGGAGCCCATAACTAGTAAGGAGCTTCCGCTTCTTCTACTTTTCATAGTAAATGCGATCTGACCAGTCCCATCAGTATCGGGCTTCCCTATGGAACAGGAGAGCCCGGTAAAGGAGAGTGGCAGCAGGAGGGGGGGGACCCCTTCCTCCACATGTAAAAGTGATAAAGCTGCTGTATAGCTGCTCAGATCACTTTTACAAGAAAGAGAATCGGCAGCTGAAAAAAAAAGGTACAGGGATAATGGTTGTGGCTGCAACCATGATCCTGGTAAAACCACCTCAATATGAGTTGGTTTATATACGTACAGAGGTATTGAGTTAGCTAATCCTCAGGCAAACTCACTATCAAAGTAGATGTCTAACTGTGGCTAAAAGCCTTCCTTGCTCTCGATCTGTGAGTGAATGATCACTGGAGAGAAACCTCCATGTCTTTGCGATGTCAGGATCCTGTTGCTGCAGGGTCGCCCATTCATCAAGGGAATGTTTCTCAGCCACCAGCTGGAACTCCTGTTTACGCTGTACAAGGGCAACTTCAGATTAATTTAGACTCTAGTGTATGTCCTTGGCCCTGATTCTTGACAACTGCCATCTGTGTATACCTGGAAGTATTTAGAGTAGCTGGCATACACCAGGAAGGGAGCAGTTAATAGCTGCTCTTTAAGCATTTCATAATTCTTTTGGAGCGTTTTGCCATTGAGTTTGTATGGAAGGGGACAGCTTGCCCTTTTGTTGAGAAGAATTTCCACAAAGTAGCTGTGTAAGGGTGTGGCAATTCAGGAGAATTGAGGAATAAACTTCCGATAGTACCCCACCAGTCCCAAGAAAGAGCAAAGCTCAGTGACTGCCTTTGGGATCAGCCAGTCTCTCATAGCCTGAACTTTGGTCGAGTCCAGTGACACCCCTTCAGCCTCCACAACAGGAACCAGATTTTGGCTGCAAGCCTGCATGAGATGACATTTGGTAGGTTATAGTTTCAGTCCATACTGTGCCAATTGGGTGAAGATTTGGTCTAGGAGTTTATTATGTTCCTCAAAGCTCTTGAAGAAAATAAATAATGTTATCCAAATATATAAGAACAATATCAAAGTTGAGCACCCAAACATCTCTACATGAACTTTTAGAACATACTGAGTGATTTTGTTAGGACAGAGAGGTGGGAGGGACATGCAGAGTTCTGTAGCTCAGCAACAGGTAGGGCTGACCACGTTACTTGGGATTTTAGTGCAGCAGAGGCTCTGGAGGCTCGGTGTTTTCAGGCCAAACATGTCAAGACCCACTGGATTTCTGTCAGATCAGTTATTTTTCTGTGCTTGCCATGGCTTAAAAGTGGGAGTCTGCAATCTGTCGTTTGCGAGCCATCCGTTGACCGCCGGCAAGTGACGGGTAGTTTGCAAACACTTTCCAGTGTTGCCAACCCAGTTTTTTCCCCAGAGCGTTGCAGGCGCACACTCACCCTATCCTAAGCTGCACAGGTAGCCCCCTCCTGACACCCCAGACTTCCTGATTCCCCGGAACCATACCCTCCGGAAGCCACAGCCCTCTTGATGCCCCAGCACCATGCCCTCCTTACACCCCAGCACCCCAGACCTCCTGATGCACCAGCATCATGCCCTCCTGACACCGTGGTACCATTCCCTTCAGACCCCCTAATACTATACCCTCCTGACCTCCAGCACCATGCCCTCCTGACCCTCTAGTACCATTCCCTCCCGACCTCCCAATACTATGCCCTCCTGACAGCCCAGCCCCCCTGACCCCCCCCCCCAATACCATACTCTCCGGTTCTCCTAGTGCCATGCCCTCTTGACACCCCAACCCTTCCTGATCCCTCCTGTACTGTCCCCTCCTAATCTCCCAGTACCATACCCTCCAGTACCATGCCCTCCTGACCCCCCTGCATCGTGCCTTTCTGATCCCCCAGTACCATGCCCCCCTGACCCACATCCTACTGACCCCTTAACACTGCTCTACATCCTACTGACCCCTGCATACTGCCCTACATAGTACTGACCTCTTTATACTGCCCTACATCCTACTGATCTCTGCACGTTGCTCTACCTACTACTGACCTCTGTAAACTACCCTGCATCCTATTGACCTCTGTACACTGCCCTACATCCTACTGACCTCTGTACGCTGCCCTAACGACTACTGAGCCCTGGACACTGCCCTCCATAGTCCTTTTACTGGCCAGAAATCAGAGCAGATAACCAGGCCTGAAACTAGTAATATCAGCCTGTAGTACCAGATGTTCTGCTTTCATAATGAAATTAGGCATCAGACTTGTGGGGGTGACCAATTACTCCCCAGAAATGAAAAGAATTGTGCATGAAGGTGAATACTGAGTTTCTCACTGAAGCTAATGTTTAAGGTAGGCTGAGTTTATATTTTACAGTGACATTAGTTTTAGTAGATTTTTCTAGGCTGTCTTCTTCATGCCGTCTTTTTATTGGGGGCTTGCTAGTTAAAGTGGTTGTAAACCTCAGTCATGAAATCTAAACAAAGCACATATATCTGTTGTGTTTATCTATCTCTCTCCAAAGCTCTAAGTGTCATTTCTCTCTGGTGCTTCGTTCCTCTGTTAGCAGCATGTATTACTCCTGAGAAGTTTTCATGACACATGAGATACATTTGTGACGGGGGGAGGGAGCTCAGCACACAGCTTGTCTATTCAGAACACATCTCTGTTTCCTTCCTTCGCTCCTGTGTGCTGTGTAAAGGGGGTTTGTGCCTTTCCTCCAATCAGCTCTCACACAATGTAACTGCAGCTCTCAGCCCCCTCCTCTGTGATACTATCAGATGGAGAAGGATTTTAACACGATTCTGCACTTTTGAAGGGATGTAGGAAAGAGAAGACTGCAGATAAATAAAAATTATGCAGGAGGATTTGTTTCATCTCTGCGTATCATCTGAGGCTATTCACTTCACTGGGTATATGGAAGGGTTTACAACCACTTTAGCTTTTTTTTAAAAAGGAGGGGGCACTGCTCCCCGGTGATCTTTGATCTCTTCATTGTTGTCCAGGTAGATCTCCATTTCCTAAAGGTTGCCTACCCCTGCTTTAAGGGAATAAAACACAGAAAAAATGCATTTATTGCAACGATGTACTGAATATGTTTTTAATTTTTTTTTGCCAAGACATGCATTTTAAAACATCTAATACCACTTAAGTTAAAACAGCACATTACTGTACTATGGATAACCTTAGCTCATTCAGAAGACATAGAACACCACAAGGAAGTGTCAATTCCACTTTGCTATGCTGTTTGATTCAAAGCTATTATCATGAAAACATGGAAGAAAACTCCTGCTGTATAACATAGTTATAACAATTTAATTGTGCTAGATCAAGAGATGATGTCACAATCTGAAAAAAATGTTTGCACATTTTAATAACCAAAGCCACTGAAACCAGGAAAAAACATAAGTTGGCCAAAATATTCAAAAATTTTACATACCACATAATAAACACCTTCAGCTTTTGGATATGTATTAGCTTGTAAATGAAAAGGTGTCCCAACCTGTATGAAAAAAAAATGATTTAGAAGGTGCTGAAATCAGTGATTTAACATAGCAGCCAAGCAAATAGTAATTCAAAAGAAGACCAACAAACGCAGCATCTAACACTTCTCATGATGTGTTTACTTTAAAATTGAGTCCATCTTTAAGCTTTTTAGCTTTTGATAGTAGTGGAGTAGGGAAGGATTAAAACCTCTTTCAGGTGTTTATTACTGTCTGTGTCCCCCACTTGGGAGATTCCTTCACTCTATTAGTTCTAGGGACAGTTATCTCAGAGACAGAACATGAGGGCAAATCCAAACATTTTGAGTTGTTACCAGAACAAAAGGTGAAGTAGTGCCCATTCACACTAGGAATTCCATGTGCATGTTCCTGTGTGGGTTACATGCAGTTCTGTGCAGTCCGATTTTGCGCTGCACTACTTTTGGAAACGAACAGCAACTGGATCGCATGGTACTTATGTATGATCTGGTCCGGGCAAACACACTGCATTAGCAACCAGATTTTGGGGTGTCATTAAGTTAGCACTGACACCCACTACAGATTGAAAGGGCAGTGCGATTGTAATGTGATGTGGGAAACTGGCATGGAATGCTGGAATTGCATTCTAGTGTGAATGGGCTCTAAATCTTCCGAAGGGTACCCTTAGTTTGGTGACTACTGTCAGAGTTTAGTAGACGGGATCCTTTTGTAAAGGGATATTTCACCAATGGGGCACCGGCTTTAAACAATAACATGATTAGGGTTTTAATACTTTCCTAAAAAAAAAAAAACATCAAAAGATGATGGCTTGACATACCCTCTAATTTAGTTGAAATGGAAAATATTAAATTAATAACCTCTTAAAAGTGGAGTTTCTTATTAGAACGGTAGTGAGAGACCTTCCATGTTACGCAGTCACAACTTTAAAACTGCATGCAAATGCACTGCTAATCTGAAAACTATGACCTGTTATCACAACCCTGGTCACAAAGAAGCATGAAAAAGACAATATAAGAATGATTCTGTAAGAGATAGAGCTCGGGTTACTGCTCAGGCTACTGGTAGGGCTTGAGATATTATTCTGAAGAAAAATGAAAATAAAAAAAGAGATTTATAAAAAAATGATAAAACAAAGTAATATTTGCCTTTGAATTTCACATGGGATGTGAGTTATAGTAACCAGAAGCATTTTGTGCAAAACTTGAAAACTGAATAATGGGTTGTAATGTGGTTAGGTTTTAGGGAAGAGACAGAAATTGCTAACCAGTGTGTAGAAGAGTGTTGCAGTGTGCAGCAATATTTGTAATTCCTATTTATTGAACTGTAAAATGGTTTTAATGTGTACTGCATTGTATAATGTCATTCTGTGTTCTTGTTGTCTTTATGTCCAGCACAGATCTGCAGCAGCTTTTTCACACAAAGACTGTGGGTCCCAGCCAGCACAAAGCCAGCTCCAGGCAAGAGAAGTTGATAAACACCAGTGCTGCCACAATAATATAATTATAAATATCAATACATTGTCAGTGATTGTGGTTGATTTCCTAAAACTGAACTCCAGGAAAACACTGAAAAAAACAGTAAAATACATATAAAGGAAGCTATTTACCTGCCAAATGGTTTGACAAGTATATGAGAAATATATGCAATGTCAGCAAATACCCCCCCCCCCCTCCATTTGCATGCTTACCCCCCCCCCCCCCCCCCCCAGCATAAATTTCTTTTTGCAGGCCAACATTTTCCCTGGACAATAATTCACCATCCTCCCGCTGCTTAAATCCTCCCTCCTGGAACAAATCCCCCCCCCCAGCTCAGATCCTCTCTACCCAAATCCCCCCTCCTAGATTAAGCAACCCCCCCCCCAATCATCCTTATTAGCAAAAATTCTCCCCCCCAAAAAATGTACCCTCCTCTCCCCTCTCCCAAACCAACCATTCTAGCACAAACCCCCCAAATCCTTCCTCCTAACTCAAATGCTCTTTCCCCCATCCCTCAGCACAAACCCCCCAAATCACCCCTCCTAGCACGTGCCCCCCAAATGTCCCATCCTAGAACAAATCATACTCTCTGCTACCCCCTCAAATTTCCCCTCCCAGCACAAATCCCTTCCCTGTAATCCCCCCTAACACAACCCCCCCAATCCTCCTAGCACAAATTATTTTCCCCATCCCCCCTCTCCCAGCACAAATCCTCCCCAATCAACCTTCCTAGCACACATTCCCCATTATTTCCCCTCTTAGAACAAATCCCCCTCAAATGTATCCTCCTATAACAAATCTTACCCTGTCACCTCCTAAATTCCCCCTCCCAGAACAAATCCCCTCCCCACAATTCCCCCAGAACACATTCCCCTTCCCCTCTTCCAGCACAAATCCCCCCAAATCACTCCTCCTAGCACATCCCCTCCAAATTTCCCCTCCACTTACTTCTGTCACCCCTCAAATTCCCTCTCCCAGCAAAAATCCTCCCTCCTAGCACTAGTCTTCTATCCCTTACCCCCTACTAGCACACTCTCATCCCCAGCACAAATGTTTTTTACTCTGCCCACAACCCAAGGTCCCCAGCACAATCCTCTCCTTCAACAGACAGACCTCAGTCTGCCTCCTGGGTCCTCTTCATCTTGCAGGCTGCCTTTTAGACTTCTCCTCATCTTGCAGGCTGCCTTTTAGACTCCTCCTCATCTTGCAGGCTGCCTTTTAGACTCCTCCTCATCCTGCAGGCTGCCTTTTAGACTCCTCCTCATCTTGACAGGTCACAGTTAGGGAGGAGCCTAGGGGAAGCAGCATTGCAATACTTTTGACAGGCACAGGATCGTGGCACTGGGGACCCGCACTAGTGATGGCATTGGCTGTCACATCAGGACTTTATGAGTTAATTTATCCACCTCCTACCCACATTCTTTGCTGGGATGGGGGCAGGTAAACAAACCCTGAACAGTCTCCATCTGACACCCTTGATACCAGTGACCAGTGGCGTAGGATAGGATGCTGGAGAATAGGGTTGCCTTTTCAACACAACCCAACACAACATGACGTTTAAGCTGAAAGTCTGCTTTAATATCCAACAAGCTTTATTGCAAGTAGTGCAAACTCAGAAAGCCAGACTATAGGAACAGACCCTCTCCTACTCCTTCAATGTGCTTCTCCCCAACAGGGGATTATGCTGGCCATACGCTACACAATATCATTGTACAATCTCCTTCAGGCTGGGTTCACACTTATGCGAATTGGATGTGGGTTTCTCAGCATCCAATTCGCATGACAGGAGACTGTGACCGGGTCTGCACTGGAAAAGGGTCCTGTGCGTCTTTGGCTCAGGTTTCAGGTCCGAATTCAGGTAAAAATTTGGACTTGATTAGCCCCTGAAACGGAGAACAGGTTCGCACCGGACCCCCTGCTGCGAGCCGCTAGTGTGAACCCGGCCTTAGACTTACCAAAACAATGTAATGTGAGGACACTCCTAAACAATGCGTTGCATTTGTATAAAAGAAATAGACCCTTACACTATATAGTTCTTGGGAGAGGTAAAGTGGATTGTACAATCAGATTGTGTAGTGTATGGTCATCCTTAAATGATGGCCTGTGAGCTTGAAATACCAGTACTTGCATTACAGCTTGATGGATATTGCAGTCTGTTTGCATCTAAAGTACGCCCAGTGGCTGCTGTCTGACTGAAATAAGTCCCACCTTTGCCATCAGTACCTAAAATAACCATCATTGCTGTCACTAAAGTAAGTTCCATTGTTGGTGTTAGATCCCCCTCCCCCTGCAGTCTTCCATTCCCAAGCTGATTACAATGATGGGGCTAGGAGACCGTAGCACTATGGAGTCTGCATGCAGAAGGGGGGACTGTAGCAATGCAATAATGCTACTAAGTTCTGCCCCCATGCAGACACCATAGCACTACAGACCCCCAGCCATTCCATACAGCCACCCCTCCTCCCCCATTAGGCATCTGCATTACAACACAGGAAAACAGACCTGCTGAACCTCAGTGTAGACGCCTGGCATTCTCTGCTACACATGGACTAGGGGGCATGGCTGAGCCGAGACTGAGGGGGCGGTGTCCTTCTTTCTTTAGTGAATACAGCCACTAGGAGCAAAGGGGAGTGCTCAGTGAGTGAAAACACAGAGCAGGGCAACAGGGTCCTGCAATCATTTGTGTTGGCGATGGGACTGCAGGTGCTGTAGGAAGCACAGCCTGATGTGCTCTAGACTGCATGGTGGGGGGGAGGGTGCTACCATGTGATTCCCCCCTCTTTCTCCCATGTGAAGTCTGCCTCCAGGGAACCTGTCTACCCTTTGTCCCAGAGCCGCCCTTACCTTACTGTGCAGGAGCAACTTGGAGCCAGGAGTGGAGCTGGGAGGTAGAGCCGTTCTACACAGAAGTAGTTTCCTTCACAGTGCGCACCCACAAAGCATGTCATCGGTTGCCAGGATGCCAGCAGTCTTGGCAACCAATGACTTGAAAGAAGTTTAAGGGGGAGGGAGAAGCTGAGATGTTCTGCTGGTAGAAATCCTTACTGGCTGCAGTGAGGATACTCCCACTGAGTGAAGCCCAGTGTCATAACACCGGAACTCCAACCCAGATCTGTGGGACCCCAGGACTTATTTTAAATCTCGGGACAGTCCCACGGAATCCAGGATGGTTGGGAGGTATGCCCACTGGGTCTAAGACTGAGAACTGATCGATCAGATGACCGCTGATCGCTCAGTTCTTGGTCATTATTGAGCAGAGAGTGGTGACTGTCAATCACCACTTACTGCTCTGCCCCTCCAGCGCTCACTACAGTGCCGGTCTGGGGACGGGGAGGGAGCGGCTGGCTCAAACTCTCAGCGAGACGCTGAAAGACTAAACCAGCTGCCGGTCGGGCATCTGAGTGGATGCTGACCTTAAAGTCAAGAACCTTTCAGAGCCTAGAGTGGCTTTATGACTTCTTGGTCACAGAAGTGCAAAAATAAGTACACTCTTGTGACCCAGAAGAGAAGTATGGCCAAAAAAGCATTGGCCATACTTCTCTTTAAAATATATACTTTATTCCTGTATAATCAATGCCTAACTACATGAATTGCTGTTTTTACATCAGCATATGTGTTCAGCTTTAAAAAAGTAACTTTTACACCAAACAAGTCTGCACAGCTAGAACTAAGCTTATTGCTTTAATAAATCAATTATGTCCAAATTCTTCAACTAAAGTAGAGAAATAATTTTTGCAATTATTTTGATGTGAATTTTTCTTGTACCTTTAATGAAGTTTCTGATATGTTTATCTGAATAAAAGGAGTCACTACGTCTGGTATTTCGAAGTAGAGTGACTGAGTGGCATTCTGGTATTCAACCTACATCAGAAAAAAAAAGGATCAATAATTTTACTGGCCACACTCTCAGAAAACATTTTAGAGGAGGAATTAAGGAAGGAAGGAAGATTATAGGCAACCATTAACTTTGTCACTTTTTTTAAAATTAGTGTTAAGCTGGGTTCATACTTATGCAAATTGGATGCAGGTTTCCCCGTATCCAATTCGCAGGACAGGAGACTGTGACCGGCTCTCAATGGAGCCGGTTCACACATCTCCGGGGCGGCTGCGAAGCAGATTGCACAAGGGTCCTGTGCGTCTTTGGCACTGTTTCAGGTCCGAATTCAGGCAAAAATTTGGGCCTGATTCATCCCTGAAACAGAGAACAGGGAGGCACCAGACCCCTGCTGTGAGCTGTATCCGAATTAAGTGTGAACCCAGCCTGAATGTATAAAAATTTTCACCCCAGTTATATAAAAAAAGGAAAATTAACACCATTGCATAGTTCTAAATTTGAACAACAAACAAGATATAACAGAAATGTACAAGTATTTGTTATACCCAATCCTCACTTACATTTTTTGTAAAACAGTCTACCTGAGCCAGTGTATAAGTTAGTGAGATCTGTTGTGATAATTCTGACCTCTAATTGAAAAAAAGCCAGCCGAAATTAGATTATTTTTAATAGACCACACCTCCAATTCTCATTGCATCTATTTCAATAAATGGCCTCATTTACACAGGTGCTGAGGCCCATATACTGTCAACAGGATGTTTTTTTTCTGGTGTCTGGTGTCTGGTGTCAGGCAGCTCAATTGAAATCTATTAGGATGCAGGTGGGCTGCATGGACACAGCAGTTTGTCCTAATGTGATAGGTGTGCTGGTTGTGGGTGAGTGTGCGTTCCGAGCAGCGCATCCACACGCTTGTCACATTAGGATGTGCAGCCACGCCCAGACAGCCACTGAGTCCTAACAGATTTCAATAAGATCCCAGAATGCAACACCTGGGGGTTAGAGATTTCAGAAAAAATGGCCCATTCACAGTATACAAGCCTCAACGCCTGTTTGAACGAAGCCAATAACTTTTTTAGGGGGCTTTTTTTAAAACAGAGAGCGAATAATATCTGCATTTTAAAGTTTATTGATAAAATTCAGGCTGCGCCGTGGAGCCTGTGGTGCTTTAGGAATTGATATCTGCGTAACAATTAATACAAAGGAAGATGGGTAAGGCGCCGATTCGATTTATCATACACTATTATCAACTGATGCTGCTTCTAAAATTAGTGAAGCTAATAAACAGATGAAAAATAATAAAGTAGTGCAGTACAATTAATTAAATTAGTGTTTTGATATACCACTTCAGGTGAAGCACTTTTATTTGAAGCATCTAGCACTTTAATCTCACATGATGATTGGAAACATATAGAAGATCCATCCATTCATGTCTCACAGCAATGTTTGAGATATATATATATATATATATATATATATATATATATATATATGGACTTTCATTTTTTTGTTAACTGATTGCGTATTCACATATGATATCTGCATAACGCAGCAGAGAATAGGTCACTCATGGAACTGCTTCTGTTCCATGTCCCTGAAAAGATATTACCCTGGAGTCTGGAAGCCTAACATTTTTCAGTCTCTGCTCACCTCCTACAATATATCTACAATATCTTATCTCAGGGCACCCCATTCTAAAGTGTAAAAAACGAAACTAATAGTTTTACATACTGCAGCAACATCCACACACGTAGGACACCCAACATTAGATGTGATTGATTCTTCCAAAATAAACACACCTTTTCACATTGGTACTGACAAGTATTCCAGTGTTTCTCTTCTTCAGTTTCTCTCCCTCACTCAGCTAATGTGACCCCAGTGCTGACAGGGAGGGGTGGGGGGCCAAACAAGGATGCTGCACAGGCACCCAACATCCTCCTCATCAACCAACGACACTGGTGGCTCGAAGGTTGTAATAGTGCACAATTAAACCTGTGACTTGCTGTTTTTTTTTTTTGCATATATTTCCATTACAGTAAAACCTTGGATTGAGAGTAACTTGGTTCGAGAGTGTTTTGCAAGACAAGCTAATTTTTTTAATACATTTTGAGTTGATAAACAAGTGATGTCTCAATATACAAGTAGCGTCACATCACAACTGAGTATAAAAGAGAAGAGAGGCATCTCTAGTGCCGCGTACACACGAGTGGAATTTCCGACACAAAGAGTCCGATGGGAGCTTATTATCGTATATACGTGTGTAGACCTCATCGGACTTTTTCTGTCGAAAATTCAGAAGGACCTAGATAGAGAACATGTTCTAAATTTTACCGACGGAACAAATTACTATCGGAAAAACCGCTCGTCTGTATGCTGTTCCGACACACCAAAAACGACGCATGCTCTGAAGCAAGTACGAGATGGAAGCTATTGGCTACTGAACTTCCGTCTTCTAGTCCCGTCGTATGTGTTGTACGTCACAGCGTTCTGGGCAGTCGGAATTTGGTGTGACCGTGTGTATGCAAGACTGCTTGAGCGGAATTCCGTTGGAACTCCGTCGTAAAAACCTTCAGAGTTTATTCCAACGGCAAAACCGGTCGTGTGTACGGGGCATAAGTGTAGCATGACTATAGGATTCGTCAA
The DNA here is from genome assembly GCF_042186555.1 of Aquarana catesbeiana. Classification (NCBI taxonomy): domain Eukaryota; kingdom Metazoa; phylum Chordata; class Amphibia; order Anura; family Ranidae; genus Aquarana; species Aquarana catesbeiana. The sequence goes on along the minus strand of NC_133327.1, from coordinate 310,884,850 downwards.
CTGCGGTCTTACACTTATCTTAAACCTATAATAACCACACAACGCTGCGTGACATGGGTTTTAATGGCCACAACAGCCCTTTATTAACAAAATATATATAACCATAAACAGAACAATTTTTAACACCAGGAGGGGGTCTTTGGGGTCCCATTTTTATCAATAACAACTGTGACCTCAGCTGTGCCCCAGCCGGCTCGAGGACATTGCGACTTTCTAATTTCTCTTTCCCATGGGACCTAAGTCCTGGGAGAACCACCAACAACCAACCAAGGTGGGATCCCATACCCTGTATGGGTCCCCCAAAATTTAATAAACTGTTTAATTCTTGACCCCCCCAAAGACCCCCTGACCCGCCAGCTGCTGTGACAAATTTGAAAGAAAACTATAAATATATATATATATATATTTTTTTTTTTTTTATAAACCCATAACCAAGTTTAGGGCGGGAGGGAGGGAACTTCTACCAACAAGGAATATTCTGGAATGATTTCCCAACAGCCTGTGCAACTACCCAAGCCCCTTTTCCTGCTCCACCCCAAACACCTGACCTGATCCTCCAATAAGGTAAGCTACGCCTTTTCTCCAAAACTAACTCAGTAAAAACTTAACCCTTGCCGACCTGTTCCTCCCATAGTCATGCCGACCCTCCGTCTAGATTTTCCTCCGGGTCCCACTTGACTATAGGATTCGTCAACTACGGTCTTACACTTATCTTAAACCTATAATAACCACACAACGCTGCGTGACATGGGTTTTAATGGCCACAACAGCCCTTTATTAACAAAATATATATAACCATAAACAGAACAATTTTTAACACCAGGAGGGGGTGTTTGGGGTCCCATTTTTATCAATAACAACTGTGACCTCAGCTGTGCCCCAGCCGACTCGAGGACATTGTGACTTTCCAATTTCTCTTTCCCATGGGACCTAAGTCCTGGGAGAACCACCAACAACCAACCAAGGTGGGATCCCATACCCTGTATGAGTCCCCCAAAATTTAATAAACTGTATAATTCTTGACCCCCCAAATACCCCCTGACCCGCCATGCGAGCTTGAGTGACACCTCACTGAAGCGAGTCCCTCCACACCTGCAGAGCCCTCTGAACCCCTTCCTGCAATCCTAAAAAACAAAAATCAGTTCCAACCACATTTAGATGTATGCCATCATCCCTCCAATACCTAATAGATAAGTCTTCTAGATCCCGATGGCGAACCACCACACCCCCAAGACGAGACACAAAACGCCCTATCTCCCTGTTGGCCTTTATCCAGGCTTTATTCAAGCGTTCAACAGAACGCGCATGTCGCCAAGTGTGTCGTGCCACTATGTCTGACCACACTATGATAACACCAGGGAAGTCACGCATCAGTCGCAGAATGTCAAATTTTACATCCCGAACAATGTCCCTAGCTGCCCGGACCCCCATATCATTCCCTCCCACGGAGAGCACCAAAACATCAGGAGGCCTGTCCACTCTAGAATAATAGTGGAATTCCGGAAGAACCCGTCCCCACATCATGTCTCTAACTCCCAACCATTTGCATACTGCTTCACTCCGGGGAACTCCAAGCTGTCTCCCTTCGGGCCGCGCATCCGCTCTGATCGCCCCCCAGAAGACATAAGAGTCGCCCAGAATCCACACCAGGCCTTGAGGAAAACCTATAACAGACAACCAAAGAAAACATATAGCCCAAAACATAACTACAACAGATCAATAACATCATGAAAAACATTATAGCATGTGCGGACGTACATAAATTTTAAAACGATCAGATTCCCACCTCCCTATGCGCATAAACATCTGTGGACTCAAACCCCAAAGAGCTGCCTCCGTAGCTGCCCCTACCCTAAAAGAATGAGTATTGAATTGAGAGGCTGGCATTCCAACCGTCAACAAACAGCGCTTAAAAATTGCCACAAACTGGAAACGCGACAAGGATGAACCATCCTCGTGCTGTAAAAAAGGCCCTTGCACGCCCTTCTGAACCTGAGCAAAGCGCTGAACAGAAAGTACCGGACACACCGCCTCCGGAAGCACCTTAAATAACGTCACATAAACCCCTTTGCCCAATTGATCAGTTTTAGATCTATTGATAAGGAGCTGAACGCTATACGCATTGATCTGCACCTCCGAAAACATCAAACCCCCTGCACCGCGTTTATTTTTGCTCACCAACTCCCCAATCCTCAAGGCTCCAAAGAAAGCCAAAGAAAAAGCTGCTGTAAACAGTTGAACCTCATAAGGCGAGGAACAAACCCTGGGCAAGATTCCTACCATATCCTGTAGCAGCCCAAAAGACACAGGGCGCCTGGTATCTCTTACCACGCGTCCGCGCCGGAAACCCTTCATGGCCTGACGCACCATAAAGTCCTTCGTAATATCCCGCAGGCCTTGTAGCTTATGAAGAAAAGCCAACGCAGTCAATCTCCTGTTCATTTTCGATACCGACTCTCCCTTGGAAAACTGCGTCCCAATCACATACAACAGTAAAAGCCTGTCCTGGTCCGAAACACAACCCCCCACGGAACTTACCAGTCCGTCCCATTCACGCCAAACCGAAGAGTAAGCCGCCCATGCTCCCGCACTCACCGAACGCCGTACCAAGCCACCAGTTATTCCAATGCCAGTCTCCACAGATGCGTAGGACAAGGAACCGACCTCTGCTCCGCCGCCGGCGCCAGCTTCCGGAACCTGTCCCACTGAAAACGAGACAAGGCATCAGCAATGGAATTCTCCACACCCGGTACATGCACAGCTTTTACAAAACAATTCAAACTCAAACAACGAAGGACCAAAAAACGTAATAAACGCACTACGGGCGGAGACGAAGCAGACAGACTAGACACAACTGCCACCACCCCCATGTTATCACAGTGAAAACAAACTCGCCGATTTTGAAAGCGAGACCCCCAAATGTCCACTGCCACCACAATCGGGAAAAGCTCCAATAACACCAGATTACTCAAGAAGCCCGCGACACGCCATTCCTCCGGCCACGCCTCCGCGCACCATGCCCCTTGACAGTACGCCCCAAAACCCAAACTGCCAGCCGCATCCGTGTACAAATCGAAATCAAAGGGCGACACCACCGGGGCCATCCACAAGGACCTCCCGTTATAGGTGGCCAGAAACTCCTCCCATACCCGCAGATCTGCCTTGTGTTCGGCCGAATAAAATGATGTGGCATTCGTACCCCCGAAGTAGCGGCACTCAGGCGACAGCAAAAAATGCGCCCCATCGGCATGATGCGGCAGGCGAAATTAAGCTTCCCCAGCAAAGACTGTAATTGCTTCAGCCTAACTTTCTTTGCCTGTAAGGCCGCCCTCACCAACAATCGCAAGTCCTCCAATTTAGCCGTCGGCAAGCGACACTCAATCATGATACCCAAGAATTGCATCTCCGTCGAAGGCCCTTCTGTCTTTTCCGGCTCAAGAGGAATCCCGAAATGCCGCGCCACGCCTTCCAAGGTTCGTAACAAGACCGAACAAACCGTGGATTTCGGGGGGCCAATACAAAGAAAATCATCAAGGTAGTGCAGAACCGAGCGCACTTGTGACTCTTCCCAAACCACCCATTCGACAAAGGTACTAAACGTCTCAAAATAAGAACAAGAAATAGAACAACCCATGGGAAGACAACGGTCAACAAAAAACTGCCCACCCCAAAAACAACCCAGCAACGGCTGGCTATCCGGGTGAACCGGCAATAAACGAAAAGCGGACTCAATGTCCGTCTTAGCCAATAATGCCCCCTGCCCATATCTCTGAACCCAACTGACAGCCGTATCAAACGACGTATAGGACACCGACGTCAAATCAGGCTCAATCGCATCATTCACCGAAGATCCCTTAGGATACGACAAGTGATGTATCAGCCGAAATTTATGTGGTTCCTTCTTAGGCACCACCCCCAAAGGAGACACATGCAACACAGGTATGGGTGGGTGATCGAATGGGCCAGCCATTCTACCCATCTCCACCTCCTTAGCTAACTTATCCATCACCACCTGAGGAAACTGAGAAGTAGATTTCAGATTCTTGGGCACAGAATCCCCAGACAAGGGTAGCGAACAAGGAATGCGAAAACCATAGGTGAAGCCCTCGGCAAGAAAAACCGCCGCCTCCCTTCTGGGATACCTACTTAGGTACGGCAGCATCTCGGACAGATTTACCGGCGTCCTCCCTTTTCGGAGCGGACTCACTAGATTGCAGCTTCCCCTTCTTGAAGCATTTGGCAAAACCGTGAGAGCCTCCGCATCCGGAGCACTCATGACGGAACCGACAGGTCGCGCCAAAGCGGCACGCTCCTTCGTTGAACTGCCAACAGTAGTTTTTTCGTTGTGAGGCCAGCTGCCCAGCGCCTGAACCGCCGCCCCCTCCTGGAAAGGGCTGGCCCGAAGCCCGAGCCTGCACCATGAGCTTCATCCAAAGCCCAAAATCCTTATGGTCCCATCTTAGCTGAGGCCTGACAGCTTTTCGCTGGCGAAACTGTTCATCATAGCGAAGCCATGCCAGTCCTCCATATACCCTATAAGCCTCCCCAATAGCGTCTAAATAGCAAAAAAGCGGAGAACAATTCTCCGGCTCCTTTTCACCTATGACGCTGGCCAATATCGCAAAGGCTTGCAGCCAGTTAGAAAAAGTCCTAGGGATAAGCCGCCAACGTCGCCTCTCCTCCTCCTCCTTTTTACTCTCATCTGCTTTACCTTTATCTATATTAAACTTCTCTAGCGGCAAGAGGGAGAATATCTCCACATATTCCCCCCGCCAAATCCTCTCCCTAACTTTGGGCTTGAGATGCACCCCTAACGGACCCTCGAAGCATACATAAACATCACCATGCGCTCTATCACCCAAACGAACCCCATCGTCCCCCGACTCCTTAGCATTATGCGACTCCGTGCCACTGACCCTCACCGTCTGAGAAGCAGACTCAACTACCGCCGAGGATAATGGGATCTCTGTATCCGTTTGTCCTTCCCGCTGGGACGCCGTGCTCACCGCCGGCGGCAGCGTAGAACTACGCGCAACGGGGGCATCACGGCCCAAACCATCCGACGTGGTCACGGCAGGGACCCACGCCCCCGTCGGCCCCGCTACTGGTCCAGAAGGCCCAGGTGGGGCGCAACGGTCCAACAATTCCCGAAAACCCGCAAAAAATTCCGCCAAACCCGCCACACCAGGTTCCCTACCTATCTGACCCGCTTGCTCCCTGTCCCGTGACCCCCCTTGTCCACCCACCGTGAACCCAACACCTTGCCCTACAGAAGTAGCAGAAATAAAATTGGACTCACCAGGCTGCCTGCGCACCGAATCCCGAGCAGCTGCACATCCGGATCCCAGCTGACTCTGCACAGTAGGGTGCACGGTTGGTGATCGCCCATCGCCGTCATCGCTGGACACCTCGCCGGATTCTGCTGACGACTCACGCACGGACTGTGCCGCAGGCGTCCTTCCCCTCGATTCTTCTGGCTCCGCACGCCCCGGCGTACCAGCATCTTCATCCGCCTCCATCTGACAGCTGCGGGGTTCACGTGCACCCCCAACCGTGGAAGGGGGTCGCCGGCCCTTTAATTGAGCTTGGCCACTCCCCCGTACAGCTGTCACTCTATCTCTGCTTGAAGATGACTGTAATGTCTGTGGAGAAGCAGCAGAGGGCGCCAACTGCCTTCTGCTGCCTGTATCACCAGCCTTCCCACGCCGAGCCGACGCTCCAGCCCCAGGAGAGGGAACTGAGCCTCCAGATGACGCCGACGACGAGCGCAGGTACCGGACCTCCTGGCACACACGGTCCGCTCTGCCCACCGCTCCAGAAGGGACAGGGCTCCCGCCCCTCCCTGCATCCGACTGTGTCCCGCACCGAGCCGGCCTCCTGCTAGGCACATCAGCAGGAGAGCCGGCCGCATTGTCCTGTGTTACTGCAGAGGGGGAGGAGGGGGGAAGAGAGCGCAGCGTCCCCCCCTCCCGCAGGTCCCGCCGATGCTGGGGATTCCTCCCAGGCCCTCCGCTGTGGCCAGAAGCTGATGGCCCAGCAGGGGACACTGAAGGGTTCCGTGTGGAGCTCCCATGCGGCCACCGGACCTGGGGGGTATGTGAAGGGCTCAAACGCTCAGGAGGGCGAACCCTCCTAGCGCGCTTAGATGAAGGGGGAGATCCAGGAGGAGATGGATCAACCCCCGACCCCCCTAACATGCCTAATAACTGTTGCTGGAGCCACTGAGGACCCCGTGTAGAGGCTGCAGCCCTGACCTAGTTCCACAAGGCCTCCAAATCGCTCATCTTGCCTGTATTTCTCTCCGCAGGGGCCGACAGAACTTCTACCAACAAGGAATATTCTGGAATGATTTCCCAACAGCCTGTGCAACTACCCAAGCCCCTTTTCCTGCTCCACCCCAAACACCTGACCTGATCCTCCAATAAGGTAAGCTACGCCTTTTCTCCAAAACTAACTCAGTAAAAACTTAACCCTTGCCGACCTGTTCCTCCCATAGTCATGCCGACCCTCCGTCTAGATTTTCCTCCGGGTCCCACTATATGGTTACATTTAATGAAGGTACAACATTTAGAAACTCACATGGTTGAGGATTAAAACAGGCACATCTAAGTATGCAGGCTTCCAGAGTAAAGCTGTCCACATAGACCGTCCTCTGCACTGCCATCGGCGTCATCCCTTCCACACTGCGCTCCACAAGTGCTTCAAGCCTCGCTTTCAGAACGCTCTACTGTAGGGTAGTCTTCCCAGTCACGATTGCAGACTGACAGCAGTGAGAGCTGGTGGTGCGGAGCATGGTCTATGTGGACAGCTTTACCCCGGATGCCTGCATACTTAGATGTGCCTCTTTTAATCATCAACCATGTGAGTTGCTAAATGTTGTACCTTCATTAAATGTAACCATATTGCTACACTTAGAGGTGCCTCTCTTCTCTTTTATACTCTGTAGCTCCTGCTGGATTTTGCTTCTAATCCCCTTGTGGAGGCTGCCATTTGTGAATGGACATTTTATGGTTACACAACCTGGTCCCATTGCTATAATCTTTTTATATGGACTATAAACTGCAGGACATATGAATAAATGGTTGTGGAACGAATCATCTGAGTTTCCATTATTTGTTATGGGGAAATTTGCTTTGATATACGAGTGCTTTGGATTACAAGCATGTTTCGGGAACAAATTATTTTCTCGCAATCCAAGGTTTTACCGTATTTTTGTAGCCCTGACATATTACCCAGAGCTTTACATGCACAGAACAAACCACATCAATCCTTGCCGCTAAAACATGCTACAATATAGAGTTCATTCTACATTTTTATAAACAAACACACTGTAGGACTAGCTTGGTTGGACAGTAATGAATCAATCAGTGTGCCTTTCAGTGGAAATAAGAGTACCTGGAGGAAAACCGCACAGAGCAGGATCATACACACTTCATGCATATTAATTTCAAGAAAAAAAAAATGGTGGCTTTGTTTAACCGCTTGCCGACTAGCCGCCGTCATTTTACTGCGGCAGGTCGGCACGATCCCGCGAGCCGTCGTAGCTATATATCGGCTCGTGGGATCGGGATAGCAGGCGCGCGTGCGCCCGCTGCACTGCGGGGAGTGCCGATGCTCGTGGCCGACGGTCGCGATGACCGCTGGCCACGAGCGATCGCGGGCACAAGAGGCAGAACACAGAAGTGTGTGTGTAAACACACAAATCCCTGTTCTGTGAAGAGAGACAGATCGTGTGTTCCTAATAGCTAGGGGTGCAACGGATCGTTGCCGATCTGTGATCCGTACGGATCACCCTCCGCGGATCGGCACACCCGCGTTCCGCGGAGCACTTTTCGGCCTCAGCCATAGGAAAGGCCATCTTAGTACACCCGGAAGTGGCCGCTGTCTCGACAGGAAGTGACGTTTCGTCGCCGCCATCTTGCTACACCCCACACTCCTGCACAGTACAATAATGATAGAGTGAGAAGGGGGCAAGCGGACATCTTGTTACACCCACCGGAGTTTTAGATTTAAAAGCCATTTTCAACACAAAACTGAGCTTATATGCACAAATACTGTATTTATGCATATAAGCTCGGTTTTGTGTTGAAAATAGCTTTTAAATCTAAAACTCCGGTGGGTGTAACAAGATTTGTGTGGTTTTTTTTTTTTTTTGGTTTTTTTTTGGGTTTTTTTTGCTGATCTGAAAATGATCCGATCTGTGACTCTGATCCGAGGATCGATCCGATCCGTGAGATTTTTGATCCGTTGCACCCCTACTAATAGCTAGGAACCACGATCTGTCATTTCCTCTAGGTCAGTCCTCTCACCCTACAGTTAGAAACACACACAGGAAACACAGTTAACCCCTTGATCGCCCCCTAGTGTTAACCTCTTCCCTGCCAGTGACATTTTTACAGTAATCAGTGCATTTTTATAGCACTGATCACTGTATAAATGCCAATGGTCCCAAAAATGTGTCAAAAGTGTCCGATGTGTCCGCCATAATGTTGCAGTCCTGATAAAAATCGCAGATCGCCACCATTACTAGTAACAAAAAAAAAAAAAATAATAATAAAAATGCTATAAATCTATCCCCTATTTTGTAAACGCTATAACTTTTGCGCAAACCAATCAATATACGCTTATTGCGATTTTTTTTTTACCACAAATATGCAGAAGAATACATATCGACCTAAAGTGAGAAAAAATAGGATTTTTTATAACAGCTTACCTGTAAAATCCTTTTCTCTCGATGGACATCACGGTACACAGAGCCACAGTAATAACTGATGGGTTATGTAGGTACCACTAGGTATTGGACACTGGTCACACCCTAATCAGGAAGTTCAACCCCCTATATAATCCCTCCCCTTCCAGGCATACCTCAGTTTTGTAGCAAAGCAATATAAGTGTATTAGAAGAGGGGCGGGACCTCTGTGTCCCGTGATGTCCATTGAAAGAAAAGGATTTTACAGGTAAGCTGTTATAAAAAATCCTATTTTCTTTCTCGGACATCACAGGACACAGAGCCACAGTAATAACTGATGGGATGTCCCAAAGCAATGCCAACTGAGGGGGGGGAATCACAACCAAGTAGGGCCATCAGACCTGAAGACCCTGTACCGCTGTCTGCAGCACACTACGCCCAAAGGCGATATCCTCATGCCTTCTCACATCCACCTGATAGAATCTGGTGAATGTATGGACTGAAGACCAGGTTGCGGCCTTGCAGATCTGAGCCTTAGAGGCCTGGTGATGCACTGCCCAAGAAGCACCAATAGCCCTTGTGGAATGTGCCTTGATCTGAAACGGAGGAATCTTCTGTTTCAAACCGTAAGCTTGAATAATCAATTGTCAAATCCATTTAGAAATGGTAGCTTTTGACGCTGCCTGTCCTCTATTGGGACCCTCTGGCAGCACGAACAAGACATCCGTCTTGCGAATCTGAGCAGTTGCTTCCAGATAGGTCTTGACTGCTCTTACTACATCCAAAGAATGTAGTGACCTTTCTTCCGAAGAACAGGGATCTGGAAAAAAGGTAGGCAGAACAATGTCTTGGTTTAGATGAAAATCTGAAACCACCTTCGGTAAAAAACTAGGATGAGGGCGCAGTACCACTCTATCCTTGTGTACAATCAAGTAAGGCTCTTTACAGGAAAGAGCTGCTATTTCTGATACTCTTCTAGCAGAAGAGATGGCTACCAAAAAAATTAGTTTCCTCATCAGCAAGACCAAAGGAATCTGACGTATTGGTTCAAAAGGCTGTATCTGTAATGCCCTGTACACACGGTCGGACTTTGTTCGGACATCCCGACAACAAAATCCATGGATTTTTTCAGACGGATGTTGGCTCAAACTTGTCTTGCATACACACGGTCACACAAAGTTGTCGGAAAATCCGAACGTTTTAAACGCGGTGACGTAAAACATGTACGTCGGGACTATAAACGGGGCAGTGGCCAATAGCTTTCATCTCTTTATTTATTCTGAGCATGCGTGGCACTTTGTCCGTCGGATTTGTGTACACACGATCGGAATTTCCGACAACAGATTTTGTTGTCGGAAAATTTTATCTCCTGCTCTCCAACTTTGTGTGTCAGAAAATCCGATGGAAAATCCACACACGGTCGGAATATCCGACAACACGCTCCGATCGGACATTTTCCATCGGAAAATCTGACCGTGTGTATGGGGCATAACACCGACAGAACCAAGTTCAAGTCCCAGGGGTTTAGGGGCGCCTTAACCGGAGGATTAAGACGCATCACCCCCTGCATAAAGTTTCGGACCAAAGAATGCGAAGCAAGTGGCCGTTGAAACAATACTGATAAGGCCAAAACCTGGCCCTTGATGGTACTCAAGGCCAGCTTCATCTCTAATCCTAATTGTAGAAAATCAAGAATTCTACCTATGACATATTTCCTGGGATGCCAACCCCTGGATTCACACCAGGATACATAAGCTTTCCAGACTCTATGATAAATCATTCTGGAAGCTGGCTTCCTTGCATTGATCAAGGTAGATATGACAGGACCTGAAAGCCCACGACTCTTCAGAACGTGGGTCTCAATAGCCAAACCGTCAAATTTAGCGTTTGTAAGGCAGGATGGAACACTGGACCTTGAGATAACAGGTCTGGGCGTACCGGTAGGGTCCACAGGGAACCCATCGTCATCCTTGCTATTTCTGCCTACCAAGTCCTTCTGGGCCAAGCGGGGGCCACCAGAAGTACCGACTTCCTTTCCTGCCTGATCCTGCGAAGGAGTCGTGGCAGTAGCAGAATAGGAGGGAATGCATAAATCAGTGAGAACCGATGCCACGGAATCACCAACGCATCCGTCCCGCCTGCAAGAGGATCCCAGGCAACCGGTAGAAAGGATTTCCCCTTCTGCAGGTTTTCGGGTATGAGCCACCAACTGAGGCTCTGACTCACCGCATGCGACAGGTACATTGGAAAGTCTAATGCCTGAACCTTCTTGTTCCAGGCCGACAGAATACTGTGTTGCAGTAGTCCTGAATGGAACTGAGCATAGGGAACTGCTTTGAATGAAGACACCATCTTCCCCAGCAGCCTCATACAAAGGCGGACAGAAGGACCCTTCTTGGTCCTGACTGTCAGAATCAGCTCCCTTAAAGCAGTGATCTTTGCCTGCAGACACTTCTGCTGAGCAGGAAAAATGGGCACAGGTAGGCATGCATCTCTGATGTCCATTGATGTCAAAAATTCTCCTCCCTGCAGGGTGGAGACTACTGTCTGAATTTATTCCAAATGGAAGGACTGTATCCTTAGGAATCGATTCAGATCTCTTAAATCCAAAATGGGTCTGACATCCCCATTTGGTTTTTGGACCATAAAAAGGTTGGAATAGAAGCCCAATCTTTGATCCTTTGTGGGAACCACCATAATGACCTCTTGCGACAAAAGTCGCTCTATCGCTAGAAGGAGCGACTGCTTCTTCTCTGGGTTTATGGGAACACCTGATCTGAGGAAACGAGGAGAGGGAAATTCTTGGAACTCCAGTCTGTACCCTAAGGTTACCGTGGAGATTACCCATTTGTCCTGGAGGTCATCCTGCAAGAGCCTAGAGAACTGCAGCAGTCTTCCCCCCACTCGAGCCAGCGGGGGCGCCCCTTCATGAAGAGGCCTTAGTGTCTTGTCTAGAAGACTTCTTCCCCCAGGACTTTTTCTGTCCCTGGGGTTGACTCTTGTTTCTTGCCCCAGACGGAGGAGGCCGTCGTGACTGCATGGAGGCTGATGCCCATGGCGCTGGGGAAAGAGTCCGTTTAAAAGAGGGACGCTTACTGTTCTTCTTAACAGGTAAGAGAGTGCTTTTCCCACAAGAGATTCTCTTGATATAGTTATCCAAGTCTTCTCCAAACAACCTTTCCCCACAAAAGGGAAACCCAGCCAGGAGCTTCTTACATGGTGCTTCAGCTGACCAATTTTTCAACCATAAGATTCTACGCATATGCACCAACCCAAGTAAAAGACGAGAGGTTTGCACGATAGAATCTCTGATGGCGTCAACAACATAACATAAGGCCGCAAGAAGGTTAGCAAACCCCTGGGCCTGCTGCTCAGGTAATACTTTGATGACCTGTTTAACATGGTCTCTAAAGTAGTGACAGACTCCAATCGCTGCTACTGCAGGTTGGGCCACAGATCCTGCTAAGGAAAAAACATCCTTCAATTCCATCTTTTTATCCACAGGATTCTTGAGCATCTGCGCATTGTCTACAGGACAAGTCAGACTACTATTTATAGAAGAAATGGCCGCATCAATGGCCGGTATTCCCCACATCTTAATAAATTTTTCTTCCATAGGATAAAGTGTTGAAAACTTCTTTGGTGGAAGAAATCGCTTATCTGGGTGATCCCACTCAGAATAAAGGAGCTTTTCAAGTAAATTATGAACAGGAAAAGCATGTGCTGTTTGAGAAGGTTTCAGCGACCCCAAAGAAGAGGAAGGTTCCTTAACAGACTCAGGTACAGGCAACTTAAATGTGGAGCGGACCAATCCAGTAAGGATCTGCACTAAGACTTTCTCCTCTTGGGAAGTCGCAGAGGGTCCCTCTCCACCTGATTCCTCCGAAGAGGAATCATCCGTCCCATCCTGATCCTCTGAAAGGGATTTGTCTCCTTTATCCCAGAGTTCCTCTGCCTGAGGGTCTTGGGAAACAGAGGAAGGCCTAGTACGTTTTCTTCCACTGAGTGAAGATGTAATCATGGCCATTAATCTTTCCTCTAACCCAGAAATGGTTGAGGAAAAAACCTCCTGTGTAATGTATACAGGGGCTGAAGTGCCAGAAGCAGGTGTAGCCCCTGACCCCGACGGCTCTCCCTGGCTAGCCGTCCCTGGCCCCTCAGGAGGGGAGGATGTAGCAGACAGGGGGTCCTCAGAACCTGAAGGAGATCCCCTAGTGTCTCTGGTTCTGGGGGTAATTGAACCTCTTCTACCCATAGTGCAAAGCAACAAGGTGTGAGGTATCCAAAAATGAACACTAACTGCTGAGCGATGTAGTCCGGCAAAGCCCTGCTACCAAATGCCCAGTCTGGTGTTCCCTTAGTAAATGCAGCCTAGGAGAATGCCTGTGTCCCACCTTACATGCAACTGTCAGCTCTGTGTCCCTCCAAGGCTCAGAGCACCTGTAAAGTGTGCTTTTAAATAGCCATGCTTTCTGGCACTGTGGGCGTCTGAGCATGCTGACGCTGTGCTGACGCCCCGCCCCCCCCCCTCGTTTTTGAAAAACGAGCGCTTCCCGCGCGAGCCGACCCTTCCTGACAAGCATGGAGGAAGGCTGGGGGAGGGGGAGGAAGGAGGAGGCCGGCAGTGATGGGCCCTGCATTGCAAAGGCGGCCTGGAGGCGGCGGCAGCGGCGGTAACAGTGCGGTCTAAAACCGCCTTACAGCATACCTGAAGCCTGCCCCTAGCCTGGGGGGAACATCCCAGATGAGAAAACCCCCCATCCATCTTACCTGGAGCCGGCGGAAGAGCCTGTGCAGCGAACGCTGAGACAGAATCAGCATGAGAAGGTTTGTGCTCTTGGCAGCCCCCGGTGGTCACAATAGGCATAGCATGCATTTACCTTAAAGGAGAAAACCCACTAGAATTCAAAATTCTGTGGAATCTCCTCTTACCTTATCCAGCCGCAGGATTCTGTATACACAGACCCAATCTTCACCTCTCACGGTGGGCTACGTTTGCAAAAACCGTCAGAGACTGGGGCCCCCTACGAGTAGGGGGATCCTGCAGTTCTGGCCCTGTAAAGCACCAAGCCAGAAATTAGGAGGTTTAAAGCCATTTCCTGATCTGCGGGGTCCAGCTCTCTAAAAAGAGAAGCGTTACAGGTAAAACCTCGTTTCTTCGGACACGAGGTCCGAGTACCATCCAATTCGGCCATGAAAAGACACTTTGAATGGATCCGGTTCGCCTGGCTTGCCCCAGTATAGGATATAGGATCTTCCCTTTGGAGCTTCAGCACAGGACATCTTTGCACATCCAACACCTAAGACACTGGCGTAAAAACTGAGGTATCCCTGGAAGGGGAGGGATTATATAGGGGGTTGAACTTCCTGATTAGGGTGTGCCAGTGTCCAATACCTAGTGGTACCTACATAACCCATTACTGTGGCTCTGTGTCCCGTGATGTCCGAGAAAGAAAATTAGCTTTTTTTTAAAAAAATGGGGATATTTATTATAGCAAAAAGTACAAAATATTGTGGGGTTTTTTTTTTAATTGTTGCTTTTTTTTGTTTATAGCGCAAAAAATAAAAACCACAGAGGCAATCAAATACCACCAAAAGAAAGCTCTATTTGTGGGAAAAAAAGGACGTCAGTTTTGTTTGGGTGCAATGTCACACGACCGCGCAATTGTCAGTTAAAGCGACGCAGTGCCGAATCGCAAAAAATGGCCTGGTCATTCAGCAGACAAATCTTCCGGGGATGAAGTGGTTAACTAAAAGGAAGGTTGGATCCACCCACTGTCTTGCATACAATGTTTGGTCATTTTTTAGGTATTTTGCTAAGGCACCCCTGAAAACACCTGAAGGCATCCCAGGGTGTCTGGGCACCTTGGTTGAAAATATATACTATTTGACAGTATAGCCAACACAGTAACGTTGAATCTGAACTTTTTCCATTTATGGACAGTAAACACATAGTATAAAAACTGGACTCAGTTTAATACAAAAGAGTTGGAGATCAATAATTAACATTAGACTGCCTTTTGCACACTGTGGCAATGTTGGCATCATCTCTAGTAAAGAGTGATGTTGTTTCAGATGTTTAGATTCTTTCATATATATTTTGGTACTCACCTGCAGTTGTGTCATTGGAAATGACTGAGGAATAGGAAATTCTAGACTGACAATTCCAGACTCTGAAAGGGTATAGTTTTGCAAGAAGACATTAAAAGTTGCAGTGCTGATTGGCATAATGTCCCTGAAGGCGAATACCCTTGTGCTTTGAGTTATTTTTACAGAAACATTTTTTTCTCTTTCCTCTTTGGTTAAGGGTTTATTGTCACTCCTTTGTACTTGAATCTGGAAAAAAAAAAAAAGCATTTACTTTATCCTAATAATTTTGCAAGGGGTTTTGTTCATTCAATATTAAGGAGCTCTACAGCTCTATGGCATTGTAACAAATCCAATGTTTATTATATAAAAAATTATGTGAGTATTTTGTATATACAGTCGACCTCCGAAATTCATGGGGGTTACATTCGTAGAGCACCTGCGAAGTGTGAAAAAATGCCTATTTTTAAACTTCTTCTGGCGCTTAGGTTCACTGCCAAAAGCTTTGGATGGTGCAGGGCGTTTGGATGGCATCTTAGGGCTTTAAGAAGAAAAAAAGGAAAAAACATGAAAACACTCAGCGAAACACTCAAGATAGCTACAAGTGGTAAACTGTTATGATGTGGGAATGCTAGGCTGCATCTGCCGGAGAGGAAAAATCAGCGAACGAATGAAGCTGCAAACTCTGATCCGTGACTTTGCGGTGGTCGACTGTACGTCAATTATATAACCATGAAGAAAATGGACATAAGACTGATACCATTTTTATTCAGTAGGATGTAAGATTTTCAACAGAATAGCGTTGTGAATGGTTAAAGGGTAATTCCACTTTAGTGGGGAAAAAAATAGCAAATAAAAAAAATAATAATATAGCGTATACAATTGCGACACAAGTCATATTGTAATTTAGCCCTGGTTCACACTGACAGCGGGAATGAAATCGAGTTCATCTGCACTAGCACGATTTCATTCCCGCATGTTAGTCCCGACTTCGGGGGTGATTTCAGAGACATCTGTGTGGGTTGCTGCACAGATGTCAATCGAAATTGCACCTGAAATCGCCAAAAGTAGTACAGAAACTACTTTTGGCAATTGGTGTGGCGTGGCAAATGCGGCGTCGCTCCAATTTGGATGGTGCCATTACCGGCAATTGCCGCTGATTTGGCATGCGATTTGACATGTCAAATCGCTCCAATGTGAACCAGGGCTGAATGTTATTAAAAATTACCTTTCCTTTTCAATCTGCTGTATTTTCTGTAAAATGCAATGCAATATGGCTACCTGGAGGTGTTCTGTACACAGAAAGTGTACAGAATGCCCCCCCCCCCCCCCCCCCCCCCGAAACATACTTTCCAGCTTGTGAGATTGGCTTACTGATTTTCCCAGAAGTCTGTCCTAAGATACAAGTCAGATTTCAGGCATCCCCTGCAACAAAAATATCCCGTCTAAAGGGATGCAGACCCTGACACTTTCCTCATTAGAGCCCTGCAAGTGCAGCAGCTGGTTGACAATTATGAAATCACTCCCATTAGATTTACTTTCCACATGGACATAGACAAACAGTGATTTCTTCAGAATAACAAAAGGTAGGAATCTGCAACAAAGTTTGTCAAAATCCTTGCAATGTATATAGATCACCCAGAGGGGAATGTTTTCCTCAACAGAAGGGGAGTTACTCTTTAACATTGATTGTGGATTACATTTCTTGGATTTATGTCCATCATACAGTGTATGAGATTTCAGAATTCTGAATCACAAAAGAACAGTCAACTTCCTTGAGCAGTTAACATTTTAGGTACCTTCACATAAATTAATAAAGATTAGCAAACACATTAAAATAGCCCCAGGTTCCAGAGGAAGTTTATTTATTACCTGAACTATATACTTCAGACTTTGTTCAAACATTGGTTTCTGGCTAATGATGTTTATCCTGTATCTTGAATCTTCTTTTATTATGTACAAGAATGTCTCTACTGCAATACCTATAAAAGGTCATTTTAGATTCTTTACAATTCATGATTAATGTCACACAATCACATTAAATGTTGTTAAAAAATGTATTAATATTTGTATTGTAAATTCCATTTAGTACAATTTTCAGATAATTACTATACAGCTTATCTTATATGATTCTAGTTGACATTTCCTTTTTAGCATCTTTCATCCTTTTGATCTGATCACATAGAAAACTAGAGGAAGCTTCATCTGCCACTGAACATATTAAAGTATCTAGTAATTAGGCTTAAAAATATCAAGCAGCTACTTAAAAGTGACTTTTAGCTAGAGCTTTTTTGACAAAAATAAAAAAACTGCAGACACCTAGAGTTTAAAGTACCCGTACCACTTGAAGCTCCCTCCCACCTGATACATCCTAATAGCCTATCACAATGAAAATGTAAATGCTGAATGCATTTGAAAATCAGGGCTAGATATAGTCTTGGGCATTTTCTCTGAACTCATGTCTATTTGAACATCAAAATCTCATTTTGTTTCACTCCAGTCATCTGCAGACCGGGTCATTTCCCACCCCACAGCCCACATAAATAAAGGGTGGGTTGCTGGTGATGTCAGTCCCCTTATATGGACAAATGACCATATTTTGTCAATGTCTTTGGCCAAATATTGGTATGTGTCCATTTAAAGACACTGATGTTACCAGCATCCCCCCCATTTGGAATGGAATGTCCTAGACCAGTGATGGCGAACCTTGGCACCCCAGATGTTTTGCAACTACATTTCCCATGATGCTCAGCTGCACTGCAGAGTGCATGAGCATCATGGGAAATGTAGTTCCAAAACATCTGGGGTGCCAAGGTTTGCCATCACTGTCCTAGGCCATAGCTGATTAGAGTTATAATGAAAAAAAAAAGTAGAGATGAGTTTGGAGGATGCCCAAGCTCGTCTCTTTTTAGGGCCTGTGTCAGTGGCATTGATTTTATACATTAGATTGAGATGCTTCTAAAATCATTCAGAATTCATCCACAGGTGCATTTGATCTGTAGTTGCCCTTCTTCTGACCTGCTATAGGTGGGTTTTGCATGCAGATAAACTTGTATAGGAATGCAAAACCCATCTGACATGAACAAAAGCCTGTCGGCACAGGCTGTAGCCTTAATGCCGCGTACACACGACCGGACTTTCCGGCAGACTAGGTCCGACGACAATCCGATCGTATGTGGACTAATCTGTTCATTTTTCGGGGGAAAAAATCAGACGGACCTAGAAATAGAACATGTTTCAAATCTATCCGACGGACTCAATTCCGACGGACTTAAATCAGGAAATACGTTCGTTCGTGTGCTGGTCCGACGGACCAAATACAACGCAAGGGAAGCTATTGGCTACTGGCTATTGAACTTCCTTGTTTAGTCCCGTTTACGTCATCACGTTCAAAATGAACGGACTTACAAACGGACTTAGTCCGTTCGTTTGTGGCCAAGTCAATTCGTTTGGAAAGTCCGTCGGAATTCCACCGAAAGTCCGTCGGGAAGACCGTCGGACCTAGTTTGCCGGAAAGTCTGGTCGTGTGTACGCGGCATAAGAGTGTCAGAAATTATTTGTGCTTTTCAGTGCACTAGTATAATGTGTATACTAGTTTATGTTGATTCAACTGCACTGATGCATTTATAGAGGTCTCAAAAAAGCATGATGGCTTTCTAAACTCGTTCTGAGGAAAGGATTTGCAAAACATGTACTCTAAGCAAACTGAGAAAAATCCTCTAAATGTTTGGGGCACATATAAACAGTAAAAAAGCAATAAAATTCAGTGTACATTATGCCATCACATTGAATGGTAGGTAGGACAGAGTAACATCACTGACAAAATTAGCATTTTTTAGGTGAGGTAGATGTTTACAGAAAGGAGGGAGAGGAATAATCCCTGTAACCAGTCTAATATATGTATTTCCTTTCATCGTCAGCTCTATTTGGTGGCCATAATACATGGTTTTAATAAAAATAATAGTTAAACAATATTATAACCATAACTATGGCGTGTTCAAAGGTTAAAGAGGAACTGCAGTCTGCTCACATAATTTGTAATAAAAACATCTTTGCCATTCTGAAGCTTCCCTCCAACAACTTTGCATATTATTTTATATATACTGTGATTCTGTACTTGCCAAACATGCTGCAGAAATCTCCACTGCAGCCATTTTAACTGGGCAGCTGAAGCTGCTGCCTGTTCACCTCCTGGATTTACAAAGGAAAACACAGAGGCACACCTCCAGCTCTGCAGCTCTCATTGGCCCTCTTATGACTCCCCCCCCTTCCTGGCAAACTCTCACGAGAGTGAGCGAGAGCTGTGCATGATGTCATAAGCCTAGGCTTTTTACCAGACAAGAAACTGGAAGTGGGCTGTATAAGGTATTTACTGGCAGAAAAAAAATGTTTTACTATCCAAAGTTAAAACAACAAGGGCAGACGATTTAATAGATGGTACGATGAAAAAAATTACTGAAGTTTCGCTTTAAAGCTGAACTTTAGGCTAACGACTAAATGCCAGGTGCAATGATAATTTTTTTCCTAGGGGGGTCAGCTATTTTAAATTATAAGATTTGGAAGCACATTTGGGTAACCAGAGATGAAAAATGAAGCAGCGCACTAGACACACTGCAGGGAATTCAGACTGTGGCAAAATTGTGCTTACACTGGGAGAGGCTTAAAACTTGAACATACATACAGAGTGCAGGGGTCAGAAGTATGTATTGTATATAGTGCAGGTGTCTGGAGTATGTAACACATAGAGCGTAGGGATCAGGTGTGTGTAATGTACATAATGCAGAGGGCAGGTGTATGTAATGTACCGTACATAGTGCATAAGTCAGGTATATGTATAGCACATAGTGCAGGAGTCAATTGTATAGTAAGTGTGTAATGTACAGGGGTCAAAAGTATATACAGCTGTCCCCTGAGCCACTCCTATCAGCAGAAAAGCTGTTTAAGGCCACCCTCCTTACAGAAAAATGTGACTGCCTGCGAGCTACATTTTGCACAGCTACAAACAGAGAATTTGAAAAGCAGTGGTGACAGGACCCTAGGCACCAGGCAAGATATGTGGGGCACATGCCCATAGCTCCCAATTGTCCCTGATTTGGAGGGACTGTCCCTGATTTGGAGCAATGTCCCTCTGTCCCTCTTTCCTCCTCATTTGTCCCTCATTTTGGTCAGATCTATATAGTTGTATATAAAATGCACTTTTTATTTTTCAAAAAGTGTTTCCCAGTGCTAAACCTTCCAACAAGTTTCTAAATTGCTGCTTTTGTAAATTTCAAACGCCAGTGTAAATGAATAGTAGTGGTAAAAAAAAGCACTTGTAGGCTTAAGTTTTCTTTTTTTTTGAGAAAAAGATCAAAAGGCACTAACTGGTCAATCAAGTGAAAATACATAAATGCCAAAAAATGAATGAATAATTCAATAAACAATATTGAGAGATCAAAAATTGTATGTGATTATATATATGATAATATGTGCACAATAGATACAATCAATAAATTGTGTGATTGTTCAAAAACAATCATACAAAAAAATATAAGAGTTCATCATATCTGTGATTCGTCAATCCAAAATATGTTTGCTATTTTGACTCTCCAACACCGTGATTCTGTGAGTAAAAGTGCTTCAGTATTTCAAAGTAAGATATAAATTGCACTCACCTGTAGAATTCAGCCAGCAAGTGACCATCAGGCATGGATAGTATAAATATAGATTCCTTCAATTCATAGGTAAATCTACATCTTATTTAACATCTATTTCTTCTCCTCATTAAATGCTCAGAAGGGTACGGCCAGGGCTTTTTTTCAGCTGGAACTTGGTGGAACTCAGTTCCACTACCTTTAGTTTAGGCTCCCTGCTCCCTGCTCCCTGCTCACCACTATCAGAAATCCAGCTTCTGTGTTCACAAGCGACAGCTTGTCTCCCACAGATCTGATCTCCTAAGATTCTCTTAATGAGTGCAGGATCAGGACAAGGGAGTTGCAGGTGCCCAGGGTGCAGTGCGGATTCTGACACCCACACTGGATGATCTTCCTGCAAGTGAGAGAAGTGGAGCCACCTACAGTGTGCAAGGAGGTACTGGAGTCGGATGGGTGCTTTAGCTTAATACAGCAACAAAAGTAAGATATGTGGAATATGGTGGAGCTTTAAAGGAGGAGGGGGGGGGGGGGATGGAGGCAGTGGAAGTGGGGGGTGGCATGCAGAGGTCAGAGCTGAATTGGGGTGAGATGTGAATGGGGGATGGAGAGGTAAGCAGCTGTGGAAGAAGGCTAAACTATGCACTATATACGTAGCACACTCCTGAACTCTGAACTATGTACGTAGCACACTCCTGAACTCTGAACTATGTACGTAGCACACTCCTGAACTCTGAACTATGTATGTAGCACACTCCTGAACTCTGCACTATGTACATAGCACACTCCTGAACTCTGTACTATGTACGTAGCACACTCCTGAACTCTGTACTATGTACGTAGCACACTCCTGAACGCTGCACTATGTATGTAGCACACTCCTGAACTCTGCACTATGTACGTAGCACACTCCTGAACTCTGCACTATGTACGTAGCGCACTCCTAAATTTCTCTATGCAACCTCCCTCAAACTCTGCATGCCCCTTTCACACCCTCCCGGTGAAATTTGACCACACCCACTATTTGATGCAATCTGGAGGGGTGTGTGTGTGGGGGGGGGGGTTTAGGGGGGTCGTGGTTGAGTTCCTGCATCCCTATTTTCTGAGAAAAAAAGCCCTGGGTATGGCCACCCAATAACTATACTCTTCAGTCAATGGATATGACCTCCACAATAATCAGCTCCTGTCTCCTATTCCCGTCAAGGGCTCTGTGGAATTGGCTCCACCAAATGAGCCACAGAAAGCAGGTAATAGTGTAATAATGCTTTTTACTGAAAAAAAAAGTTGCTGCACTTACATTTGTACAATCTAGCAAATGTTCGACACATTAGCAGCTCTGGGGTCTGTGAAACCAATCCCATACCGCTGTCTGACTAGCAGCGTGCGTTTCAGCAACCGGCGGAAGTGAGGAGCTCCTGTTTGTATGTGTCTCAAGCCTCTCTTCTATGCATTTCACGCATACACGCGTCAATGGATATGTGGAGGTCATATCCATTGGCCGAAGAGGTTAACCCATAGACTCACGTTGTATGGTTATTGGATGGCAGTACCCTTCTGAGCATTTAATGAGGAGAAGAAATAGATGTTGAATAAGGTGGAGATTTACCCATGAATTGAAGGAATCTGTATTTATACTATACATGCCTGATGGTCACTTGCTGGCCGAATTCTTCTGGTGAGCGTAATTTATATCTCACTTTGGGTGGAGCACTTTGGAATATGGAAGCACTTTTACTCACAGAATCAAGGTGTTGGAGAGTCAAAATAGCAAACATATTTTGAATTGACGAATCACAGAAATTATGAACTTTTATATTTTTTTATGATTGTTTTTGAGCAATCACACAATTTATTGATTTTATCTATTGTGCACATATTATCATATATATATATATATATATATATATATATATATATATATATAATATATATATATATATATATATATATATATATATCACATTTATATAAAATTTTTGATCACTCAATATTGTTTATTGATTTATTCATTCATTAATTTTTTGCCATTTATGTATTTTCACTTGATTGACCAGTTAGCGCCATTTTGATCTTTTTCTCACTTTTTTTAGTTATCCACTAATTTAGGAGCAGCGCTGGTATTTAATTGTTTTATCAGTTTACAGTTGGTGTCATTCCCGTCTTGTTTTATAAAATCATTTTTTTGTATAATTCTCCTTTTAAGGGGGTGTGGCAGAGGGGGGGTGTCCTATATCTACATTTCGTGTAGAAATTTAGATATAGGGGAGGTATGTTGGGAGGTATGCATGCCCTGGGTGCATCCATGCAGTAGATTCCAAAATGAGCTGTTTTACCTATCAATGTTTTTGTATTTCTGTCCTTTCATTCTGGAGATTTGCACAAACCTACCACACAACACAAACGACCTGGAGAATTGACAGTTCTCTACTGTAGTTCGGAAATACAACTACCATCCTACAGCTTTTGACTGAACAATGAAGGAGAAGCAGCAGACTAGAAAGCTAATTGTTCTGCCCTTGTTAGCTCGAGCATTGTGCCACACCCGCTTGGCTCATTGTGCTGTTTCTCCCTCTCCTAATCTAAAATCTGCAGTTTAGGGGTTTGCAAGAAACTGATATCAAGACAAGTTAGGTACTTACACTAGTTACTTTAAAAAAATACACAAAATTATTTTTTAATAGCTGCGTACAGTAGTGTTTTTATATATTGAAGTATAATTTACAATAGGAGCTTAATAAATTACCGGTCAGTTCTTCATATACTGTGGCTGTTAGGTTTATTCCTCCCCAGTACATTGTATTATACATTTCTCTATATGTAAAGCTGAAGTTCACAGACCCCGATATATCTGAAAGCAACATTGCATCTTATAAATAAATAATAATAAATAAAATGGCACACGTTTTAATTAACACTGATTTAACAAAAATCAGACTATGATGTGCTGTTACATTGTCCCTATAATCTGTTAATTTGGGGGCCTGGTGTAGGCCAAAACCATTATCAATACATAATGGGATATATCACTGCTGCAAAGCAATAATGCTGATTTACTAAAAATGTATTTTTCACTTTGACCTGTGCTCAACAAATCGGGTGTGGGAAAAAATCCTGTGGCCTGAATGATCATTTGAAATGAACACAGGTTACACTGAATAATACTCTATTAGTAAATCAAACACTTGTCAGAAACAATAACTTAGGAAACTCTATTAGAACACTTGCTAATATCAATTTAGGTTCATGGGTAGGATAGGATGTTTGGTTTTTTAATAGCATTTGTGTGACTCTTGTGTGATTCTCAGTGACTCTGATGGCTGTAATCCACACACTTCTCCCACTGTCCTGAGGCTCCTGGACGCTGTAACCTACTGTTTGGTCCAGGATCATGTGTCTTTTTTTTAGCTTTTGGGATTATGTGTTTCTCCTCTCCACTGGCTTGGTGATATATAACTCCTGCATGCCATGCTTTTTAACTTTACATTAAAGTGAATTTTGATTTAATCTATTCCTGGGCTTGTGGCTCTATTGACTTCCACAGGGCTGCAGTTATTGATTGATTGGTTTTTATGATGTGGGTTTAGTGACACTTTAAATAAAAGAGAGTATTTTGGCATGATAAATCATATTTTCAATATCAGTGCCAAAATTTCCCGATTTCTGACAGTGTATGCAAACTTTTGAGCACAACTACAATTACTTTACAATTATTAATGGTAAATGGTCAAATAATACATTGAACAATACATTAAAAATTAAAATTTACCTGATATGCCTTGCTTATTTGCGTATCTACTTCAGCTTGTGTCGTTATTTTTATTGTTACATTGCCTTTTACAGGTTTACCATAGCGATAACTATAAAACAAAGCGTTTAAAAAAGCAGATTGTTATTTTTGAACATGCTATAGCTTTAATCACGTGCATTAAAAACATATTACCAAAAATGTCCATATTTACAGTTTTTTACCTTAAACTGAATTTTAAAACATCAACTGCAGTCATATTTGACAGGCTTCCAACAGAGCCCCTTAAGCTGGCCATACAGTAATCGTTTTTTTTTTTCATTCAACCATCAGGTTGAGCACAACAAAATGATCGAATTTCCCCATCTACACACTCAATCTGGATGGGGAAATCAATCGCTGTGCTATTGTTTTCTGAACACAATGTGATATCCCTGCCATCAGAATACACTGATCACCGCCGATAGCTTTAGCCGGTGGAACTGTTTATTTGGGAAAATCCCAACAGACTGGTTGAATAAAAGTCGATCTGTAGATCGACTTCTGTACAACCAGCCTGCCCATACATTGATCAAAATTCGGCCTGTCCATGCTGAACTGGCCAAATTTCGATCCATCTATGGCCGTCCCTAAAGGACCCCTAATTATATCCACAGCACCTGTAATTGCACCTAGAAGCTGCAGTACAGGTCCCTAATAGATAAATGTAGACACTGCCTGGAGCGACAGAAAACCAAGCAGCGGGAGTGGGTCAGATTTGCAACTGGGATCTTTTTGGGGGCATTCCATGAGGGGAGTGGGGGAACCCCCACTTACCTAGGTGGATGCACCATGGGTCCGATGCTGCATCTGTCCCCGGCGCCTCTACACTCAGAGCCAAACGATCGAACATCGCTGATGGCTCGGTTCTCACAGCTCCTCGAGCAGAGAGCTGCTGACCGTCAATCAGCATCACTCCATCTGCTCCTACTGAGCTGTTGAGGGGCGGGGAGCGGCCGTCTCAGCGGCTCGCTGAGAGGCTGAGATGGGTGTCAGTCCAGGCACCTGGCAGATCCAGACTTCCATTGTCGGGATGATGCGGTGCCTGGACTGATTCCTGTGATGTCAGCAGAGAGCAGACTTCAGTCCGCACTCTGCTGAAAATGGGTCACAGGAGTGCAAAACGAATTGCACTCCTGTGACCCATAGGAAAAACTCAGCGAAACAAGCTTAGGCTGGACTTCTCCTTTAAAGAGTAACTTCACTTCTGTTTAGGAAAAGAATATTCTCCTCTGGGTGATCTACTTAGTGAAACTGCTGCTCTCCCAGTCCAGTATGTGTTGTTAACATGTGTGGGATGGCCTCAGCCTTACACTACTCCACAAGCAACGTCCACTAATGCGTTTTACCCCACACATCGGTGCCTAGTAGTAGAAGGAAAGGGCAGAGGCAGGACAGAAGAATGTATGCATCACTGGCAGTGAAAATTAAAAGGTAAACATGTGCAAGTGATTGAGGTGATGAAGTAAATGGGGAATTGGAGTCTATCACTAAAGAAAAAACTGACAATGTGTGATCAATTAAGATCAATATTTCTTAATTGGTCACCATTCAGTCCCTCCTGAGCCCTACTGTGTGTGTCCATTGACACACACAGCATAGCTCGGCTCTGCCTCTGCTTTCTGTTTCCTGGATTTGATTGGCTTCCGCTGCTGCCTTTCTGTCCTGTGAGACAGGGGAGAGAGGAGAGAGCCTCTGCAAATGGGCACAACGCTGGATCAAGTGAGGACTCAGGTAAGGATTTTGTCAGAATGGGCAAGCCAGTAGACGAAGTTGGCTCCTCTGGGCAGACTTCTGTGCATCTTCACAGGCTAATCCACATTCCTTCTCAAGGATGTAGAAATTGGACACATGCTCATCTGCACGCATACACATGCGTATCGGTGTGCTCACGTGCACCCGTGACAGATCGAGGTGCCAAATTTGATGCCTAAAATTTTTTACCATAATGCAAGGAATGCATTAACCTGTTAAGGACCTCCCCACAGAGATAAAATGGGGCAGGGCAGCCCTCCTGCGCGAAATCACGTACCTGTTTGTTGATTTTGTGCACTGGGTCTGGGGCGCGCGTGCGATTGGACACAATGGCAGCCAATCAGCGTGTCTGACAGACACAATGTCCACCAGAACCCACCGATCATTCTCAGAAGAGGCAGAACGGCGGTCTGCCTATGTAAACAAGGCAGATCGCCATTCTGTGAGAGGGGAAGATGGAGATCTTGTGTTTCTGCTAAGCAGAAACATGGATCTCTTTTTTCCTCCAGTCAAAGCACCCCCCCCACCACCACCACACGCACACACACACAGTTAGAAAGCACTCCTACCTTTGATTGTCTCTGATGTTAACCGCTTCCCTGCCAGTGACATTAGAACAGTGACAGTGTATTTTTTTTTAGCACTGATCACTGTATTAATGCCACTGGTCCCAAAAAGTGTCAAAAGTGTCAGTTAGGTGTCTGTTTTGTCAGGCTCAATGTCAAAGTTCCGCTAACAATCGCTGATCACCGCCATTACTAGTAAAAAAATTAAAAATTCCATACATTTATCCCATAGTTTATAGACTCTCTAACTTTTGTGCAAACCAATCAACATACAAAAATATGTATCAGAATACATATTAGCCTAAATTGATGAATACATTTGATTTTTTACATTTTATTATTGGGTATGTTTTATAGCATAAAGTAAAAAACATTTTTTTTTTTTTTCAAAATTGTCAGTCTTTTTTATTTATAGCGCAACAAATAAAAACCACAGAGGTGATCAAATACCACCAAAAGAAAGCTCTATTTGTTGGAAAAAAGGACATCAATTTTATTTGGGTACAGTGTCGTACGACCGCGCAATTGCCACTTAAAGCAATGCAGTGCTGCATCACAAAAAATGGCCTGGTCCTGAAGGGGGGTAAACATTCCAGGGCTGAAGTGGTTATGGTAAAAAATGTTTAGGCTTTAGAACCACTTTAAGGAAGATGACAGGCAGAGACAATGGTCAAAAGAAGGTATAAAATACAGAACAGGAACACAAAAAAAGAAACCGCCATATGGATAAAAAGCCCTTTAAGCGATACTTGCATCTAATTTAGTCAAATTATGTCCTTTATCTAACTAACATCACTCCAGTGTAGTTTCTGAAAAACCGCAACCCTTCCTGTAAAACAACACCACAATTGTAGCGATTATGAGTGGCTCTGGGCTATGAAATTCAATGGGACAGCTGTCTACGTCTCTCTTTCACCTCTGTAATGGGAAGCGGATTTGTGCTGCATCTGAGGTCTGTGATGCCATTTCTTTTTGTATGAGGGTGGGGGAAAGCACTTACACTTTTTTTACAGCTCCATACCTGTAATCAATACCCTTACTTGTCAAAAGATGATTGCAGGCTGTTTAGAAAATCTTTTCTGCTCACCTCTGTTTTAAAGACTTAAGCAGCTTCCGGTCCCAGGTCTGGTTGTGATCATATATATATAAAACACAAAGCACTGTGATGCTAAATAGCTGATAATTACACATAAAACCAAGTGAGGCTGCTATCAAAAGAGAGTGTTTTCAGAGTCACTTAAAAAGAATAAATAATGATATTTGAAGCGCTTCACAATGTGCATGAAAATGAATATATAAGAATAAATATAAATATAAATAGTCAAATAAATCCAGCGGTGAGTAAAAATTCCTAAAAAATCCAGCAATCAAAATAATATAATGATAAGGCATATGCAGGTTTTACTATAGCAGTCAGCCGCCTTAGACAGGAGCAGATTCAGTGCAGTACACTGTGTGATACTGCTGATCTGCACAGAGCGTCCTTGGCTCCTCCAAAGGGGGGCATGATGACGTCATCGGGGCGGCAGATTTAAACAACTGTCAAAGCAGCTAGTCCTTGGGATGTACTGCGGGCTTATGCGGCAGCTTCCCCAGGCACTTTAACCTGTTGCTGAGGTATGAGGAGGCAGGGCTAAACCCATATGTATGCTGCCATGGAATCCATCAGGAAAGGAAAAGTACGGTAAGTATTTGATAGAAAAATTTCCGTTTTTTTTTTTTCAAAATATTAATTCTTTTTTTCCTTTATTTAGCAAAAAATAAAAAAACCCAGTGGTGAAAAAATACCACCAAAAGAAAGCTCTAGTTGTGTGAACAAAATGATAATAATTTACTTTGGATATAGTGTTGCATGACCGCGCAATTGTCATTCAAAGTGGGACGGCGATGAAAGCTGAAAATTGGCCTGGGTGGGAAGGGGGTAAAAGTGCCCGGTATTGAAGTGGTTAAACAAAAATTGTTAGTTCTGTTAAGGTACGAGACAAATTTTGGAGTTTGTCTCTTCTGAAATTTTTGTTGTGTACACACTATCAGAATATCGAACAATCATTCCTCATATGAAATATTTTGCCCAATTTTCTTATAGTGTGTACCCTGATGTCCACCGGCCACCCGAGATCTCTCCTTAGAGAGGCAGAACAGGGATCTGCCAATGTAAACAAAGCAGAATCCTGTAAAATAAGCAGAATCCTGTTCTGAAGGGGAGTACAGTGGGATCATTCCTAGTGATCAGGAACAGTGATCTCTCTGTACTCCCAGTCAGTCCACTCCCCCCCACAGTTAGAAACACCTCCCTAGGGCACCCTTAACCCCTTGATCGCCCCCTAGTGTGAACCCCTTCCCTGCCAGTGTCATTTATACAGTGATCAGTGGATATTTTTAGCTTTGATCACTGTAATAATATCACTAGTTCCAAAAAAAGTGTCAAAAGTGTCCAATCTGTCTGCCGCAATGTCGCAGTCACGCTAAAAATCGCTGATCACCACCATTACTAGTAAAAAAAAATAATAAAAAAGCCATAAATATATCCCTTTTTTTGTAGACTCTATAACTTTTTGCACAAACCAATCAATATACGCTTGTTGCAATTTTTTATACCAAAAATATGTAGCAGAATACATATTGGCCTAAACTGACTACATTTTTTTTTATATTTTTTTTTTGGATATGTATTATAGCAGAAAGTAAAAAAAATGTTTGTTTTTTTTCAAAATTGTCATAGTTTATAGCGCAAAAAATAAAAAATGCAGAGTTGATCAAATACCACCAAAAGAAAGCTCTATTTGTGGGAAAAAAGGACATAAATTTTATTTGGGTACAGCGTCCCACACCCACGCAATTGTTGGTTAAAGTAACTCAGTGCCGTATCGCAGAAAATGGCCTGGTCATGAAGGGGTAAAACCTTCCGGTCCTTAAAGAGGAAGTAAACTTCCTCTGCAAATGTTTACCTATAGGTAAGCCTATAATAAGGCTTACCTATAGGTACTGAAAATATCTCCTAAACCTGTACAGTTTAGGAGATATTTCCAGTGCATGCAGCCAGTGACATCACTGGCGCATGTGCTCTGAAGGCACGGCCCACATGTGCCGTTCCTTTCGAGCCGTGCCACGACCGGCAGCTCCCACGCGCATGCGTGGGAGTGACGTCATCGTGGCTCCGGCCAGTCACAGCACCGGAGCCTGCAAACTCGGAGCAAGCTCCGGCAACGATGTCGGCCGAAACAGCGGTAAGGTAAGGTAAGTTTTAAGGTAAGTATTTCATATTGAGCTAGTATGTGATTAATACTACCTCATTACGCCTTTGTCTTGCAGGTAATTTTTTTTAGGGGGGGGGGTGTTTCAGAGGTTTACAACCTCTTTAAGCGGTTAAGCAGCATTCCAAAAAAAATAATTTAAAAGAGGTGGTAAACCGCATCAATTTATTTTTTAAACCCTGCAAGGTAAAGGCATAATGTGCTAGTATGCATCACATACAATGTAGTATACATCGTGACGCGGCCAATCAGGCGGCCGAAGGATGCAAACCTGGAAGGTTTCATAATGTGCTAGTAGGCATCGCTAGTATGCATTGCCTACTAGCACATTATGAAATACTTACATTAGAATTAAGCCTTCCAGCGCCACACTGTCACCGCTGACAGGCACTTCCATCGGTCTTTCTTCCGGGTTTGCATCCTCCGGCCACCTGATTGGCTGCCTCACGATGACGTCACTCCTGTGCATGTACACCGGATTCACGGACACAGAGCTCTGAAGGGACAGCACGGGTATACCGTCCCTTCAGAGTGCATGCGCCGGTGATATCACTGGCTGCATGCAGTGTGAATATCTCCTAAACCGTGCAGGTTTAGGAGATATTCACTGTACCTACAGGTAAGCCTTATTAAAGGGTTACCTGTAAGTACATGTAAAAAATAAGAGTTTACTTCCACCATATTTTCATAAACCACTCCCTGATGATAAACATTACTCGTGACAGCTTCTAATGACATTGAAAACGTGTTTTGGTTTCAGGTGTGTAAAGCAATTACTGGATCTGGCAGAGGAAGTTTATTACAGTAGTATTTGATACAATAGACCAGCCTTTTTCAACCAGGGTGCCTTCAGTTTTCCTTAGGGGTGCCTTGGCAAAATGCTTAAAAATTGCCCAACAGATGCATACAAGCCAGTGGGTGGATTAAGCCTGCATTAAAGTGGATGTAAACCTAAAAATATTTTTTTTTAATGAAGACTTCTACTTGGTACAGTAGAGGATGTCAAGTCATCTGTGTCCAGTCTTGCCACATAGAGTTAAGCAATCCTCTTGTCTTTTTTTAGTAAGATAAAAAAAAAACGACACACAGATAAGTTTGTGTCACCACATCCCAGACTGCTGTGACTGACATTTGATTTCTTTATATCATGAACGGCATGAGAGCAGAGAGAGTGTGTTACGATTTCAGCTTCACATCACTCCTCCTTACTTCTCTAGCTCTCCCAGGATTGGCTGCTCCACACCTCATCATGATTGGGCATGCTGAAGTCATGTGGTGCCTTTCCTATAGGAAAAGGAGAGTGGGAGACTGTAGAGGTGGGAGGGGAGTCTAGTGACATTATGACTCCGCCCACCGAGCACCGGCAAAGAGCTCACACACCGATTCCAGAGCTTTGCAGGGCTCCTCCTGCTGAAGGGGGTGACATTTGCAAGGAAGGGATACATGCAGGAGGCTTACATGTATACAGTATATACATTAATATTGTGTCATTAGCTTATACTGGGTGAGTGGTGGGTTTACATCCACTTTAAGTTACACAAAGCCACAGGTTTTCATTGTGGATAAGTACAACCTTCTAACCACCAGTGTCCTAACAACCAATGATGTCGATTGATAACGAGATGGTCGGGTGCACAGAATCATCGTTTGCATCTTGCCTGCCCCCTTCCGTCAGTACTGGGGTCACGTTAACTGAGGGAGGGAGAGCAACAGGGGAGAGGAGAAACATTGGAATACTAGTCAGTGCAAGGATGCCTTGACCGAAAAAAAAGGTTGAGAAACACTGCAATAGACTTGCTGACAAAGTTGTAACAGTTTAATGATTACAGTTAAAATACAGCAGCATGCAAGGATGCATCGTATTCTTACTGATTAACCTGCCATCCAAAAAGGTTGGCCATAGATGGCTTGTTTGTTTTTTCGAACAGCCAGTAAGTTGATTGAAAAAAAAAAATCAAATGGATTCCTCCATCCGCACTAGCAAGGTGGATAGAGGAATCTTCCCCATTGAGATATTGATCAGTGGCTTATTGAGAACATTTTTCTAACATTTCTGTTTTTAAAAATGTTGATCGTCTTTCGAAATTCAGCCGATCCCTGCCAGCTTTAGATATACACTCATAGGGATTAAAATCCATTGATAAAGTATTCAGACCCCCTTCATTTTTTTTTAATTTTGTTATGTTGCAACCTGATACTACAGTTGTTTAAATTTATTTTTTTCTCATTAATCTACACTCAGTATCCCATAATGACAAAGTGAAAACAGAATTTTAGAAATGTCTATGTCTTTATTAAAAAGGAAAAACTTAAAATATCACATGTACTTAGGTATTCAGACCCTTTAGACTGGCCATACCTTATACAATTTTGTACAATTTTCCTTTAGATTTACCAAAACCATATAATATGAGGTCAAACTTAAACACTTTCAATTTGTATGCAGTCGGGCAGGCTCTTGCACTATACAGTTGAAGGTAAATGTAAAGGAAATTAAACAAGAAAATTGTATAATGTATGGCCAACCTTACTCAGTACTTTGTTAAAGCACCTTTGGCAGCAATTAAAATCTCAAGTCTTTTGGAGTATGGCATAACAAGCTTTGAGCACCTGGATTAAAGGATTTTCTGCCATTCTTCTTTGCAAATCCTCTCAAGCTCAGTCAGGTTGGATGAAGACAATCTGTGGACAGACATTTTCAGGTCTCTCCAGAGATATTCAATAGGGTTCAAGTCAGAGTCTGGCTGGGCCACTCTAGCACATTAACAGAGTTGTGCCTAAGCCACTCCTGTTGTCTTAGTCGTGTGCTTAGGATCGTTGTCATGTTGGAAGGTGAACCTTTGGCCCATTCTGAGGTCCTAAGCACCGTGGAATAGGTTTTCATTGAGCTTATCTCTGTACTTTGCTCCATTCAACTTTCCCTCAAGCCTGATCAGTCTCCCAAACACCCCCACAGCATTATGCTGCCACCACCATACTTCACGTTTGGGATGGTATTGGGTTGGTGATGAGCGGTGCCTGTTTTCCTCCAAACAAAACATTTAGAATTGAGGCCAAATAGTTTAATCTTGGTTTCATCCTCACAGTCTGAGCATTCTACATGTGCTTTTTTGCAAACTCCAAGTGGGCTTTCATGCGGTTTGCACTGGGGAGAGGCTTCAGTCTAGCCACTGTGCCATTAAGCCCAATTCGGGGGAGGGCTGCAGTGATGGTTGTCCTTCTGGAACTTTGTCCCATCTCCATACAGAATCTCTGGAGCTCAGTCAGAGTGACCATACAGTTCTTGATCACCTCTCTTACTAAGGTCCTTCTCCTCCGATTGCTCAGTTTGGCTGGTTGACCAGCTCTTGGAAGAGACCTGGTTATGCCAAACTTCTTTCATTTGTGAATTCTGAAGGTCACTGTGCTCTTGGGAACCCTCAGTGTAGCAGAATTTTTCTGTAGCCTTCCCCAGATCTGTGCCTTGTAATTATCCTGTCTCTGAGCTCTGCAAACAGTTGCTTTGCTTTGCAGTGGCTTTTGCTCTGATACAGTATGCACTGTCAGTTGTGAAGCCTTTTATTGAGAGGTGTGTGCTTTTCCAAAGCATGTCCAATCAATTTATGTAGTTTACCATAAGTGGACTCCAATCAAGGTGTAGACACATCTCAGCAACGATCAAGAGAAATGGAGGCACCTGAGCTAAATTTCAAATGTTGTTGCAAAGGGTCTGAATACTTGTGCCAATGTGACATTTCAGTTTTTCCTTTTTCATACATTTGCAAACATTTGAAAAATTCTGTTTTCATTTTGTCATTATGGGGTATTGAGTGTAGATTAATGAAAAAAAGTTATTTAAACAATGATAGTATCAGAAAAGCAAAGGGGGTCTGAATACTTTATCAATGCACTGTAGGTATGCTTTGATAGCAACCACTAACCAATGTCCAAAAAAGAAGTTTATGCTGTCACATTGTGGTGGTCGGTGAGGAGGTCTCCATTGCATAGGTCAAGATAGAATACAAAGATCAGGTAGTCTAAATCTGCAAAAACACTGTATGAATTTTGCTCAGTAGGTGGCCCTGTTGACTGCCTCCCGCTCAACATCCCCCAGTTGAAGAAAAATCACAGGAGCTGGGTGGAAATTTGCTAGCTGAAGAGTGGCTGTATCCAATGGGATACAGCTCCTGGCTTTTGACAGCCAGCAGGGCACAAAAGGCCCATTCGTGCTTTATAGCCTGCAATCTGAAAAAAAAAACAGTGTATAGCTAGCGTACATTTATTCAAATTAGTTTTTTATCTAGCACCACTTTGAGGGTACCCTTACAGAAGCATCAAAATAGTTCCTGTAAACTAATTAGCACAACAATCCTGTGCTTCCAAGTATCAAATTTACAGATACTGTAATCATAATTGCAAATATTTCTGCACTTACACCCACTAAGTTTTGTTTTTTTATTACTTTTTAGAATGTAGGGTCTAGTTGTTGCACAGACAACTTCATGGCACTGTGCTACATACAACTTAAAGGTAATAAACTTATTTCCACTAAGACTATTTTTATATGAAAGTTCTAAATTTTGTAAAAATCTCCTGGTTGTGATATTTTAAAGGCAAGACAATTCCAGAATAAGGGTTAAAGGATGGGTTCACCTCTTGGAACATGTTACACACATATTTAGGGCGTAACGTGTAACATGCTTCAGTAACTCTCCCCAATCCCCCCTACCTGTGACAGCAGAAGGGGGTCCTCTCCCCACACCTGCTGCCACATTTTAAAATGGCATGGCTGTGCAGGGCCCGTGTCATTCATTCACAAGAACACAAACGGCAGATGGTTTGTTCTTCTCAATAAACTGCATAGGGAACTGATGAGTACCCTTTTAGTCCACTTATATGTCCTCCAGCTTTCCAACAGAAAGCCTGTACATAGGTATAGGTATGAAAGCTGAGGGATATTTCTGCAGGAGCCTGATATTGAACCTGTGATCCACTGATTGCTCATACAATGCTCTGCAGGTTCCAGTGAAAAAAAAAATCCCTACTATAATATGTGCAATTGCTACTTTTTTCACAAGGGTAAACTTTAGGTTTGTGAATGAAGTTGAGCGCTTGCTCACTGACCACTACCTACTGTGTTCCATGTTGTGGGAGCTATAACTTACTTTGCAGTCACTGTACCAGTAAAGTTCTTCATGTCTGAGGCAATGAAGAAAGATGGTGCATCTAGCCTTACATCAAACTTTTGAAAAACTGGAAGTAAATATTAAAAAAAGAAGAGGAAAAAAAAGAAATATAAGTTAAACAGACATTGGTGCAAATTCTCTAGCTCATGTGACCACTAACATTAGCACGTGTTATTTCCCCATGATACTCTCAAAATGTAATTGTATTTATTATTGTGTTTATTTATTCATTCACTTTGATATGTTTGCTGCTGAAGGATCTTAACTGTTGTAAAACATTTTATAGCTGTGAATGTCATATAATGGCATAAAATGCCAAAATCTCATAATAACCAGGGTATCATAAAGTGTTCACGATTTATGTCAGCCTACATTGTAAACACAGCGTTATCTGAAAGGTGCAAACAATTGCTGACTATATAATATATAATAGACACATACCATTTTCAGCAACAACAAAGGAAACAAAACTCTGAGTTGTATCCTAAAATTAAAATAAAATTGGAAAACATTATGGTTCAGCAAAAGAAATACAATAAAGTCACAGCAATAGAAAAAAAATTTTATATATATATATATATATATATATATATATATATATATATATATATATTTGTAGCAAAGTGGCATAGTAACTCCGTGCTACTCAGTAAATTGGTGATTTATGCCAAATTTTGGGAGAAGAAAGCACACTGAGGGCTTAGGTATGGACTGGCTTCATAATACAGTTATAGCTTAGAGCTTAGAGCCCCACCCTCCTGAGGGAGGGCAGTGTGTCTGAGGGTGAGATGCAGCCGTGCCTCAAGGTCAGTTTGGGACAGAGGAAGGCCCAAGCCTGAGAAGAAGTCCATGTGGGATGAGAACAGCCAGGAGGCTGTAGAGAAAGTCCAGTAGGGACAAGCTGGGAAGCTGCAAGGGAAGAAGCAGCGTCTGCACATAACTCTGGGATGTGTTTGATGGTCAGGAAGAGCAAAAGATGTTTGGCGGTCAGGAAGACCCTATAGAGGTACTCGGAGCAGTAAAGATGCCACAAGAGAGCCAGGAGGCCAAATGTAATGTCTTTGCACTGATAGGGAGAACTGCATGGGAAGAGCTATCTCTATGAACTTTGGACTTGCTTTTAAATAAAAGTGGGCCGCCATACCCTAAAACAGTTTTGAACTGTAAACGCACCTACCTATAGTTTAATCACTTCAAATATATATATATATATATATATATATATATATATATATATATATATATATATTTGCACATATACAGTGTCTCACAGAAGTGAGTACACCCCTCACATTTTTGTAAATATTTTATCATACCTTTTCATGTGACAACACTGCAGAAATGACACTTTGCTGCAATGTAAAGTAGTGAGTGTACAGCTTCACCCTCAGTGCCGGCAGCACTCATGCAGCCCCAGACCATGACACTCCCACCATCATGCTTGACTATAGGTAAGACACACTTGACTTTGTACTCCTCACCTGGTTGCCGCCACACACGCTTGACACCATCTGAACCAAATACATTTTTCTTGGTTTCATCAGACCACAGGACATGGTTCCAGTAATCCATGTCCTTAGTCTGCTTGCCTTCACCGAACTGTTTGAGGGCTTTCTTGTGCATCATCCTTAGAAGAGGCTTCCTTCTTGGATGGCAGCCATACAGACCAATTTGATGCAGTGTGCGTCGTATGGTCTGAGCACTGACAGGCTGACCCCCCACTCCTTCAACCTCTGCAGCAATGTTGGCAGCACTCATACATCTATTTCCCAAAGAAAACCTCTGAATATGATGCTAATCATGTGCACTCACGTTCTTTGGTCGACCATGGCGAGGTCTGTTCTGAGCGGAACATGTCCTGTTAAACCGCTGTATGGTCTTGGCCACCGTGCTGCAGCTCAGTTTCAGGGTCTTGGCAATCTTCTTATAGTCTAGGCCATCTTTATTTAGAGCAACAATTCTTTTTTTCATATCTTCAGAGAGTTCTTTGCCATAAAGTGCCATGTTGAACTTCCAGTAACCAGTATGAGAGCGTGAGAGCGATAACACCAAATTGAACACACCTTCTCCCCATTCACACCTGAGACCTTGTAACACTAACGAGTCACATGACACCGGGGAGAGAAAATGGCTAATTGGGCCCAATGTGGACATTTTCACTTAGGGGTGTATTCACTTTTTTTGCCAGCGGTTTAGACATTAATGTGTGTTGAGCTATTTTGAGCACATTTACACTGTTATACAAGCTGTACACTCACTACTTTACATTGTAGCAAAGTGTCATTTCTTGTGTTGTCACATGAAATGATATAATAAAATATTTACAATATAGGGGTGCACTCACTTTTGTGAGATACTGTATGTATATATATATATATATATATATATATATATATATATATATATATATATATATATATAACATTGAAGGGCAGGAAACGCCTGCGGAATGTAAACTGCATGTATGCACAACAAAGAAGTGCACTTAAGTACAGAGGAGTTGCAGCATGAAGTGCCAAGTGCTTTTACTGCTCAAAGGCTAATTGTAACGGTGATAGTTTCAGGCCACCCTGCTCATCCCCAAGCTAAATTAACAATATACATGGAGCGAAGGAGATAGTCTGTCAATGTTAAAGAAGCAATTTTGCAGCAAACCCATGCTTGAAACTTAGGAACTGGTAGACAGTTTGGGTGTGTGTATTTCTCAATGGAGAGGGATCCGTACAGACTGGAGTTCTGACTGGAAACCCATGAAACACTGTCTGGACTGGAGACCTCGTATGTGACTGAAACTGACAGACTGAAGCGCAGTCTAGCATTGCTACAGAGACCGATTTAAAGCTAGCCAAGTAGGTAGAGTGAGTCAGACAGAGAGTTGGTCTGGCAAAGTTGTCTGATAAATGTGACCAGATGACAAAAAACATAGTAAGGAAGCTGGTCGCTCAGCTTACTCCAGTTTGCATGGGAAATGTCTTTGTTTTCACGCAACAAACATAGGCAAGAAAACCTCAGTTAATGGACTGATTCCTACCAATGTTCTACAACTGATGCTGATCTCTTTCTGGTGAGTTAGACATGAAAGAGTTCAAAGTTTAATCTGTCTAGCTATCTTCTATTCTGTTCATTTTCAGATGATCCCTTAAAATTCATCTTTTCAGGGAAGTCTATCCCTCCTCCACCTAATAAACTGTACTTTTACTTTCTCCTTCAGCTCAACCCTCATAGTTACTACCTTTTATATCACCCTCATCTTTGGATTATAAGCCATCGCAAGCAGGGCCCTCCGTACCTTCTTGTACGGAATAGTATTTTACCTGTACCATGTCCCTTTATTTTGTGTAAACTGTTGGTGCTATAGAAATCCAATATAATAATAAGTGTTTTAAACAGAAATAAAGAACTTTTAAAGATAAAATAATTAAAACTGTTTAAAAAATAACAAGAAACAGTTTAAATACCATCACTATTACCCAGCAAGCATTGAACACTCACTAAACTGAATTACTGAAATCAGTTAAGCTGGCTGGGGAGACTTCTGCCTGTCCTCTGTTAAGCCTAGTACACACGGGCCGAATGCCTGGCAACATCGGCCAATAAAAAAAAAAAAACAGCTGACATTCGGCCTGTGTGTATGGCAGCAGGTCCGACAGAAGATGGCCATTCAGCTGGCTTCTGCTGGACAAGCATGCTGGAAAACCAGCGGTCGACTGGCTCCGGCTCAGTGCTCTCACCCAATCTACGATCATCTACAATGTCAAGGCCACATAACACCACATAACATCTTGTGTATATATGGCTGTGAAAAAAAATTGTTATTGGGAACTGACATTTGTATCCTCCATTGAGATCTGTTCTCTCTACAAGAACTATGTGTACCCACTGTTTAAGTTTGCCGAGCAATCCTGCAAAACGAAGACTCTGAATGTAGGCCCTCACCCAATCACTGAAAACAGGTTTTTACCTACAGTTCCAGAAAACTCTTTTAGACTGCACATACCTAGTTATGCTCTATTAAACAACAACTGACAGACAACTTACTAACATTTTCAGTAAACATTGTTCACAGTATGATGATGCAATGTTTAAATACTTACATTTAATGTTGCTGAAATACCCCAAACACCCAACATAGGGCTGTCAGAAAGCTGGAACTGAGTTGAAATTACACCCAAGTCCGACGTCATGTTTAGGTGCTGCTGGATAATATTATTTCTGGGATCCTATCATTTCAAAATAAGACAGAGTTGTCAAGTTGGACAAAAATGTGCTGAAATAAGACAAAAAAAACTGATGGTGCACAGCAGCCTTAATTAAACTAATGATGGAATGCAATTGACTATAGAAGTTAAGAAAAAAACATCCCCCCTGGATGGTCTATGTACATTGCAAGGATTATAACAAACTTTTTTGTAGATTCCTACCTTTTGTTATTCTGAAGAAATCTATGTGTGTTTGTCTGTGCCTATGTTCCGAGGGAGTGGTTTCATAATTTACTGTGAGGTGTGGAGCTGAAGGGCACTAATGAGGAAATCTGCTGGGCCTGCATCCCTTTAGATGTGTTCCTATTGAAAGTATCTCTCAAACAGTTATGCCGCGTACACACGAGCGGACTTTACGGCAGACTTTGCCCGGCGGACTTTTCAACGGACTTTACGACGGACTTTCTGAATGAACGGACTTGCCTACACACAATCCACCAAAGTCAGTCGAATTCGTACGTGATGACGTACGACCGGACTAAAACAAGGAAGTTCATAGCCAGTAGCCAATAGCTGCCCTAACGTGGCTTTTTGTCCGTCGAACTAGCATACAGACGAGCGGACTTTTCGACCAGACTCGATTTCGACGGATAGATTTAAAACATGTTTCAAATCTAAGTCCGTCCAACTTTTGAGAAAACAAAGTCCGCTGGAGCCCACACACGATCTAATTGTCTTACAAAATCCAGTCCGCCGGGCAAAGTCTGCCGTAAAGTCCGCGGCATTACATTTTTGTTGCAGGGGATGCCTGCAATCTGATTTGTATCTTAGGCAGACTTCTGGGAAAATTGATGAGCCAATCAGACAAGCAGGAAAAGATGTTTCTGGGGAGTGATCAGTACACATTCTGTGTACAGAACAGCTCCAGGTAGCCATATTGCAATGTATTCTCAGAAAATTACATTGATTGCAGATTGAAAAGGAAAGGTAATTTTTAATAACATTCAATTACAATAGGATTAGTGTCGCAATCATGCGCTATATTATTTTTTCTTTATTTGCTATTTTTTTTCCCCACGAAAGTGGAGTTACCATTTAAACATATTTATGAAGATGAGTTCCACTCAAAATGTTATGTTGGGTTTTTGCTCATATCAATTTTCTACTGGTAATACTTCCACTCATATAACTGTTCCACCGGTGATATGACTACACAGGAAGTTATGTGAAAGTTGCCTTATGGGGGGTCGGGTACATATACATTAAAAAAAGTACTTACAAAAACACAGGGGGAGATTTACTAAAGCTATTGCAAACAGAATCTTGTTCTGCTGTGCATAGTAATCAATCAGCTTCTAACTTCGGTTTGTTCAATAATGCTTTGACAATAAAACCTAGAATCTGATTGGTTACCATGCAAAGCTGCACCAGTTTCAGTAAATAGTCCCCATATATTGATGTGGCTATTATTAACCACTTTCCAACCGGCTGCCGTCGTTATACGGCAACAATATGGGACTCGCCGTTCCCGTGGGTCGGGCAAACTCTATCTCAGCTGGTGACCCGCAATTGCCTTGTACACAGGCAGAACGGGGAACAAGGCATTTCCCTGTTCTGCCTAGTGACACGTCAGAGATCTACTGTTCTCAATGATTGGTAACAGTGATCCCCGGCAGCCCAACCCTCTGCAGTTAGAACACACCCAGGGAACACACTTAACTCCTTGATCGCCCCCTAGTGTTAACCCCTTCCCTGCCATTGTCATTTTTACATTGATCAGTGCATTTTTTTAGCACTGATCAATGTAATAATGTCACTGGTCCCCAAAAAGTGTTATTTGGGGTCAGATTTGTCCGAATGTCGCAGTCCCGTAAAAATTGCAGATTGCCGTAGTAGTAAAAACAGAAAAAAAAATAAAAGTCCCTAAATCTATCCCCTATTTTGTAGACGCGATAACTTTTGCACAAACCAAACAATATACACCTATTGCGATTTTTATTTTTTTTTACCAAAAATATGTAGAAGAATATATATTGGCCTAAACCGATGAATACATTTTTTTAATAAATTTATATATATTACAAAAAATGGCCTGGTCATTAAGGGGGCAAATCCTTCTGGGGCTGAAGTGGTTAATGAAGATAAAAGTGTACTAATCAAAAATCTGTCTAGACAAGTAATACCCACCCTTATAACAAGATCCACGTCTCCGGTATTTGGCTTCATATCATAACTTATAGAAATTATTCGAATCTGGACAGTCTCTCCCGGCCTGTACAAG
The DNA here is from genome assembly GCF_042186555.1 of Aquarana catesbeiana. Lineage (NCBI taxonomy): Eukaryota > Metazoa > Chordata > Amphibia > Anura > Ranidae > Aquarana > Aquarana catesbeiana. The sequence goes on along the minus strand of NC_133327.1, from coordinate 310,843,440 downwards.
GTTTTGTCAGTTTGGGTAAATGTTGCAGTGTTTTTCATTTGCATTGGTATATTAAATGTATCTGAGAAAACTGATGCATTCTGAGTCGATCCATTGACAGCCAGGACAAATATATCAAAATTGGTGTTTTTTGCTATCTGTAGGAAAAAAAAAAGTTAACATTCCTGGCAAAATTGGTTAATCGACAGAACAGAGCACAGAAACAGACACTGCTTTACTGGTCCTGAATTTCTCCTATTACTTAGAGGTAACATAAATTGCTTTTCCTGTAGTTCCTCTTGACATTCCTCTGGTAGGTCAAAATCTAATGGCCCATCAACATTCATACACCCACAATTATTAAAAAAAACTATACAGTAAATCCTACTGGTGTGTTACTGGGATAAAACCAGGGCTATAGTGGCAAACATGAACAAACATGGCGACAGCTCATAAACTCCAGGACTCGGGCTGTAAGGGAAAAATGCTAACCATGACTGTACTGTCCCCACTGCATGACACCCCTTTGTTACCCCCATATACAGTACTTCTACTTTACCTGCACCACTGCCTGTAATGTTTTTTATATTTAGTGACCCATTTATGGTACTGAATAGAGGGAAAGTTTGTGTATTGTTTTTAGATTAAAGTGGAAAGTTAGATAAATATTACCATTACCTTGGTTTAGTTATTAGATCTGTGGTGCAAGACATAATAAATCGATCGAAGAAACCTAAAATGTTTTAAACAATTGCCTTTCAAATCTATTGAACAGCCAGGAGATCACATCACAATAAAAAGTACCTTCAAAACTGATATTTCATCTTCTGGTAAATGGAGGAAATTAAAATCCCCCAATGATTTCCATAATATTTGTGTAAAACCAGCCTGCCCATACATAGATCGAAATTCAGATGGTCTTTGCTGTGGAATTTCAATCCATGTATGGCCAGATTAAGCCTTATCGAAAAGGTTGGGAGTTTAGGCCTTAATGCGTGCAAGCTCTAGAAACAGAAGCAGATTCAAGGCTACTGGCCATGTTTAAAGTGGTTGTAAACCTCGGCATTAAATATGAACAAAGCATATCCCTCTATAGTGTTTCAATTAAAAGCACTAAGTATCACTTCTGTCTGCTATTTCGTTCCTCTGCTATCTGCATAAGTCCCTTTTGACAAGATTTCCTGACACCAAGAGAAAAATGTTGGCAGGGGACGGATGCTCCAGCTGATTGACAATCTCAGCTCTGTTCCTATGTGCTGTGTGAAAGGAGGGGGTATCCCTTCCCTCCAATCAGCTCTCAGAACTCCCCTCCCTGAGCTCTGCAGAGTGTAACTTCTGCTCTCTGCCCCATTTTTCCTGACAGCTCAGACAAGCTTTATAAATTCTGTACTTTAAATGGCTGTAGAGAAGAAAAGACGGCAGATAGGTACAATTTATGTTGGAGATTGTGTTTCATCTCTGTGTATCACCTGAGGATAGTCGCTTCACTGGGTATATGTAAGGGTTAACAACCACTTTAAAGTGCTGTACTGATAGGGGAATACCAAAAGTGAACTCAGTGCTGCCCCAGGTATGACCTCAACACTGCATCTAATATTCCGTAGAGCAAAAAATGATGAGGACAGTAAGTGCTTGTGTTTATCAAGTGTGATAATGAACTTACCCCTGGGAGAGTGACAAGTTCAATAGAATCTGAAAAGCAGAAGTAGAGCAGATTTATATATTAGTAATAAACAAGAAAAACAGGGTAGTTATTCTGTGGCATGGTTTTGTCAAGACATTCAGGGTATACTAAGCTGCTGAAAGTGTATCTATAGCCAAAACATTTACTTAATTCTGGAAACACATGGGAAGGGTTAAAACACCTATAGGCTTGTTTTTTCTCCTATCCATACTATATTGGAACACCTCCTAATAGTCCTGGGTTCTGCACACCTCCCAACAGAATTCCTCCAGAATTTATTGGTGAAGTGTAGGGGTGGGGCAGGGCATCCTGTGTTGGTACTGGCTTTAGCTTATTTTATCCTGGAGCCGTTGACAGCATGCTGCTTTCTACATGTAAGGCAAAGGTCAGAAGTATGCTACAGAGTGGCTATCACTATCTTGAAAATTTGCCATTGCTTTTTATTTAAAAGGGAAAAGTCACTTTCAATGGGATTCCCTGACATACCAAGTACTTACCCGTCCTGCTCTGCTGATTGGTGCTGATGGTTTCCTCTTGAAAATTCTCACCTTCCCATGCATGTGTGCTCAAGGTATTATCGCTGGTATTGTCACCATTATTGTCACTACTGTCATTGACGTTTATTGTCGCGATTACTAGTTTGTTGCCCACATATTGTCAAGATGGTCTATTTGCTCCACTGGTATTGTCACGATTGCCCGTTTTGTTATCTGTTTTTTGTCGTGACTGCTGGCTTGTTGCCTACATAATGTCACAATTTTCCATTTGTTGCTCTTATCTAAAAAAACAAACGCACACCGCTCTGGTGCTCTTTGATCTCTACATTATGTTCAGATTGATATCCAGGGTTGATTCAGAATTAACCACAGGGGAATGCCTCCAGACTAGTTTTATTACACAGGAATTTTGCCACATAAAAAAAGCCTTTAACCCATCAGCAGCCACAACAGGTGTCGAAGTAATCAGGAGATAGCTCAGTGTCAAATTATGTTTTCTAAATATTTTATGCCACGTGTGTTTGCAGTGTAATTGGTGTTTATCACTGTATTCTCGGAAAGAACTGTTGAATTACCGTACTGTACAAAAAAATATACAGACTAAGGCCTCGGGCACAGAGAGCATTAAAAACACAGTTGTTAGAGGCATTTCACGTTTCTTTTTTCTTCCTCTGTTCTTGCACACATAGGCGTTTACAGGAGTTTAGAGGCAGGAGAGCTTAGAAGCAGAAAAAAAAAAATCTAAGCATTTAGGATAGGAGCGTTTAAGTAGAAAAAGATTAGATGCGCCTAAATGCCTGTAATTGCATCTAATGCTTTACCAATCATTCCTTTTATTGGCAAAAATAAATTCATATTTTGCCCAATGGAATGAATGAACACCTAAACGCAAAAGTTTTTTTAAATTTTTTTATTTTTTTTATTTTTAGCTGTATTTTCCTTCCCTGGAGCAAAGGCAGCCAGGGGAGGAAAAAAACATCCTGTGTGCATGAGGCCTAAAAGTGAAAACACCTACATGTGCCATAAAAGCTAGCTAAAAATACATAAATAATTTTACTAGGGAAAAATACCTTGTTGGCTGTTTTCTATCCTTATGATAAGCCTCCTTTCTGTATATTTTATTGAAGTGATTGTATATATTTTTTATTATTATTATATATATATATATATTTTTTTATTTTATACTTACCTGCTTTGTGCATAACCACAGAGCAGCCCCAATCCTCCTCTTACCCCCCTCCCGGAATTTCCCCGCTGATTGTTATAGGGGCATTCATGCTGGCTCGCTCCCGAGCCACACTTTGTGTGTCCATTGACGCAAACAGTGCGGCTCGGCCCCGCACCCCACATCATACCCACTTGGCTGTGACTGACAGCAACAGGAGTAATGACTCCCGCTGCTGCTTCTCTATCCAGTGAGGAGGAAGAGAGAGAGCCTCTGCTCTTGTGCACAATTCTGTATTAAGATCAGTCACCGGTAAGTATAAGGGAAGCTGGGGGTGGGGGGAGCTGCACACAGAAGGTTTTTTACATTAAAGTGATACTAAACACACACTGTTTAATTTACATTGTCCCTTCTCTTTCTGTATGTGGATGATGGCATTGTAATTATTTTAATTTAAAAAACATTATCCAAGTACTTTTTTCCTAATCGATATACAATTGTCACATGATCCAAATAATTCTCAGCCTGTCTGCAGGGAAACATAAGCAGGAGGCACTTCTAGTCCTCTGCTGCTGGTTACACGTTCAAAAAAAAAAAAAACAGCCTTTGGGATACAGAGTAAAAATAAATAAATAATATCAAGAAAGCTTTTTAAATTGGCATACAAATATACATTTGAAATCAAATCTTTATTATTTTGTGGTAATAACATGGTGTGGGCGGATGTCTGCCAGTCACAGGCTATTATGCCTTTCCAGCCTGTGTCTTAGTATAAGAGGGAGGTGATTCCTCCATTAATCTACATGTAATATCCCCCCCCCATTGTATTTAGCTTGTTAGTGGGCATGGAGGAGGAGGGAGGGAGTGGGCTGTCATTTACCACTGTGTATACATCCACATGTGTGACTCTATAGTCACATGGGCTGCTCAGATGTGATAGGGAGGAAATGCTCAGCATAGAAACTCACTGAAAACTGAGCATGTGCAGAGTTGCCACCACAGCTGCAAATTCCTTTGCTGATGTGGGGACATGAACAGAAGGTGGAGCTAGAGAGCAGCAGGATCAACCAGGTTTTTTGCAGAATACAGAAAATGAATCTCATAGTGACTGAGTGAGTATGAACAGTATATAATACAGCATTTGTTGATAGTTTTTTTATGATGTGGGTTTAGTGACACGTTAATGCATAGAATGCATTAATGTAAAAAACCTTCTGCTTTTAGAACCATTTGAATTACATTTTACAATAGGTTATCGATATGTCTCTTGTAGAACTATGACCATTTTAAATTAATACCCCACCCCTAATTAACCACTTCAGCCACGGAAGGGTTTGCCCCCTTAACCACCAGGCAATTTTTTGCAATATGGCATTGCGTCACTCTAGCTGACAATTGCGCAGTCGTGTGACGCTGTACCCAAACAAAATTGACGTCCTTTTTTTCCCACGAATAGAGCTTTCTTTTTGTGGTCTTTGATCACCTCTGCGGTTTTTATTTTTGTTCTATAAACAAAAAAAGGCAATATTTTTTACTTTTTGCTAAAATAAATATCCCCCCAAAAAAATATAAAAAAAAATTCTTCCTCAGTTTAGACCAATATGTATTCTACATATTTTTGGTAAAAAAAAACAAAAACGCAATAAGCGTATATTGATTGGTTTGCGCAAAAGTTATAGCGCCTACAAAATAGGGGATACATTTATGGCATTTTTTTTTATGAATTAATTTTTTTACTAGTAATGGCGGTGATTTGCGATTTTTAGCAGGACTGCGAAATTGCGGCGGACAGATTGGACACTTTTGACACTTTTTTGGGACCATTGAAACTTCTACAGCAATCGGAGCTAAAAATAGCCACTAATAACTGTATAAATGTCACTCGCAGGGAAGGGGTTAACACTAGGGGGCAATCAAGGGGTTAAATGTGTGTCCTAGGCAGTGTTTCCAACTGTGGGGGGATGGGCCTGCTTGGAGGAGGAGACATATCGCTGTTCATAACCAGTATGAACAGCAGATCTGTCTCCTCTCTCCTGACAGAACGGAGATCTGTCTGTTTACATTGACAGATCCCCGTTCTTTCTCTCTCAGGAGCGATCGCGGGTGCCCAGCAGACATCGCGGCTGTGGGGCACACGCATCGGCTCTATCGCCGCGTCCCATAGTGGTCTTAAAGTGGCTGACGTACAGCTACGGCGATTTGCCCAGGGGGAGCCAACCTGCCATAGTATAACTGTGGTTAAATTACATTCTCAGCCTACAATGGCTTGCTTAACGCACAGGAAAAAAAAAAAAGTTGTTCTTTGAAATGTTGGTACCTATACCGTAAACCTCTGGATTTGTTTTCACCTTCTGTCTAAGTAAAAATGGTCACAGACACCAGGGCAATCAGACAAAAGAATCTCCATGTTGGGAACAGAGAACTCTACAACCTGGCAGGAGTTCTAACCCTTCATTAATCAAAATCTAAAAAAAAAAAAAAAACTGTTCTGGCTTTTGATGGAATTGAAGAGATGTTCCTAAGTAGTCACAGTAGCTCAGTGCTATGCTCCCATCATGACACATTCCCTAACCTGGATATGTTTGAATTATGAATGCACACCTAATACCTATTAATTTCACTAGTTAGATGGACAGTGTCACATAAGAACGCTTGATGTGTTGATAAGTTTTGCCAACAAAAAGGAAAGCGTTTCTGGCAGTTAAAAATCTACATTTACGGTTTCCTAGGGTAGCCCTAAATGGCTCACCTGAATTGAGGGGTTGGAATTGAGATGTCTATGGTAACAGCAATTTATTTATATTTGAATATACTTGTTCAAAATGTTCATTTTCACTAAAGAAATTCAGTAATGACTTACAGAATGATTGCTGCATACTAATAATAAAACATGACATAAGAGAATGCAAATCATATACAAATATATATTTACCTTTTTTGATCACTTTAGTCACATTTGATAAAAGTCGAATACCATCCTTAATTCCAACAGTTACAGTTAGGTCAGAGTCCCCAAACCAGTGCACAGTAAAAGACATATCAACACCATTGATAATATTACCAGGTGCAATAATGTAATAAGATGGCCTGTAAAATAAAATGTTACATTTTTTTTAATGGCTCATACTGAACCTTTTCAAATACTTTTAGACATACAGTATATGGGAAAATGATAAGCAAGTGTATTCATTATCAACATATTTACGTGAAAAAATAGTTTGGTGCTACCCAAGGGTGAGGAGATTGCTCTAACCTTGTTTTAATGCGCAATACACTCTACGCAGGTGGAATTTTTCTATGAGTGGTGACTTTTCAGTATAGGAAAGTTTATAAGATACGTTATAACACCATGGGTAGTTCACTGAGAGTGCCACTGTCAATTGTTGGAGAACAAGAAAAGTTGCTTAAAGAGTCCTGCACCTCTATGAAAGAGTGGAGTTTTACCTGTGGGCAATATGTTCATGCTCTACCGGACCTGTATGAGAGGATGGGACTGATTTAAAGGTGAGCAGTCACTTTGCACAGAGGTGAAGCACGGCTATATGGTGGCTATAACACAGTATTGGTGGACTAGTGAATATATAATCACCAATATCATAAGAATTCCTGAATGGTGTCAACCAGTGGACATTAGTACTATTACTGAACTGTGGCATGTTATGTATTATATGATCTATGCATTATTTTGTATTAGTGGGATTGTGTTTTAGCATGTTTCACATGCCACACTGGTATTGTGGTTTCAATAGTTATATATTTTTTTTCATATCTAATGCCGCGTACACACGGGCGGACTTTGACAGACTAGGTCTGGCGGACTTTGACGGACTTTCCGACGGACTTTCCGAATTAACGGACTTGCCTACACATGATAAACCAAAGTCCGACAGATTCGTACGTGATGACGTACGACCGGACTAAAACAAGGAAGTTCATAGCCAGTAGCCAATAGCTGCCCTAGCGTCGGTTTTTGTCCGTCGGACTAGCATACCGACGAGCGGACTTTTCGACCAGACTCGAGTCCATCGGAAAGATTTGAAACATGTTTCATTTCTAGGTCCGTCGCACTTTTGGGAAAAAAGTCAGCTGGAGCCAACACACGATCGAATTGTCCGACAGACTCCGGTCCGCCGGACCAAGTATGCGGTAAAGTCCGGTCGTGTGTACGCGGCATTACTTTTTATTTATAATTTTTTGTGTGTGAGTATAGATTCGCTATTTAAAATAGAAAAACCTAGAGATGGTTATTTTCATGAAAAGTTTTTAAAAAAAAATGTATATGCAGCTTTGTGGGATTTTCGCTATTGGGTAGAATCACACCATTTTTTCAAGAAGATAGCTTTGTGCGTATGTGGAGACACATTTATAGGTGCTGGCAGCAACTAATTTCATGATTTAGGCTAGGTTCATACTTAAAACGAATGCGGCTGACAGCAGGGGTCCAGTGCGTTCCTGTTCTCCATTTCAGGGATGAATCAGGCCTGCATTTTTGCCTGAATTTTGACCTAAAACAGAGCCAAAGACACACAGGACCCCTGTGCAATTCGCTCCGCAGCTGCCCTGGAGATGTGTGAACCGACTCCATTGAGAGCCGGTCACAATATCCTGTCCTGTAACTTGGATGCAGGGAAACCGTGTGAACCCAGCCTTGGAGTATATAAAAAAGTGGCAGCACATAAGTAATTTTAAATCCAATCTTATCAACATATCTTAATGTTCTGAAACCTTTGCTGTGTACAGTTTTGCATATATAAGTGAATGGGAGTTAGGCTGCTTTCAGACTAATGCGGTGGGCTTTGACTGCTCCGCAGGTGCAGTGCAGCTTACTTGCTTGTTTGGGGCGGGTTAGCTGCGCTTTCCCATAGAGGTATATTGTGTCCCACAGTTTTCAGAAAGCGCACCAAAACTCCTGCATATTGCATCTTTGGTTCACTTTCAGAATGCGCACCAAACACGCAAGACATATTATAAAAGTCTATGGGAAACCATACCTACCCCTCTCTAAACATATGGGTAAGCTGAACTGTACCCACAAAGCAGTCAAATTGCACTGCATCAGTCTAAAAGCAGCCTAATTCCATCTTCGTAGTACAGCACAGTGTGCTTCACTGCCTTTCTCTTTTATGTGGAAATGTACAGGGCAGTCCTTATCTGTTTACAGACTATAGAATTTTTATAAAATTGTAACCTTATCTCAATACCTAATTACACATGACCACTAGAGAGTACATTTGAACAATTCTAAGTACCGTAAATAAAACATGAAACCGTTGGTAAAATGTTAAAGTTGTTTTAAAAAGTGCTATCAGATATGGAAAATTATTAGTTAAAAACACTAATATATACTTAACTTCAAATATCAGAACCCTGTAATGTACATCAGATTCCCAGCACCAGAAAAACAGTGCAAGCTTGTGCTCATATTCGTGCGCGTGTGCATTGCTCACTTCCTTTTACGTTTACGCAAAGAGGCAATAGATGTACTATTCCAGTTCATCGTGCTTGCATTTGTGCGCAGACTTGCGCATACAAATTAGTGTGCGCACTTGGCGTCCAGTGACCTATTTAAACTGGCCTGTCACCATAAGCAGTTGCTGAATATTTTTCAGCTTGTACCTGTGACCTGATCCATTGAACCTGCTTACCTGTGTGCGACCCAGCTTTCTTCTAGACTTTGCCTTTGCTCCTGCATTAACCTTGTTCATCTGATCTCTCTGACCTTGGGCTGTTTATTGGACTCATCTTTGCCTGCTAATTCTGTACTGAGCTGCATGGCTGTTACTGACCTTGGCCTGCTTCCTGGACTTGCTCTGCCTGCTGACTTGGTCCCTTGTTGCCTGGCTGCTGCTGGTCGCTGCCTGCATACCAGCATATCTCCTGCTCTGGTGCCAAGCTGCTTCAGTATCCTGCTCTTAGGACTATGACAACCAGCTTCATTCACCTAAGAGCAGACTTCACCAGCCAGCTACTCCAGCACTTGTGCAACTCAGTGCCCTCACACTCTGTCTCCATCTTCAGGAGTGTTGGGTAGGAGGTGCAAGAGAGGCCTCCACACTATTCTAGTCACCAGGTACATGATAGACCCACATTTTTACTTTTCCCAATAAAATAATAACGCAGAATTGTGAATTTTTTTTGCAATGAAGATGCATATTTCCCCTACTATTTGCTCAATATTTAATGTAGTGTCAATTGAGAATAGAAAACGTTTATTTTGCATACATCTGTCCCACAGCTGGGGGTAACTACAGGAGATGGAAAAGGTGCAACATTCCCTGAAAACATGAAAGCAATGTGGCTAAGCATAAGGTGGAAATAAACAGCCCAATCCAATCCCCAAATCAATAACATAATGTGATAATTGGGTGAGGAATGAATTAACTAGGACTATGTGTGCTTTCGGCTTTGCAGGTACTTGTGATCACTCACTAATTGTATCCAAATATTAGAAAAAATTAGATCAATGCTTCATTCTCATTAATTGAGAAGAGGAAAATAAATTGTAGGCAGCAGCTGAACGGTTATACATTATGTTCCATGACCTACTAAACTGTTTGAGAATGGGCATGCCTTACCACCTATACCTCCTGAAAATACCGTGTTAGCATTTTCGGCAGACTTCTAGTGATTTTTTGGCAGATCTAGGAATATAGATGAAGTTGCAGATCTCAGCTCAACTGTCTTGTTGAACACTCATAAAGGCTTGTATCAGCCAACAAACACAATCACTGAAATTAATAGGAGCATCTGTAAGCATTTGTAAGAGTCTTGTGGCATTTTTAAGCTTTACAGAAGCATTTTTAGTGTGCTTTTTTCCTTACCATTACCTAAAATTTGACATTTATAAAAGATTTGCGTACCAACTAACCATTCGGGAAAACCTGAAAAGAATGAGAAAGAGTGGGAGACACTTGCTGAACTTGAACTTGAGCATCCATTACCATCCAGCTTTCACTTTCTATTAAGTAGACTTTTAGACTGACTCACATATGTATAAATATTTATCCATATTTTTGAGAATATTTTTGAGAATGTTTCAAAAACAGGAAATTAAAGTGTAACTAAAGACAACACTTTTTTTTTTTTTTTTTGGCTACAGTTTTTTTGCCATCTATGTCTCATTGGGGAGATTTTCCTTCACTTCCTGTCCCATAGTCAAAACAGGAATTGAGAGGAATTCTCTGCAAATTGAGAGAATAATGATGTGTCACCAGGGTCACCAGAACTAGTGTCCCCATTAAAAAAAATTCCCCTCTACACTCAGCCACTGACGTCCTTCCTGAACCTCGTGGAGGAATTCAGGAAATATAGTGTCCCTTCCAATTTTAAAATTAATTTTCACAAATCAGAAGCCCTGAACATAAATATTTGGCAGGCAACACTGAACGCACTTAAATCACACTTCACCTTTAAATGGGCCCACCATTAGGTCCAATATATGGGTATTTACCTGACGCCTTCTCTTAAATAGATTTTTGTGGCCAATTTCCCACCACTGTTAACTAGATTCCACCAAGACCTCAGGAAGTTGTCTACCAAATACTTCTCATGGTTCGGCAGGAATAATGTTCTCAAAATGAACATTCTTCCAAGACTGCTTTAACTGCTTTACGGGCTGCCTAGCAGGTCAGAATTCCCAAAGCATTTCTTAAAGTGATCATAAATTATTATTATTATTATTATTATTATACAGGATTTATATAGCGCCAACAGTTTGCGCAGCGCTTTACAACATGAAGGCAGACAGTACAGTTACAATACAATTCATACAGGAGGAATCAGAGGGCCCTGCTCATTAGAGCTTACAATCTAGAAGGGAGGGTCAAGTGAAATAAAAGGTAATAACTGTGGGAGATGAGCTGATGGAGAAAATAGACATATAGTTGTTAGGTGTGGGTAGGATAGGCTTCTCTGAAGAGGAGGGTTTTCAGGTGGATGAGTCTGGCAGCAGCATTCATGATGGATTGAAGGGGGGATAAACTACGTAGAGGTAAGCCAGTAAGAAGGGAGTTGCAGTAGTCGAGGCGAGAGATGACCAGGGAGTGAATTAAGCGCTTTGTTGTGTCATTTGTTATAAGGGGGGCGTATTTTGGAGATGTTGAGGTGGCAAGATTTGGACAGTGATTGGACGTGGGGCTTAAAGGAGAGTTCAGGACTACACCTAGGACCTTGGCATGCGGGGATGGGGTTATAGTTGTGCCATCGATTTTTGACAGAGAGATCAAGTGAGGGGGCACTTGGGGGAGGAAAAATTATAAGTTTGGTTTTGGTTAGATTGAGTTTGAGGAAGTGGTGTGACATCCAGACTGATATATTTGTTAGTAAATTAGTGATACATGAGGGGACGGAGGGAGTGAGCTGAGGGGTAGAGAAATAGATTTGGGTGTCATCAGCATAGAGATGGTATTGGAAGCCATGGGAGGCTATCAGCTGACCCAGGGAGGAGGGGTAGATTGAAAATAGGAGAGGTCCAAGAACAGAACCTTGGGAGACCCCAACAGAGAAAGGAAGAGGAGAGGAGGAAGTAGAATTGTAAGAAACGCTAAAGGTGTGGTTGGATAATGAGGTAGAGAACCAGCGAAGAGTAGAGTCACGGAGACCAAAGGCATGGCGTTTTTTGTGGAGGAGGGGGTGGTCAACCGTATCAAAGGCAGCAGAAAGGTCCAGGAGTAGGAGTACAGAATAGTGTTCAATGGTTTTGTCTGTTAGTAGATTGTTTATTAGTTTCAGGGGAGCAGTTTCTGTGGAGTGTTGGGGACGAAATCCAGACTGTAGGCGATCAAGAATGCTATTCTCTGCAAAGTGGCCGCTCAGTCGGTTGTAGACCAGACGTTCAAGGAGTTTGGATAAAAAGGGGAGCAAGGAGATGGGGCATAGGCTGTTAAGATTGGTTGGGTCCAGTGAGGGCTGTTTAAGTATGGGGCTGACTAGTGCATGTCACCAGAGGGTGAACGTAGTGCACCAGAGGGTGAACGTAGCATTTGTGAGGAAACAGCATCCAGAGGGCAGCTGGTTAGCTGGATGTTAGCAAGTAGTTTAGCAACCTTGTATTCAGTGATGGGCTTGAAAGAGGGAAGTAATGATTGTACCTGTGGGCATGAAGTGTAAAGCATGGAGGGTATCAGGACAGCAGAGATCTCCTCGCAAATTGTATCAATCTTCTGTTTGAAGTGATTGGCGATCTCCTGGGCAGTAAATGAGTTAGTGGGTAGAGGCAGTAGAGGACGAAGTAGAGAGTTGAATGTAGAGAAGAGTTGACAGGGACGGGATGATAAGGTGTTAATGAGAGTGATAAAATAGGTCTGCTTGCCCTCACTGGCAGGCTGGAATTGTATTTTTGGAGGGCAGATAAATATTAGTTGAAATCTTTCTGAGACTTATGCTGCTTACACACCATCGCACATTCCGACAAACAAAATCCATGTTTTTTTTTTCCGACGGATGTTGGCTCAAACTTGTCTTGCATACACACAGTCACACAAATCTGGTCGGAAATTCCGATCCCCAAGAACGTAGTGACGTACAACACGTACGACAAGCCGAGAAAAATGAAGTTCAATATCCAGTGCGGCTCTTTTGCTTGATTCCGAGCATGCGTGGAACTTTGTGCGACAGAATTGTGTACACACGATCGGAATTTACGACAATGGATTTTGTTGTCGGAAAATTTGAGATCCAGATCTCAAATTTTTTTTGTAAGAAATTCCGACGGAAAATGTCCGATGGAGCTACACACGGTCAAAATTTCTGACAACAAGCTCCCATGGAACATTTCCCATCAGAAAATCGGACCGTGTGTATGCGGCATTAGTCTTACGCCACAGGCGCTCATGAGCACGGCTATGTTTTTGCAGACTTCTAGTGTCATCTGTTTGCCAAGGTTGTAGGGGTCAGGGGCCTGATTCTGTGTGTAGTGAGGAGGGCCAGTGTGTCCAGTGAGGCTAGAAGTGAAGCGTTGTAGACAGAATTGGCTAGATCGCTGCAGGATAGGGGTGAGATCTTGTCATAGAGGTGGTCGGTAGCAGAGTAGAGAAGAGAAGGGTTGAGATGGTGTAAGTTTCTATGGGTAACTGTTAGGTGGTTGGAGGTAGAGGGGTGGAGGAGAAGTAAAGAGTGAAACTAATAAGGTAGTTATCAGAGAGAGGGAATGGATAGTTGGAGAGGTTGCACAGAGTCCATAGGTGGGAAAAAACAAGGTCAAGGGTATTGCTTCAGGTCAAAGGAGGAGGTTAGACTAATACATTTGGAAGTAGCGGGAGTGTTAGTATTAATAGGGATGTTGAAGTCACCAAGAGTGATTGTGGGGATTTAAGAAGAGAGAAAGTAGGGTAGCCAGGCAGAGAAGTCATCAAGAAAGGTTGATACCGGTCCAGGGAGCCAGTAGATCACCGCTATCCTTAGAGAAACTGGAGAAAAAAGACGAATGCAGTGTGCCTCAAATGAGGTAAGTGACAGAGAGGGCGGTGTGTGAAGTACTTGAAATGTGCTAAGTTTGGCTAGAAGGATTTCGACACCCCCTCCCTTTCATCCACTGGATCTGGGGGAGTGTGTCCAGAGGAGATCACCTTGTACAACAACCCATTTAATTTAAAATAGAAAAAATGTTTGCCTTTTTTTATAAGTGATTACATTCCCTCTGTTCACAGCTGCATAAAAGCTGGGGGTTAGGAGAAGCAGGAGTGCACCGATCTTCCAAGTGAAAGGCTGTGCGGGGAGGGGGTGGAGGGGGTGTGTCAGGACAAGACTGATCATTGGAGGGGAGCACACTGAGTTCCCAGCACAATTGACCACAGTGTGTTCTCCTGTTTAGTGTGTTCAGTTTTTAATAGGAAAGCAGAGGGACTGGCAGGGACACAAAGGATTTCACCCAAAGGAAGGAATACAAAGAGAACAGGATACTTTTTCATACAAGTCCATGGAACAGCAGGCACATGCCAGGAATATGAAATGCTGGGGTAACAAACACTTTAAACAAGTTTGAGGAGAATTTACTTCTTTGGGCTCATAAATCACATAGGCTGTCGCACATGTTATTGTCATTCCCCAAATGCAGCGGGGGATGGGGCTTCCCAGACCCATTGAAATAGCACAGAGCTGTACATCTCAACAGTGTTCTATGTTCTAGACTGGTGTACACACACAGACAACAAACACTGAATCTACAGTATCTAGAAGAGGCCTCTCTTGGCATCCCGCTACAAGGTACTCCCTGGCTCAGGAACACAATTCCCTCTTTTGTGACATCACATCCACTAGTGGGACACACACCCAAAATACTCTCTGCTGCAAGAGGATATCTTCCATGAATGTTATCCCTCCCGTCTAACACCAGTGATAGGCCACCCCAAGTTTGCTTCTTGCCTGACAGGTCAGCACTTCCAACCCTTGATTGAAATGACCCAATCTCTCCTAAGGCTTTTCTCACTCCAACAGATCTAGTGCAGATCCAGAGTATGACTGAACCCCTGACACACACACACACACTTTTCTGGAGTGCATTACAATTGAGACTTCTTTTTATCAAGCCTAGGCCTACAGGTCGCTTAACCTTCCACCCAACTATTAACATCCGCTCTACATCACCAAGTGTGGGACGGACCTGGGCGTTAGATTTTGAAAGACCACAATTTACATTTTACCCATGTGGCATCCATCCTCAATTCTGTTCAGAAAACAGGCTTGAAACCCTGACATGATGGTATAAATTCTCCTCATCTCTCCACAAGCTTTTTCCCCAAATCAAACCCACATGCTGGAGATGCCTCACTCAGGAAGGCACTTACATTCCCATATTCTGGACCTGCCCGGTTCTGCAATCATTCTGAACAAAGGTTCATAACTTGGTGTACAAATTTACTGATGTGCAATTGGGTGAAATCTGCTACATCTGGCTCCTTTGTCATCTAAACACTATAAACGCTCCTTCACTTTGTATTTGCAAAATACAGCTAAGGCCTGAATCCCAGTGGCAGCAGATGATTCCACCTTCCAAGGGGGTCTGGCTACGTAAAGCCACAGAAATTTGTACTATGGAAGACATTTTTGAATCTGCCAATCAGAAAGAAGAACATTTTTTTGCGAAACCTGGTTCTACTGGCTTGACTATACCTTCTCTGCAGACTACAATGCTGACCTGAATAGTTGAGTACACCTCTAGAATATAAATCCCTTTGGATCAGCTGTAGGGTCACACTCAGGGTTCTCTGATGTCATTAATCTATGTGAAGCTGGGATTCCGAAGCACACTCCGGACCTCAGTTTACGTCACTTTTTTGGTTTGTTTTTTAACCATGACTGTCAGTAGTCCTTAGGTATGCAACTAGGTTTGACAAATTTACCCTGTCTTTCTGAATTTCAAAAGAAAGAATATTCCAACAGAGCATAGTGGACATCGGGGAATTTCCCCCTACGTATCACTGCCTCTGTACATTTTTAGATTATCATTTACTTCTGTATGTTTGTGTTTTATACACTAACTACTTTGGACTGTTGTCCGTTATTCTATGCTACCTGTTTTTTTGTTTTTTGTTCTATGAAAACCTTAAATAAATAAAAAATCACCTCTATTAGTCTCATCACAAAATCTGGAATTTTCTTGTATCTTCACTTTTGATGATAACAGTAAACAGAATAAATAGAGAGAGTTAATCTCCCTGATGGGGGCACAGGCAGCAATAAAAACTGACAGGTGTTATAATCCTTTTTAACTCTATCAAAAACAGAAAAAAAGGTTTTGCCTTATGTTACACTTTAAGTTAGCACCGGTTTGAGAGCATGTAGGATTAATGTATACATATTGTTCTTCCTGTGAATTGCTAAATAAATATCCTGAAAAGATGGGAGTGGTTTGACTCATCTAATGCACAAAAGTTGACTCTTGAAGGATATTTTTTCCACTAAGGAGTAGGTTTCACCTAACCACACCCTGTAAGTCCCCACACCCTGTCTTACATCAGCCTATTCAGTGGGCGATGTACTGTACTAATGAGGTTTTTTATGTCTATATACCCCTATGGGACTTGTGTTATTTATAGGTACCAATGAAATTAATATCAAGAAACATGGATCTTAGTTATCTGTGAGACACATCATTTTTATTTATGACAAGAAAGCTTAGTGCTAAACATGTCAGAATAGAACCTGTTCCTGGTAGATACTTGTTTGCTTTGGTGGAGACGAGCCAAGCCAGCACCTGATGTGATGGTGGAGTATGTGTCCTTCTCTGTGTGGCTGGGGAAGTGATCATGTACTAATGTGCTCTACAGACTTCTCTTATATAGGGTGTTCCACAGTTCTGCTGACTGGTGGATGATTGTGCATTATGTGACTATACTTTAATGGAAAATGATCCTTAGATATTTTTTAAATTGCAATATATTTATGAACAGCATTAGTCTTAGAAATCAGTATGTTGGTTTCCCTTGTCCTGATGAAGCCGGCTTGACCCGAGAAACGCAAAGACGTACACAACTCCAAATGATTATTGTCCTAATGCTGTGATTTTTCTATACTAAGCTGGCTGTACCAGTACACTTTTCTACGTGGACACTGATCTCACCTGGAGCAGTATGTGAAATATTTGGCAGAGAAAATGTGTGGTTAATGTGTCTCTGAAGGTTCACATTTATTCAGGCCACAGTATAGTTAGTGGTAGATCACCACATGCAACTGGGCTTTTGTTTTGTTTGTTTGTCTAACAAATATTTATTGCACAATGTAACAATAAAACACAAAGCATAATTACAGTTTTAGCTGGTAAAGATTACAGGATATGAGATGCAACATGAATATCCGATCAAAACAAATGAACAAAGGTCCATGAGGTCAAGTAATGTAAGAGAACCAGTAAGAGCCAGTGGACAATTGCATGGACCTGAGTACTCACACATAAAACAATGGCAAGAATGCCTCAAAAAAAAAGGATGCTAAGAAAGCAAAGTATATATACAGAGAAGAAGAAACAGATGGGAGAGGAGGGAGGCAAGGTGAGAGGACAAAGGAAAGGGGAATACCGATAACATCTACACAAAAATAGTATGAAAAGTATTAGTAATACACATCTGCTGTGCTAGGTCCACATAATGGACTTGGTTTTTAAGTTTTTGGATGCTTATCCAAGTAGTGCTTATAAGAATTACAAACCACCACTTTGACTCTACCACCTATAGAAACAAACCTAGTTTTTCTAATACCAAATCCAGATTTTAAAATAATAATAAAGCTTAAGTATTATTATTAATAATAATCTTTAATTCTTGTAGTTTTGTTCATAGTATTTATTAAAGAAGCCTGTGAAAACTTTTTAGAATGTGAACAAAAGCACAAAAGCTACAACTGTCTGAACATTGGTCGAGCCTCCCCCCCCCCCCCCCCCCCCAAAGTAGCTGCTTCAGAATCCCAGCAATAATTACATACGGTACAGATTAAGATTACTTCTTATCATTTCTTAATCATACTCCTTTGTCTATTATGATTAAGGAAAAAAAATATCTTTGGTGCTGGGTTGTTCTTCTCTTTAAGCTCACATGTTCATTATATAATTAATGCTAACAGTGATATGCTACCTTTAGTGTGCTGCCTAATATAATAAGGCTGAATACAAAAAAAAAGATTATGGTGTAAAACTGTCCTTTCTTAAAGGTTAAATCTGCTGCCAGCTGGGCCATACATTGCTCAGAAAAGGTACAGAGACAGTTATTGCACTGGAAGGCCAAACAGATATAGGCCCATGCAATCATTGCAAGATAACTGCATTTATGACAATATATTAATGTAATTTAAAGGAAAACCCAAGTTTTGATAATAAAAAACTGATTAAAAAAATGTGTAATGGCCTAATGTGACTTTACCAAAGGGCCTAACATAATATTCTATATTCTACAGAATGCTACCAGAAATTTTAAACATGCAGCAGAAGTTGGTCCGAGACTACAGATATTTGAGGTTTCTGGCAAAAAATGAGTGTAGTTTTATGATTGCGATATGGAAAAGAAGCTTGTGTCCGTTTCATAGCAGCCAGGATGATGCTCACCTTATTTTATATACTCTGGCTGGTTGAAAATACATGATAGTAGTGTTCTTTGGAGTATGCTATCTCAGAACTATGAACAGTTTTGTAAAAATGGTGGGAACTCTCTGAAACCTTCTACCTTGCTATGAAAAGCCAGTAGAATTGACAAATACCTGGGGTGAGTGATACATACGGAAAGTTTGAAGAATTTTAATATTCCTCGGTTAGAGCAACAGTACTTTCTACACACAACCACAATGGATGGTGGACATTCTCCAATAATACTTAAACCAAATCGATAATGGGACCAGATGACATATAAGAGGCTAAATTAAATGTATAGAATTTATAGATGTAGATTTTATTGCATGTCTCCAACACAATGTCAAGATGCTCTTAAAAAAATTGGCATAAAACACTGTTTTTCTTTTTTAGATGTAGACATTTATTTCTACACTGTCAAAGAATATTACAATTAAATGTGCTGTATACAATATGGTTATATTGCCATGTGCTATCGTGGTAGTATTGTTATCCTATATACATGCTTGTATTACTGCACAACAGCAGTTGAAATATTCATATGGCATGACAGCTTGTCGATGTGTAAAAAAAATATGATGTTTCTCACTTACCTTGCACTGCAGACAAGTAGATATAGTGAAAGGAGGAAAGCGTGCCTCATGGACTGAGGCCATAGTGTGTACATATCTGATGATATCTCTGTAATGATAGGAAGTGTGTAGGCTTCAAACGCTACAATAGACTGAAGTTTTCCTCTCACTTATTGCATTTTAAATGTGTCTTAGTGTCACACCCTACCCTACAGAACCTGACACGGTTACACGTGTGTTAAACAAGGTATTTCAAAGACACTGGGAAAATCCCTTTTTTCATCTTGCTATCTTGTTGTCTATTGCTTAATTTACACTCATACCAAAATTACTCATCCAGGAACTCAGAATAGTTTGATTATTGTCAACTACCTGTCACATTTAGTTACCTAAACACGGAGTGCACTTTTAATTGCATATATGATGCCAAGCAAGGGTGAAGGAATGGCGAAGCTTAAGCATCACAAAAATGGAAAGATTAATTTAACAGATGGAAGTATACTTTTGATATATTTTGACAGGCTAATTGCTAAATACAAAGTTGAATTACACAGATGTACATACATGTCAACTGATCAGTAATTCTCAGTAGTAATTCTCTTAAGCCAGTTTTGTGATTTCAAGCAGTATTAAACCCAAAAGCAAAAATGTATTATATTGCAGCTTACCAATTCTTAGATGTGGTGGGTGTAATACTAGTAATAGCGGCGATCTGTGATTTTTAGCAGGACTACAACATTGCAGACAGATCAGACACTTTTGACACTTTTTTGGAACCAGTGACAATTATACGGCTATAAAATGTACTGATTACAGTATATATGACACTGGCAGGGAAGGGGTTATCACTAGGGGGCAATCAAGGGGTTAAGTGTGTCCTAGGGAGGTGTTTCTAACTGTGGGGAGAGTGGACTTACTGGGAGTACAGAGAGATCGCTGTTACTAATCACTAGGAACAGACGATTACACTGTACTCCCCTAATAGAATGGGGATCTGCTTTGTTTACACTGGTAGATCCTCGTTCTGTCTCTCTGTAGAGCGATCGCCGCCGGCCACGTGCATCTGTTCCAGTGCTGTGCTGTGGGCGAGCCTCCAACAAATATGTTCTACTTACCTGCTGGTAAGGGAGGTTGAGGGGTAATTTACAGGTCACTAGAGTCAGTATTGTATAATACATGTTTATTTAGTCAGCATGCATCAAACAAGTTCTTTGTTTTGTGGGTAGAGATGTGCCGAACACCCCTCAGTTAAGTTCACGCCAGAACTCTTGAACATTTATTTTAAACATGGTGCCTGGTGGTTCCCCTTAGTCTGCCTGTAAAGTGGCACATCTGTACTGTGTATAGAACCTGCTGCAGCAAAACTGACATTTATAAAGAAAAAAAATGACATTTAAATTGATTTTCCCTGCAAGCTTTCTTTATTTAGTAAACAATGGTAGGGGAGCCAGTCTTTATGATAAGGCCACATTTTAGTGCAGATTTTTTGGATACATTCTGGTGTCTCTTTGGCAGACTTTGGATGGAAATAACAAAGTTTTGCACCACAGTGACCAAGCCTTATGTGAAGAAGCCAAATGAAAGTATCTTCAGGCCAAGATTAACTTTTTTTTTAGATAAAGTCTGATGTCTCTTTCACAGACTTTGGATAGCAATAACAGGTGCGGAAAAATTGGGCTTTGGGTGTTGGTAGTGCCTTCATACCGTAACCCTATAGAGGTAGTCTTGAAAAAGGAACAATTGGTCTTGCTGTAAAAAAAAATAAATTGACGCCCCTGTCACACAGCTGCGGAAAAATTGGTCTTTGGGTATTGTTGGTGCCACACCCCGTAACCTTCTAGAGGTAGTCTTGATAAAAGCAAAAATTGGCCTTGCTGTAAAAAAATTTACTTGACGCTCCTGTCAAACAGTTGTGGAAAAATAGTTTTTGGGTGTTGTTGGTGCCTTCACCCTGTAACCTTCTAGAGGTAGTCTTAATGAAAGCAAGAATTGGCCTTGCTGTAAAAAATTTTGATTTGATGCCCCTGTCAAACAGTTGCGGAAAAAGTGGTCTTTGGGTGTTGTTGGTGCCTTCACCCAGCAACCTTCTAGAGGTAGCCTTGATGAAAGCAAGAATTGGCTTTGTTGTAAAAATTTGAAATTTGATGCACCTGTCGCACAGGTGCGGAAAAATTTGTCCTTGGGTGTTAATTGTACCCAAGAAACCTATACCAAAAAATGACTTAAAGATAAAATCAACACCCACAAAGCTAGGCAGCCTAGACAGTCTTGCAGAGATTTGCGATCCCAATAATTAATCAGCGACATCGGTATCAAGGTCTTAATAGCTTTGGCTAATCCAGGACTGATTCATTTTTACAAATGTCAGCCAGTTAACAGAGTCTGTCGACAGACCCACTCTTTCAGAAAGCACGTTGGATGCAGGGCAGCCCAGCAGCTCAATTGCATACTGGGAAAGTTCTGGCCAGTGGTCTATTCTTATGACCCAGAAACCCAGTGAATGGTCTACTGAAAAGCTCATCATGTCTGTTTTCGTCCCTAGATAATCGTCCACCATTTGATACAGATGCTGCCAATGGGATGTTAAAGCTGACAGCCCTGGACATCGAGGACTAAAAAAATGTTAAAATGCATCAGTGAGGCTGCCCCCTTCTCCACCACTCTTCCTTTGACCAACAGAAGCCTCAAAAGTAGCTTTTCCACGAGAATGTAACCTACCACAGTCTGGAAAGGCGTTACATAAACTCCTTTTTAACCACTTAAGTTGTACTGCGGCAGGTTGGCTCCCCTGCACGAATCACCATCATTTTACGTCGGCTCGCACAGACGCAGTTGCAGGCAGGTGGCGAGAGTGCCCACGTGTTGGGCGGCCTCGATGCCTGCCGGTGACCCTCGATCGCCTAGTACAAAGCAGGAATGGGATCTGCCTTTGTAAACAAGATGGATCCCCATTCTGACAGATGACATGACAGAGATCTACTGTTCCCAGTCATCGAGAACAGTAATCTCTGTCATGTCCCAGGCAGCCCATCCCCCCTACAGTTAGAACACATCTAGGGAACACAGTTAATCCCTTAGTGTTAACCCCTTCCCTGCTGGTGTCATTTTGATCCATGCATTTTTTATAGCACTGATCAATGTAATAATGTCACTGGTCCCCAAAAAGTGATTCGTCGCGGTCCCGCTAAATCTATCCCATAGTTTGTAGACATGATAACTTTTGCGCAAACCAATCAATTTATGCTTATTGAGACTTTTTTTTTTTTTTTTACCAAAAATATGTAGAAGAATATATCGGCCTAAACTGATGAATACATTTTTTATATATATATATATAGATAGATAGATATCTATATATATATCTATTTATATATAGATATCTATCTATATATATATATATATATATAGATAGATATCTATATATATATATATATATAGATATCTATCTATATATATTTGGATATGTATTATAGCAAAAAGTTAAAAAAAAAGTTTTTTTTCAAAATTGTCTTTATTTGTTTGTTTAAAGCGAAAAAAATAAAAACCGCAGAAGTGATCAAATACCACCAAAAGAAAGCTCTATTTGTGGGAAATAAAGAATGTCAATTTTGTTTGGGTACAGCGTTGCACGACCGCGCAATTGTCAGTTAAAGCGACGCAGTGCTCATCAAAAAAAATGGCATGGCCATTAAGGGGGCAAATCCTTCCGGTCCTTAAATGGTTAAGCTGTTCTCAAGATATTTCCTCCTTTCTGTGAGGACGGGATGAGTTCCGAGACTTTCCCCTTGTAACAGTGGTCAAAGAGGGTTTCCAACCAATAATGATCCTTATCCTCGATGCCACAAATTCTCTGGTTCTTTCGCAGGCTTTGAAGAATAAGGGAGCCCATGCACCACAAGTTTGCGGAGTCATGAGAAGCAGAGTCCTTAGGGTCACTAAGGATTACAGTATCTGGAACTGCCTCCTCCCAGCCACGTACTACTCCCAATGTTTCTGGGGACTGCAAACCATCTCTTAAGGTTTGACGTATTTCTTCCTCTACTTCAATTCCTCCAAAACTGCCACAATCCTCCTCCTCCCTCTCCACTTGTGTACTCTGTGGCATCGCAAGAATGGTGTCTGCATAAGGTGGGCCTTTAGAGAAAAGGAAGTCCACTTCTTCCTCCCGCTGCTCTACCTCGAGTGCCCTGTCCATAATGCCACACAGAGTCTGCTCCAGCAGTACCACAAGAGGGATCGTGTCACTAATACTTGTCACGGCATACCATCCTTGTCGCCTCCTCAAATGGTGATTAGTAAAGTGCATGCATCCTTTATCAGCAGCCATTGGCGTGCTGAAAAAAAAGCAGAGGTTCCCTGAGCCTGTCCTTGTGCCATACTCACACCGGTACTTGTTGATGGTCCTCTGCTGCATGTGGGGAGGGGTCAGGACGGGGAGAGCAACACGGACCACACACAGCATTTTTCCATCACAGCATACTGCACCATACGTCCAGCGAACTTTTATTTTGACATTTGGAGGCTGTTATAGAATGGTGCACTGACGCACCAGTACTATGTGAGTACCCCAGTGTGGGGAGTGTTTTTATATAATAAATTACTTGACTATATTACACTATATAGTTTCTCTTTCATGTATATATATGGAGCCACATTGTTTCCAGCTGGAGGAATATATCTGATACTAAGACTTAGCCGGGGGGGGGGGGGGGGGGGGTGGCTCCAGAGCGTGCTTTGACTCAGGGTAGCAGCTGGGTCACACGCTCTGAGGTGAGCATATTAGCTTAAGGGGGCCACGGAGGTGCACCGGAGCATGGTTTGCAACACTCAGGATATTTCGGCATGATGATTGATATCACAGCTGGACATCACCTGCACGCACTGATTTGATATCACAGTTGGACATCACTTTCACGCACTGATTTGGAGAGCTATATAGAACTTTTTTCACTTGTCTTTTTTAATAATTTATCATGGCAGGCAAGATGCCTTATATGGAGCACTAAGCACTTTTTGGATTTTATTAGGGCACTTAAGATGTATTTTATGGAGCAATAAGCACTTGTTTATCTATGCACTTTACTGTTTAGTTTAATATTAATTTTCATACTCTCATCTAGCAATTGAACTTTATGTATAATACTATACTACTGTACAGTTTGATTTACACGCACATAGTTGAGTTTATTTATTTATATTTTTTGGGTTACTCAAGTGCAGCGCATATTTTCCAATTACATCTTTGCACGACATATGAAAGGTGATCAGCGCACGCAGCTGGAGGTAGTATGTGTTGGGCACAGGACCAGTGTGGCTCACAAGATTTATTTTTATTTTTGCAGACATCAAAGAAGGTTGGGGACATCTGATCTACACTGGTCATGCTCACCACACCAATACTTCAGCCCACCAATACTACACACCAAGACACCAATACTACACACCAATACTATGGACCACCACACCATGCGAGGAGGCAGGGCAGCACAACATGACATTTAAAGCGGTAGTAAACCCTGTGGAAAAAAAAAACCTTGCAAGATAATGGCATAATGTGCTAGTATGCATCGCATACTAGCACATTATGAAATACTTACCTTAGAATGAAACCCTGCCGCAGCGCCCAGTCACCGCTGAGGAAGCTGACATATTTCTTCTGGGTTTCTTCTGGGTTTACAGGCTCCAGCGATGTGAGTGGCTGGAGCCGTGATGGCGTCACTCCCGCGCATGCGCGTGGGAGCCCTCAATTTTGGCAAGAAGCTCTGAAGTTCCGGCACAATACGCCGGACCTTCATGAGCGCATGCGCCACTGACGTCAATGGCTGCATGCAAGATGAATATCTCCTAAACAGTGTACGTTTAGGAGATATTCATTTTACCTAATTGTAAGCTTTTATTATAGGCTTACCTGCAGGTAAAAATCACAAAGCAGGGCATACAACAGCTTTAAAGTCTCGTGTCATACTTATCTGCTCTGTGTAGTGCTTTTGCATAGAGCAGCCAGGATCCTCCTCTTCTCGGGTCCCTCGCTGGTGCTCCTGGCCCCTCCCTCCTGCCAATTGCATTCACAGCAAGCAGCTTGAATTGGGGGCACCCAAGCAGGCTCGCTCCTGATCTGCGTGTTCATTCACATACAGAGCCTACTCCTTCAATGTTTTCCTCCCCAACAGAGACTTAAGGTAGCCATGCACTACACAATCTGATTTTACAATCTCCTTTAGATTTTATAAAAGCAATGTAATATGAGGACACATCTAAACAATGCATTGCATTTGTATAAAATAAGCAAGGCCCTTACACTATATAGTTCTTGGTAGATCTAAAACAGATTGTACACTCAGACTGTGTAGTGTATGGTCATCCTAAATTATAACCTGTGAGCTTAAAATACTTGCATTATAGCTTGTTGACTTTTGCAGCTTGTTGGCATCTACAGTAGACCAGGTGGCTGCTGTCGGAGTAAAAGATGTCCATCTTTGCCAATTGAACACAGTTGCAGGCAGGACTTTCAAGCATGCCCCTTTATCTCCCCAGTGGGCAGCATTCAGTATAGGTGATGGTGGATATGACCTCAGGGAGGCATGATATACATATGATGCTGCCTCTATTTACATATGAATGCCGCTGATCTGCGGCTATTTACATATGAATGAGGCAGCTATTTACATATCAATGCAGGTTATTTATATGTAAACACAGGGTCTGCAGGTGAGTCATCTGTACACAACAATAGGGCAGAGTTGGGCAGCAATAGTAGCAGCACTTCACACTGTGATATCGGGACACAGCATGGGACTAAAACTTCAAGAGACAAGGGAATTTAAACTGGGATATTTGGCAAGTATGAGGCAGCTGCTTTTGGCCCCACAACAATGATGGGGCCCTGGGCAGCTGCCCCTTTGGCCCTGCTTTAAAGATGGCCCTGTTTGCCATCAGCAACTAAAATCCCATCATTACTGTCACTAAAGTAATTCCCATTGTTAGTGTCAGATCCCCCTTCCTCTCCCTTCCTATAAAAAATAAAAATGCACTGGCGCTCGGAGATACTGAAGCAAAAATGACTATAAATAAATCAGAAAGTCATATATTGAAATAATCCATATATAGCATGGAGAATATTAAGAAGTTTAAAATGCTAAAAAGCAGTCCATAGTTCAAGGGAAGTCCATAAAAGCAATATATGGGGGGACACTGGATAAAGGAATTGTCTTGTAAGGCGCAATATCCGGCTATTCACAAAGGCCAGCTCTTCTCTGGAGTGAAGTCAGCTCAGATCCATCAAGAGAAAAAACAAAAGGAGAGGAGCGCCTCTAAGTAAACAGGTTTTATTCCAATTGACAAATTAAAAATATCCACTTACATGTAAAAGCGATATTCTAGGCAGGATGATACATGTCAGAGGAGAGTGGAGGGACGATCACCGGTTCCCAGGAATGCCCCCCCCAAAAAAAAAAGGAGCGCGCATGCGCCGTACGGACCTTGCGCACGCTCAGAAACGCGTTGTGTTGTTTCCAGCCACTGACGTCACAGGCCGCTTCCTCGGTTTGCGGCTCCGCTCCTCTGCTAAGACAGGCCGTGTTCCGTCCCGGCTCCCCGCCGGATTGCGGCATAGGTTTGGGGCATTCCTGGGAACAGGTGATCGTCCCTCCACTCTCCTCTGACATGTATCATCCTGCCTAGAATATTGTTTTTACATGTAAGTGGATATTTTTAATTTGTCAATTGGAATAAAACCTGTTTACTCAAAGGCGCTCCTCTCCTTTTGTTTTTTCTCCCTTCCTATAGGGTGCTTCAGAATCTTCAAATTCCGAAGCTGACCACAGTGATAGGGGCTAAGAGGCTTTAGCACTATGGTGGCTGCATACAGGAGGGGTAACTGTAGCAGTGCAATATTGCCACAAAGTCCTACCCCAATAGTTACATTGTTAACATTGGTAAGATACACAGGCAGCACAGTGGTGTAGTGGTTGGCACTTTCACCTAGCAGCAATAGGGTCTCTGGTTCAAATCCTGACCAGGACACTATCTGCCTGGAGTTTGCATGTTCTCCCTGTGCCTGTGTGGGTTTCCTCCGGGTACTCCGGTTTCCTCCCACACTCCAAAGACATGCTGGTAGGTTAATTAGATCCTGTCGAAAAAAATTGGCCAAATATGTGTATGTGTTTGTAAGCATGTCGAGACCCCATGGGGTAAAGGACTGCGCTATACCGCAGATGGACACCGGTGGCAAAAAGCGCCCTGAGGCAATTCAGTTTGCATAGGTAGCGCTATACAAGTCACTCATTCATTCATACAAGTCCATCCAGCTCAACCAACATAGAAAAAAAATAATATATAAATTCTCCATATATACAATACTATACCCACAGTTGATCTAGGAAATTCCTTCCTGAATCCCCCCGGAGGCAATTGGATGTTCCTGGGATCAACTTTACCTGTAAACGTTAGTACCCAGTTATATTATGTACATTTAGGAAAGAATCCAGGCGTTTTTTACAGCAAGCTACTGAGCTAAGCAGAACCACCTCTGGAGGGAGTCTATTCCACATTTGCACAGCTTTCAGTAAAAAATGCTATGGCTGCTCCACACTCTCCAGCATCACTTTACTTGTCATTCATGGGCTGCAGATGAGGGTGGTAGGAGAAATTCTGGGGGTGTTAAAGTACCCATCTGGCGCTGCTCCTGCCTGCTCCCAATTGCCCCCCCCCCCTCCTTTCCGGTCCTGCTACCAGCATTAGACTGACAACCTGTCAGTGACAAGAGTAGTGATGCGGCTGCCGCTACTCCTCTCAGCGGCGATGCCCCCCTTATTGGACCTGTAAGGGCTCATGCACACAGGACGTTTTAAAAACACCAGCGCTACAAATGTTCATTTAACCGCGTTCTTACATTAGCGTTTTTGGGCGGTTTTTATTTAAAACACTCTCTATAATGTAAAAACGCCTAAAAACGTCAATTGCAGCTTGACGCGTTTAGCCACATTTTTTGCAATTTTTTCGTTTTTACGGCTCTTTTTAATTGGAAGTGCAGGCTGGTTGTTTTTTTTTTTTACTGCCACTAAATGCTTATGCCTCCAAAACGCCTGTGACAGTTTATGTGTGTATGGACACATAGGTTAACTTGAAGGGGCTTTTAGAGGCAGTTAAAAAAAAAACATCAAATGCCCTTAACAGCAGCTGTACAAACATCCTGTGTTCATGAGCCCTTAGATCATGAGCCACCTCCCCGTGTAGCTTTGAGAATTAAACAATATCCTAAATGAATGTTCTACTAAATAGGTGCGCTGACAGGAAGATTTATTGCTCAATAGCATGAAATTAAATCCCTCATATAGTTTAACCCATATAAATCGTGTATAATAATAATAATACATTTCTTTCTTTCTGGCTTTTTTATATTTTAACATTAAACACTAGAGCTACAGTATTTGTGTTACATATACTAATGTAGTTTGAATGTTCCATTTTACTTTTAGGTCTGCACACAGTATATCTGTTGAAGGCAGACATATCTAACTGAAAACAATGGCTTCTGACCCCACTTGCTACTAATGCCTGGACCCACTGTGTTCAGATTCAGAAGTAGGCAGTGGTGGTCAGTGACTTTTGTACAAGCAAATTTCTCATGTCCTGTCAAACCTTCCAAAAATAAGAAAATCATTGAGCACAATAAGTACTTGTAGTCTTTAGAAGAGCTCATAGGTGTGCACAACCTATTGCATTAGGGTGTGCACACCAAAGCTCAAAGCCAGCACAATGGGTGTGGCCAAATTGTGTCTACAGTGGGAGGG
The DNA here is from genome assembly GCF_042186555.1 of Aquarana catesbeiana. Classification (NCBI taxonomy): domain Eukaryota; kingdom Metazoa; phylum Chordata; class Amphibia; order Anura; family Ranidae; genus Aquarana; species Aquarana catesbeiana. The sequence continues at coordinate 310,814,700 of NC_133327.1, read as the reverse complement.
GTTTACAAAGGAGTGGTTAAATAAAACAAAAGCCTTCTTGTACTCATAGAATATGCTTTTGGTCTTCTTTGTAAATTACAGCTACTTATAGCTCTGCCTACTGGACAAGGGAATAGGAGAAAGTGGGGAAGAGCCGGAGCTGCAGTACCCCGAGTACTGTGAAGAGTCCCAGGGTGAAGAACAGAAGTAAGCCCATTTTCTTTCTGTATCAGCTACAGAGGAAGATATTATTAGGGAGTTATATATTGCCCGGGAGGGGGCAGGAACTAAAGAATGGCACAGGCTAATGGGCAGGGCAATGATTCACTGTGATTGGCTTATAGCCCTGCCCCCTTCCCATTCTAAAGCCAATCACAGTCAATAATAGTCCCGCCTCCCTGCTCCCTGTGCTTGCTTTTAGTACCCGCCCCCTCCCTGGAATAAAAAACTGTGTATTTCTTCTGTAGTTGCCTGTGACAAACACAGCTGCAAGGGAGACACAGAGAGGGACAGTGTTTTACCCCTTCAGGCTAATTATGGGAGCCAAGTGCCGGAAAGTGGGCTTTGGGATTCCGCCTGGATTGGTGGGACACCAGGATTTCATCAAAATCTCGGGACAGTCCTGCACAATCCAGTGAGGTTGGGAGGTATGTGCATGGGGTAACACTGATTAAGGTGTACCCAGGCACACCTGGCACACGCTGTGAGCGCGCCTATAGAAGTGCTCGTTACTATAGCTGAACTGAAAATACCTGGGTTCGGTTAAAGACAGGTTCAGCATACAGTCAGGTCCATAAATATTGGGACATCGACACAATTCTAATCTTTTTGGCTCTATACACCACCACAATGAATTTGAAATGAAACAAACAAGATGTGCTTTAACTGCAGACTTTTAACTTTAATTTGAGGGTATTTACTAGGGTTGTCCCGATACCACTTTTTCAGGACCGAGTACAAGTACCGATACTTTTTTTCAAGTACTCGCCGATACCGAATACCGATACTTTTTTTGTATGTCACGTGACAGTGTTTTTTTTTTTTTTTTTTGGGGGGGGGGGGGTGAACGGTGTATGTGTGTGTGTGTGTGTGTTTTGTTTTGTTTTTTTAATTTACAATTTTTATTTTTTACAATAATTTTTTTTTTATTCTTTATTGCAATATGTGTTTTTTTTGTTTTTGTTTTAATCAGCCCTGTTGGGGGGCTTTGGTGAGATATCAGGGGTCTTAACAGACCTCTGATATCTCCCCCTTGAGACAGAGAAAGAGACAGAGGATAGAGATTCCCCAGTCCCTTTCTCTGCAGCCTCAGCTGCACTGAGAATGAATGGAGAGAAGACAGCGGCTCCTCTCCATTCATAAACTGACACATAGTAATCACAAGAGATTACAATGTTTCAGTTATGTGAATGGACAGAGTCAGCTGACTCTGTCTATTCACAAAGGAAGGAGGAGGAGGACGGCGGAACGGAGGGGGAGAACGGAGGGGGACAGAGAAGGAGGGGGGAACGGAGGGGACAGCGGAGAGGCACAGGGAAGGAAAGAGGAACGGAGGGGGACAGCGGAGAGGCACAGAGGAGGAAAGAGGAACGGAGGGGGACAGCGGAGAGGCACAGAGGAGGAAAGAGGAACGGAGGGGACAGCGGAGAGGCACAGAGGAGGAAAGAGGAACGGAGGGGACAGCGGAGGGGGACAGAAAAGGAGAGAAGAACGGAGGGGGACAGCGGAGAGGCACAGAGGAAAGGAGGGGGCATGGAGGATAATGCAGTGACAGTCAGCGGTGAGCGATCACCGCTGTGTCACTAAAGCAGCTGAAAGCCGCTGGGGGAGAAGCTTGTGTCTCCCCCATGCGCCGATCACAGATGACTTTTAGGTATCGGGGAAGCATCGGGAGCATTTGCCCGAGTACAAGTACTTGGGCAAATGCTCGGTATCGGTGCCGATACCGATACTAGTATCGGTATCGGGACAACCCTAGTATTTACATCCAAATCAGGTGAACGGTGTAGGAATTACAACAGTTTGTATATGTGCCTCCCACTTTTTAAGGGACCAAAAGTAATGGGACAGATTAACAATCATCCATCAAACTTTTCACTTTTTAATACCTGGTTGCAAAACCTTTGCAGTCAATTACAGTCTGAAGTCTGGAACGCATAGACATCACCAGACGCTGGGTTTCATCCCTAGTGATGCTCTGCCAGGCCTCTACTGCAACTGTCTTCAGTTCCTGCTTATTCTTGGGGTATTTTCCCTTCAGTTTTGTCTTCAGCAAGTGAAATGCATGCTCAATCGGATTCAGGTCAGGTGATTGACTTGGCCATTGCATAACATTCCACTTCTTTCCCTTAAAAAACTCTTTGGTTGCTTTCGCAGTATGCTCCGGGTCATTCTCCATCTGCACTGTGAAGCGCTGCCCAATTAGTTCTGAAGCTGCTTTTGTCAGCAGTAACATCATCAATAAATACAAGAGAACCAGTTCCATTGGCAGCCATACATGCCCACTCTATGACACTACCACCACAATGCTTCACTGATGAGGTGTATGCTTTGGATCATGAGCAGTTCCTTTCCTTCTCCATACTCTTCTCTTCCCATCACTCTGGTACAAGTTGATCTTGGTCTCATCTGTCCATAGGATGTTGTTCCAGAACTGTGAAGGCTTTTTTAGATGTTGTTTGGCAAACTCTAATCTGGTCTTCCTGTTTTTGAGGCTCACCAATGGTTTACATATTGTGGTGAACCCTCTGTATTCACTCTGGTGAAGTCTTCTCTTGATTGTTGACTTTGGCACACATACACATACCTCCTGGAGAGTGTTCTTGATCTGGCCAACTGTTGTGAAGGGTGTTTTCTTCACCAGGGAAAGAATTCTTCGGTCATCCACCACAGTTGTTTTCCGTGGTCTGGATCTGGGATCTGGGTCTTTTGGTGTTGCTGAGCTCACTGGTGCGTTCTCTTTTTAAGGATGTTCCAAACAGTTGCTTTGGCCTGTATAGACCCCCCAGGACAAACCACCTCCTCTACATTAGTACAGATACCCCAAGACAAATCATCCCCTCAACATTAGTATAGACCCCTCAGAGCAAACCACCCCCCTTACATTAGTACAGACCCCCCAGGGCAAATCACCCCCGCCCCTACATTAGTTTAGACCCCCCCGGACAAATCACCCCCCCTACATTAGTATAGACCCCCCCAGGACAAACCACCTCCTCTACATTAGTACAGACCCCCAGGACAAATCACCCCCCCTACATTAGTACAGCCCCCCCAGGACAAACCACCCCCCACATTAGTACAGACCCCCCAGGACAAATCATCCCCCCTACATTAGTACAGACCCCCAGGACAAATCACCCCCCCTACATTAGTACAGACCCCCAGGAAAAACCACCCCCCCACATTAGTACAAATCCCCCCAGGACAAACCACCCCCCCACATTAGTACAGACCCCCCTCCATTAGGCTAATTAAAAACACCCGGGCGGTAGCTGGAGAGGACGGTGTGCAGCCGCGCCACCGGGTGGAGAACAGAGAGTGTCAAGCTTGGGCAGCAGGCAGGACTCAGAGTTACACACAAGAGAAGTGGAACACGTCGGGCTCGGGCTCGGACAGCCCCCCCCGTGATGTCACTGCACGGCCGCGGCTGGTCTCTCTCTGAACACAGAGACAGACTGCCGCTCCGGTCTCTGGCTGTCTCGCTCTCCTCCTCTGACAGGAGGAGGGAGGGGGGATGGTGGGCACAGCGGCGGCAGTGGCGGTCAATGGTGGAGAGAGCCGCCTACGGACAGGGAGAGGAGCAGGGAGGGGAGCACTCTGGCGCTTCAGCGCCCCCATCTCTGTGGCGCCTGGGTGCACTGCACCCCGGCCAGGATCGGCCCTGTTTGGCCACGCCTAATGTTTTTGCTATCTCTCTGATGGGTTTGTTTTGTTTTTTCAGCCTAATGATGGCTTGCTTCACTGATAGTGACAGCTCTTTGGATCTCATATTGAGAGTTGACAGCAACAGATTCCAAATGCAAATAGCACACTTGAAATTAACTCTGGACCTTTTATCTGCTCCTTGTAAATGGGATAATGAGGGAATAACACACACCTGGCCATGGAACAGCTGAGCAGCCAATTGTCCCATTACTTTTGGTCCCTTAATAAGTGGGAGGCACATATACAAACTGTTGTTGCGCAGTTCCGGAAATGCCCCAGACGATCCGATTCTGTGTATTCGGCAGGGCCCAGTGCTGGGAAGGCAGATCTGGCTGCTGGCAGTGGCTGTGCAGCGCCAGCCTATAAAATACCAGGAGCTGAACAGGAGGAACGGAGGAGCCACGTGGTGGAGTGTAGTCAGCTGTAGTGATAATTACAGGGGATAGAAAACGTAAAATGGTATACTCACCTTTCCGTAATTTTCCTTTCCTGACGCATGTTCATGGCAGCATACATTTGGTTTGTGACTCCGCCCCTCACAACCTGATAGGACTGAATAGTTATAAATTGTAAGATAGGACCCACCTCAGTATTCTCTGTATCTATCTAACTTAGAAGGGTGGGCATCTGTATACTGTCACGAAGATGCGGCAGGAAAGGAAAATTACGGAAAGGTGAGTATACAATTTTCTATTTTTCCTGTCGCATCAGGGCAGCATACATTTGGGAAATAACTCGCCAGATGGGTGGGCTTAAGTTTATTTAACAAGCAATTGATGCATTGACTTGAATGATTAACCTTCCCGAAATCCACAGTCAACAACTGTGCGGAATCTACTTTATAGTGGATCATAAAGGTGTTTTTGGAAGACCAGTTTGCGGCTTTGCATATTGTCTCTGTGGACACTCTGCCCATGAAGTCGCCACTGCCCTAGTGGAGTGAGCTTTTGGGCTCTCAGGTATTTGGATCTGCTGTAGCGAATATGTTTTTTTGATAATCTTCACCAACCATAAAGCGATGGTCCGTGAGGAGGCTGCCTGCCCCCTTTTGAAGCCATGAGGAATGACTAGAAGGTTATCTGTCTTCCTAAAGGTACTAGTTGCCGTAAAGTATGCCGAGATGTTGCCTTTAACATCCAGTGGATGTGGATCACCTTGAATTGTAAGAAGTGCTGGGAGACTTATCTCTTCATTAAAATGAAACGAAGAGGCAACTTTTGAGGTGAATCGGCCCGAGGGCCTTAGGACCACTCTGTCTGGATAGAAGACTAAATAAGGTTCCTTCGCAAGTAGCACTTGCATCTCTGAGACCCTCTTTGCTGAGGTTATGGCAATGAGGAATGTGACCTTAAGTGTTAAGTCCAATAAGGAGATGGCTCCCGAAGGGAAGATAGGTTTGTGAGACAGTGCTTCCAACACAATTGATAGATCCCATGCCGGAAAAGTAGGTCTTCTGGGAGGTCTTATTCTAAGGCTTTTTGAAACTGCATGACGAGAGGGTCTTGGGCCCACTTTACTCCTGTCATGGCCGATAGTGCTGAGACCTGAACTTTTAAGGTATTTGAGCGTAGGCCTTTCTCCAGACCAGACTGGAGGAATTTGAGGATATGTGCCACCTCTAGTGATGATGTGTCCTAACATTGTTGTTGTGAGAATGAAATAAATCTTTCCCAGATTCTCTTGTAGGCGTTGTTGGTAGTGGTTTTTCTGGCTTGAAGTAGCGTTTCTACCACTCTCTGGTAACAACCCTGATCTAGGAACCTGGACCTTTCAGCCTCCATGCCGTCATATGTAGTTTCTCTGGTGACAGGTGAAGAAATTGGCCCTGGAAGTGTAAATCTGGGGTGACTGGAATAGGCAGAGGATTCTCTGTGTTCATCTGCATGAGCGTTGTAAACCATGGCCTCCTCAGCCAGAAGGGAATCACAGTTATAACTGTTGATGTTAATCTTTTGAGTCGAACAGGAACCTCGCTATAAGAGGAGTTGGAGGAAAAATATAGCCTAGCTGGGAGTTCCATGGATGTTGCAGGCAATCTATCCCTTCCGCCGATGGGCAAGCTGCCCTCGAAAGGTATCTCCGGCATTTCGTGTTCTCTGAGGTTGCTGCCGGGTCTATGTCTGGAATACCCCAGGTTTTGGTTATGAGAGAGAAGGCCTGATGACTCAGGGACCACTCGTTGTTGGATAAGAAGTTTCTGCTTAGGTTGTCGGCTAGATGATTCTGTGCCCCAAGGACGTACACCACCTTCAGATCATTAAGGTTCGTTTGTGCCCATTCGTGGATGGGGTGAACTTCTTCCATAAGAGAGCGACTCCTGGTACCCCCTTGTCTGTTGATATAAGCTACTGCCACTTTGTTGTCCATACGTAATATGCCTTTGCCTCTCAAGAGGGGACAGAATGCTAAGAGGGTTTGAAAGGCAGCTCTCAACTCCAGTATGTTTGAAACAATCTCCTGGGTTTGGAAGTGCCAGAGACCCTGGGCTGTCTGGTCCCAAAATTGGGCTCCCCATCCCTCCATACTGGCATCGGAAGTAACCACTTCTTGTGGAGGGGGAAGTATGTTCCTGACCCTCCTGAGGTTGTGTATGTGGGTCCACCACCATATGGACTGTTTGATGTGATTGGAAATAAGGATTGGTTGAGACATCGACACTCCATTCCACTGCCTCAGAAATTAATTCTGAAATGTCTTTGTGTGCCACTGGGCCCACTGAACCATTGGTATGGTTGCTGACATTGAGCCTAGAGTGCTGATGCATGCTCTGGCTGGAATCGATACTGCTGCCAGTAATCTTTTCATTTTCTGGATTAGGAGAGATGTCTTCTATTGGGGAAGCTGTACTCTGTTTAGTCGAGTGTCTAGTTCTGCTCCCAGAAAGTTCATCTTCTGCGTAGGTTGAAGGTTGCTCTTTTCCCAGTTTATCAACCATCCGAAACCTTGTAGTGTGGCAGTGTTTCCCGATGGAAAATGAGAGATTTCCGACTGTCTGATAGGAGGAGGATGTTGTCCAGGTAGTGATGGAATCTTAGACCCCTCTCTCTCAGGAGGGCTATCACTGGTAGCAGGACCTTTGTGAAAGTCCTGGTGCGGTGGAAATTTCCAAAGGGTAGACTCTGGAACTGAAAGTGTTGATGTTTTACTGAGAATCAAAGGAATCTTTGGAACGTAGCGTGTATGGGGACATGAAGATAGCATCCAGTCCTCCAGATTTATCGCGCAAAGGAATGTTTGAAGACTTTCCAAGTCTGGTTGCATAAAACTGGTCCTTGGGAATTCGGTTTTTGAATTTCCACCTGTGACCAAACTGAACGGTGGCCACCGTCCAGGGATCTCTTATGTTCTCCGTCCAAGCCTTCGTGAACTTCCTGAGCCTGGCTCCTACCACCGCAGGCTGGACGGACGCACCATCAAAACGACTTTTGCTGTTCTCCTGTGGAGGAGGATTTTGTTTTCTGGAATTTTAAGAAGGAGGTCTGGGGATTCCTCCAATTTCTTCTAAACTCCTTTCCGGATCTGTATGACTTGGCTGCTCTATACCTTTCTGGGAGATTATGCCTGAATTGTGGCGGTTTCTGTTGCTTTGGTCTCCTGTCTGAGGGAATAAGGCCCGATTTTTCCTCCGGTAACTTTGCATATGGCTGTGTCTAGCTTTTCTCCAAAAAGGTTTGTTCCGTCGTATGGGATCTTACACCAGTTAGATTTTAAAGCAGCATCAGCTGTCCAGGGTTTAAGCCATAATGCTCTTCTGGCGATCACGGAGGCCAGCATTGCCCTTGAGGAGGACCTGATTGTGTCCACCGAGGCCTCTGCCACAAAGTCCCCTGCGAGACTGAGTTCCTGAAGAGCTGTGATCACTCTCTCCTGTTCTGCTCCGTCCAGGATCAGTTTCTCAACAATAGACGTCCAGCTGAAGATGGCTCTTCCTACCGCTGCTAAAGTGACAGCAGGCCTACAAGCTCCGCCTGCTGCCGCATAGGCCCTTTTTAAATCGAGGTCGATCTAACACATCCCTGAATGCCACTGCATCCTCGAGAGGTAGTGTTACATGCCTGGCCAAAGTGATGCGTCTACCACCGAGGCTGACACTAATGGATTTACGTTAGGCTCTTTTAGTGGGTAGAGTTTTGCCAGTCTGTTGTTGCGACTGTTTTTTTTCTCTGGCTTTTGCCACTCATCTTTGATCAGTTCCTCCAATTCATCAATGAATGGGAATGATTCCGGATCCTTCTTCAGATTTGGAAAAAAAAAATTGTTTTCCGTGGGGCTTTTTAAGCTCCTCCCATCCGATTGCTTCTTTCATTGACTTAACAAAAGGCTCTATCAGCGTAAAGTCAAATCCTGTTGAGGCTTCTAATTCTTCAGTGTCATATGAACACATATAATCTGTTGTTTTTGATGTGCTGGGTGTAACCTCTGAGGCAGTCTGAGCAGGCTTATCTGCTTCAGGTGTTGATATTTGTTGAATTGACTCTCTTACTGAATCTCTAATGATGTCAGTCACCTCTCTGGCATCCGTCTCTTTTTCTGTAGTAGCTTCATCGAAGCACAAACGACAGGCCAATTTGTCTGGAAGGGCTATGGTGCCACAGACCCAGCAAGCATTTGTGGTTGGGCAGGAGCGATGGCTAGTTGAAGATGTGCTGTGGAGAGAAGACCATCTGTGGTATGAGTGATGGTGTCAAGAGGGTGACTTAGAGCGACTTCATCTGCGATCTGAGCGGCTTCTTTGAGTTGAGCGACTTCTTCGGTGCCCTGAACGGCTTCTTTGAGTTGAGCAACTTCTTTGGTGTCCTGAGCGGCTCCTTTGGTTATTTGAGCGGCTTCTTCAGTGACCTGAGCTGTTTCTGCGTGTTGAGTTTGATGATCTGACCTGATAGAGCTGTCCAATAAGGCAGCATTAGTGGCAAGGCTCTCTTTTTCTCAATCTTCACTACTCACCAATTCATCCCCTTGCATATTAAGCTGTGGATGGTCTGCTTGGGCAGTGGTCTCCATAGGGGGTGAACAGAAGCTTCCATCTAGAGTATGCAGGAAGAGTTTGAGAAAACAGAGAAGCAGACCAGTCACCCATAGTAGAGACTAAGTTAGTCTTACCTTAGTGGAGGAGCAAGGATAGAGAGGTTAGCAGGCAGTGTTTGCATCTAATGCAATCCTGAAAGGAATCCCTGGTGTCTTGCAGTGACAGGAGATAGAGGAAATGCTGTAGGTTTAAAATTACCGCCGTCACGGCGGAATGACGTCACGATCGTGCATGCGCGATAGCGCGCCAAGGGGCCAATTAACATGATAGATGCTGGCAAAACAGGCCCCTGGCAGCGTCACTCCCACTCGCACATGTGCAGAAGCGATTGGACGCTCAGGCGCCATCTTAGGGATGTCAGGATGGCTGTATGGGACTACAGATCCCAGAGAAACCCCACAATTGTTTATAAAGAAAAAATGGAGACCACTGCAAATAATCTAAGCCTATTTAAGGCTTGTAAAGTACCAGGCAACATACCCCTGAGACCATCAGAGTGGGGTTCCTTCCACCTAGCTCGTTTAGAGGCTGTACAGGCAAGGACTTCCACCCAGGAGAGGCTTGAACCTGGCTGGGGCGAGAACGGTAAGCGGTGCTGAGCATTCCATCCAGTCCCGGACAGGTGAGGAAAAAAAGGAGAATACTGAGGTGGGTCCTATCTTACAATTTATAGCTATTCAGTCCTATCAGGTTGTGAGGGGCTGAGTCACAACCCAAATGTATGCTGCCATGATGCGACAGGAAAACCTGTTTCACTCCATGTATTAGGACGACGTATGGTTGCTGTGTGATGAGCCCACATTTGGGTGTCTGCTCCTGTACACAGCTCCTTCACTATACTACATAGCACGGGTACCAATGACAGGCTCAGTGTACAGTTCTCTGGAAGATTACACAGGCAGGAAGGGTCAGTACAATTCACTGATATATAGCATTGTAATAAAATGATAAACCTTTGTGGCATCTAGGTATACATCTCTGCAGTTCTCTCACATTCCCCACCCTCAGAAACGCGCTGCACATTAGCAGAGGCACAGGGTGCCATAACCCCCATGTGATTCAGAATGGCGCAATTTCAAAAAAGTGTTGGGGACCTAATTCGCTATGTTTTTCCTGGGTAGGGCAACCCATTGAAATGAATGGGTTGCACTGTTGCCAACCGTCAGTATATACAGTATACTGTCAGCCAGTAAAAAACGGGCACTTTTCTCCTGCCAGTAAATGCCAATAACAGGAAAAGTTTGCCAGATATGGCTGAAACACTCGCCAGCTAAAACATCCGAGTTCCTGTTACAGTGTGCTTGGTTGGTGCCAGTGGGGGGCAGGTCTAGTGTAAACAGTGCCTGGGTGTGTTGTGCGATGTCATGGTGCAAGGGAGCCGAGCAAGGCGGCCGAAGCCTCGTGTGCGGGATGTGAGCAAGGCAAGCTGGGAGAGGGATTGTCAGTGCTGTTTGGACTGGAGTGGCCTGAAGAGACCACCTGGTGTGGATAGAGACTGTCACTGTGAATCAGGAGGGGATGTGTCATGTTGGGGAGGTGTCATCATCGTCTGTGCTGCTGCACACTGCTGTCAGTCTCACTGTGAGTTAGGCCCCATGTACACGGGACGCTGAGGCAAAGTCTGAACAAAATTTTTTGACACCTTGAAAGCTGCGTTTAAAACGCCCGTTTAGCTGCGTTTGCATGCTGCGTTTAGCCGCGTTTAACCGTGTTTGCGTCTAGAAGCACTTATTAAGATTACCTCATTTAAGACCCTCCCCAAGCTCAAAAAACATTGTAGTTATAGTTAACTATTTCACCCATTTTGACCAGAGTGAGAAGCAGCAGCAGAGAGAGCAGTTGTCTACTTGTATTTGCCTCTATTTCTATTTTTTTTTTTTGCAATGGATCCCATAATGAGCATATGTGAGGAAATGCTCCTGATATTGCTCTTGATGAGGCTAGAACGATGTAGAAAATTGCGTGAGAGGTCCAGAGTCAGAGTTCGTCACTATTGGACCCATCCTTTGATTGCGCAGCAAATGTTGGCAGGATATTTTGTAAACATGTACGTACAGCTGCGTACCTACCCCGACAAATTTTTTAATTTCACACGCACGTCCATTGCCACATTTGACCTTCTACTTGAAAAAGTACGACTATATATGGTCTATATATGTACTATATATGGCTATATATGGTCTATGAATCATTGCAAGTAATTAAAATATTTTTAACTATATTTTTTTATGTTTTTTCATTGTTTTCAATCATATTTTTGTCTTTTCAGGTCTAAAATATAGGGCACCTTTAAAAACGCTTATAAATGAAAACGAGTCTAAACGCGGGTACCCGCGTTTAGCCACGTTTGGCGTCTGAAACGTGGAAATCTTCTGCGTCTGAACCCATTTTTTTGCTTCCAAAGAAACGCTGTTAAACACAACTGCAAAAAAATGGCAATAAAGGAGACTGTGTACATGGTCACATAGGATAACATTGAATGAGTTCAGGGGCAGTTGAAAAAAGCGTCCAACTGCCTCTGAACGCACGTTTAACAGCGTCCCGTGTACACGGGGCCTAAATTTCACATGTGTGTGCCTTCCCATTCTAATTTCCTGCCCTCCTGAGTCCTCCTGAGTTAAATCGCATTGATAATTGCATATTGTACTTATTTGTAGCCTAAATCCTGAAATATGCACTTAAAACTGTAATTTTTGGAAATGCCAATAAAAACTTGGCTGCGCCAGTACATTTTGGGTGTTGTGTCAGTAAATTTCAGTCTGGTAGGTTTGCAAGTTTGCAACACTGCTCTGCATCCGTGACAGTGCACTGCCAGAGGGCTTCATTGCACAGTAAGTCTTTCCTAATGTGCTTCCACAAAGCCAGTTCAAAACTGGGGAGTTCCCACATGTTTTAGTATGCTTCTACTCACGGGTTTTTTTCTCAAACAATAGGTGCTGGAACTTAACCACGGCCTCACAAAACCCCTCCCCCAACACACACCCTCCAAATCACATCAAATAGTGGGTACGTTCAGTCAAATTTCACGAAAACAGTAGGAGGGTCTTAAAGGGGCATTAAATACCAGGATTGCATTACATACAGAGTGCAGAGCTGTCACTTGTAAACACAGAAACCAGACTTCTGTGTTTACAAGTGATTGTGATGAGCAGGCACCAAAGGGTCTGAGCCAGAGGTGGTGGAACTGAGTTCCACCAAGTTCCCCCTGAAAAAAAGCCCTGCTTCTACTAAAGGATAAACTTCGGTAAAGTTTTTTTTTATTTTCATAGCCAATTGCCAATTGTGTGTCTTTTTTGTATTCTCTTATCTTTTTTGGTAACTCCTTTTTCTTTGTATATCTTTTATGCACTGCACACTTTTGGGATAATAAATGATAAAATTAATAAGTGACTTCTGTGTACTAAGCTAGGACTCATATCTCTGTAGAGATTGTTGTATTTTCTGCGGACAAACTGTTGGGTGGTGGCAGGCTATCATTTGTTGTGTGTCTGGTGTGTGGACAGTGGGAAGAGTGATTAACACTGGGGTTCTAGCTTGTAGAATAGCTGGGGAACCCTAGAAGTGTGTGCTAATTGTTAGACTGCTCCCCAACCCTTATGCCCTGTACACACGGTCTGACTTTCCGACGGAATATGTGCGATCGGAGCTTGTTGACTGAAATTCCGACCGTGTGTGGGCTCCATCGGACTTTTTCCATCGGAATTTCCGACACACAAAGTTTGAGAGCAGGCTATAAAATTTTCCGACAACAAAATCCGATCCTTTAAATTCCGATCGTGTGTAGACAAATCCGACGGACAAAGTGCCACACATGCTCAGAATAAATTAAGAGACGAAAGCTATTGGCTATTGCCCTGTTTATAGTCCCGACATACGTAGTTTACGTCACCGCGTTCGGAGCGATCGGATTTTCCGACAACTTTGTGCTCCCGTGTGTATGCAAGACAAGTTTGAGCCAACATCCAACGAAAAAAATCCATGGATTTTGTTGTCGGAATGTCCGATCAATGTCCGATCGTGTGTACAGGGCATAAGAGTGCACCAGATTGTATGTAAGATATGTATCTGCCTGTGTGTGGTCAGCCAGCTGGATTGGAGTGGAGTCTCCCTCTAGTGGTGGCCAAAGGTCACAGCCAGTCTTGCTCAGTATGAGTTCCCCCTTATTCCCATATACCCCCAGTCACGGAACCACGTCGTGGTTAGCTAGTCGCTGTGGGCGTGAGTATCGTCTGCAGATATTGCCCAAATCATCCCCTCCGCTCCTCCCAGGACCTCCTTCTTTCTAGCTCCCTTGTTACCTCTTCCCACGCACGCCTACAGGACTTCACTAAAGCCTCTCCCAGCCTCTGGAACTCCCTGACCCTGTCCAACTTTAGGAGATCCCTGAAAAACTCATCTATTCAGGGAAGCCTATCCCACACCCACCTAAGAAGTATAACCGAGCCACTCCCATCAAATCATCTTCCACAGCTATTACCTTTTGTACCACCTCCCCCCTCCCTTTAGAATGTAAGCTCCATGAGCAGGGCCCTCCTGTCCCTTCTGTATTGAACTGTATTGTAATTGTGCTGTCCCCCCTCCACATTGTAAAGCACTGCGCAAACTGTTGGCGCTTAATAAATCGTTTATAATAATAATAATATAACAATGTGCTAGTATGCGATGCATACTAGCACATTATGCCTTTACCTTGCAGGGGGAATTTTTTTTTTTTTAAGTTTACTACTGCTTTAAGTCCCAAATTTCTATTTTTGTTACTTGATTAAAGAATACAGACTGCATTGGCACATGAGGCAAGGTGCTTGGTATATCAAGTTGTTTTCCAAGGTGCAACCATTTTGAACCAGATCATCTAACAGAGTTCTTTCTTGATGTCTGTGTTGTAAAGCTATCATCTTGTAACTGTCATATAAACGTTATAATTCATTGAAAATTAGCTGCATCTGAGAGGTATCTGTACCATTTCTTTTGTCCATAAATAAAAAGGAAAAAAAAAAGGAACCAAATGTTAAAAAAACAATAATTGTCCATTTTATAGGCTAATAGGAAAATAATTGTCAAGCAAATAACATAAGGGGACAGGCACTGCCCTAGGGAACGTGTAACAAAGTAAAAAATAAATAAAATAATAATTTGAAATATTATTTGGCCGGAAGCACAATTTTAATACTTAAAGGGCAACATTAAAAGTTCATTAAACCCATAAAAAAACTCTCATTACATGCTATATAACAGAGTTGGCATACTCACAAAACCACTTAAGCATTTGTTTTGTGTAGAGTGAAATATACCTGGTTGGTCCTGCACTCAGCTGTCCCTTCCATCTTCCATCTTCTCTGTGTCCCCATTAGAAGCTGAGATTGAGCTGGTGTCCTCTACTGAGCATGCTCATATTTCAGTTCCATTCTAATCTAAGCTATTCATTTCCTCCTTTTCTTATCTGTGCAGCCCACATGACTATAGAGTGGGAATTTGCACAGTGGTAAATGACCCTACCTCCCTCCTTCCTCCTCCATGTCTTCTTGCTGCTAAACACTATAGGGGTGGGATATAGTATGCTAATTGATTACATTCACTAAGAAACTCACAAAAAAAGCTTTTAATATAAATCAGTATAAAATATAACAAATGTAACTGCTAATACCTGTATAGTAAAAAGAGAGCCTTGGATGCAGATGCTGTTAGTGTCAATCATCTCTGACTCTGCGTACACCATATTAATGCACAAAATATACACATTTGAGGTTCAATAAAGATTTATAGGGAGCTATAAAACAGTTTTTCAATATTTATAATTTAATTTAAATTGCTCTTCGGAAACTGTTTAATCATGTGAATAGCACCAATCAGGGCTGGCCAGACGCAGACTAAGGCCGGCCATACACGGTGTGAATTTCTTTCCTGTTACCACGGGTGACAGTCTATGAGAGATGAGAGTCTAGTATAGATGTCAATGGGGTACCCCACAAAAGAAAATGTGGAGTTCAACCTAAAAATATATACTGGACACTTATCCTTGATGAGGTTCTGATATGGATGTCAAGGGGGACCCCGCACACAAAAAAATGGCATGGGATCCTTTCCAAATTTTCTAACAGACCCCTAAGGGTTTACAATCAGGTTTCAAATGAAGCAAAGATTTGGACTGATTAGGTCTAAGTTCTACTTTTGTTCCAGTTTTTGCAGAGCATTTCCAAAATTCAGCAATGCAACTGGATAAAAAGAGAGGTGTCAATGACCACATAATCTATAGTTCCTAAGGACATCATATCGATATGTCTCTCTGCCCTTCGTGTGACGTAGGTGCCATGGGCAGGACTGATCGTCCCGCATGACCACGTGATATGTCTCTCTGCCCTTCATGTGACGTAGGTGCCGTGGGCGGGACTGATCGTCCCGCTTGATCACGTGATATGTCTCTCTGCTTTTCGGATGACGTAGGGGCCGTGGGCGGGACTGATCGTCTGGCAGTGCGAGGCTCTCCACTCACTGTGGCAGGGGGATATAGGGGGTTTACCTCCCGGAAATGATCGGTACGGTGGGGGTGTCCTGCTGGCCAATCACGGTGTGTTACAAGAACCAGAAGTGGCGGAGGTGCTGTATATACCTCATTGGCCAATTATGTGGCCTGTTACTTTTGGCATATTCACACTAGCTACCAATGGCGCAACTCCAGACAGTTAGTTTATGGCTGCAGGATGGGCAGGGCTTTTAGATTGTTTTTCCCATTAACCAGGATTAGAGATTTTATAAATGAACTGACACACGGGCCCCTAATCTTATTCGCTGAGGAAGTCCTTACCCACGGACGATACGCGATGCGAGGGGCTACGTGACGTTAGTACAGCCACCTACCTGGTTTTTTATGCATCATTACATGTCCTGTATTCCAGCACTGGGACTCAGTGCTGTCTTTGTGAGTAACATTTTTATTCATTAAACTAGTAACTTTTACCAAATGGAGAGCACTATATTTTTTTCATTTGAATTTTACGTGATCAATGCATGTCTAAGAGTGTGATATTGGGTTATCGCATGAATGTAGAGACCGATTGGAGGACCCTACATGAAGTCAGCCCTCTCAACTTTATTATTACCCTTATAAAGGGACTGCATGAATGACCTGTCTGTTAGCTCAGAAGGTCCATTCATTAAGGTGAGCGGCCTACACCTCTGGTGGTGGAATACACTGAATTGGATGCACAATGGTTATCATAGTTTTCAAAGCACCCTATTCACCACTAAGGAGTTTCTTCTCTTCCTGTTGGTGTGTCAGTTGTTGACACTTCTCTGCTTCAGTAACTTTACACTCTGGGACTTGATTAATTGCTTCTGAGTGCTGCACTGCCCTGCTTTTTACATCACCATTAACAGTTCACTGCTCTTTTGACTGTGCCATTGACTTAATCTCTGGCTCCTCTCTTCCACATTGTCAGAAACCATGAATCAGACTGAGACAGAAGTACAGTTAAATCACTCTTGTTTAATAATAAAAGTAAATTGAACAAACGTAGTCAAAACATAGCCAATGTTCGGTAACCAGAACAGATAGTCAGACAAGCCAGAAAGTCAGGAAGCCAGAGCTCAGCTTAGTGGAACAGCAAGCAGGATCTGGAGCCAGATGGAATATCAGCCAAGCAAGTCTTTAACAGGAACGTAGGAGATAGTCTCTGTGATGTTGACCAAGGCAGAGATCGTCTGGGCTGGACGGCTTAAGTAGGCAGGACTAACGAGCAGGATATAATCAACAGGTGAGTCACTGTAGAGAGATAGGAGCTGGCAATTAGCCGACAGCTGAGCGGCCAGCTCAGAGGAAGGAAGGGCTGAGCTCAGCCCTGACACACATGGGAGAACCTACCCTCTTTCAATTCCTGAAATGCAGGCAATGTCATCAATTAACCACTTGCCGACCAGCCGCCGCAGTTGCACTGCGAAACAATGTTATGTAAGAGTGCCCTCAGCTAAGTTTGCTCCTCCATATTTTAAATCTTTTGAGATGACAACCAGTATCTTTCAAACTTCTACTTCTACCCCATCTTTACACACCAAATTTATTTCAGGTCTCCCTTATGATTCTATTAGTACCAAACAGATTCTCTTGTGCAACTTCACAAATCACTCCTCAAGCTTCTTCCTCCTTGGAATATGAAATTCAGCAAATCCTTAATACAAAAATCTCCAGGGGCAGGCTGTATTCTTATTTGTTCCTCATCTTATATGAGAATTTCATCACCATTTTCCTAGGGGTAGTGTCACAGTCACTTACCTTCTCTATTCCAGCACTGGCTCCTCCTTCATCTCCTGTGGCCCTGAATATTCCTGGGTTTTGCTTGGAGTGTCCCAGCCGCATCATGTGACGTGTCATATGGCACATCAAACCGGCAGAAAAGTAATTTCATGTCATCGCTCAAGCATTGTGTTAGTGTTCAATTATCGTACTGTACAAAAAAATTGTACAGACTAAGGCCTCGGGCACGAAGGACATTAAAAATACAGCTGTTAGAGGCATTTCACGTTTCTTTTTTTCTTCCTCTGTTCTTGCACACATAGGCGTTTAGAGGAGTTTAGAGGCAGGAGAGCTTAGAAGCAGATAAAAAAAAAAAATCAAAGCATTTAGGATAGGAGCGTTTCAGTAGAAAAAGGTTAGATGCGCCTAAATGCCTGTAATTGCATCTAATGCTTTACCAATCATTCCTTTTATTGGCCAGAACAAATTAATATTCTGTCCAATGGAATTAATGAACACCTAAACGCAAACGTTTTTTTTTTTTTTGTGACTGCCTGGGGGGGGGGCGCCCCCTATGGACGGGCCGCCACTGGACTGGTCCCTGAGAACTCGAGCCCCTGTTGCCAGTCAGCCTGCTATTAGCCCTAGGTTCAGCCTGCCACAGGTCACTTCATTTAAGCCCTGTCCAGTCTGCTGCTGTCCAGTCCTACAGTCCAGGCCGCTATAGTACAGTCTTCTACAGTTCAGTCTGGGAGGTGACCTAGGGGTAGCTTGCAGTCTAAACTCCCATGAGGAGTTCCATGGCAAAGAACCACATGACACTTGCTTTCTTAAACATCTACCAGTGTGGCTTCATAGAGGTGACTTTCGTAAAAAGGTGCTGTCCTAGTCAGTGCAACGTACTGAATTGCATCAGACTAGAAGAATGGAAATGCTCTTAGTGTCCTGTCCCAGTATGCCATGCCGACTTCACAGATATCCATGAGTATCCCTAAACTATCTCTACTTAACATGGAACTTGTTCCAAATGCTAGACATACCACTTCCTCACAAGCAGCACCCTACCTGAAACTGTGCTGTGGCTGTGCCACATTGACAATTCAGGGGCTTTATACAACCTTTATATAACCTCTTTGTCTCAAAGCTGGCCATCCAATCAAATACAGGCTCTCTCAAATTGGTGACCGGAGTCTATGGCACTGATGCCATGCCTGACTGCCCTTTAGAAAAAAGTTAAGATTTTCCCATAAAAACAATTCCAATTAAGGACTAAGCACTAGGGGAAAACAATGGAATACTAACCCATGTGTAAAATTACTTTTTTTAATCTAACAAACTTCTACTAGGAAGCATCATAGTCACCAGCCATCTCATTGCAAAGCTTCCTAAAAAGCCCTATTTTTTTTTTAATAGTTTACTGATTTGGAAAGACAGAACATTGTATGACAGAGATTTTTTTTTATATAACCCAACAACCCTTTAACCATTGCTCAATTATATCACCCACTTTTTTTTTGCTTGTAGATCCATTTTTCCATGTGGTTTCCAATCTTTGTCATCATCTAAACCTGGTGAAATAAAAAAAAGTTCCATAAAATTGTAAATTACTTTAAAGAGATTTAATTACACAGTCCCATTCAGACAGGCATGTACTGAGATTCTATGAAGGGCCATCTCCAGTCAGTCCACATACAGTACTTCTCGTAGCTGGCAGCTGCATCCCAAGTCAGTCACCTTAAGGTTTGTAACACATCTTGTGACCAGGAGTCATGAAACTTGTTGGTATTTTATCAAGAATGTCAATAAAGGTACCATGACCCTTTCATATGAATCAAAACACGACTATGTACACCTCTGCAACCAAAGCCACTTGGCAAATTTTTCTTATAGTTAGTAAAGCTTGAGCCTAAATACTGTTTTAGTTTTGTATAGTGTTGAGAAGCATTAAAATCTCTGTCAGATTTTTATTGCTGTCTTGTGCCACTGTTAGGCTCCATTCACACTTGTGCGACTTGCCATGCGACTTTGGACATCAAAGTCACATGACAAGTCGCAGCCCATTCTTTTCAATGGCACCCATTCAAATTTGTGCCACTTAAAGTTGCAGCGACTTTGAAAAGGTGCCTGCATGCCCTATCCGGCCTTATGATTAATCCTAAGAAATGCCTAGTGCTTAATATTTCACTCACAAACATGGAATTGATCCCGGCTAGGGCTGCACTCCCATTCACATGGGCAGAAAAATCAATCCCATATCTTGGAATTCATTTAACAGCATCTCATTCTGACTTATTCTCAACCAATTATCCTCCTGTATTAAGACAGATCACAAATCTAATAAAACAATGGTCGCAACTTCCTTTATCCTGGATAGGTAAGATTAATGCAATCAAAATGACTATTCTACCCAAATTGCTTTATCTATTCAGAGTCCTCCCTATTCCAATTCCTTCCTATTTTTTGAGAATAGTACAAAAAAGAGCAACTTCCTTTATATGGGGCTCTTCTAAACCACGTATACCTATACACACACTACATCTTCCCAAAAATAAAGGAGGCCTGGGATACCCTAATTTTACTAACTACTACAGAGCAGCACATTTGGCCAGTCTGTCCAAATACCATGCAAAACAGGAAATCCCATTATGGGTATTTATAGAGGCTTCAGAAAATGACCCTCTATTAATATCAAATTTATTATGGCTTGATCCTAAAGACCGCTTTAAAATTCATAATCCCATAACTAAACACTTCTTATCTCTCTGGGATAAACTAAAAACCAAATATCAGTTACAATCTCCACAGAATCCTCTCCTTTCTTTTATCAGAAATCCGGCCTTTTATCCGGCATGGATCTACCCAAATTCTTTTAAAGCTTGGACAACATCAGGCATTCAGACACTAAATGACTTCATAGCATCTAAATCATTCCTTTCATTCCCATCGCTTAGAGAAAAATATGATCTACCAAACTCTGAGATATTTAGATATCTCCAAATCAAAAATTTCTATACACCATTCCTAAAGGGGGATACACCATTATCCCAATTATCCATTTTTGAATCAATCTGTACAAAAGATCCATTTGCTAAAGGTACAATTTCATCACTTTATAATCAATTATATGGAGTAGCAAATCTTAATAGACCCTCTTACGTTCAGAGGTGGGAGGAGGACCTGGGACGAACTTTAGAAGACACGGACTGGTCTAACATATGGCTCACATCTAAGTCATCTTCACCCAACATCTTAGCACTGGAGACAAATTATAAAGTCCT
The DNA here is from genome assembly GCF_042186555.1 of Aquarana catesbeiana. Classification (NCBI taxonomy): domain Eukaryota; kingdom Metazoa; phylum Chordata; class Amphibia; order Anura; family Ranidae; genus Aquarana; species Aquarana catesbeiana. Next base: position 310,794,263 of record NC_133327.1, on the reverse strand, counting down.
AACTCGCTGGTACCTTGTACCCGCTAGAGTGGCAAAATATTCACCTAATACCTCAGCTCTTTGTTTTCGAGGATGCCCAGAAATAGGCACATATTTACACATATGGTGGACGTGCCCAGTAATCCAAACCTTCTGGAAGGAAGTCTTCGTGATTGCATCTAAAATATTTAAAAAAATAATACAACCAGATCCATATTTAACTTTACTTAATCTAAAACCGGAATGGTTAACACTCTCTCAATTCAAACTTATGATCCAACTAATAACGGCTGCAAAACAAACAGTGGCCAAGGCATGGAAATCTCCTACATTGGTACTAGCAGAAACAATTCACAGAATGAATAATACAATGTCCCATGCTAAGATGGTAGCCATCGATCAAAATCAAATTCCAAAATTTGAAAAACTTTGGCATCCTTGGATAAAACAACAGTTCCTGTCAAACTTCAATGACTCTGTCCTGTTGCCATGGTAACAGATTAAATGACTTACAGAGACACCCATTCTAAGGCTTCAAAGAGAACTAAAAAGAATAATAAACTGACGAGCGGGACAACCTTGTGGACCATACCTCTACCTTTCAACCCTTTTTCTTCTTTCTCTTTCCTTTTCTCCACCTTACAATTAAAGCTCATTATCAGAATTTATTTGACCTATATACACTCTACTTGTAAACAATATGTATAGTAGGTATAAATCATTTAAATACCTACAAAAGTAACTAAGGAAATGATATATATCTTTAATTTAGGTTTATGTGAACCCAAAGTTTAATATTTGAAATTTCATGATATTTACCTATATAAACCCTACTGTAAAACAATGAGCTTACTTTATAGATCCTTGTAAACTTACTTTATGTATCTTTATAACATTGTATACTCAATAAACTTCTTTTGACAAGGAAAAGGTGCCTGCACTACTTTGGTCCAGAGAATGTAAAGTCTCACCAAAAGTCACATCAAAATCGTGCTGGAAATCGTGTGACTTTGGAGACACGCTAATGTGAATGGAGCCTTCAACAGATAATTCTGCCTTCAACTACTGGAACTAATTCCGCCTATCCCCCACCACTTTCTGTCCCACTCCACATGCTGCTGCCTTGACTCACAAGAGCCTGCCCACACACTGAGTGTATGAAGAGGTATTTTGGGAGATGTAATTCTGGGGGCAAGCTTATGTCAATAGGAACTGACCTCCTAGCAGCTAGAAAGAGAGAAGCAGATTTGGGGTTGAATTTGGGTAATGCCTGGACATACTTAACAGGAGAGATATAGGTCACATATCCTTACTTTCTTGTTTTTGTAAGTAAACACTCTGGAATGGTAAGCAGTGTGGGGTTTCTATCATATGTTTGGTTTTGTGGGCAATGTTAACATTCTGTACACCACAGAAATGATTTACAATACTGCACGAACATGCAAATTCATGTGTAAGACTTCTTGGCGTTGCAGCAACAAAGATACTCCCATACTATGCAAACAAGTGTCATCATTGTTCAACACCTGCTTTAAAAACACATTTATTTCTTCACTTTCTAGAAAACATTGCACAACTGCACTGCTTGGGTATGTTGTAATATATTTATGAGGATTTTGCAAGCTCTGTCTTGCCATAGCTTTGTGTCCATTTATGGACCTTTCTAATGATTTTGTTTCCGTAAATGCTGTTCAATATGACAAGTGACCAATTAAGGCAGCTTGTGATGGGGGACACAGGGAGCTGTGGATTGGTTTGGGTGCCCGATAGCAAGCTGCTTGCTGTGGAGGCACTCAATAGGAGGGAGGGGCCAGGAGCACAGAACCTGAGACCCAAGAAAAGGGGGATCGGGGCTGCTCTGTGCAAAACCATTGTATAGAGCAGGCAAGTAGGACATGTTTGTTATTTTTAACAACAAAACAAGACTTTAGTATCACTTTCAAGCACTTAGCAGGTGAGGCAGCCATTTTGCAGATTGCATTGGCTGGGAATCAAACCTTGGTCAGTTGCTTGGAAGGTACTCACCACTACACCACCAATGCACTGACTTGAGCCAAGTAACCTATCATCGTGTCTTTGGAGTATGGGTGGAAACCCACACAAACACAGGGAGAACTTGCAATCGACATGCAGGTTGTTCCTGGTCAGGATTTGAACCAGTGACCCCAGTGCTGCAAGGCAGAAGTGCTAACCATTAATCCTCTCTGCTTCCCATATATAGCATATGTTCTCCAAGGCCCACCCCCTCTGAGCACGGTAAATCAGTTATCTCCACTCACAGTGCTTAGGAGGTGAGGCAGCCATTGTAGGTGCACAGAATGGAGCCAAATAACCTACCAGCATGTCTTTGGAGAGTAGGAGGCAACCAGAGTACCAAGGGGAAACCCAGACAAGCACAGGGAGAACATGCAAACTCCATGTAGGTAGTGTCCTGGACTTGATTTGAACCAAGGACCCCAGTGCTGCAAGGCGGAAGTGCTAGCCACTAAGCCTATGTGCTGCCCATTTGTGGCCTCACAACCAATGGCTCACTCACCCACTGTCAGTAGCAGGGATTAGTCATTGGTGGTTAAGGAGCCGACTCCTGCCGGCTTCCTAACAGCAATGAGTCATCTCTGCTGAATGTAAACAAAAGAGCATTGGAAAAAAAAAACAGCGTGGGGGTCCCCACCAATCCATACCAGGCCCTTTGTGTCTGGAATCTATTTTGAAGGGGACCCCATGCCAAAAAAACAAAAGAAAATGCATAGGGTCCCACCCAAAATCCATACCGGGCCCTTATCCGAGCATGCAGCCCGACAGGCCAGGAAAAGGGGATGTCGGATGTGAACACAACGTCCGATTTTCATTTAATTTTCATTTAATTAGTACGGTTTTCGGCCAAAAAAAATTCGTAAGAGCAAGAGTACGCATACTCACAAACGAAAGAACACATACAAAACAATTCAACTCATTACGTCACTTCTGACGTTGAATTCTGTCGTACGTAGGGTTGCCACCTGTTCGAGATTCACCCAGACAGTCTGGTTTTTACATCCTCTGCCCGGGTTTCTCACTGCCTGATACCCGGACACCAGTCATCAGGGCACCCCCAAAAACTCTTCCAACACCCCCATAGAAACCCCATAAAAGCTTAATTAGAATATTGCTTCCATAACATGTATCAGATGTTCACATATTTGTAATTGTCAGGATGGAAACAGCCCTAATTACAAGGGACTTGTTTCTCTCTGTGGGGGGATACAGAACCTCCTGGCCACATTTTTATTTTGATGCTTTGCTTCTAGTTCCGGCTACTGGAGCCCTCTCAGGACTGTTCACTCTGACAGAAGGATGTATTGGAGAGGAGCTGTGAGTGTGTGTGGGTGGGCAGAGGAAGGAGCTGCACGGAGTGTGAGGGCACAGCAGGACAGAGAGGGGAGGAGAGAAGCTGGCTGCCCATTACCAGGCTACATATGTATGTATTCATCTCAAAATAAAGTATTCGCACCAGAGCCACAGCGGAGATGTGTGAACCAGCTCCATAGAGAGCCGGTCACAATCTCCTACCCGATATCCTTTTTGTGAATTGGTGCCCAAAACTGAACTGCATATTATAGATGAGGTCTTACTAATGATTTGTACAGGGGTAAAATAATTGCTAGCAATAGTAGCCTCTCCAGTTTCACTAAATGTATCTGCTTTGTCAATGGTGTAACGGTGTACCACTCAAAATACTTGTTACCCTAAAAAAAAAAAAAAAAAAACTGCATATTCCAGATGAGGTCTTAATAATGATTTGTACAGGGGCAAAATTATCTCTCTCTCTCTGCAGTCCATACCTCACAGGAGGATTTCAAAGGTCACAGTTCTGACCTGTAAAATCCTCAGGTCAGAAAGGCAGCACAGCTGCAACAGCCAGCTATACACTGTGCAAATCCAGGTTGTGTCTGAGAAAGAATCAGACTAGCTGTGTGCAGCTGAGTGCCCTGTCAGTGGTGATTCCATCCTCCATACTGTTGACTCCCGTCCTCTGCCCTGCTGACACATGTTCTCTGCCCTGCTGACACGTGTCCTCTGCCCTGCTTACGCCCGTCCTTTGCCCTGCTGATGCCCGTCCTATGCACTTCTGATACCAGTACTCTGCCCCGCTAATGCCCGCCCTATGCCCTGCTGACACCCATCCTCTGCCCTACTGATCCCTGTCTTCAACTTTGCTGACCCCTGTTCTCTGCCCTGCTGAAGCCTGTACACTGCTCTACTAAGCTCCCATTCTGTGCCCCAGTGACGTTTTTTTACTGCATCCCACATCAGACAGGCTGAATGCGGTCCTGCTGTTGAGTTGCACACGTCTAACTGTCTGCTCTTGAGCTATTGAGAACTATTAATTTAGAGGAATTGCAGGAATTGTGACTGATCTGAGGTGAGAAGGTGCAGGAGTTGGGGTGATCTGACATGTGATGATACAGGAATTGGGACTGAAATTAGGCACTTTTCGGGGGGTACCTGTTTTGACAGGAACCTTTCTCTACTTCCAGGAGACCTCGGCTGTGGCGAGATGCGGCGAGGTCCCCAGGAAGTTCGGCCCCCCTCCTCCTTCCCCCGCCACCAGGCCATTCACAAAGCGCAGCGTGCTTTGCTCATGGGCCGTAGGGAACCAGCTTTGAAGCCGCAAGGCTTCACTGACCGTTTACTTTATAGGCAATAGCAGTGGCAGCACCCGAGAGCCGATGGAAACATTGGCTGGGGTGCTGACATCGCTGGATTCCAGGACAGGTAGGTGGCTGGCCCTCATTTAAAAGCTCTTTTCTTATTTATAGCTTTTTAAACTTTGGCAGTGAGCCACATAGGTTTTGTTTTTAACCTTTTAAACTTATTGCCCATGGGAATATATTTTGCAATGTGTTCACATACAGTCTTTTTGAAGAATTACTATTTCTGTTCTGTGTTCATCGATTCCAATAGCCCCCCCAGCCTAAGTCTTGGAGAGCAGCCCCCCTCCTTGGAAAATTTGCTGTCTAAAAGTTAAGTGTTTTTATCTTTCCAGTATGTGCTTATTGTTTACAGCTAAAACTAGTAATAAACTCTGCATGGTTTGAGATTACCGAGTCCACCAGAGCATCATTCCTAGTCAGGGCCTCTATGAACTATACCATAAAATTGTCTTGTAATAGGTTTATACATTTTGCCCTTTAACTGCAGTGCCATTATTCCAGTCAGTTTCCGTGTAGTTAAAGTTCTCCATTATTATCACCGTCTCAGCCCTTGCAGCCCTTTCAATCTGTTCAAGAATCTGAGTATTAACATTGGGTGGCCTATAACAAACTCCAATTATTACCTTTGTAGTATGCACACCCATGTGCAGTTCCACCCATAATGCTTCAGCCTCATAACACTCTCCATCAACTAGGTCCTCTTTCACATTCGCTTTAAGATCACTTATCACATAGAGACAGACACCACCACCTTTCCTTTTTACCTTGTCTCTTTGAAAGAGAGCATAGCCAGGAATACTATTAGCCCAGTCATGTGAATAATTAAGCCAAGATTCAGCAATACCAATTAAATCTGTAAAGGATACCTGTTCTGAAATATAGAGACTATCATCAATTAAACCCATCAGAAGTGCTATTCACTATCTTTTCTTTTTTTTTTTTTAATAAACCCCATTTTTTTGGCATATTGTCGCAGCAGAATTTGATTAGGGATGAGCAAACCAGCCTAGGCTCAGTTTGCAGGCTGTATGCTGAACCCATTGTGAAGGCCAACAATTGAGATGAGATTGAGAGCTGCTGGCTGTATGTGTGAATGTGCCAACCCGCTCTCCCTCACTCCTGCTACCCCCCCACCCCCATCCAGTGGTGCCACTTGAGCCAATAGGTGGCAGGAGGAGGACACAGCAGCCGCATTGCACTCTGAGACATGTAGTCTATTGGGAAACTACTGCAGTGTGTGGATTGAACTACAGGTCCCTATCAGCCAGAAGGAGTTAAGGGACAGTTTTTACAACACTGCCCAGGAAAGTTCAGGGTTTTTTGGGTGCCAGAGCTAGAGGAGTTAGGACCACTGCAGACCAGGTTCTGAATAATGAGGAGGCGGACCAAAGGGAATTGAACCCAGTGCCTGAAGGGGTCAAGGACGCTTGGCACAGCACGGTATCGGCTGCATTACCTGCTACTCACTTACACTGCTTTCCACCGGGATTCTCGGGGAGAGTCTGAGGGGTCCATTGCTTATACTGCTAGCAGAGTCTAGCAGAACAGGACACCAACTGCACCTCTTACATGTGAGATCTACACTAGCCTTACACAGCACCTCTACCAGACCTATAGGGCACTTATACTAACCCTATACTGCTGGTCTACTAAATTGTCACTGTTTCTGACCTGCATCTACTCTACTCTATGCTGATCTGAACAGCAAGTTTCATCCCACTCTTTGTTTCTTTTTGCTAATTATCTTGCATACCCAAGTGTATAATTGCTGTCATTACTCATTTGATCTCTTTATCTTTGCATGCTCTCATTGTTTACTTTATCGTATGGCAATATATTAAATTTGTTTCTTCTGCCTTGGTGCATGTGTGCTTTGAAACCATATTTGTGTTGGTTTCTCAGTACTGCTATCAGTGATTTCTTGCAATACTTTGGGTTTGTGTATTCAGCTTGGTGTGTCAGAAGGGCTGAGGTCTTTGAGAAGGTCAAGGCCAGGAACAGAAGGAACCATCTTAACCACCTCAAGACCGGACACTTTCATCCCTTCCTGCCCAGGCCATTTTTCAGTTTTCAGTGCTGTCACATTTTGCTTGAAAATTACTCGGTCACACAACATTGTACTCGAATGAATGAATTAATGAATGTTTTATCATTTTTTTTTTCGTTTTTTTTTAAGTTGTCATTTCTTTTATCACTTTTTTTATAAAATGAAGAAATTAAATAAAATTTACTTTTATTCACAACGTTGGAATTTTACCAAGGAATTTCTTACACACAGCATAAGCATTCTTATAATTACACCCAAAAACACAATCTGCTATGCCTCCTATAGGGGTCCAGGATCCATGGAGCACCTTTGGGCTTTCAAGGAGCATAACTTATACATCTAATTTCCTAACTACCTATCACATTTTTGGAGGCCTTGAAGCAGTAGGACAGTGGAAACACCGATAAAATTACTCCATTGTGGAATGCAAACACTCCAACGCATTTTTTGGCATACGTTTTTGGAAAAAGCAAGAAAGAAAATGAAAATGTATTTTTTTACAGATATTTCTAACACCCATCATAGACATACTTAATACACCCCAAAACACATTCTGCTACTTCTCTTGAAAATAGTGACACCACATGTGTGAGATATTTTCACAGCCTGGCCACATAGATGGGCCCAAAATCCAAGGAGCACCTTAAGGCATTTTAGGAGCATTTATTATGCATCTAATTTCCTGACTACCTAATACCTATCACATTTTTGGAGGCCCTTGAAATCCAGAACAGTGGAAACACCAAAAAATGACCATATTTTGGAAAGCAAACACCCCAAGGTATATTTAAGAGGCATGGTGAGTCTTTTAAAGACTTCATTGTTTTGCCACAAGTTTTTGGAAAAAACAGAAAGAAAATTATTTTTAGTTTTTTTACGGTTTTTAAGCTTTTAAAGTTGTAAATTAAATCTGATATTTGACACGCGCATAATATTTAAGCTTAGAATTGCATTCGAAAAGATATTACACACATACCACACGTGTGAGACTTTAATATTTATACTGATAATATACTGGACATTGTATCTTGTGCATCACACAAATCAACCAATTGTTTCAATACCAATGTACTGTAATGGTCGCTTCTAGAGTGTTCAGGGAATATAGCTTAGTGTAGCATCACCTATACTAGTCCCAGTTCCTATAAGCCAAGCAAGCTTAGCCTACTGGCAAATGGCTGCCCCCAGGAATGCCATGTTCAGTGGCCAGGAAGTACAAAAGGCTGAAGAAGGACAGAACAAAAAAGTTCCTGTAGTTTCAGGAGTGCAGTTGTCTGCAGGGGATGGCAGAGACTAGTGTCTCACAGGAGCATAGTCAGTCAGATGTGCAGATGGGTCAGTTCAGGCAGCATGCAGAGACATGGTTAGCAAACAGGCAAAGGAGTAGTCCAGGCAACAGGCAGAAACGTGATCATAAAAACAGACCAGTGTTAGTACAGGTGACAGGCAGAGGCAACACTGCACTGGTGTGGTGGTGATTAGTAACACTGTTGCTGGCTTACACTGGTCTGGTGACACTGGGACTGGTGTGGTGACAATCAAGGACACCGTTGCTGGCTTACACTGGTGTGGTGACACTGTAAATGGTGTGGAGGTGATCAGGGACCCTGTAACTGGTATAGCGGTGATAAGGGACAAAATTACTTGTGTGGGGGTGATCAGGGACACTAACTGGCGTGGCAGTGATTGGGGACAATATGACTGGTGTGGCAGTGATCAGGGACACTGAGTGGGTGGCAGTGATTAGGGACTATGGGGTCAATTCACTAAAGTTTACTGCATGCGATAAGGGTATCATGTTACTAATTTGCATAAATTATCGCCCTGCGGTAAACTAAGTTCAATTCACACGAAAAAGTATTGATTATGCGGGATTTACCAAAAAAAAAAATGTGCCGGTAAACATCGCATAAAAAGTCTAATTCACAAATGGACCAGAGAGTAAAAAAGCATGTGATAATTACCATCAGGGTTTTACTGACGGTATCACATGTGGTATTTGTCAGAAAACTGCCTGGGGGTTGGGGGGTGCCACAATTTTAAAAGAAATGTGTGCGGTCCCCCCCAAAATTCATATCAGACACTTATCTGAGCATGCAGCCTGGCAGGTCAGGAAAGGGGAGGACGAGCGAGTGCTGCCCCCTCCTGAACCATCAGGCCACATGCCCTCAATATGCGGGGGTGGGTGCTTTGGGGCAGAGGGGGCTCTTGTTGATGGGGACAAGAGCCTCATCCCTACAACCGTGAGCATTATTGCCAGGGCAAAGCTTTTGGTTTCAGCAAAGTTGAGCTGGACCAAGCCAAGCGTCAAAGAGATCAAAGTATACAAATCCATACTGCAGAGAATTCACAAAAATGTCTGCTATCACATCACAACCTAAACACTCCTCAAAATAGATAATTTCTTCTACATCACTTCCCTGAATTTAAGTATTCTTGAAGCATTATCTACACTTCATAAACACATCATAAATGCCATAGAAGCGTTATTGCTTTGTTCTTCATATTTAACACGTGTGAGTGAGTCCTTCCACTTTAAATTAATTGGTTCTAACAGAAGGTAGGATGAGCTGTAGATCTATTATTTTTAAAGGCTTTGTTTTCACCTGGTGATCCGGCCAGTAACACAAGGTGGGGGGGGGTGAAGATTTAATGGCCTTAGCTCATAGAAAGTGATTTATATGATATGCACGTCCTTCAACCTGGAAGAAAAGGATCGGTAAGTTTGATCCTAGGTTCACATTGGAGCGATTTGGCATGCAATTTGACATGTCGGCAATGGCACTGTCTGAATTGGTGCGTAGCTACTGTACTACTTTTGTCAACTTCGGGGTGCAATTTACATAGACATCTGTGCAGCAACCCACACAGATATCTCTGAAATCGCCCCCGAAGTTGGGACTGACATGCGGGAATGAAATCGTTCGAGTTCAGCTGAACTCACACAATTTAATTCCCGCTGTCAGTGTGAACCTGGGATGAAGGGCAGGGGCAGAGATTTGGTGAATTAATTTTTTTGTGTTCAGATGCTCCTGAATGATCCAGTTTTTGTTTAAAAGCCCAAACTGGAATTTGGGCTTTATTTTCTAGTGTAACTGCATTATTTGGCATGCAGTTAGCCAGTATCTAGGCCTCGACACAGACTGTCTATGTAAAAAACAACCTCTTTTTAATAAGCTGCATGGTTTCACTTAAAAGTAACAGCTGATAAACTGTCTTTGTTCCTTTTTTGTTTCTATGTTTTTATTTTGTTGTACTTTATAGTGAATCATCCACCTAAACTGTAGTTATGAAATAATATCCAAAGCGGACAGCATTCATGTTTCAGTCATGTCGAATGATAACTAGGATCAGTCACAGATGAATCCCTGAATCACTAAGAACAAAGTTGATTGTTCTACTCTTTTGGGTGGAGTGAGAAACAACATTTTAATGAGGTCATGACATCTAACAATTACCAAATTACTTACAGGAAGAGAACATCTACATAATTGGAACTTGAAATTACTTACACAAACAAATCGTTCTGGTTTGTACTTGGTTCCCTAATGCTTTTAAACATTCCTAATGAAGAAGAGGTTGTTAAAGTGGTTTTAAAGGCTATCTTTTTTACCTTTAAGTGGTTGTAAACCTCAGACATGAAATCTGAACAACGCATATCCCTCTATAGTGTGTACTTGTCTCAATCCAGAGCAATAAGTGTAATTTCTGTCAGCTGCTTCATTTCTCTGCTGTAAACAGGATCATCAGTTCATGGCAAGGTGGGCCAAGAGTGGAAGCTAAATAATCAATGGATTTATTGTTCTTGTCAAAAGATAAAAGTCATTAAAAACCTGTACAATACCATGCCGGTGTTGGTGGGTGTGGATAGGCTAATCTCTGCTGGGTGCGGTGCCAGGGGATGGAAAGGTGTCTTGTAGCGGGATACGGTGTAATGCTGTGCAAGGGACACAGTTGTAAGAGAGCCTGTCCAGGATCCATTGGCACTCTCGAATGACGTTACCGTGGCTACAAAGGTGGGAGTCCGGAACCAAGGATGGACGCCACTCAAACCAGCATGGAGTGCAAACAGGATGTGTTGCCGTGACAATGTGTTTCATGCACATGCATTTTGTCAAGTCACGGGTTGAACGGTACCCAGCGAAGCTAGCCCACCAACACGGCATGGTATTGTACAGGTTTTAATGACTTTTATCTTTTAACAACAATAAAACCATTGATTATTTAGCTTCCACACTTGGCTCACCTTGGAATATATTGATGGTCCTGTTTACAGCATACCAGAACGGTGAGCGCTGTCCTTCTTGTGTTTTTTGGCCATGTTACTGTTGACATTCCCTGACAGCTGCATCTGATTGGTTCTTGAGCGATGTACAGGGTGTATCCTCACAGGGTTCAGCGCTTGGGACAAATTGCTGCTTCATTTCTCTGCTATCGGCATGAATCACTTCTGACAAGTTTTCCTGACACCAAGAGAAAAAAGTTGACAGGGGAGGGACCTCCAGCTGATTGACAGCCTCACCTCTGTGCCTATGTGAAGGGGGTGCGTCCCTTCCCTCCAAACAGCTCTGCAGAGTGTAATTCAGCTCTCCACCCCCTTTTTTCTGACATCTCAGACAAACTGTTTAAATTCTAGACAAATGTAGAGAAGAAAGGACTGCAGATAAACAGGTACAACGTATGTAGGAGGATTCTCTGTGTATCACCTGAGGCCAGTCACTTCACTGGGTATATGTAAGGGTTTACAATCACTTTAATGCATTCCCTGCATTAAAGGTAAAAACACCCACCCCCTATTCTTTTTGGACCACCACCCCCCTAATCCCTAAACACTTACCTGCCTCCATTCACGATAGAGCCCCGTGAAAGGATGCATCTCTTCTCCCCCTCATTTCTTGGTCTCACAGAAGAGTCAGGCAGCAGCAAGAGCCATTGGCATCTGATGTTGTCAGTCAAATCCTGTGAAGAGGGAGCAGGGATGTGGTCAAGCCGCACTGTATGTGTCTATGCACAGGTAGGATTCTTGACATTCAGCATAAGGATTGGATGTGCACAACGCAAAGCTGTTATTAATGTGCATTGATAGCTTTTGCTGCCCAAGCCGACATAGGGAACCAGATTTGACAGCTGTCAAAAAGCCGCCAATGCCCAGCATCCTACAGTGCTATCCACTGCCTTGTGGCAACCCCTACATGATACTGAAAGGAGAGGGCAGAGCAGGGGGGCGGTAAGGTAAAGCTTTTCAACAATCCTTTGTCAAAAACCAGCCCCTATAACTGACAAGTGGGTTTATAAGGAGACAGATCAGTCTGGAGATTTAATTGGATCTGTGTGTGGCCGGCAACATTAAAGTGACAGCTAGTTTCTCCTGCACTCAGTGTATGTTGTTAGGTTTAATACAAAGACATCTAGGGTGTGAAACAACTAGAAGGTTATCAGAAAGGTCAGTTAACTTCTAATTTGCTATACATGGTAAATTGCAGATTTTTCTTTTGTTGACTTTAAGGCTGGGTTCACACTGCTGCGGTGGCAGACATCGTATGTGATTCGCAGCGCACTGCTGTTCACATCACATGCGATGTCTGTGCTGTGCGATATCAGCCATACAGATAGTATGGCTGATATCGCACCGCATTCGGTCCAAACTCGCACAGGACCCTTTTTTTTGTTCGGACCAGAATCGGATCACATGGGTGTTCACACCTATGCGATCCGATATATGTCCGAATTGTCAGTTCGCAGTGCGATATGCGAGCTGAACTGGGGGTGTCGTTAACATTGTATGACACTCCCCAGCAGTTCGCATATGGCAGTGTGAACTGCCGTGCGAGTTGGTGCGATAATTCGCTGCGTTCCCGCACCGCAGCAGTGTGAACCTAGCCTTACAGAGATTTTTTTTTTGTCTCTGTAATGCTGCGTACACACAACCGGTTTTGCTGTTGGAATTAACTCCGAAGGTTTCTCCAACGGAACTCTGACGAAATTCCATTCAAGCGGTCTTGCCTACACAGTCAACCCAAAGTCCGACCGTCAAGAACACGGCGACGTACAACACTTACGATGGGACTATGAAAAGGAAGTTCAATAGCCAGTAGCCAATAGCTTCCGTCTCGTACTTGCTTCAGAGCATGCATCGTTTTTGGTCCGTTGGAACAGGATACAGACGATCGGTTTTCCCGATAGGAATCGGTTCCGTCGGAAATATTTAGAAAATGTTTCATTTCTAGGTCTGTCAGAATTTTCGCAAAAAGAAGTCTGATGAGGTCTACACAGGATCGGAAAAGATGATGAAAAGCTTCCGTCGGACTTTTTCTGTCGGACATTCCGCTCGTGCGTACAGGGCATAAGACCCCTTTCACACTGAGGCTTTTTTCAGGCGCTAAAGGGCTAAAAATAGAGCCTGTAAAGCACCTGAAAAATGCCTCCCATGCAGCCCCGGTGTGAAAGCCTGAGTGCTTTCACACTCGGGTGGTGCACTTGTAGGACGTTAGAAAAATTTCTGCAAGGATCATCTTTGGAGCGGTTTAGGAGCGGTGTATACACCACTTCTCCACCGCCCCTGCACATTGAAATGAATGGGCACCCCTGCTGAATCGTCTGCAAAGCGCTTCGGCAGCGGCGCTTTTCGGGCGCATTTAACCTTCTTCTGCTAGTGGGGGTTAAAAGCGCCCCGCTAGTGGCCAAAAACGACAGTAAACTAACGCGGCCATGCTGTGAGTGTGAAAGAGGTCTAAGGGCTGGTTCACACTGGTGCGATGTCAGAGATTGGATGTGATTCGCACTGCACTGCAGTGAAAATTACATGCGATCTCTGTGCAATGCGATTTCAGCCATAAAGATCGTATGGCTGAATTTGCATCAAACTCGCACAGGACCCTTTTTTTGTCCACAGCAGAATCGGATCGCATGGGTGTTCACACCTATGCAATCCGATTCCTGTCCGAGTTTGCAGATCACACTGCGATATGTGAACTGATTTGGGGGTATCATTAACTTTTACCTGACACTCCCAGCAGTTTCCATAGAGCAGTGTGAACTGCTGCCGGGAAACATGCAATGTGGGAACTCGCAGTGGATTCGCAGGGTTCCCGCATCACAGCAGTGTAAACCGCTCCTAAAAGCCAGCAGAAGGTAAATCTGTAACTTTTTTTTGTTCACAGAAGATCATAATAATTGCTACAATTCACCATGTAGTAGCAAAACATATTGCTAAATTAGTAATTTTTACCAGTCTCCTTTATTTTGGATCGCGTTATACTGTGGGAGCCTGTGGCAAGCATATCGGTGATAGGGTAGTAGAAGAAACTAGTTATGACAGTGGCAGTGATGGCAGTCCATCTATTCAGTATTAGTGCCGGATCACACTGATGCGAATTTGTTACGAATTTGATGTGTTACAAAAAGCCTAGATTTGCATGTCATCCAAAACCACATTGTTTTCAATAGAGAGGAGATAAGGGCACTCTGGTGGAGGTGGGTAGCTGGTCAGAGGGATGATAGTGATGAGATGGCACTTCTGGCAGCACTTTGGTTAGAGGAGAAGCAACTCTGAAGATATAAAAAAGGAAAAGAAAGGCGCCTCTAAGTGCAGTATGTAAAATTTAATAAAGTGCACAAAGGGTTAAAAGCACTTACAAGATTGTTGAGTGTTAAAAGACATGATAAAATCAGGAGTCCTCATCTGTGGCATGTGTCCATCCTCAGCATGGTGGTAGAGAGCAGTGTAGAGCCGTCCAGCAGCTGTAAAGCGTTCGCATACGTGTTGGAAAGAGGAGGCAGCAGGGAAGCCTGTATTCACTGCGGGACACACAAGGCTGATGGTGTCAGTGTAGAGAAGGGGGTGGTAAGGCGTTTCGGCGCATGTGCGGCTCCTTCGTCAGACCTACGCCCATACTCCTCAAGCTGGCTTATAAATGGTGAGGGGGAGGAGCAAGGGGAGGAGTGTGGGCACATACTAAATGACGAAGGAGCCGCACATGCTCCAAAACGCGTTACCGCCCCCTTCTCTACACTGACACCATCAGCCTTGTGTGTCCCGCAGTGAATACAGGCTTCCCTACTGCCTCCTCTTTCCAACACGTATGAGAACGCTTTACAGCTGCTGGACGGCTCTACACTGCTCTCTACCACCGTGCAGAGGATGGACACATGCCACAGATGAGGACTCCTGATTTTATCATGTTTTTTAACACTCAACAATCTTGTAAGTGCTTTTAACCCTTTGTGCACTCTATTAAATTCTACATACTGCACTTAGAGGCGCCTTTCTTTTCCTTTTTACATTGTTTTCAATGATGGGTGTTCATATGTAAAAAAAAAAAAAGGGTCCTGTGCGAGTTTACTGCTGTGCAGTGCGATTTTCCTCTCCATAGCCATCAATGGAAACCGACATGAAATCGCATCATGTGTTCAGATGTGTGCAAATACTGCTTTTTCTGTGTAAATTTTTACATACTCCCCCCTGGAGAGATGGAGATCTCTACTGCATGCTGTAGTTTCCATATCTCTGTTACATGCTATGCATTTCCTATGAGCCGGTCCATACAAGGTGATGATCCGAGGACCGACCCAGCAGCAGATCAGCACAGGTGATACTTTCAGAGTCACAGCTGTTATGCTTTTCATGATCCTCTGTAGTGGGGGATCATGTCTGTTTGGTAAGAAGTAACCCCTTCTATATCGGTGGTGGATCATATCATATCACACAGTGGATGAAGATTGTCTTTTGTGGACGTTTTTTGTTTTGCACGGGTGGATGACATTTGCCATTATTATACACAGAGACTTATCTTTTTATGTTCGCACTTTACACCCATTTAATTATGTTTTTAATTAGAATTTTTTGTAGTGATTATCAATTTACTCACTTAGTTTCATATGTTATTACTTATAAATAAGCGCGATTCTTGGGTTTTTATATTTTTTACACCCTAATGTGTGTCCAGCGATCTGCTGTAAGATGCTGCAAGAGACTGTATAGGTAGCTGCCTGTGGGACAGTTTCCCATTGAGCAGTCAGGGAGGCATGTAAGAGCTGCTTAGTGGTTTAAACTGTAATGTAATGTCACTGCTTGCAGATAGGAGCTGTCAAAACTCGGGGCTGATGTCGGGGGTGGGCGGGACCAAACAGCTAGCCTATCAAACACGCTGATGTCAGGGCTTGGCGGGCCGCTCTGTGTATGTGGCTCCGCCCCCTTTCTATCAGTTATTAAACACCAGCCATCAGCCAATGATTGGGCTGCTTAAGAAAGGGGGCGGAGCCATATACACGGAGCATCCCGCCCAGCCCCTATTCTTTTGGGTGGTGTTTGATAGCTGATAGAAAGGGGCGGAGCCACATACACAGAGTGGCCCGCCCAGCCCCTATCCCGTTGGCTTGTGTTTGATCAAACACCAGCCAAAGGAATAGGGGCTGGGCAGGCTGCATCCGCCCCCTTTCTTAAGCAGCCCAATCATTGGCTGGTGTTTAACAGCTGATAGAAAGGGGGCGGAGCCACATAAACGGAGCGGCCCGCCCAGCCCTGACATCAGCGTGTTTGAGTCCCACCCACCCCCGACATCAGCCCCGAGTTCTGACAGCTCTGACAGCTCCTCTCTGCAAGCAGTGACATTACATTACAGTTTCACGCACTGAGCGGCTCTTTCATGCCTAGCTGACTGCTCAATGAGAAACTTTCCCTCTCCTAGATCAGTGCCAATCAGTGCCACCTATCATTGCCAACCAATGCCACCTATCAGTGCCGCCAATCAGTGCCACCTGTCAGTGTCCATCAGTGCCACATGTCAGTGCCAATCAGTGCCCACCAGTGCCACCTGTCAGTGCCCACCAGTGCCACATGTCAGTTCCCATCAGTGCCCAAAAGTGCCACCTGTCAGTGCCAATCATTGCTCATCGGTGCCACCTGTCAGTGCCAATCAGTGCCCATCAGTGCCACCTGTCAGTGCCCACCAGAGCTCATCAGTGCCACCTGTCAGTACAAACCAATGCCACCTATCAGAGACAATCCATGCCACCTGTCAGTGCCAATCAGTGCTGCCAGTCAGTGCCAGCCAATGCCACCTATCAGTGCCAATCAGTGCCCAACAGTGCTTCCAATCAGTGCCACCTATCAGTGCTGCCTGTCAGTGCCCATCAGTGCTGTCTATCAGTGCCCATCAGTGCTGCCTATCAGTACCCATCAGTTTTGCCTATCAGTGCCAATCAGTGCCCATCAGTGCTGCCAAAGAGTGCCCTTCAGTGCTGCCTATCAGTGCCACCTATCAGTGCCATAAATCAGTGCCCATCAGTGCTGCCTATCAGTGCCCACCTGTGCTGCCAATCAGTGAAGCCTATTAGTGCCAACCAATGCCACCTATTAGTGCCAAACAGTGCTGCCTATCAGTGCCAATATTGGTGCTGCCTATCAGTGCCAATCAGTGCTTCCAATCAGTGCCAATCAGTGCTGCCTATCAGTGCTTCCAATCAGTGCCACCTATCAGTGCCCTTCAGTGCTTTCAATCAGTGTTGCCTAGCAGTGTAATCTATCAGTGACAATCAGTGCCCATCAGTGATGCCTATCGGTGCAGCCTATCAGTGCCCATCAGTGCTGCCTATCAATGCCCATCAGTGCCACCTATCAGTGCTGCATATCAGTGCCGCCCATCAGTGCTGCCTATTAGTGCCAATCAGTGCTGCCAATTAGTGCCAATCAGTGCCACCTATCAGTGCCACCATGCATTGCCTATCAGTGCTGCCAACCAGTACCGCCGCCTATCAGTGCCCATCAGTGCTGCCAATCAGTGCTGCCTATCAGTGCCCAAGAGTGCTGCCAGTCAGTGTCACCTATCAGTGCCAATCAGTGCTGGCTATCAGTGCTGCCTATCAGTGCCTATGAGTGCTGTCTATCAGTGACTCCAATCAGTGCCCAACAGTGCACTGAGTGCAGGGATGGGCAGTTGAACTCAGCAGCTAGGCACATTCTCTATGGGGGCTGGCCTGCTGGGGCACATCTGAAATCCGTCTGTTTTTAATGCCACATGCCGATCTTTAGTATAATACGTAATCACCACACTACTATTTACAATAAACTACTGGAGGTAAATTTAAAAAGTGTCAGTAAAAGGCCTGCCACTAAGCACTGTTATGTGTTCCCACACCACAAAAAAAAAAAAGTGCAGCGCTAACTTACTAATCAATAACTTAACAAGAATTGTGGAACCCTCTAATGTATGAAAATCTCAATAAACGTCAATATTACCACAATACCGGTGATGTGTAACTTCACATATAATACACATCAAACTGAAAAAATAAATAAAAAATGAAACTTAGCAGGGATGGTGGAAACCCCTCCTATAGATATTTGCAATACAGATTAACTTTAAGTGCAATAATTCCAGTGATATGTGATTTCACATGTAATACACATCAAAATGATAATAAGACATCTTTTTTTTTTTAACTTTGCAGGGATGGTGGAAACCCCTCTACAGATAATTGCAATACAAATTAACTTCAAGTGCAACAACTTTTTAGTTGGGAGGGTCACACCATTATAGCACTTTGGAATTTTTATTGTTTAGATTGTTACACTTAATTTTATATGTTTTAGTTACTATTATAATGTGAATTTTACGCTTGAAGTTAATTTTCCACCACCCTTGCTCATCCATGTCTTTATGGACCTTGCTTTGTGCACTGGTGCGCAGTCATGTTAGAACAGGAAGGGGCCATCCCCAAACTGTTCCCACAACGTTGGGAGCATGAAATTGTCCAAAATGTCTTGGTATGCTGATGTTTTAAGAGTTCCCTTCACTGGAACCAGGGGGCCAATCCCAACCCCCGGAAAAACAACCCCACACCATAATCCCCCCTCCACCAAATGATTTGGACCAGTGCACAAAGCAAGGTCCATAAAGACATGGATGAGCGAGTTTGGGGTGGAGGAACTTGACTGGCCTTCACATTAACCACTTCAGCCTCGGAAGATTTTACCCCCTTCCTGACCAGAGCGTTTTTTGCGATTCGGCACTGCGTCGCTTTAACTGACAATTGCGCGGTTGTGCGACGTGGCTCCCAAACAAAATTGACGTCCTTTTTTTCCCACAAATAGAGCTTTCTTTTGGTGGTATTTGATCACCTCTGCGATATTTATTTTTTGCGCTATAAACAAAATAAGAGCGACAATTTTGAAAAAAAACGCATTATTTTTTACATTTTGCTATAATAAATATCCCCCAAAAATATATAAAAAAACATTTTTTTTCCTCAGTTTAGGCCGATCGTATTCTTCTACATATTTTTGGTAAAAAAAAAAAAATCGCAATAAGCGTTTAATAATTGGTTTGCGCAAACGTTATAGCGTTTACTAAATAGGGGATAGTTTTATGGCATTTTTATTAATAATTTTTTTTTTTACTAGTAATGGCGGTGATCAGCGATTTTTATTGTGACTGCGACGTTATGGCGGACATGTCGGACATTTTTGACACATTTTTGGGACCATTGTCATTTATACAGCGATCAGTGCAATTAAAAATGCACTGATTACTGTGTAAATGGCACTGGCAGTGAAGGGGTTAACCACTAGGGGGCGGGGAGGGGTTAAGTGTGTCCTAGGGAGTAATTACTAACTGTAGGGGGATGGGCTGTATGTGTGACGTCACTGATCTCTGCTCCGATGACAGGGAGCAGAGATCGAGTGACACTTGTCACTAGGCAGAACGGGGAGTATCCCCGCGGCGATCGAGTCCGCGGGACCCGCGACCCGACTCACGGAGCTCCTGGCCGGCGGCGCGCGCGCACGCAATGGCACGGCGGGCAATTCAAATGGACGTACAGGTACGCCCATTTGCCCAGCCGTGCCATTCTGCTGACGTACATCGGCGTGCGCCGGTCGGGAACCGGTTAAAGTGGAGACTGCAAACCAGGCTTTCTCATCCAACATCAGTGCCTGGCCTCACAAATCATCTCCTGGAAAAATGGTCAAACATTCCCATAGACACTCCTAAACCTTGTGGACAGTCTTTCCAGAAGAGTTGAAGCTGTTATAGCTACAAAGGGTGGGCCAACTCAATATTGAACCCTACGGACTAATGCCCCGTACACACGGTCGGACATTGATCGGACATTCCGACAACAAAATCCTAGGATTTTTTCCGACGGATGTTGGCTTAAACTTGTCTTGCATACACACGGTCACACAAAGTTGTCAGAAAATCCGATCGTTCTAAACGCGGTGACGTAAAACACGTACGTCGGGACTATAAACGGGGCAGTAGCCAATAGCTTTCATCTCTTTATTTATTCTGAGCATGCATGGTACTTTGTGCGTTGGATTTGTGTACACACGATCGGAAATTCCGACAACGGACTTTGTTGTCGGAAAATTTTATAGCCTGCTCTCAAACTTTGTGTGTCGGAAAATCCGATGGAAAATGTGTGATGGAGCCTACACACGGTCGGAATTTCCGACAACAAGGTCCTATCACACATTTTCCGTCGGAAAATCTGACCGTGTGTACGGGGCATAAGACTGGGATGCCATTAAAGTTCATGTGTGTGTAAAGGCAGGCGTTCCAATACTTCTGGTAATACAGTGTATATGTGTATATATATACGCATGTGTGTTTGAGCTTTGGGGTGCACACCCTAATGCAATAGGCTGCGCACACCTATGCCATAGATACTGGGTAGCAATAAAAACCTGGCTGCACGATCTGGCCCTAGGACGTTACTGGTTATAAGATGGAAGTATTGCCGTTATATGGAGATTTTCACTGATGTTCAGTACTAATGGTGCCCTAGGTTTTAATGGCTTTTATATTTTCTACTTGGAAACACAATGTTTCCCTCCCAGATAGGGTCCTCCACATCACAGAACTGGTGTAAGTGGGCTTACACCAACTACCTGGACTCTTTATCGAAATAATAGACAGTCCAACTTTGTTACTTTAAATAAATATATGTGGCGCTAACCCACCTAAAGGGCAGTAACTGGTAATCCTAAACGTGAATAATAGCTGGATATTAATGTAAACACTATAAATAGTAAGGTGAACACAATTGCTGGCACAGTGATCAAAAATACATTAATACGTGATGACGTGCAAAAAGGCAATGGAATAAATACAATCCTTAAAGTGCAATGTGCATACAAATAAGGGCCATAATAAACATCACTAAAAATAAAATATGAAACAATATATGTGAACTAATAAATAGAGTATCCGAAAAAATGTATGAATAGCACAATGCAATCCACAAATACATGCAGTGTGACTCCTAGTGGTGACAACCAAATCTTCTCAAAATAATAGTTAAAGTGCAAGTGCAATGAAAAAAACAGTGTGCAAAAAATGAAGTGAACTGATAATAACTGGCAAATAAATGTCCAAACAAACAGTTCAAAATTGCATAAAGGTACACTTCCCGATAGCAGCCCAATGAGATCTTCTTAAAGAAGGTGCAAAAGAGCGGATGCAATAAATATTGTGACGACCAGTGTCTAATAGAGTATGTCCGATCTTGTTCCGTAGTCCAGCAACAGTTTCCCCAGCCTCTCACCTGAAGTTGCGGCCCCCAAGTGGGCCGAATCGAGCGTTATACCAGCTAGTGATAGACTTAAATCCTGGGGATCAACTTCCAATGGTTGTCACAGCCCCCGGGGGACACAGGTACACCAGCCACAACCGACACTTTCCAGTCCTCCAAAGTTGTCCTCAGATGTCCTCAGATGGATGATAAAGAAAGCAGAAATGTCTCCATAGTGTAGTATTCAGAAGTTTATTTAAAAATAAAAGTAGCGACTTACATAAAAGAATACTGCGTTCCACAGTAAAGGAGAAGCTTTCGGGTTCGGCCGTACCCGGAAGCAGCGGCACCTGACTCCTCCCTGATGCGTCACACCGCACGTGACTTTATCAAAGGGTAAAGGAGTCAGGTGTCAGGTAGCCGATATAAATAGCAGCGGCCGTTGCCGTAACGGCAGCGGATAATTAAGCCAGTTTAAAATACATATACATAAAAAACAATAGAGGACATCTTTAAAAAGCACAAAATGGTATAAAATCATCAAAATATTATTAAAAAGTAATAAACGTGGACTCTAACACTCTTCATTGAAGGATTTAAAACAGAAAAAAACACCATAACACAACCATTAGTAAACCTAACTAACAGGCTCCATCTAGTGGTGAATAACCTAGTTATCCTCTGAAGGGAATAAAAGGCAGGTTACGAACGCCATCTAATGGCAAGTCAAAAGAAGACACTCACCGCTTCACTAATGATATTAAATGGACCTAAAAATAGTAACAAAGGGGGAGTAAATAAAATATGTGCAATGCTGACAAAAGGAAAAACTTGAACCAGTGGACGTAAGTATCCTCTCAAAAAAATTGAAAGGGCAAATCCCAAACGCCATCTAGTGGTAAATGAAGAGAAGATACATTTTGGCCTATACAGCTCATTATTAACATAAAATGAGTAGAAATACATGGGTATCAAGGGAAATTTAAATATCACCACATTTCTGCCTCACTGGTGACACCTAGTGGGAAATTAACATAGAGAAAACTATTCAAATACACTGGGAACACTCACACCTCCACCAGTGGACATATAAAATGGTAGCACCCAGGGGAATGATTAAAAATATGTGCAATACTGACGGAAAGAACTAATCAAACTGATATCAGATCCATATACTATAAGCAAGAGATTCCTGTTGACACTGGATAATACGAAATATCTTTCACCAAAAGGAACAAAAATGACCACAAGTAAAAATAATCAATATGTATTAAAAATTATAGAAAGACCAGGATTTAAGTCTATCACTAGCTGGTATAACGCTCGATTCGGCCCACTTGGGGGCCGCAACTTCAGGTGAAAGGCTGGGGAAACTGTTGCTGCACTCGGGAACAAGATCGGATGTACTCTATTCACCAAAAGGAACAAAAATGACCACAACTAAAAATAATCAATATGTATTAAAAATTAGAGATAAAACAATTAAGGTCAAACTCTATGTTGTTTCCTAGTGGTGATAAAGTACGTAATTCATAGATCCATCTTGACTCGGCTTGACTGATCTTGATAACTTTATTGTCTCCCCTCCAATGTGGTTTGTATTTCTCTATTCCACATATTTTAAGGGAAGAGGGATCGCTGTTATGATATTTTGCATAATGTCTTGATAAGCTATGCTTATCAAAACTCTTTTTGATGTTTTGCACATGTTCTCTCAGCCTCTTCCAAAGTGCTCTCTTGGTCCTACCAATATATTGGATTTGACAGGGGCACTCTAATAAATAAACAACCCCTTCACTTCGACAAGATATAAAATCTTCTATTGGATAATTCTGTAACGTCACCATGGAAGTAAAACTTGATTTCTTTTTTTTGTTTTCTTTTGTATGTCGACATGCATAGCAGTTTTTGCATGGATAGTATCCCTTCCCTTCAAAGAAAGAGAACTTTTTCTTATTGGGGGGATCCAAGACATTTTTAGCTAAACGGTCCCTCAAAGTGGGGGCTCTTCTGTACACGAATTTGGGTTTTGATGAGTGAATGGTGCCCAGATGTCGATCTGTCCTAATAATGTCCCAGTGCTTTTAAAAAATTCTGTCAATTTGTTTGTGCTGAACATTAAAATCCATGATGATGGGTATATTATCTTGGTGAGCTATATTTTTAGTATTATCTTGTATTAATTTGTCTCTATCGAGTAATGCAACGTCATCTATTTTTTCTTCGATTAATTCAGCCTGATATCCCTTTTGTACAAGTCTCTCTCCAATCATTTTTGCTTGTTCAAAAAACGCTTCTTTTGTGGTGCAGTTCCGCCTTAATCTGATCAGCTGACCCTTAGGTATATTGTCTAGCCATACAGAGTGGTGACAGCTATCCAGGGGTAGGTAACTGTTCCTGTCAACGGTTTTGAAATAAGTCTGGGTAATCAATTTACTTCCTTCCTTTTTTATTTCTAAATATAGAAAATTAATTTTCTCATCACTTATTTCCCAAGTGAGTTTTATATTTTTATTGTTGGTATTGAGATTAAAACAAAAATCCATAAGGCACTCTCTATTCCCACTCCAAATTAAAATAATATCATCTATGTATCGCTTGTATAAAATCAGCTAATGTGGTGTATTCTTGTAAAGTGCTTCCTCTTCCTATTCTGACATATAAAGATTGGCAACGCTCGGCGCATACTTAGCGCCCATTGCGATTCCACATATTTGTTTATAATAGTTGTTATTATGCCAGAAATAATTGGAGTCTAGACTGTATCCCAAACAGTCTAGAAGGAATCTCCTCTGTTTGCATTTCAAACTGCTTAGGCCTCTAAGGGCCCATTTAGTCGCTTGTATAGCCTCATCATGGTTTATAAGTGTATAAAGGGATGCGACATCGGCTGTTGCCAAATATATAGGTCCATCTATCAGAGAAATGTCATTTAGGAGTTGAATGAGGTGTTTCGTATCTATCAGATACAATCTCATCTCTTTTACCACTGGTTGCAAAAACCAATCAATGTATTCCCCGATTCGTGCACCCACTGAGTTGATCCCATTTACTATGGGTCTAACCGGGGGTTCAAACTTATCTTTATGGATCTTGGGTAGCGTATAAATCACAGGTACTCTACATGTTTTAGGCTGTAGGTATGTAATTTCTTTTTTATTTAGTAGGCCCTTTTCAGATCCCTTCTGTATAACTTTAGCCAATTCTTTTTTTATATCTCATCGTGAGGTTACGTGGTAAAATTTGATAGGTTTCAATATCATTTAGTTGGCAATTCAGTTCTTCGTTGTAGTCAGCTTTTGATTGAATGACGGTAGCCCCTCCCTTATCAGCTTGTCTTATCACGATATCTTTTCTTGCTTCCAATTTCTTAATGCCACTCTTTATAATTCCTGGGTTGAACACTTTTTTTATTTTTAAATTTTGTAAGTCATTCAGAATCATTTTCTTAAAGACATCAACATGTCCGTCCGTTCCAACTGGTGGATTGAAAAGTGATTTGTTCCGAAGGTCACTGAATAAAATGCCTTTATTATCTGGTAAGGTTCTTCCTCTTCCTTCTCCCGGATTGCTGAGCATATATTTTTTAATATTAAGACTTCTAATAAATTTATTAATATCTACATAAGTACTGAATTTATTGAGATTCTTTTTTGGGGCGAATTTTAAACCTTTATCCAGCACTTTTATTTCTTCATGTGTTAATTCTACCCCACTGATATTAATAATTCCTTCTCCTTCTCACTCCCTTTTTCTTTTGTTTTTTGATTCCTGCTCGACATCCTCTTCTCGTTTTTCGTTTTTTCCATTCCTTCTTTCTGGAGATCTTCTTGGGGTATTCCTTTGGTGTTCCCCCCTGTCTTGATCCCTCTGCCCTTCTTGTTTCTTCTCTTCCCTTCTTTTTGTTCTTCTGTCTGGACTGGGATCTGGAGTGTATCTGTCGTACCTCCGTGGACGATCTTCTCGATAATGGCGTCTCGGGGAATCTCGATGGCGTGATTCTAAAAAACGATGTGGTGTTCTTTCCTGTTCAAATCTACCTTGTGTATGTTTAGGGTACCAGGGTGATCTAATCCCCTCATCATATTTTCGTAGCTGTTCAAATCTGTTTTGTATCGGAACAGCATAATGATTGTTCCACGAGGGGGAACCTCCTCTTCTATCATCATATTGAAAGTATCTGTCATCTCTGATTGGTCTTTCATCTCTTCTTGTTCTATCTGGATAGTAGTTATTTCTTTCTCCGTTACCCTCATAATCCCTCCAAACAGGAGGGGATTTTCTATCACGGGGGAACTGGTGATAGGGTCTCGCATATTGATTGTTATTTTGTGCATTGTTGTTCCAGAAGGGTGTCTTCCAATTGTTACCTTTCCACCTCTGTTTTTGATTAGGGGTATTGTATACATTATGATTCCCCTGTATCCTATTCATGGGCAGTATTCCTTCAATTTTTCTTTCGTTGACATTATCATTCATCCTCACTTCCTTTACAGGAGAACTATTATTGGAATTGATGACCGTCTCTTCAATTTTATTCTGCCATTTGAAGATCAGATCGTCATCAAAATCTTTTATATCTCTCTGGTATTTTTTTCTCTTTCTTGCAGCGACTTCTTTATCTTTTTGTTCCATATCTCAATTTAATTGTTTAGACAGTGCAATAAATTCCAGTAGTTCTTTAGAGGGTTCTAGAGTGGCCTTAATTTCTGCAATGGTTTTATCCAGTAATCTAATCTTTTTCTGTT
Source organism: Aquarana catesbeiana (assembly GCF_042186555.1). Taxonomy (NCBI): domain Eukaryota; kingdom Metazoa; phylum Chordata; class Amphibia; order Anura; family Ranidae; genus Aquarana; species Aquarana catesbeiana. The sequence goes on along the minus strand of NC_133327.1, from coordinate 310,768,284 downwards.
TTCTTTTTATGAGAAAGTCAAGTAATTCTAGGCCTTTATCGTTGAAGAAATGAAACCATTTATCAGTAGATTCTTTGTCTACTAGGCCATCATTAATGGGTACATCCCATCGGAGTCTTCTAGGCACTAGTTTGTCTTTGATGTATTTTTCATGTGTTGCCATGTCCCACCAAGCATTAATTTTTTTCTCCATTAAATGGCCTATCTTTCTAAACCCATTCTCAATGTCTCCTAAATGGTTAGTATTCTGTTTAGTAAAAATATCATCTAAATCTATGGTCCTATTGTCTAAAAACTGAAATACTTCCATGGTATGCAGCACTAGTGAAAGTGAGATATAACAAAAACAACAGAAGATGTAACTAGTGCGCAAATGACCACACTCGCCAATATAACAGAGGAAGCCGCCTACATAAACAAGTGTACTGACAAAACTCAAAAGATAATTTAAATAAATATATGTGGCGCTAACCCACCTAAAGGGCAGTAACTGGTAATCCTAAATGTGAATAATAGCTGGATATTAATGTAAACACTATAAATAGTAAGGTGAACACAATTGCTGGCACAGTGATCAAAAATACATTAATACGTGATGACGTGCAAAAAGGCAATGGAATAAATACAATCCTTAAAGTGCAATGTGCATACAAATAAGGGCCATAATAAACATCACTAAAAATAAAATATGAAACAATATATAGATTGTAAGCTCAGGTGAGAAGCTGGGGAAACTGTTGCTGGACTCCGAAACAAGATCGGATATACTCTATTAGACACTGGTCATCACAATATTTATTGCACCCGCACTTTTGCACCTTCTTTAAGAAGATCTCATTGGGCTGCTATCGGGAAGTGTACCTCTATGCAATTTTGAACTGTTTGTTTCTACATTTATTTGCCAGTTATTATCAGTTCACTTCATTTTTTGCACACTGTTTTTTCATTGCACTTGCACTTTAACTATTATTTTGAGAAGATTTGGTTGTCACCACTAGGAGTCGCACTGCATGTATTTGTGGATTGCATTGTGCTATTCATACATTTTTTTCGGATACTCTATATATTAGTTCACATATATTATTATTATTATTATACAGGATTTATATAGCGCCGACAGTTTACGCAGCGCTTTACAACATTAGGGCAGACAGTACAAGTACAATACAATTCAATACAGGAGGAATCAGAGGGCCCTGCTCGTTAGAGCTTACAATCTATATATTGTTTCATATTTTATTTTTAGTGATGTTTATTATGGCCCTTATTTGTATGCACATTACACTTTAAGGATTGTATTTATTCCATTGCCTTTTTGCACGTCATCACGTATTAATGTATTTTTGATCACTGTGCCAGCAATTGTGTTCACCTTACTATTTATAGTGTTTACATTAATATCCAGCTATTATTCACATTTAGGATTACCAGTTACTGCCCTTTAGGTGGGTTAGCGCCACATATATTTATTTAAATTGTCTTTTGAGTTTTGTCAGTACACTTGTTTATGTAGGCGGCTTCCTCTGTTATATTGGCGAGTATGGTCATTTGCGCACTAGTTACATCTTCTGTTGTTTTTGTTATATCTCACTTTCACTAGTGCTGCATACCATGGAAGTATTTCAGTTTTTAGACAATAGGACCATAGATTTAGATGATATTTTTACTAAACAGAATACTAACCATTTTTGGAGACATTGAGAATGGGTTTAGAAAGATAGGCCATTTAATGGAGAAAAAAATTAATGCTTGGTGGGACATGGCAACACATGAAAAATACATCAAAGACAAACTAGTGCCTAGAAGACTCCGATGGGATGTACCCATTAATGATGGCCTAGTAGACAAAGAATCTACTGATAAATGGTTTCATTTCTTCAACGATAAAGGCCTAGAATTACTTGACTTTCTCATAAAAAGAAAACAGAAAAAGATTAGATTACTGGAAACCATTGCAGAGATTAAGGCCACTCTAGAACCCTCTAAAGAACTACCGGAATTTATTGCACTGTCTAAACAATTAAATTGAGATATGGAACAAAAAGATAAAGAAGTCGCTGCAAGAAAGAGAAAAAAATACCAGAGAGATATAAAAGATTTTGATGACAATCTGATCTTCAAATGGCAGAATAAAACTGAAGAGACGGTCATCAATTCCAATAATAGTTCTTCTGTAAAGGAAGTGAAGATGAATGATAACGTCAATGAAAGATAAATTGAAGGAATACCGCCCATGAATAGGATACAGGGGAATCATAATGTATACAATACCCCTAATCAAAAACAGAGGTGGAAAGGTAACAATTGGAAGAAACCCTTCTGGAAGAACAATGCACAAAATAACAATCACTTCATTTTTTGCACACTGTTTTTTTCATTGCACTTGCACTTTACCTATTATTTTGAGAAGATTTGGTTGTCACCACTAGGAGTCGCACTGCATGTATTTGTGGATTGCATTGTGCTATTCATACATTTTTTCAGATACTCTATTTATTAGCTCACATATATTGTTTCATATTTTATTTTTAGTGATGTTTATTATGGCCCTTATTTGTATGCACATTGCACTTTAAGGATTGTATTTATTCCATTGCCTTTTTGCACGTCATCACGTATTAATGTATTTTTGATCACTGTGCCAGCAATTGTGTTCACCTTACTATTTATAGTGTTTACATTAATATCCAGCTATTATTCACGTTTAGGATTACCAGTTACTGCCCTTTAGGTGGGTTAGCGCCACATACATTTATTTAAATTAGCTTTTGAGTTTTGTGAGTACACTTGTTTATGTAGGCGGCTTCCTCTGTTATACTGGCGAGTGTGGTCATTTGCGCACTAGTTACATCTTCTGTTGTTTTTGTTATATCCAACTTTGTTACTTGTTGCCTTATGCGTACCAATGTTGCTGTGTATGTAACATTAGAAAATTACTATTGTTGCTATATTTTGTATTTCTTCTTATATCTTGGAAAGGAAAACTTAATAAAAACGATTGAAACAGAAAAATCCTGGCTGCACAGTGAACCTGATGTTGGATTTCAAAGGTAAACTGCAGGGAAAGCCTTATAAGAAAAATAGTATTAGCTTGGTGTCTGCATTGGGGATCATGGATTCCACGCATTTCAAAAGTAACTGAGGTACAATAAATTATGTTCAATCTCTGTTGAGTCAATAAATTATAAAGGCAGTGGCTGCCCCACTAGCATCTTCGTTAAATGAACATTTGTGGACAATCAGATTGCTGGACAAGTATTTTTGTTCCTGTCCAGACACTCACCTTAAAGGGGTTGTAAAGGTTCGTGTTTTTTCACCTTAATGCATCCTATGCATTAAGGTAAAAAAACACCTTTCAGTGACCGGCCCCCAGCCCCACCCCACATTTTATTTACCTGAACCCTCAAACTTGTCCCACGGCGATGCGCCGCCTCTCTGCTAGGGGGTTCTCGGCTGTTGATTGGATAGATTGATAGCAGCATAGCCATTGGCTCCCACTGCCGTCAATCAAATCCAATGACGCGGCTGCAGGAGGGCGGGGTCGGCGTCTATGGACGCTGAATGCTGGACTCGGGAGCATGCCCGCAAGGTAACCCCCCGGGAGAGCACTTTTCCTAGGGGGTTATCTGATGCGGGGAGGAGCCGAGCAGGGCCGGTCCTAGACGGGGTGCATGGGGTGCAGTGCACCCAGGCGCCAGAGAGGTGGGGGTGCTGAAGCGCCGGAGTGCTCCCTTCCCTCCTCCTCCTCCTCTTGATTGCGTCCGGCGGCGGCGCTCTCCGTCGGTGTTAAAAGAAGAAAGGCGCCGCCGCCGCTGTGTGTGCTGCTCAAGCCCCTCCTGAGCGGCTGGTCTCTGCGTGGAGAGAGACCAGCCGTACAGTGATGTCGCGCGGGGGAGCGGAGGAGCGGTATGTGCCCGACACATTCTGCTCTGTGTCTCCCACTCCTGCCTACTTTAAACTCCTCTGCTCTTCACCCGGGCGGCGCGGCTGGCTGCACACTGTTCTCTCCTCTTCAGCTGCCGCCCGGGTGTATATATGTACCCTAATGGAGGGGGGGGGCTGTACTAATGGAGGGGACGCTGTACTAATGGAGGGGGGGGCTGTACTAATGGAGGGGGGCTGTACTAATGGAGGGGGGGCTGTACTAATGGAGGGGGGGCTGTACTAATGGAGGGGCTGTACTAATGGAGGGGGGGCTGTACTAATGGAGGGGGGGCTGTACTAATGGAGGGGATGCTGTACTAATGGAGGGGGGCTGTACTAATGGAGGGGGCGCTGTACTAATGGAGGGGGGCTGTACTAATGGAGGGGACGCTGTACTAATGGAGGGGGGGCTGTACTAATGGAGGGGGGGCTGTACTAATGGAGGGGGGGCTGTACTAATGGAGGGGACGCTGTACTAATGGAGGGGGGGATGTACTAATGGAGGGGGGCTGTACTAATAGAGGGGGGGCTGTACTAATGGAGGGGATGCTGTACTAATGGAGGGGGGCTGTACTAATGGAGGGGGGGCTGTACTAATGGAGGGGATGCTGTACTAATGGAGGGGGGGCTGTACTAATGGAGGGGACGCTGTACTAATGGAGGAGGGGGCTGTACTAATGGAGGGGGGGCTGTACTAATGGAGGGGGGGCTGTACTAATGGAGGGGACGCTGTACAAATGGAGGGGGGGCTGTACTAATGGAGTGGGGCTGTACTAATGGAGGGGGGGCTGTACTAATGGAGGGGGGCTGTACTAATGGAGGGGGGCTGTACTAATGGAGGGGACGCTGTACTAATGGAGGGGGGGCTGTACTAATGGAGGGGGCTGTACTAATGGAGGGGGGGCTGTACTAATGGAGGGGGGCTGTACTAATGGAGGGGTGGGGTGGTACTAATGGAGGGGGGGCTGTACTAATGGAGGGGGGGTTGTACTAATGGAGGGGGCGCTGTACTAATAAAGGGGGGCTGTACTAATGGAGGGGGGGCTGTACTAATGGAGGGGGGCTGTACTAATGGAGGGGGCGCTGTACTAATGGAGGGGGGCTGTACTAATGGAGGGGGCGCTGTACTAATGGAGGGGGGGCTGTACTAATGGAGGGGGCTGTACTAATAATGGGGGGGTCTGTACTAATGGGGTCTGTACTAATGGAGAGGGGGTCTGTACTAATGGGGTCTGTACTAATGGGGTCTGTACTAATGGAGGGGGGTCTGTACTAATAGTGGGGTCTGTACTAATATGGGGGTCTCTACTAATGGAGGGGGGGTCTGTCCTGGGGGGTCTGTACTAATGGAGAGGGGGTCTGTCCTGGGGGTCTGTACTAATGGAGGGGGGTCTGTCCTGAGGGGTCTGTACTAATGGAGGGGGGTCTGTCCTGGGGGGTCTGTACTAATGGAGGGGGGTCTGTACTAATGGAGAGGGGGTCTGTACTAATGGAGAGGGGGTCTGTTCTGGGGGGGTCTGTACTAATGGAGAGGGGGTCTGTACTAATGGGGTCTGTACTAATGGAGGGGGGGTCTGTACTAATGGAGGGGGGGTCTGTACTAATGGAGGGGGGTATGTACTAATGGGGTCTGTACTAATGGAGGGGGGGTCTGTACTAATGGGGTCTGTACTAATGGAGGGGGGGTCTTTACTAATATGGGGGTCTCTACTAATGGAGGGGGGTCTGTCCTGGGGGTCTGTACTAATGGGGGGGTCTGTACTAATGAGGGGGTCTGTACTAATGGAGGTGGGGTCTGTACTAATGGAGGGGGGGTCTGTACTAATGGGGTCTGTACTAATAAAGGGGGGATCTGTACTAATGGTGGGGTCTGTACTAATATGGGGGTCTCTACTAATGGAGGGGGGTCTGTACTAATGGGGGGGGTCTGTACTAATGGAGGGGGGGTCTGTCCTGGGGGGTCTGTACTAATGGAGGGGGGTCTGTCCTGGGGGGTCTGTACTAATGGAAAAGAAAAAAGGAGCAGAGAAGAGGATTGTGGGACATATAGTCCCAAGAACTGGCAGCCCCACTGTAACACGGAAACTGCAGCCCACACAGCATGCTCAGCTGAATGGGAAAGAGAGAGAGACAGGAGCCTGGGAAAGTTTTCAGGGAAGTACACCCATTACTCCAGAGGGAGAGGACAGTGCTGAGAGAACGCCATCAGAGAGAGAACCCTGCTGCCCTGCACCACCAGAGGGAAAGCCACACAGCCTAGCGCCATCGTTAGCATTGAAAGGAATGGAGTCATTGCAGGAATACAGCGGAGTCACCATGGGCAATTCAGAGTGAGCTGACTCCTGATCAGAGGAACCGTTGCTGTATCGCTGGGTCAGGTGAGAGGGCCGATTGGCCAATATGTACTATGTCTGCAGTCTCTGATCATCTCCTGTATTATGTCTGCAGTCTCTGATCATCTCCTGTGCTATGTCTGCAGTCTCTGATCATCTCCTGTATTATGTCTGCAGTCTCTGACCATCTCCTGTAGTATGTCTGCAGTCTCTGATCATCTCCTGTATTATGTCTGCAATCTCTGATCATCTCCTGTACTATGTCTGCAGTCTCTGATCATCTCCTGTACTATGTCTGCAGTCTCTGATCATCTCCTGTACTATGTCTGCAGTCTCTGATCATCTCTTGTATTATGTCTGCAGTCTCTGACCATCTCCTGTAGTATGTCTGCAGTCTCTGATCATCTCCTGTACTATGTCTGCAGTCTCTGATCGTCTCCTGTACTATGTCTGCAATCTCTGATCATCTCCTGTACTATGTCTGCAGTCTCTGATCATCTCTTGTATTATGTCTGCAGTCTCTGATCATCTCCTGTACTATGTCTGCAGTCTCTGATCATCTCCTGTACTATGTCTGCAATCTCTGATCATCTCCTGTACTATGTCTGCAGTCTCTGATCATCTCCTGTACTATGTCTGCAGTCTCTGATCATCTCCTGTACTATGTCTGCAATCTCTGATCATCTCCAGTACTATGTCTGCAGTCTCTGATCATCTCTTGTATTATGTCTGCAGTCTCTGATCATCTCCTGTACTATGTCTGCAGTCTCTGATCATCTCCTGTACTATGTCTGCAGTCTCTGATCATCTCTTGTATTATGTCTGCAGTCTCTGATCATCTCCTGTATTATGTCTGCAGTCTCTGACCATCTCCTGTACTATGTCTGCAGTCTCTGATCATCTCCTGTACTATGTCTGCAGTCTCTGATCATCTCCTGTACAATATCTGCAGTCTCTGATCATCTCCTGTATCATGTCTGCAGTCTCTGACCATCTCTTGTATTATGTCTGCAGTCTCTGACCATCTCCTGTAGTATGTCTGCAGTCTCTGATCATCTCCTGTACTATGTCTGCAGTCTCTGATCATCTCCTGTACAATATCTGCAGTCTCTGATCATCTCCTGTACAATATCTGCAGTCTCTGATCATCTCCTGTATCATGTCTGCAGTCTCTGATCATCTCTTGTATTATGTCTGCAGTCTCTGACCATCTCCTGTACTATGTCTGCAGTCTCTGATCATCTCCTGTACTATGTCTGCAGTCTCTGATCATCTCCTGTACAATATCTGCAGTCTCTGATCATCTCCTGTATCATGTCTGCTGTCTCTGACCATCTCTTGTGTTATGTCTGCAGTCTCTGACCATCTCCTGTACTATGTCTGCAGTCTCTGATCATCTCCTGTAGTATGTCTGCAGTCTCTGATCATCTCCTGTATTATGTCTGCAGTCTCTGATCATCTCCTGTATTATGTCTGCAGTCTCTGATCATCTCCTGTACTATGTCTGCAGTCTCTGATCATCTCTTGTATTATGTCTGCAGTCTCTGATCATCTCCTGTATTATGTCTGCAGTCTCTGACCATCTCCTGTACTATGTCTGCAGTCTCTGATCATCTCCTGTACTATGTCTGCAGTCTCTGATCATCTCCTGTACAATATCTGCAGTCTCTGATCATCTCCTGTATCATGTCTGCAGTCTCTGACCATCTCTTGTATTATGTCTGCAGTCTCTGACCATCTCCTGTACTATGTCTGCAGTCTCTGATCATCTCCTGTACTATGTCTGCAGTCTCTAATCATCTCCTGTACAATATCTGCAGTCTCTGATCATCTCCTGTACAATATCTGCAGTCTCTGATCATCTCCTGTACAATATCTGCAGTCTCTGATCATCTCCTGTATCATGTCTGCAGTCTCTGATCATCTCTTGTATTATGTCTGCAGTCTCTGACCATCTCCTGTACTATGTCTGCAGTCTCTGATCATCTCCTGTACTATGTCTGCAGTCTCTGATCATCTCCTGTACAATATCTGCAGTCTCTGATCATCTCCTGTATCATGTCTGCTGTCTCTGACCATCTCTTGTGTTATGTCTGCAGTCTCTGACCATCTCCTGTACTATGTCTGCAGTCTCTGATCATCTCCTGTAGTATGTCTGCAGTCTCTGATCATCTCCTGTATTATGTCTGCAGTCTCTGATCATCTCCTGTATTATGTCTGCAGTCTCTGATCATCTCCTGTACTATGTCTCCAGTCTCTGATCATCTCCTGTACTATGTCTGCAGTCTCTGACCATCTCCTGTACTATGTCTGCAGTCTCTGACCATCTACTGTACTATGTCTGGGGGTTCTTTCTAACAGACTCTCTAACAGAAGCCCTCTTTGTGTGCATCAGAAAGACTCCCCTCCAGGTCTCATTAGTGTACGCTCTTCCTGTATTTTTTTTTATTGTTAAAAGATCATGGGAGGAGCCTAGGGTAACAAAGAGTTCTTAGGAGAGCATCTCTGTGTTTGAGTCATTGCCATAGAAACATTTGTAAAGGGGAGGAGTTGGTAAGATGACCACGCCCATGTGGGGGCGCCAGAAATATTTCTGCACCCAGGCGCCGGTGACCCTAGGATCGGCCCTGGAGCCGAGAGAGCCACAGAGGGACCCCAGAAGAGCAGGTTCAGGGGCACTTTGTGCAAAACGAGCTGCACAGTGGAGGTAAGTATATGTTTGTTATTTAAAAAAAAAAAATAATGAACCTTTAGTGTCACTTTAACCTTGCCACCCTCCCGCTGTAATTATACGGCAGCTGTTTGAAGGGGAATACCGTTGTTATGGCAGCAGCTAGCTGCCATAACCCCTGTATCCTCTTCAAGAGCGGGCAGTCAGCTTTCAGATAAAAGTGGTCTTAGTGACAGATTCGCCACAAGATCAATTTTATCGGGGCAGGAGTGGGCCTTTCCCCTCCCGCAACGCTCCGGTCATCTCTGCCGCTTACTGGAGCCGTAGGTAGCGGCGGAGACGATCGGGTCCTCTTCTTTCACAGGCTGGATGCCGAGTGAGGGAAAGATGGCTCCCACTCAGCTCATTTTTTCCAATAAACGTGTACTTTTACCCTAGTTGCCTTCCCTTTGTCCATGACCTCATCTAAAGTCCCAAAAATTTCCAGTAATTTCCGCATTAGGGATGGAGGCACATTTCAATATGTGCCTCATTCAAAGTCCCAAAATCCCCCCTCTTTTCCCCCCCACTCAGCTCCACACCATCACTTCCGCCAAATGGTCTTAAAGGGGAATTTTTTTTTGTAAATTACTTTTATTTTTTTATTTTTTTTATTGCATTTTAGTGTAAATGTAAGATATGAGGTCTTTTTGACCCCAGATCTCACATTAAAGAGGTCCTGTCATGCTTTTTTTCTATTACAAGGGATGTTTACATTCCTTGTAATAGGAATAAAAGTGACCCAAATTTGTTCTAAAAAAAAGACAGTGTAAAAAAATAAAATAAATAATAAAAAAAGAAATAAAAAAAAGAAAGTGCTCCGTCCGGCCGAGCTTGCGCGTGTAGCGCTTACCCCCGAGGGAGCGGCTGATTAATTGTTATATCCGTAATTCACGTTTACCACCTAACCCATCGCAACCCATAAATCCAAAAACACAGTCCATATTGCATTTTTCTCTTGCTTTATTAAGAAACTTGAACTGGGATAGGAAAAGGGTTTCTTTTGAGATGCTCTTTCGTTGCTTTATCATCTTTTCTCTTGCCTCTCATGCAAGAACCTAGAATCATTGCGGGTAATAGGAAATCACTTTGTGTGATTTCTTCAATCAGGGAAGATGGAAGTAGATTTGATAGAGAATAATTGATAAAGAGTCACTCTGAATAACTTCTTTATCTGCAGAACTTCTCAAGAACAGTCTGTATCTCAATATGTGTGCTTGCAGCTTTACCGCTACCTCTTTACCACTACTTCCCATCTGCATGGTACTTCCAAGTTGAGCTAAAGAAAGTCACTCTGAATAACTCCTCCCGCTTGACTGATTGGAATCCCGGGGCATTGCTGAACCCAAAGTCACAGGCCATCACCGTCTGTCTCACTGACTTGCGTACCAATATCCCTCAGCCTCTGGCAGTACCCTTCCCTTGGGCTTTCACTCACGTGATCAATAGTCCATGTGCCACTCATAAACGATCAATCGCCCAGTTTCCTTCCCCTTTGTTGCTACTTCTTCCGCAATGATTCTTTGCTCCCTTTCCGCTTTGTAGGCACGCTCCCTTCCCCGCAGGGCGCGGCCATTGACACCAGCGACTACATGCTGTACGGTGTCATCTCTTCCTCTTGGAGGCTGGTTCCAAACCCTTCTCGCAAAGGGGGCACGGTTGGCTTTGTTGGCTCACGGAGGGGAAACCTCTCCCCTCCGGGAACCAGGCTGGGCTCCTCTCCAAGCTCCAACAGGAAACTCCAAGACTCTCTAACTGACCATGTAACCCGGCTTTTATATGAGAGTCCCGGTGATTACCAAACAAATTAATGATTGACCAAGACTCGCTTACAAACCACCTGCCACTCAAATTCCAAATGAACAAAACAGGCCTGCTGTAAAAATACAAGCCTGGCTAAATTTTCCTGAAACTATAATCTAACAAAAAGATCACATACTTAAAAGTAAGTGCCCGCTACATACACCCCCCACTTGAATCGCAACTGTCCCCAGTTGTGGGGAATGAATTTAGAGTACCTCCTTAATTTTAAGGTGGAAAGAGCATCTCATTACATCAATTGGAAATGGGGAAAAGGAAAATGAACTTGAAACACAATAACGTCAATATCGCTGTACACAATTGCAACATAACATATTTTCTTATACATTTACATGGCCTGACTGTAGATTCCTACAGCTAACATTTCATACAAACGGAACCAAAGCACTGCTCCCGCAGGAGGAATACTCTGCTTACCACAGGCCTTCATCTGTAAGAATGGACAGCCGTCACATCTTCAATATTCCTAAAAGAAGACACAAAACATTTCTAACTACTACTAACTACTACACACATTACCAAACAGAGGGGGTTATCATCCTCTATTGGGTAATCAATTAAATATGCACAATTCTTTATGGCATGTGTGTTTCTGTTAGGATCATCGCTCCCTCAAAAGGAGTCCAGCAGTCCTCCTGCAGAGCACACCCCAAACAGACATGCTCAGCGATTCAATCCGTTTGCCCGTTAGCAAATAAACTTTCTGTTTGGCTCTTAAACAAGAGTCCTTGTAGAAGTACTTGTATAGCAAAGGGACTTAGCAGAGACAGCACACCCTAGTGTCCATAGCTTTGTCCTTGTTAGGCACCATGAATGCGAGTCTCCTGCTGGGCAAAGTATTTGGGGAAAACCCACCCTAACCCATCTGCCATCCTGCAGTCAATCTGGGTAGTAACATACATTTGTGAGTGCACTTTCAACAATCCTGCTCACAAATAATACCTCGGGTCAGGCAACCTTTTCCGACTGTCCCCTGGTCCTCTCACCAAGATAGAGTAGCTACGGGTATTTTGTCCGGCCTTTACCACCAATACTCTATCTTTGTGAATAGCTCTTCCAAGTCTCCATTCATGATGGATGTCTTTAAATCAGACCCAAACCTCATTGTCAGGTGTCCTTTTTGGTTTAGGAATATGAAGATAGTCCCAAACAAGTTCGTTCTCCCATGCTTCCCGAGAACTTTCAATAACTTCCATAATGTGTTCCGGAACATAGGGGTAATCTAGGCCCCACTCCTGAGCCACTTTTCTTTGAACCTCTCTCTGAAACCTTGAGAGTCTAGGCAAGTCTTTAGCCTTTCCTCTGCCAGGTAAAACACATGCGTCAGTAGCTCTGCTGACCCACTGTTGAAACGTGGCTGCCCTGGTAGGAAGGGTAGTACTTGAAACATTAAACGGAGGTACTGGAGTTTTAACTGTACCAGATAACTTTTCTGACACTCCTGTGGAAGCCTCCACTGAAGTAGTACTTTCTAAGAAACATTCTTCCTCATCACTTGACTCAAACTCTTCAGGGGATGACCATTCAAAAAGATTGTCCATAAATCCATATTTTTGCAAAATCTGCAGTGATCCCCAATCTACAGCCTGGCCTTTGTCTACCCTGCTACTATAATCTAACAAAAAGGTCACATACTTAAAAGTAAGTGCCCGCTACACTCGCATAAGCGAAAGCATACGCAAGTCGCTCCCGCATATGAGAACTGTGTTCAAACCACACATGTGAGGTATCACTGCGATCGCTAGAGGGAGTGCAATAATTCTAGCACTAGACCTCCTCTGTAACTCCAAAACTGGTAACCTGTAGAAAATTTTAAACGTCGCCTATGAAGATTTTTAAAGGTCAAAGATTGTCGCCATTCCACGAGCGGGCGCAATTTTGAAGCGTGACATGTTGGGTATCAAATTTACTTGGCATTATCTTTCACAATATAAAAAAATAAAATTGGGTTAACTTTACTGTTGTCTTATTTTTTTAATTCAAAAAAGTGTATTTTTTCCAAAACAATTGCGCTTGTGAGACTGATCCGTGAATACGGTGTGAGATAAAGTATTGCAACAACTGCCATTTTATTCTCTAGGGTGTCTGAAAAAAATATATATAATGTTTGGGGTTCTAAGTAATTTTCTAGCAAAAAAAAAAATTATTTTAACTTGTAAACACAAAATCTCAAAAAGAGGCTCGGTCCTTAACTGGTTAAACAGCATGCAGTTCCTGATGTGCAGCCAACAGTTAACAATGTTACAATAAGCACTGACAATTTTCTTCACTATAGACAGTTCATTGAGCTGCACTTTCTAATTGGTCAGGCGGCGGAGGAAGGAGGAGGGGGCCGAACTTCAGAGAGACAGGGCTGCCGCCCCGTCTCCCGAAAGTGTGGACAGGTACCTGTCAAAAACAGGTACCTGTTCCCCCCTCCCCCCCTCCCTCCCCGAAAGGTGCCAAATATGGCACCGGAGGGGGGAGGAGACAGATAAGCGGAAGTTCCACTTTTGAGTGGAACTCCGCTTTAAGTATATCTGCATGCATGCATCTGCCTGCATTAAACTGAGAACAGCTGCAGTAAAGTAAAGGTCTTTTGAAAAGTTAAAGCCGTTCTTTCAAGTTAATAAGGAATACATGGGTGATACATTTTGTTGGGAGGAATATTTCAGAATTTATTTAGAAATGTAAAGGACTTGTATACTGGTTATTTTGGCACAGCCTCACGGTTCTTCCGCTAAGGTCCTTATACACTTGAGGTAGGCAACATGTTAAGTGAAACCTTGTATCAATAACTTGTAATGTACTACTACACATGAAGCTGGTCCAACATAATACCATCTGGTCATATGATTTACTAAGTTTAGGCTAATTCATATTAAAATACAGTACCGTATATCACACCCAAAACATAAGAAAAACTAATGAAAGGATAGATTGTAAAATGTGTGCTAAACCCTACAATCTAGTCAGATCTAATAAAACAAATGTCCAAGCACCATTTCATGTAACCTAGTGCAGTTTGTATGAATTTATTGAACCATATGTGAGCCCACACAACCTTAGATTTATTTTCAGTTTTATCTAAATATATTATATACATTTCAGTCATGGTCCCTGGGACACAGTTAACCCTGCCACAGTCTGCCCGGGCCCGTCCAGTAACCAGGTGGTCCTACTCAGACCCCATCAATTTACTTGAGTTGCCTGCCTAAAACCTATCAATAATTATATAGGGATCACCCACTCACAGCCCCAATCACTGAAATGAGTGCCTTAATGTGCATGCCCAGGACACAGCATTATCAGGACTTGGTTCCAAGATTCAGGACTGTCCAGGAAAATCCAGGATAGTTGGTACATGTCAGGATGCATCTATCAGCAGACAGCCTCGAAGATTTCTAAGGCACAGAAGAAGACACATTCCTGTTGCACACAGAAACCGGGCTTTGGCACATAGATGTGCGCATGCGCAAACAGGAGCTCAAACAGTAGCCGTCGCGCATCCTCGTGCGCGATCGGCACTTGCACGTCAGCGCGCACACTAGCGCGCTCCCATGTTGGCGCCAAACAGTCTATTTAAGTCCAGTTAGTACCTGGCCTGGTGCTGCCTTGTCTTCAGCTTCTGAGTATCCTGCACCCTGTGAACCTGTATCCTGATTCCTGGCTTGTCTCGTAACCTTCCCTTGAACTCTGCCTGTACCGACCTCGGCTTGTTCAGTGACCAATCTTCTGTATTCTCCCTGGCACCTGCACTGCTGATCTGGTTTGACCCGGCTTGTTCCTGACTACGATCCTGCCTGCACCTAGTACCGAATTGATCTGCTGTGTATGACCCTGCCTGTCTGACCTTGCTTCTTGTCGTTTGTCATCTGCACCTGCTACCATCTGCTGGTCTCCTGCGGAAGCTTCCCTGTGCCTCTCCAGCACGATCGGAACCAGCCACCCTGCTGCCACCAAGGACTTTCTGGCACTCGTGCGACTCTGTACTTGGGTGCCTTCTGTTTGCTCTATCAGGGGCCATAAGTCTGAGTGGTAAGAGAGGCCTTGCTCGTCCAATCAGGCTCTTCTACCAGGTACGTGATAGTACAAGGCAGCCATGACCGAGCCTGAACGAGCAACCTCCCCGGTGGAGCAGCTGTGTCATCATCTCACTACATTTACCCAAACAATCAAGAGTCTGCAAGAAAGCTACAGTCAGCTTGACGAACGGATTCATGAACTTTCTCCGACACCTGCTTTAATAATGCAGTCACCCGAAGCCCGGGTTCCTATTCCAGAGAAGTTTTTAGGCAACCGTGGCAAGTTCAGGACTTTTCAGAATGCTTGTGTCCTTTACTTTTCATTACAGCCCCAGACCTTCTCTCAAGAAACCACTAAAGTGGGGTTTGTAATCTCCCTCCTGCAGGGTGAGCCTCAGTCCTGGGCTCACCGTTTACTGGAACAGGACAATACTTGTCTGTCAAGCCTGACCTTTTTCTTTGCAACCATGGCTCGACTCTACGAGGACCCTCTGCGAGCTGCCACGGCTGAGTCTGCTCTGTATGCGCTCCAGCAAGGCCACCGAGCCGCTGAGGACTATGTAACGGACTTTAGACACTGGAGCGCAGATGTTGAATGGAACAGTGCTGCTCTCCGTTACCAATTTCGACTTGGATTATCCGAACCCCTAAAGGATGAGCTGGCTCGTGTTGGAGTACCTGAATCCTTAGAAGCACTTATTGACCTGACAATTCAAATTGACAGACGCTTGAGGGAACGCAGTGCCGAGAGGTCAGCTGGTCGATTCCAGCCTCTAGGGTTGTTACCACAAGAGCCTGGTCCACCTAGTCCATCTTAATCCGGCAGGTTCCATCCATCCCTCTCTCCAGAAACACCTGTACCGCCGCCAGAATCACTTGTGTCTGTACTGTGGGAAGGATGGCCATTATGTGAGATCCTGTCCTGCCAAGATTCAAAGATGCCTGACCTTCTTCCCTGCCAGCCAGTCATCTCGGCCTACCAAGTCTTCTCACCTGGCCGTACAGATTCTACTACAACTTTCAGAGGGAGTGATCCAAGTACCTGCTATTGTAGACTCAGGGGCTTGCAGTTGCTTCATTGATTTGACTTTTGCTCTTCAACATAAGATTCCCCTGCAGCCCAAAGCTCATGGACTCTCTATCCACCTGGCAGATGGGTCACATATTAAAGTCCTGTTACCCAAGAGACTGTTCCGTGACCTGCTACCATTTCCGGTGACCACAGAGAACTGTTACGCCTGGATGCCATAGCTTCACCCCTGTTCCCTATCATTTTGGGTATGCCATGGCTCCAGGCGCATAATCCCTGTATCCATTGGGATATCGGGAAAAATCAAGTTTTCCTCTCTCTACTGCCAGCAATATTGCTTCTCCAGACCGTTCTGTCATCCATCCCCTCTGCTGTGTATGGCCTCAGATGATGAAATTCGTTCTTCTATTCCTGCACCCTACCAAGACTTGATTAGTAAGAAGGGAGCTGAGAATCTACCTCCACATAGGCCATACGACTACCCCATTGAGCTCCTCCCTGGGGCCGGGATACCTTTCGGGCGAATCTTTCCCTTGACTGAACGTGAACTTGGCGCCTTGAAAGTCTATATTGATGACAGCCTGAGAAAGGGATTTATCCATCCCTCTACGTCCCCAGCCAGAGCTGGATATTTTCTTTGTTGAAAAAAAAGATCTTTCCCTTCGCCCGTGTGTGGATTACCGGGACCTAAATAAAATCACGATTAAAAATCAATACCCCTTGCCTCTAGTACCAGAGCTGTTTCAAAGACTCCGTTCTGCTGTCATCTTCACAAAGTTAGACTTGCGAGGGGCATATAACCTGGTACGTATTCGTGAAGGTGACGAATGGAAGATAGCCTTTCGTACCAGGTTTGGACATTTTGAATACTTAGTGATGCCCTTTGGGCTTTGTAACGCCCCAGCAACATTCCAGCACTTTATTAATGATGTCTTCCGGGACTATTTAGACTTATTTGTTATTGTGTATCTTGATTATATCTTGATTTTTTCCTTTTCTTTAGAAGCTCATCGAGAACACGTCAGAAAGGTCCTGGTCCGACTCAGACAGCACGGCTTGTTTGCTAAAGTAGAAAAGTGCGAGTTTGAATGCCAAAGCATCCAGTTCCTGGGCCTTGTCCTTTCCACAGGCAGCATTAAGATGGATCCCCAGAAGGTCTCTGCCATCCTGGATTGGCCGGCTCCTACGGATAAGAAAGGGGTGCAACGGTTCGTAGGATTCGCAAACTTCTATAGGAAGTTTATTAAAGGATTTTCTGCAATAATTTGTCCCATAACTCAACTGACAAGACAATCTCAGCGATTCCAGTGGTCTTCCGAGGCGCAAACTGCATTTGAAACCCTGAAGGGTCTTTTCACAGCTGCACCTATACTACGGCATCCAGATCCTGCTCTGCCGTTCGTCCTAGAGGTAGACGCTTCAGAGACGGCAGTAGGGGCAGTTCTGTCTCAACGCCAAGGGGCCAGGTCCTTACTGCATCCTGTGGCATTCTTTTCTCGCAAGTTGTCCCCGGCAGAGAAGAACTACGACGTGGGAGACCGTGAGCTTCTGGCAATTAAGGCTGCTCTCGAAGAGTGGAGATATCTGCTGGAAGGTGCAGCTCATCCGATCCTGATCTACACCGACCATCGGAACTTAGTGTATCTGTGAATCGCTAAGCGGTTGAAACCCCGGCAGGCCAGGTGGGCACTCTTTTTTACGAGATTCGTTTTTCATATCAACTACAGGCCAGGATCTAAGAACATTAAGCCGGATGCTTTGTCTCGGATGTTTGGCATGACAGAAGAACCAGCTTCTCCAGACACCATTCTTCCTCCCGGAAGTTTCCTTTTACTACAGGAAGATTTGTTATCACAGATAAGACAAGCCACTATTGATGTCTCGCCGTCCCCTGGGATGACGCTACAAGCTAAAGATGACCTTTTATGGCACAACAATAAAATCTTTGTGCCTGAAGGTTTACGAGTCTCCGCCTTGGGTCTCTGCCATGACCATGCCCTTGCAGGACACTTTGGAGTCCACAAGACAGCTGAACTCTTACAGTGTACCTTTTGGTGGCCTTGTTTAAAAGAAGACTGCAAGAAGTACATTGGAACCTGCCCTACCTGCGCCAGAAATAAATCTAGCAGGACAAAATCCTGGGGATTATTGAGACCCTTACCAGTTCCAGATAGACCCTGGCAAATGATCTCAATGGATTTTATTGTTGAACTCCCTACTTCCGAAGGTTACTCTACCATCTTTGTAGTCATAGACAGGTTGTCAAAGATGGCGCATTTCCTACCCATGAAGGGTACCCCGTCAGCTTCTGAAACAGCGCAGGTCTTCATTAAAGAGATTATGAGACTGCATGGACTTCCTGCCAATATTGTGTCTGACCGCGGGGTACAGTTCACGTCCAGATTCTGGAGAGCCTTGTGTAAAACCTTTAAAATCGAACTGTCCTTTTCCTCAGCTTACCACCCACAGACCAATGGTCAAACTGAAAGAACCAACCAAACATTAGAGCAATACTAACGCTGTTTCTCTTCCTTCTCGCAGGATGACTGGGTGGCGCTATTACCTCTGGCGGAGTTTGCGTACAATAATTCAGAACATTCTGCTATCAAACAAGCCCCATTCTTCACCAACTATGGGTTCCACCCTTCATTTTTGACTACTTCCGCCCCAGAATGCCCTGTTCCGGCAGTTCAGGACACAATAAATTTTTTCAAATCCAACAATCATTTGTTACAGAAGACCATGACCAAGGCCCAGGAAGACTATAAAAGATCCTTTGACCGGAAGAAGCGGGGAGATTTGATCTTGGAATCTGGTGATCAGGTATGGTTAGCTACGACTAATCTGAAGTTAGCCTGCCCATCTAGAAAACTGGGCCCTAGGTTTGTGGGACCCTTCAGAGTGAAGAAAAGGATCAATAATGTGGCTTATGAGTTGGCACTTCTGGATTCCTTCAGAATTCACCCAGTTTTCCATATAGCTCTACTGAAGCCTGCTGGTCCGGATCCATTTCCCGAATGGAGTAGTAGTCCTCCTGCACCTGTAATGGTAGATGGGGAAGAGGAGTACGAGGTTGAGGTGATCATGGATTGCAGGAAGAGACAGAATCAGGTCCAGTACTTGGTCAAATGGAAAGGGTACGGACCTGAGGAAAATTCATGGGAACCAGAGGGCAATATTCATGCAAACAGGCTTGTCCAAGCGTTCTGTCAAAACCACCCGGAGAGACTAGCTCAGTTGGACATCCGGAGGCTGCCCGTTGGAGGGGGGCAATGTCAGGATGCATCTATCAGCAGACAGCCTCGAAGATTTCTAAGGCACAGAAGAAGACACATTCCTGTTGCACACAGAAACCGGGCTTTGGCACATAGATGTGCGCATGCGCGAACAGGAGCGCAAACAGTAACCGTTGCGCATCCTCGTGCGCGATCAGCACTTGTGCGCACCCGCGTGCGTCAGCGCACGCACTAGCGCGCGCCCACGTTGGAGCCAAACAGTCTATTTAAGTCCAGTTAGTACCTGGCCTGGTGCTGCCTTGTCTTCAGCTTCTGAGTATCCTGCACCCTGTGAACCTGTATCCTGATTCCTGGCTTGTCTCATAATCTTCCCTTGAACTCTGCCTGTACCGACCTCGGCTTGTTCAGTGACCAATCTTCTGTATTCTCCCTGGCACCTGCACTGCTGATCTGGTTTGACCCGGCTTGTTCCTGACTACGATCCTGCCTGCACCTAGTACCGAATTGATCTGCTG
Organism: Aquarana catesbeiana; assembly: GCF_042186555.1. NCBI lineage: Eukaryota > Metazoa > Chordata > Amphibia > Anura > Ranidae > Aquarana > Aquarana catesbeiana. The sequence continues at coordinate 310,748,711 of NC_133327.1, read as the reverse complement.
TGTATGACCCTGCCTGTCTGACCTTGCTTCTTGTCGTTTGTCATCTGCACCTGCTGCCATCTGCTGGTCTCCTGCGGAAGCTTCCCTGTGCCTCTCCAGCACGATGGGAACCAGCCGCCCTGCTGCCACCAGGGACTTTCTGGCACTCGTGCGACTCTGTACTTGGGTGCCTTCTGTTTGCTCTATCAGGGGCCCTAAGTCAGAGTGGTAAGGGAGGCCTTGCTCGTCCATTCAGGCTCTTCTACCAGGTATGTGATAGTACACTATTATAGCAGGAGCATGTGCATGGCTCAGTGGCCTTCAACAGTACTAATACAACCCCTCCAGAATGACAAAGACTATCTTGGCGTGGTCATTTCCATCTTACATATGTATGTATTTTTATAAAGCCCAGTATACTGTCTTCTAACAAAGTCAGTAACATTTTATCAAGAGAAAGTGAGTAGGTACGTTTTATTTTACATAGTAAAAACAACGTTGTGCCATCTCATGCACATTAATAGCTTTATATTAAGTATTTTTTTTTACTAACTTAAGATAAAAAAAAATCTGTATTTTTAAATTCTTTCTTTATAAAAAGAACACTAGACATAGACACATGATCATATCATATCAGATAAGCATACTTGTTCATATGAATACTTTATCAAGCAAGACGATGGGGTAGAAAAATTTGAAGTTGGCTTAGAGGAGGAGATAGATTAGGAAGCGTAGAGGAAATAAAACAAGAAATAAAAAAGAAGGGAAGGGTGTTTACTCTTACTACAGTGATTTGTCATACTACACTGATTGTGGGTTGCATACATGTTTGATTCTACAATTTTATCACTGGAAGGAGAGAAAGCATTAATATAATTATATGTTGGCGAATTCTCTAGGATCGTGGCTGGAGGGGAAGGTTATTCCAGAGACCAGGTATATATGCGAATTCCAAATTCAGTTTTATAACTGGGAACTGTACTGGTTATTATGTTTTAGAACAGACACTGATACTGATTACAGCACCTCCCAGTTATTAATTTAAATATTGTTTGTATCATCTAGGCCAAAGTGTTTTTTACTCTGTTTTTATACTGTGTCTTTATTGTTATCCCCAAAGCTAGCCTTGCACTAGTATAACCCTGTGTGAAATTCTCACTTTTTGGAACGTTCTTTTTCGATTTTCTAATTGTTAGTATGATCAAAACAATGATTATTTTGTACCCTAGTGATGAGAAGATTTGAAGAAGCAAGTGGCAAAATGTTTCTCCAACAAGCTAATATTTAACAGTGTATGTGATTTTTCATTTGGGAAACTCCATTCATTCCAAAATCAAATGTTAAAGAAAACACAATTTTGAAGCACTTTCAAATGACATTTAAGTCTCTTTTGGCATGATTGAATGTACTGAAGAGATTTTTCGTCTGAACATTTCTGTGGAAATCTACCAGTGTGCGGCCATCTTCAGTAACATTTAAAGTGGTTGTTAAGCCACTTAGTGTTGTTGCAACAATCCCCTCTGTTGTAATAAATGCTGTGCCCCATTGTATGTGTTTTGTAAAAAAATCCGCCGATAAATACCTTATTTTACAGCGCCAATCAGCGCTCATGTGACCGGCTGTCTCTCTCCTCTCTGGGTCTGAGAGCCAGGCGGGCAGAGCTGAGAAACCCCCGCTGACGTCAGCCAGGAGGAGGAGAGGAGAGGAGGAGAGAGACAGCTGGTCACCTGACTGCCGAGCGGTGCTATAAAAAAAGGTATTCATTGGCGGATTTTTTTACAAAGCACATACAGTGTGGCACAGCATTTATTATAACAGAGGGGATTGTAACAACAACAACTTATGATACCAGCAGGAAGGGGGGGCACAGGTACTAGTTGACAGGCAGGGAGGGGAGGGTGGAAGAGGACAGAGGAGGACACAGGAGAGCAGAGAGCAGAGCTTTGGATGACGGAGGCACGTAAACTGACCTTGGTGTCAGGGCTCAGCAGCCATGATAAACCATGGTCAGTTTACATGGGGTATATCCAGGCAGGATCAGCCAGGTATTTCAGGTGATATGGGGGGGGGGCACGGTGCTGTATAGCATGCTTTAAGGGAACAGGCTCTGTTTTTCTTTCTTTTTTTTTTTTTTTTTTAGGCCCCTTTCACACTTATACGACTTGTCCCACGATTTTGTATTGCAAAATCGTATAACAAGTCATTCTCCATGATTTTCAATGACTACCATTCATATTGGCACGACTTTAAGTCGTGCCGACTTGAAAGTAGTCCCTGCACTACTTTGGTCCAACTTCTATGCGAGTTGTACTCCATAGACCTCAATGTTAAACCCTCAAGTAACATGCAAATCGTGCCTGAATAATATAGACACGATTTCAGTACGAATTTGTAAGCACAAGCCTGGCTCGCTGATCAGGAAAGAAAAACTTTTTTTCCTTTCGCAATGAGCGACAGGCAGTGCTGACAGCTGTCTGGTATGAATCATGAGGGGGAACGCCGTGCCAAGTTTTAAATGAAAAAAAATGGCGTGGGTTCCCCCCAGGGGCATACCAGGCCCTTAGGTCTGGTATGGATCATAAGGGGAACCCCCCCATGCCGAAAAATCGGCATGGGGTCCCCCCCCAAATCCATACCAGACCCTTATTCGAGCACGCAGCCCGGCCAGTCAGGAATGGGGGTGGGGATGAGCGACCCCCTCCTGGACCGTACCAGGCCACATGCCCTCAACATGGGGGGGTGGGTGCTTTGGGGCATGGGGGGCGCGCTGCGGGGCCCCCCCACCCCAAAGCACCTTGTCCCCATGTTGATGAGGACAAGGGCCTCTTCCCGACAACCCTGGCCGTTGGTTGTCAGGGTCTGCGGGCAGGGGGCTTATCGGAATCCGGGAGCCCCCTTTAATAAGGGGGCCCCCAGATCCCAGCCCCCCACCCTTTGTGAATGAGTATGAGGTACATCTTACCCCGACCCATTCACCTAGGGAAAAAAGTGTCAACGAAAAAACACACTACACAGGTTTTTAAAGTAATTTATTAGGCAGCTCCGGGGTCTTCTTCCGACTTCTGGGGTCTCTCCGGCGTCTCCTCCCAGTGTCCTGATCTTCTGCCGGCTCCTCCGCTATCTTCTGCAGCTCTATTGCTAGCGGTGGCCCGGACTTCTGCCTTCTGCCTTCTTCTTTTCTTCCAATGTTGACATGATGCTCTCTCCGGCTGGAATGCTCTCTGAGCGCTCCGCAATGGACTTATATAGAAGTACTGCTCCCAAATCGCGGTAAAATTGCTGCAAATCACTGTAAAATCACGGCAAAATAGCTGCCGCGAAATTGCGGTAAAATCGCGCGACTTTGAAGTCGTATAAGTGTGAAAGGGGCCTTAGGCCCCTTTCACACTTATACGACTTGTCCCGCGTATTTGTACTGCAAAATCGTATGACAAGTCATTCTCCATGATTTTCAATGACTACCATTCATATTTGCACGACTTTAAGTTGTGCCGACTTGAAAGTAGTCCCTGCACTACTTTGGTCCAACTTCTATGCGAGTTGTACTCCATAGACCTCAATGTTAAACCCTCAAGTAGTATGCAAATCATGCCTGAATAATATAGACACGATTTCAGTATGACTTTGTAAGCACAAGCCTGGCTCGCTGATCGGGAAAGGAAAACTTTTTTTTCCTTTCGCGATGAGCGACAGGCAGCGCTGACAGCTGTCTGGTATGAATCATGAGGGGGAACGCCGCGCCAAGTTTTAAATGAAAAAACCGGCGTGGGTTCCCCCCAGGGGCATACAAGGCCCTTAGGTCTGGTATGGATCTTAAGGGGAACCCCCTACGCCGAAAAATCGGCGTGGGGTCCCCCCCCAAAATCCATACCAGACACTTATCCAAGCACGCAGCCCGGCCGGTCAGGAATGGGGCTGGGGACGAGCGAGCGCCCCCCCCCTCCTGGACCGTACCAGGCCGCATGCCCTCAACATGGGGGGGTGGGTGCTTTGGGACATGGGGGGCGCCCTGCGGGGCCCCCCCACCCCGAAGCACCTAGTCCCCATGTTGATGAGGACAAGGGCCTCTTCCCGACAACCCTGGCCGTTGGTTGTCGGGGTCTGCGGGCGGGGGGCTTATCGGAATCCGGGAGCCCCCTTTAATAAGGGGGCCCCCAGATCCCAGCCCCCCACCCTTTGTGAATGAGTATGAGGTACATCTTACCCCGACCCATTCACCTAGGGAAAAAAGTGTCAACGAAAAAACACACTACACAGGTTTTTAAAGTAATTTATTAGGCAGCTCCGGGGTCTTCTTCCGACTTCGGGGGTCTCTCTCCGGCGTCTCCTCCCGGTGTCCCGATCTTCTGCCGTCTCCTCCGCTATCTTCTGCAGCTCAATTGCTAGCGGTGGCCCGGACTTCTGCCTTCTGCCTTCTTCTTTTCTTCCAATGTTGACACGACTCTCTCTCCGGCTGGAATGCTCTCTCAGCGCTCCGCAATGGACTTATATAGAAGTACTGCTCCCAAATCGCAGTAAAATCGCGGCAAATCACGGTAAAATCACGGCAAAATAGCCGCCGCGAAATCGCGGTAAAATCGCGCGACTTTGAAGTCGTATAAGTGTTAAAGGGGCCTAAGCCTCGGTTCACACTGGGGCGACTTGTCAGGCTACCTAGTCGCCTGACAAGTAGCGTCCTGTTCTGTGCAATGGAACCGTTCTAATCGGAGTGACGCAAGTCGCTCCGACTTAGAAAAAGGTTCCTGTACGACTTTGGGGGCGACTTGCATTGACTTCTATACAGAAGTCGTTTTGCAAGTCGCCGCTGAGTCGTGTCCTGGGTCGCCTGAGGCAGTCGCGCTGTAAGTTGTGCTGCCTCAGTGTGAACCGACCCTTAGGCAGATGCCTTCTCCAACGCTCCTTTCTTGACCAACGGAAGACTCAAAACGACATTTTCCACCACACTGTAACCTACTAGAGTCAGGAAAACGTTCAATAAAATCCTCTTTAATGTGTCCTCAAGAGATTTTATCCTCTGCACTCTCTGTGGGGACAGGATGAGTTCAGAGACCTTCCCCTTATAACTGTGGTCAAGGAGGGTTGCCAACCAGTAATCATCCTTCTCCTTTATGCCACGTATTCTTGGGTCCTTTCGCAGGCTTTGAAGCATGAGGTTGCTCATGCGCCTCAAATTTGCAGGCTTGAGAAGCAGACTCCTCGGGGTCACTCAGGATGACAGCATCTGGAACTTCCTCCTCCCAGCCACGTAATACTCCCAAGGGTCCTGGGGTTGGAAAGCCATCGCTAACATGATTGACACATGTCTTCCTCTTCTTCAAAGCCTATGAAAGTGCCAGAATCCTCCTCCTCGTCCTCCTCCCCTCTCTCCTCCTGTGTGTTCTGTGACATAGAAATGATGGTGTCTGCATAAAGTGGGCCTTGAGAGGAAAGGAAGTCCTCCTCTTCCTCCTGCTGCTCTGCCTCCAGTGCTCTGTCCATAATGCCACACAGAGTCTGCTCCAGCGGGAACACAACAGGGATTGTGTCATTGATGCATGCACTGTCACTGCTCACCATCCTTGTGGCCTCCTCAAATGGTGACAATACAGTGCATGCATCCTTAATGATCAGCTATTGGCGTGGGGAAAAAAAGCCGAGGCAGCCTGAGCCTGTCGTTGTGCCGTACTGACACAAGTACTCGTTGACGGCCCTCTGCTGCATGTATAGCTGCTGCAGCATTCCCAAAGTTTAGTTCCACCTGGTGGGCATATCACAAATCAGGCGGTTTACGGGCAGGTGGAAATTCTGCTGAATTTCAGCCAACCGAGCACTGGTTGTGTATGACCACCTGAAATGGCTACAGACTCTTCTGGCCTGCTTTAGTACATCTTGCAACCCTGGGTACATACTTAGGAAACGCTGCACCACCAAATTGAGGACATGTGCCAGGCACTTTCCCTGTCTAGGGGCAGACAGGAGGTTTGAGCCATTATCGGACATCACCAATCCTGGCTCCAGCTGGCGTGGTGTGAACCACCTCTGGGCCTGTCCTTGCAGAGCTGCAAGAATTTCTGCTCCGGTGTGGTTCCTGTCCCCTAAACAAACCAGCTGAAGCACTGCATGGCACCTTTTAGCCTGACTCTGGGAAAAGCCCTTTGAGCGCTTAGGGGGTACCTGATGTTCATAGGACAATTCTGCAGAGGAGGGCATGGAGGAGGAGGAGGAGGGGGCGTAGAGCTCACAGGTCTGGCATCATCACCAACAGCTGTATGGTGACATGGGGGCACAACAAGCTTCAGCACTGAGCCCTGTCCTGCATCCTTTCTAGTTGCAAGCAGCGTTACCCAGTGTTCTGTGAATGAAATATATCGTCCCTGCCCATGCTTGCTGGACCATGTGTCAGCAGTAAGGTGGATTTGACAGCTGACTGCCTTGCCCAACGATGCCAGAACATTGGGCAAGGCAGTCATCCCGCTTCAAGAAACGTTGTACTAGAGGGGCGTCTATATAGAAGTAGTGTTAGCTCAGAGTCTCCACTAAAGGGCGCGTCTGTATAGAAGTAGTGTTAGCTCAGAGTCTCCCCTAGAGGGCGAGTCTGTATAAGAAGTAGTGTTAGCTCAGTCTCCACTAGAGGGCGCGTCTGTATAGAAGTAGTGTTAGCTCAGAGTCTCCACTAGAGGGCGCGTCTGTATAGAAGTAGTGTTAGCTCAGAGTCTCCACTAGAGGGCTCGTCTGTATAGAAGTAGTGTTAGCTCAGAGTCTCCACTAGAGGGCGCGTCTGTATAGAAGTAGTGTTAGCTCAGAGTCTCCACTAGAGGGCGCGTCTGTATAGAAGTAGTGTTAGCTCAGAGTCTCCACTAAAGGGCGCGTCTGTATAGAAGTAGTGTTAGCTCAGAGTCTCCACTAGAGGGCGCGTCTGTATGGAAGTAGTGTTAGCTCAGAGTCTCCACTAAAGGGCGCGTCTGTATAGAAGTAGTGTTAGCTCAGAGTCTCCACTAGAGGGCGAGTCTGTATAAGAAGTAGTGTTAGCTCAGTCTCCACTAGAGGGCGCGTCTGTATAGAAGTAGTGTTAGCTCAGAGTCTCCACTAGAGGGCGCGTCTGTATAGAAGTAGTGTTAGCTCAGAGTCTCCACTAGAGGGCGCCTCTGTATAGAAGTAGTGTTAGCTCAGAGTCTCCACTAGAGGGCGAGTCTGTATAAGAAGTAGTGTTAGCTCAGTCTCCACTAGAGGGCGCGTCTGTATAGAAGTAGTGTTAGCTCAGAGTCTCCACTAGAGGGCGCGTCTGTATAGAAGTAGTGTTAGCTCAGGGTCTCCACTAAAGGGCGCGTCTGTATAGAAGTAGTGTTAGCTCAGAGTCTCCACTAGAGGGCGCCTCTGTATAGAAGTAGTGTTAGCTCAGGGTCTCCACTAAAGGGCGCGTCTGTATAGAAGTAGTGTTAGCTCAGAGTCTCCACTAGAGGGCGAGTCTGTATAAGAAGTAGTGTTAGCTCAGTCTCCACTAGAGGGCGCGTCTGTATAGAAGTAGTGTTAGCTCAGAGTCTCCACTAGAGGGCGCGTCTGTATAGAAGTAGTGTTAGCTCAGAGTCTCCACTAGAGGGCGCGTCTGTATAGAAGTAGTGTTAGCTCAGAGTCCCCACTAGAGGGCGCGTCTGTATAGAAGTAGTGTTAGCTCAGAGTCTTTAAGAAACGTTGTACTAGAGGGGCGTCTGTATAGAAGTAGTGTTAGCTCAGAGTCACCACTAGAGGGCGAGTCTGTATAGAAGTAGTGTTAGCTCAGAGTCTCCACTAAGAAGGCGAGTCTGTATAGAAGTAGTGTTAGCTCAGAGTCTCCATTAGAGGGCGCTTCTGTATAGAAGTAGTGTTAGCTCAGAGTCTCCACTAGAGGGCGCGTCTGTATAGAAGTAGTGTTAGCTCAGAGTCTCCACTAGAGGGCGCGTCTGTATAGAAGTAGTGTTAGCGCAGTGACTTCACTAGAGGGCGCGTCTGTATAAAAGTAGTGTTAGCTCAGTGTCTCCACTAGGGGCCGCGTCTGTATAGAAGTAGTGTTAGTGCAGTGTCTCCACTAGAGAGCGCGTCTGTATAGAAGTAGTGTTAGCGCAGTGTCTCCACTAGAGGGCGTGTCTGTATAGAAGTAGTGTTAGCGCAGTGTCTCCACTAGAGGGCGTGTCTGTATAGAAGTAGTGTTAGCGCAGTGTCTCCACTAGAGAGCGTGTCTGTATAGAAGTAGTGTTAGCGCAGTGTCTCCACTAGAGGGCGTGTCTGTATAGAAGAAGTAGTCAGTAGGTTTGGTTGCACAGAAGAAACAGTCTAGATTCCGGAGAATACACGGCGGTGGTTTGCTGTGCAGCTCGGTTGTATTGGTAGGCGTTGCCCTGTCCCCATAGTGTAGAATGAAGCCGTGTGAGGAGGAAGTATACCGGAAGGAGGTGCACACAGGAGAGAAGGGAAGGGCTCCCCTCACTCTGGGAGGAGTCTGCGGTGTGTGACTCAGGGATGGGACTTCCTAGCACGGGACCCGGCTAATTGTCGAATGTACACAGCGCTCACAGTCCACCATGAGGAGCTGGGGAAGTGACAGCGAGGAGGAGGAGGACCGAAGCCCCCTGCTGACTGAACACGAAGCGGTCCGGGGCAATATCCAGAATGTCCCCCCTGATAAAGGTACCGACCCATAGAAGACACAGCTGTGCCCAACACTACAGGCGGCAGTGTATATACAGCCATAGGGGGAGGAGCCGACTGTGCGATCATGTGACCGCTCACAAAGCACTACACATAGATCAGAGCCCCAGGATCTCTCACTTCTCACTGGGCTGTTTGTTACAGACACTTACTGTTTATAATGCTGTCATTTTACACAGTGCTTTACATATGTAGTGTACGGTCACATCAGTAAGCCCCCAAGGAGCTTGCAATCTAAAGTCCTCTAACACACACACACTTAGGCATGAACCAGCTAATCTACCAGCATATCTTTGGAGTGTGGAAGGAAAACCTACACAAGCACTGGGAGAACATACAAACTCCATGTAGATAGTGTCCTGTATGGAATCTACATTTGTTTTAGGGATGAGCGAGTGTGTTCAGATCCTAGTCCAAATCTAGCTGAGAGAGGAAGGTGTCATTGTACTGGGGCAATCATCTGTGGCTGGGGCATTACCAGCCCCACAGCCACTTGTATAACATGCAGGACAAGGAATGCCTCCTCTGTTAGAGCCCTTTCACACTGGGGCGGTTTGCAGGTGTTATTGCGCTAAAAATAGCGCCTGCAAACCGACCTAAAAGTGCCGCTGCTGTTTTTTCAGTGTGAAAGCCCGAGGGCTTTCACGCTGAAGCGGTGCGCTGGCAGGAGAGAGAAAAAACTCCTGCAAACAGCATCTTTGGAGCGGTGTATTCACCGCTCCTCTCCATTGAAATCAATGGGGCAGCGCAGCTATACCACGGCTATAGCGGCGCTATGCGAGTGGTTTTAACCCTTTTTCGGCCACCAGCAGGGGTTAAAACCGCACTGCTAGTGGGCGAATACCGCCGCTAAAACGACGGTAAAGCAGCGCTAAAAATAGCGCTGTTTTACCGCTGACGCCCCCAGTGTGAAAGGGGCCTTAATGACTGGCCCAGTACTGTGACATCTTCCTGGTGGGCTTGGACTAGGATCCAAACACACCTGAGCTCATCCCTAATGTGTGTGTGTGTGTGTGTGTGTGTATATATATATATATATATATATATACACACACACACTTTTTATATAGTTTCCCAGTGTTCTATTTAAAGGTAGATTTTTTTTTTTTTTTTTTTTTTTTTTTGTAACATGTTATACTTACCTGCTTTGTGAAGTGTTTTTGCACAGAGCAGCCCCAGTCTTCCTATTCTTGGGTCCCTCCACCAGCACTCCTGGCCTCTCCCTCCTGCCAAGTGCCCCCACAGCAAGCAGCTTGCTATGGTGGCACCTAAGCAGGCTCACTCCCGAGCCACTGCTCTGCGTGTCTATTCACACACAGCGTGGCTTGGCTCTACCCACACTCTCTCCTCATTGGCTGTGATTGACAGTAGCTAGAGCCAGTGGCTATCACTGCTGTCTCAGCCAATGAGGAGAGAGAGAGACCCAGGAGGTCGGAGGCTCTCATGCACATCGATGATTCAAGATGGGGCTTAGGTAAATTATAGGGAGGGCTGTTTCACACAGAAGGGTTTTTTACCTTCGTGTATACAATGTATGAAGGCAAAAAGCTTGAACCTTTACAACCACTTTAATGTTTGGTGGAGAATTTCCTTTGTACAAGCCACCTGTGACAGAAAAAGTAACGTTTGAGTTTAGAAACTGTAAATTCCCACTTTAGTCCTCCTATGTTTCCGTGTAATGGTACCTATACTCATGACAGCTGGCCAGTCTGGTTTATGACAGGTTTGAGGTACCAGCAGACAGTGCCCACAGGTTAGACAACCAGTTACTTGTGGTCTTCCCTCTGTAGGCGAGCATCAAAGGTGTGTGTTGCCCATCACTCCTTCAGCATAGGTATGGTAATCCCAACCAGGCTTAGATCCCAGCGCCATCTAGTACACGTGAGCATCTTTTAGCTGCATAGTGGAGGTTAAAAAAAAATCAGTAAATAAAGTCACATATAAAAAAAACCCTGATGTGATATCACATGCTCACAGAGAAGGATGTTATACCAGTGTGATAAGAATACCCGCAGACACTGCTTCAGTTCATAATTTAGACTGTGACTATTCCTTCTGAGCACTTCAAATCTACAATGAATGGTATGTAGAGCATGCCTTAAAATGACACTAAAGGTCAATTCAAGCGGCCCTCTTAAACTGACCCAATGCATCTCGAAACTTGACATGCCCGCCACAGAAAAATTTTGCTTCCATCTGATAACCCACTTTCTACATTCCATACTTTCCCGGGAATCGTTGCCCTTTATGAACAGTGGTGTTCCACGGCCATGGACATGAGGAAGGGGTATCTCCTTCGCATAGGATGCATTAAGGTGAAAAAATGGGAAGCTTTACAACCCCTTTAAACATGGTATTTTTCATTGTGGAATGGGCAGGAGATGATACAAGAAATACTGCATTTAACCTGTGTTGCCTCTTTTGAATATCCTCATTGTAGTAATATAGCTATGCTTAGTGACAGCTCAAACATATCTTAAAGGGATGCTTTGGCATATACAGTATTTGCTCAGGTTTTAGGCTGGGTTCACACTTGATTCGGATGCAGCTTGCAGCAGGGGTCTAGTGCGTCCCTGTTCTCCAATTCAGGTATGAATCGGGGCAGAATTTTTGCCTGAATTTGGCTCTGAAACAGAGCCAGAGACGCACAGCATTCCTGTGCAAGCCACTCCGCAGCCAACACGGAGATGTGTGAACTGGCTCCATAGAGAGCCAGTCACAATCTCCTGTAATGCGAATTGGATGCAGAAAAGGCCGCATCCAATTCGCACTAGTGTAAACCCAGCCTAAGTCAGGTGTTCACACTGGTGCGTGGAAAACACCACATGTGATTCATCACATACGATGTCTGTGCAGCGTGATTTGAACCATATATTTTGTATGGCTCAAATTGCATCGCATTCACACCAAAATGGTGTAGGACCCTTTTTTTTTTTTCTCCGCACCTAAACTGCATCACATGGTTGTGTTCACACCCATGTATTGCAATTCTGATAATCGTGCTGCGTTTTGTGATCTGTTTCAGGGTGTTGTTAATCTAACATTGACACCTGCAGCAGATCACATGGACGCCGTGTGATTGCCAAGCAGTGCGATGCAGGGAAATGCACCGAATCTTGTGCGTTTTTCGCATCAGTGTGAACCAGGGCTCACTGGTTTATTTTTATCAATGAATAAAATGGAAAGTGAGTGAACAGAAGCTAAATCCAAATCAAATTAATATTTGATGTGACCCCCCTTTTGCCTTCAAAACAGCATCAATTCTGCTAGATAAATTTGCACAGTTTTTTTGAAGGAACTTGGCTGGTAGGTTGTTCTTAACAACTTGGAGAACTAACCACAGATTTGTGGATGTAGGCTGCCTCAAATCCTTCTGTCACTTTTGCACAGTACTGAAAGTTATGCTGATATAATATATTATGTTAACAGTCTTTTGAATGTAATGCTTTTCCTGTTTGGCCTGGATTAACTTTATTAGCTAGCAGGTGGAGTCCACAACTTCTTTTTAACATGTTTTCCTTTATCTTTTTACAGCCTATGGGAACAAGCCTGTTTTTACAGGCCTCAGTAGCTTATGCTGAAACTGTAATTTATCCTTTATTGGACATCTGAGTCCAAAATTTCAGTGGGACTGACAAATGGACATCTATGCAGACTGTGTTTGTTGTGCTATCTCTTTTGCTGACCCTTGGTGTTCTCGAAATCCTTTGCCATGTATGAATTGTTTACTGTGTTTAGTAAAACACAGTGTGTATGTCTAGTAAATACAGACCTAAAAACAACTGGGCAAGCTGCAAGATGAGCATCTTCTTCCTGTCCTGCCAAATAGACCCCAATTTGCCTACAGAAAGGCACCTAATATAAAAAGTAAGGTAGCGCCCAGTAAACTTAAGACAATGCCTCTGCCTCCGGGTTACCATATACCTACTTTTTTAGCGATTTCTGGGATGCACCAATGCCGCAAGCCTCTCTGCAAGACTTGGGGCTTTGTGGCGCATGGCCAGAAAGACTTTTATGTAAAAGGCAAAACATATCAGATAAAAGGCTTTCATACCTGTTCCTCTGATTATGTTGTATACTGCCTTACATGTCCCTGCGGCCTATTCTATGTAGGACGAACCATCCGGCCATTGCGTAAACGCTTTGGCGAACATCGCCGCTTTATCACAGGTGGATTAGACAATCACAGTGTTCCCAAACACTACCTCCAATTCATTGATAAGTCCACGAATGGCCTTAAGGTATGGGTCATTGAGGCAATGCCTAGAGATCTTCCCTCAGCCAAACTTTACAGGAGATTGTGTCATAGAGAAATGTATTGGATCTTTCTATTAAATGTTTTAGCCCCTGGAGGGTTAAATGAAGATTTCAAAGTTAGTGCTATACTCTGATATTATATCTCTTTATTAATTTTAATATATATATATATTTTTTTTTTAATATCTGACACTCATCTATGCTTCTACTCATGTTACCACTCTACGCATATATGATTGTATGTGCTTATTTTTGCTTGTTTAGCATAAACATAGTTTATATCAAAAATAATTTCTACACATATATCCCACATCCCTTCATATTCAGCTCGCTACATATACCCTGTTTCCCCGAAAATAAGACCTAGCGTGATTGTCGGTGCTGGCTGCAATATAAGCCCTACCCCCCAAATAAGCCCTAGTTAAAGTCCTTGTAGGTCTTATTTTCAGAGTAGGGCTTATTTTCGGGGAAACAGGGTAGGGCTTATTTAGGGGGTAGGGCTTATATTGCAGCCATCACTGACAATCACACTAGGTCTTATTTTCGGGGAAACAGGGTATATGTATGCACGCTCGAATACAACCCATGAGCCTGTACAACGCATCCGTGCATGTTTTCATCACATGCTTTGAGCTCTGTTTTTAAATCTTTTCATTTCTCTATAGTTGATTATTAATGTTTGCCATTGTCTCCTTTTCTCATATATATATATATATATATATATATATATATATATATATATATATATATATATATATATATATATATATATATATATATATATACATACATACATACATACATACATACATACATACATACATACATACATACATACATACATACATACATATATATATATACATATATGTGTATATATATATATTACTTTGTATCATTTTCAGAAATGTTCTTATTGTTATTGTCCACTCCCTATTGTGTATTGCTGCGCCAGCCCACCGCCAGTATATATACCACATTTAGTCACTAGTATAGCCATAGGTTGAAAAAGGAACGATTGATGGTTCCGAAACGCGTCCCTTCTTGATGACGTCACATCTCCCCTCTGGCTTTGCGCTGCGGTCCAGGCTGGTTACAGAGTCTCTCAGTGGATGACATCATTTCCGGGTCCGTCTCCTTTCCTCGTTGACGACGCCGGCTTCACAGCGCTTTAGTGCTCCATCCTGCTGTGGACTGTGACGATTTCCACCAGTCATATCTATCCTCCTGAGGACTTCCGTCCACCGTGACCCCTTCCAATGCAGCCGTTCACCGTACTTATGATGTGCCTGATTACTACTTTCATTTTGTAAGTGTTTTTAACCCTGTGGGGGTATTAGACACAGCTTTTCTTCTACACTTAGAGGCGCCTTTCGTTTTGTTTATGTTTTTCATTTTTTTGGTGGCTCATGATAATTGTATGAAATATACAGCTAAATCTTTTCCTCTTTTTTGACTATTTTGGCTGTTTTTTTCTTTGCAAATAAAAAAAAAAGTAGAGATATCCTTACCATTTTTCAAAGAACGCCCAATTTCCTGAAAAAAATAATAGAATTCACTTGGCTACACAAAGTAGTTGCAATGGTACAGTTTTCCGAACTACCAACGTTGCAAAACTGGGTTCAGGCATTAAAGTGGATGTAAACCCCATTCATGAAATCTGACCTGAATCTGAGTGCTGTGTCTTTCTGCTGCTCCGTTCCTCTGTTATCAGCAGAGTCTTTTCTGACAAGCTCTCCGACACAGGAGATCAAAGCAGCTGGAAATTTGTGTCAGGGAGGGAACTTAGAGATAGATAAGCAGAGAGCTTGTCTATTCAGACTACAGCTCTGCAGGTTTCTTCATTCCTCTGCCTATGTGGAGGGGAGTGGTATGTGCCTTTCCTCCAATCAGCTGTCACACAGTGTATTTCTAGACTCCACGCCCACTGCTGGACGAGGACACAAGATTTCTAACACAATGTGCACTTTCTAAAGAATGTAGAAAGGGGAAGACAGTAGATATACATGTGAAACTTATGTAGTGGGATTTCTTTCATCTCTGTTTATTATCTGAGGCTGTTCATTTCACTGGGTATAGGAGAAGGTTTACATCCACTTTAAAATTATTTTACCTTCAGGCATTAATGGGTTAATATTGGCCTGTATGTCTTTCAGAGGAGGGCCTAAAAATTGGGTCTCCCTCTCGGAGTAGATCAAAGATGTGCAACTGACCTCTTCTGCATTAGAGATGCTTAAAGAGGGAGTCCACCTAAACCGCCTAAAAAAAAAAAAAAAAAAAAAAAAAAAAAATATTAAAAGCCAGCAGCTACAAATACTGCAGCTGCTGACTTTTAATAAATGGCCACTTACCTGTCCCAGGGTCCAGCGATGTCGGCAGCCAACGCCGAGAATCCGCTTGGTTCTCGGCAGCTGCTGCCGCCATCCTAGGTGAGGGAATCAGGAAGTGAAGCGTTGCGGCTTCACTTCCCGGTTCCCTACTGCGCATGCGCGAGTCGCGCTGCGCATCGTAACTGGTCCCCGCTATCTCCTGGGACCTGTGTGTTTCCCAGGAGACAGCGCGGAGGGACAGGAAGAGGCATAGACTCCCATGGGAGTCTATGCCAGAAGTGGGTGCAAATACCGGTCTTAGACAGGTATCTGCACCCCCCCCTCCCCCCTGAAAGGTGCCAAATGTGACATTGGAGGGGGGGAGGGTTCCGAAAAGCGGAAGTTCCATTTTTGTGTGGAACTCCGCTTTAATGAAGAACTCTCTCAATGCTTTTGCATGACTGTTACAGCATTTCTCAACAAATTAAGACCCAATTGAAGCTTCCTATATTACTGTATTGCATACAGACTACACAAACATTAATAAATGTGGGGGGCGTCTTTCATTTTTTTTTTTATTTCATTTTTTGCTGTAACAAGGGTTAAAATGCCCTGTGCTGAGAGTATAACTTTATACAGTTTTTTTTTTTTTTTTTTGTGTCAGTGTATATGCCCCAAGCAGTTGAAGAGAGTAGGAACATTCTAAACCCCTCTTGGGACAGGTAAGATGCAGATATTCTGTCTTCTGTTACTGTCATCACCTCTACGTGGCCAATGGATAAAAAAGTCCATTGTCTGGCTGATGTTTTAGGAGTTACTATAATGCCGCGTACACACGAGCGGACTTTACGGCAGACTTTGTCCTGCTGACTTTACGACGAACTTTCCGAATGAACGGACTTGCCTACACACGATCAACCAAAGTCCGACGGATTCGTACGTGATGACGTACGACCGGACTAAAACAAGGAAGTTCATAGCCAGTAGCCAATAGCTGCCCTAGCGTCGGTTTTTGTCCGTCGAACTAGCATACAGACGAGTGGACTTTTCGACCGGACTCGAGTCCGTCAAAAAGATTTGAAACGTTTCATTTCTAGGTCCGTCAAACTTTTGGGGAAAAAAAAGTCCGCTGGAGCCCACACACGATCGAATTGTCCGACGGACTCCGGTCCGCCGAACCAAGTCTGCCTTAAAGTCTGGTCGTGTGTACGCGGCATAATAGTTTGGGCCCCCCTCTTGAAACATCCAACCTGCGTATTAAAATTCTATATATTCTAGTACACAGTATATTAGAGCTGCACAATTCTGGATAAAATGAGAATCACAATTTTTTTGCTTAGAATAAAGATGACGATTCTCTTGGCGTAACATCTTTCACATTATACAAAAAAATTGGGCTAACTTTACTGTTTAGTTTTTTTTTTTTTAATTCATTGAAGTGTATTTTTTCCCCAAAAATTGCGTTTGAAAGACCGCTGCGCAAATACAGTATGTGTATATATGTGTGTGTGTGTATGTATATATATATATATATAATATGTGTGTGTGTGTGTGTGTGTGTGTGTGTATATGTTTGGGGGTTCTAAGTAATTTTCTAGCAAAAAATGCTGATTTTTAACTTTTAAGCAACAAGTCTCAAAAAAAGTTTAGTCTTTAGTCCTTTCACACGGTCGGATTCCGCTAGCTCAGTGGGGGATCGCTTTGTGGATCCCCGCTGAGCAGGCAGATGACAGGTCTCTACTCACTGTGCAGGGACGGACCTGTTAGAGCCCCGCTGTTCTCTATGGGAAGATCGGATGAAAACGGACAGCATGTCTGTTTTAATTCGAACCGCTGGACGGATGGTGAACATATCGCCATCTGTCTGCTTTGAGCAGATCTTGTCGGATCAGATGGCAGGTGGGTGTCAGCTGACACATCGCTGATATCGCCTGCCCATATAAGTCAATGAGTGGCCCCACCTAAAAAAAAAAAAGGGACAGGCGGATCTTTGCGGGCCGATGGTGTAAAAGGGGCCCTACAGACCGAAATTCATTCCTTTTTAGATTTACTAAAACTGGAGAGTGCAAAAATCTGATGCAGTTCTGCATAGAAACCAATCGGCTTCCAGGTTTTATTGTCAAAGTTTAATTGAACGAGCTCAAGTTAGAAGCTCTTTGGCTACTATGCACAACTGCACCAGATTCTGAGTTCTCCAGCTTTAGTAAATCTCTGCCATTGCATCTCTTCTCTTCTTTATCTTTCTGCACTGAGAAATGATGATAAATTTGTCACTTTTTTTTTTTTTTTTTTTTTTGACAGCTCGGCTCTGCACTGTTTACTAGGGCTGGGGAAAAAATCGATTAAAATCTTGAAACGAGTTGAGAGGTCAAATCGATTCAAAATTTAAGCAATTCGATTTTTTTTTTTTTTTTTACCGCGCTGGTCCTGAGGAGCAGCGGGCAGGAGTTTTTAGGCGAGCCGCGGCTACGGCCTAGTCCGCGGCTTCAACTTAGCCCACAAGGCCGGATGCCATTGACTAGGCCGAAGCCGCGGCCTAGCCTAAAAACACCTGCCTGCAGCACCCCAGGACCGGCGCCGGTTCTGAGGAGCTGCGGGCAGGAGTTTTTTTTTTTTTTTTTTTTGGTTTTTTGTTTTTTTTTTTTTTTTTTAGAAAATCGCCCAGCCCTACTGTTTTACATAGAATCACCGAAATAGCTGATTAGCATCGTGAGGGGGGTTGAATCGAGATCACGATTTTTTAACGATTAATCGCGCAACTCTAAGTATATATGTCCTTTGCTGGTGAAACTGTATCCTTTTTAGCCAACTTCCTGTTCTGTGGAACTCGAATATTTCTTTCATGTTGTTTACTGAAGGAAATCAAGTCTGCCTATACAAAAGAACATTGTGCTGCAGTTTTCTTGCTGAGTTTGCTGTAATTCTAGTTATGATGCAACAGCATCTCTCCTCTCTTATTGCATTCACATGCCATACATTATAATAATTAAAAAAGGTCCATCCAGGGGCCCACAAAGCATTTATGCAGGTGCTCCAGAGCCCTCTAGGACTTGGGAGGGGGGGGCACAGATATTTGCGTACAACTGCCTGTTCAGATCAGTGAGAGGCTGCAGATGGATGTGTACCTGTGAATGCAGACAACTTTTGTCCAGGGTTGTTTCCTCATCCTAAAGGAAACAAACCAATCAGTGCTTTCCCCACCCTAGGAAGATTTTACTTTTATTTTATTTTTATTTTTTTTTTTTTTATTTCATACTTTTTTTTTTTTTTTTTCCAGATGACTTCAGGCTGGTCACATAATGTGAAGCTGTGGGCGATCCTAAAAAGTGCAGAGTACTGCGCTGACACAGTGACACGAGCGCCACTCTGCAGTATTTGTATGTGGGTGCAGAGCAGGATAATGCCCCTCTTGGAGTGAAGGTTCATGTGCTCACAAGATATTTCTGGGGGATGTTCAGCCTGGAAGACCAAGGACTTTTAGTGGCATAAAGGGGCACAGTACTGGAGGGGACAGTACCGGAGAGGAGGTGAGTATTGCAGCCAGAGCTGCTTCTTTGTTTTAAACCCTTTGCCCTATTGAATTTTGTCTGGAGCTGGATTTTAATAAAGTAGAACTAAAACTCTCCTATCCTTTACAGCCAAGGAAGCTGCCATCTTGCCCTCTGTTTGATCTATCACTATCATGGTGTTGCACATTTTAATTTGTTATGACACCAACCATTTGATGACTTGACAGTTTGGTTTGACATTTGTTATTCATGGCATGCCTTGGATGTAACTGTTTTGAGAAACAGATAAATCAGTTAGGCCTCTTTCACACTGGGGTGGTGGGTGCGTTGGCGGTAAAGCGCCGCTATCTTTAGCGGCGCTTTACCGTCAATTTTGCGGCGCTATTCGGCCACTAGCGGGGCACTTTTACCCCCCCACTAGCGCCAGAGAAAGGGTTAAAACCACCCACAAAGCGCTGGCATATAGCCGCGCTGCCCACTGATTTCAAAGGGCAGGAGCGGTATACACACCGCTCCAAAGATGCTGATAGCAGGACTTTTTTTAGCATTCTGCCAGTGCACTGCTCTAGTGTGAAAGCCCTCGGGCTTTCACATTGGAGAAACGGGAGCGGCTCTTTCAGGGCGCTTTGCAGGCGCTATTTATAGCGCTGTAGCGCCTGCAAAGCGCCCCAGTGTGAAAGGGGTCTTACTGTGGCTGAGCAGCCACTCTGTGCCAGATCATGTACCTAGTACATGATGTGACACTTCCGGGCCTGAGGAGCACGCGTCCCCGGTGACCCGCTCCCACTGTGATCACACACTGCGGGAGCCCAGCGGCAGGTACCGCAGACTTGATGTCCACTGGCACCCACCGATTACACAGGTAGAGCGACAATGTAATGTAAACAAGGCAGATTGTCATTCTGTCAGAAGAGAACGTATTGATCCTGTGTTTCTGCAAAGCAGGAACATGGATCTTTGTCTTCCCCTAGTCAAAGCACCTCCCCCACAGTGAGTAAGTGCAACCTAGGCACACAGTTAACCCTCTGATCGCCCTGATGTTAACCCCTTCTTTGCCAGTGTCATTGGTACAGTGACCGTGCATATTTTTAGCACTAATCACTGTAATAATGGTCCCCAAAAAAGTGTCAGGTGTCTGATTTGTCTGCCGCAATATCGCAGTCCTGCTATAAAAATATCCCATAGTTTGTTGTTATAACTTTTGCGCAAACCAATCAATATACGCTTATGGGGAATTTTTTACCAAAAATATGTATCAGAATACATATTGGCCTAAATTGATGAAGACATTTGATTTTTATTGGATGTGTTTTAGAGCAGAAATTAAAGATTGTTTTTTGAGAAAAAAAAAATTGTCGGTCGTTTTTTTTTTTTTTTTTTTTTTTTTTTTTATAGCTCAAAAATAAAATGCACCAAAAGAAAGCTCTATTTATGGGAAAAAAAGGACATGCATTTTATTTGGGTACAGCGCCGCACAGCCACTCAATTGTCAGTTAAAGTAATGCAGTGCTGTATCGCAAAAAAAATGACCTGGTCAGGATGTGGTTATCTGTTGAACTGTTTTATTTTTTATTTATTTTGTGAACAAAGTCCACTGTCTGGCAGTTTTATTTATATTCCTTCCATGAAAGAAGAGTTGTAATAAAAGGACTGTATATGGACCTTGAAATACTAAAATACTCCTTTATGTATTCCCACTACCAGTCAGTTCATGCGTGTGTTGATAATTGCATTAAGGAACTGTCAGATATACTGTGGAGAGGTCATTTGCTTGTGCGTCATGAATAAAATTAGGTTGTCTGTTTTTCTATTAAACTTTTTTCATAAAATGATTTTTAAAAAAGGGGTGAGAAGCAGGATGACACTAGACTTAAAACTTGGATTGCCATCATCTCAAACAAGCAAATGGTAATCAGAAAAATAACTAGGGATTTTATAGGACGGCACCTAAGGACATAAATTCAATACATTTTTTAAAAAAATCCAGATTTATTATTCACGTCATATAAAAGCTTAAAGTGATACTAAAGTCTCGTTGTTTGTTATTTTTAATGAAAAAAAAAAAATGTTATACTTCCCTGTCCTGTGTAGTAGTTTTGCACAGAGCAGCCCCGATTCTCCTCTTCTCGGGTCCCTGTGCTCCTGGCCCCTCCCTCCTGTTGAGTGCCCCCACAGCTTGCTATGGGGGCACCTGAGCTGAGCCACAGCTCCCCGTGTCCATTCGGACATGGAGATGTGGTCTGGGCCTGCCCCCTTTCTCTCATTGGCTCACTGACTTTGACAGCAGCGGGAGCCAGTGGCGCCATGCTGTTGTTTCAGCCAATGAGGAGGGGAGTCCCGGACAGCCGACTCTCTCATGGAACATCGCTGAATCTAAATGGAGCTCAGGTAAGTATTAGAGGGAGTTGATGGAGGCTGCTGCACACAGGCTTTTTATCTTAATGCATAGAATGCATTAAGATTAAAAAAAAGTCTTCTACCACTTTAAAAGAATCCCATATTGTCTACAGTCTGTCAGCCTTTCTCAACCCTTTGAACACAGAGGAACCTTTGAAATAACTTTCCGGTCTAAGGGAACCCCTACTAAAACTGACTATATCTACAACTCGTGATGCGTTAGTGTGATGGTCCGTGGGATAAATGGTCCTTACACTTGTGGTCATTGGGAAGAATTACCTCCTTTACAGGTAGATAAAAAGATCAGTGATGTCAGTGAGAACTTATCTAAGAGGCAGAAATTGTTTATAGAAGCCCTAGCAACCTCTGAAGGAACCCTAAGGTTGAGAAACCCTGGTCTATGTGTTGACTCAATCTGTTACCTGTGAAATGAAACGCTCGGTTTAAAAAAAAGAATATTGTATTATGCCAGGGCTTGACAAATTTGCTTGGAATCTAGGAGCCAGCTAAAAAAGTTAGGAGCCAGGTTTTTTTTAAATGACCGACAAAGCTTTATTTTCAATATAAAAAATAAGTAATCTTAAATTTTCACAGACTGCCCCGCTAGAGGCCCGAATAGCGTCACTAAAACGACGGTAAAGCAGCGTTAAAAATAGCGCCGCTTTACCGCTGCCGCCCGCCGCGGCTCGGTGTGAAATGGCTCTAAGGGTCCGATCAGGTCCGCCTGAAAAACAGACAGGCGAACCTGATCAGACAGCCCGTGTGAAAGGGGCCAAGCAGGGAGATAACAAATAAATTCATTTTAATTAGGAAAAAAATAAACAGTTTTTATATAAATAAATAAAAATAAAAGCTATTACGAAAAAAAAAAATGCTATCCCCACATTCACTTCCTTCTCTTCACTTTGGGAAGGAGATGGGCGGGCAGTGAAAACAGGCAGGTATTTCACATTAGCATTGCTGGTTGTAATACCGACGGCCACAAAGATGGGGCCAGATTCCAGAAGGACCGAAGAAGGCCGCAAAGCCGCGGCCTCAATTACCGGCCGGCGCGGCCCGATGCGATCGCACTGGGGGGGGGGGGGGGGACGGAGTCCGCACAGACAGGATACCCCCAGCTGTGCCGCCCCAGGCGCCAGGTCGCTAATTCTAGTCGCAAATGCGACCTGGCGCCCGGGGTTTGTCGAGCCCTGTATTATGCAATGTATGTGATTGTTTTACATTTTTATATGATGGGATTAATCTGGAAGTATTTTATATATTTATGTGAAAGTCTCTTTCTTTTTCTCCTTTTAATATATTCACTCAGCTGTGATTTACTGTAATGCCCTGTACACACGGTTGGACATTGATCGGACATTCCGACAACAAAATCCTAGGATATTTTCCAACGGATGTTGGCTCAAACTTGTCTTGCATACACACGGTCACACAAAGTTGTCGGAAAATCCGATCATTCTGAACGCGGTGATGTAAAACACGTACGTCGGGACTATAAACGGGGCAGTAGCCAATAGCTTTCATCTCTTTATTTATTCTGAGCACTTTGTGCTTCGGATTTGTGTACACACGATCGGAAATTCCGACAACGGATTTTGTTGTCGGAAAATTTTAAAGCCTGCTCTCAAACTTTGTGTGTCGGAAAATCCGATGGAAAATGTGTGATGGAGCCCACACACGGTCGGAATTTCCGACAACAAGGTCCTATCACACATTTTCCCTCGGAAAATCCGACCGTGTGTACGGGGCATTAGTCTAACCGCATACACCACATCCACATTTTGGGTAGACTAAGAAAAGATTAGAACATGTTTTGGGTTTTCACTTACTCTAGGACTCTGTAAGGCCTGGTTCACACTTATGCAGTTTGCTTTTGATCTGTTTCTGCTTTTTGCACATGCGTTTTTGATGCTTTTTTTTTTTTTTGGCCAATTTGTTGTTGAGTGGATTGAAAAATGCAAATCGTGGCAAAAACTCACTACATTTCTGCCGCTTCTCCATTGAAGTCTATTGAACCAAAAATGCATCATGTTGCTTTTAAAAGGGTGGAACTGTTGCTAGCAAAACTAGAAGTGAGAGAAAATGCATTTACACCTGAGAATTTCGTGCCATTCATTGTTAATGACACCCCAAACGCAGCAAGCAGCCGCACATTAAACTCACACAAAGTTCAATGCCAAAAAAGGTACATGAGCTACTTTGGTGTGCGTAGGACAGCCCATTGAAATTAGTGTTCTGCCCTATGCGTGTAGCACCAAAAAGCACATAAAAATACGAGTACATGAAATGTTAGATGTGAACCTAGCACCATGTTGCACCAGATAGTAGTAAAAACCCTACAGACGTTCTAATCCTTTCCCACGCTATCTAAAACAAGAAAAAAAGTATTAGGTTTGAGATACAATTTAAGATATTTTAGGTTTTTTTTTTTTCTTTTTTTTTTTTTTTTTTCTTTTTGCCTTTTTGTCACACTTAAATGACTCAGCTTATCAAACTAATTTTAATATTAGACAAAGATAACCAGAGTAAATACAAAATTCAGTTTTTAAATGATTTCATTTATAAAGGGAAAAAATCTGTCCAAACCTGCCTGGCCCTATGTGAAAAAGTAATTGCCCCCTAAACCTAATAACTGGTTGTGTAACTCTTGGCGGCAACAACTGCGATCAAGCGTTAGCAATATCTGCCAATGAATCTTTCACATCACTGTGGTGGAATTTTGGCCCACTCTTCTTTGCAGAATTGTTGTAATTCAGCCACATTGGAGAGTTTTCCAGCATGAACGGCCTGTTTAAGGTAATGCCACAGCATTAGACTGACTAGACCACTCCAAAACTTTCATTTTTGTTTGTTTTTTTTTTTTGAGCCATTTAGAGGTGGTTTTGCTGGTGTGTTTAGGTTCATTGTCCTTCTGCATAACCCAAGTGCGCTTGAACTTGAGTTCACGAACTGATGGGTGGACATTCTCCTTCAGGATTTTCTGGTAGCGTGCAGAATTCATGGTATCATCATTTATGGTAAGTCTTTCAGGTCCTGAAGGTGCAAAGCTGCCCCAGACCATCACATTACCACCACCATGTTTGACTGTTGGTATGATGTTCTTTTTATAAAAAGCGGTGTTCGTTTTAAGCCAGATGTAATGGGACGCAGGCCTTCCAAAAAGTTAAACTTGTGTCTCATTAGTACACAGATTATTTGTCCAAAAGTCTTGGGGATAATCAAGGTGTTTTTGGCAAATGTGAGACGAGCCTTTGTGTTCTTTTTGGTCAGCAGTGGCTTTCGCCTTGGAACTATCCCATGGATGCCATGTTTGCCCAGTCTCTTGTTTATTGTTGAATCTTGAACACTGATCTTAAAGCAGAGTTCCGACTAAAAAAAAAAAAAATTTAAAGTCAGCAGCTACAAATACTGCAGTTGCTGACTTTTAATAATTAGACTCACCTGTCCCAGGGTCCAGCGATGCGGGATAACGAAGCCCCGCTCGTCTCCCCCTCCTCTCTTCGGCGTCGGCATTGTCACTTTGGGCGCCCAACTGTGGCTTCAAAGCCAAGCACGCACTGCGCATGCGTGAGCTGCGCTGTGACTGGCGGGGCAATCATCTGGGACCTGTGACGTGTCCCAGATGATTGCAGAGAGGGAGGGGGAGAGGTGAACTTCCAGCGCCATGGTGCCCCGGGAGGAAGTGGGAACTGGAACCCTCTAACAAGAGGGTTTCCGCTCCCCCCACAAGAAAAAAGGACATGCCAAATGTGGCATGTCAGGGGGTCACCTTCCCTTAAAGCAGAAGTTCCATTTTTGGGTGGAACTTTGCTTTAAGTGAGGCCTGCAGTTCTTTAGATGTTGTTCTGGGTTCTTTTTATGACCTGAACGAGTCATCGCTGTGCTCTTGGAGTAATTTTGGTAAACTGACCATTCCTGGGAAGGTTCACCATCGTTCCAATTTTTCTCTATTTGAGGATAATGGCTCTCACTGTGGTTAGCTGGACTCCCAATGCCTTAGAAATGGCCTTGTAACCCTTTCCAGACTGATGCATGTCAATTTCTTTGGTTGGTATGATGTGTTTTGTGTTTCTTTTTGAGATCTTTTAGCATGCTTCGCTTTGTCAGATAGCTTCTATTTTAAGTGATTTCTAGATTCAAAAGGTCTGGCAGTAATCCAGCCTGGTTGGCAAGTGGAAATCGGCTTTCCAAAAAATGTGGTTAATCACAGTTCATTCATGGTTTAGCAAGGGGGTAATTACTTTTTCACACAGGGTCAGGTAGGTTTGGACAGCTTTTTTCCCTTAATAAATGAACTCATGCTTTAAAAAAACTGCTTTTTGTATTTACTCGGGTAATCTTTGTGTAATAAAATTTGTTTGATCTGACTCATATAAGTATGACAAATAGGCAAAAAATAAAAAAATCAGGAAAGGGGAAAATACCTTTTATACAGAACTATATATATTATTTGCCAATATCTTTTTTTGGTAACTACAATATCTTTAATTGTACACTTTCACAGAACTGTACATTAATAGTGATCCTAAGTCCCTGAAACATTTTATTTTTTTAATGAAGAATTGAGTATGAGCTGCTGATATATTTTGTGTGTGTGTGTATAATTTTATATATATATAATTTTATGTGTGTACAGTGAGAGCCAGTTCCTGCCACATCCTCGTATAATGGGGAAGATTATTTCCATTCTGTATATGGTATAACCGGCAGCACAGTGCTTTTGTAAGCATGTAAAATTGTATCTAAACTGGCAGAAAATTAGCATTTTTTTTTTCCCTAGCTGTGGAATACATAAACCAGAAATAGCTATTCAGTAAGACTGCTGCTTACTATCTAATTTAGTATCCTTTTCCTGTTTGCTGTTTTATCTAGCCCACCATAATTGTATTATCATTAACTGACACTATGCAACTATCAGAGATAAAACCTTCCAGTGCAGACTGTCTTTTCAGCAGCAGCGGTTGATGATTTCACCATCTTGTACATTGTGTGGTCATAGACTGGTGTGGTACTATGTGGTCACTTGACTGGTATGGTATGTACTAATTAAATATGTTCATTTTTAGGCTAGTATGGTGTGCACACGGAGTGGTTAATGGGTGAGACAGCATAAATATGGTGGTAAATGGCAGCTATTATAGTAGTTGTATGATAGGCTTTGTATTTATTATTATTATTATTATTATTATTATTATTATACAGATTTATATAGCGGCAACAGTTTACGCAGCACTTTACAATATAAAAGGGAAACAATACAGTTCTAATACAATAAAATACAAGAGGATTAAGAGGGCCCTGCTCAGAAGAGCTTACAATCTAATATTGAAGTTATCCTGTTATTTTACATCCACAGCCTGGTAAATTTTGTGTGGTTGGGACAATTTAACATGTTTTAGTATATTGGTCTGTGTTTGGGTGAATATTAATCTTGCCTCCTTATGTTTGCATACATATGAAGGTCTCTTCAACTTTGTAGAGGCAGTGTATATGGGGATTGTGTATGCCTATGTTGTCTGACTGTGAGTGCATGTATGCAGGCTGTTCTCTGTGTATCAGTCTTTCATGTTGCCAGCAGGCTTTTCAAACATTAAAGCGACCTGCCGCCAACTTAGAACATTTTTGATAAAGCACAAAAAATCAAGTATTTTAAATGTTTACTAGCAGCATTTCATTCAATAAATCGTTTTTTTTTTCACTCTGTGTGTCTTTTGAACTGCTAGAAAATTTGACTAGGCGTTTCCCCAAAACAACTCCACTTAATGCTTGTCAAAGTCCTCTCCTCTGTTGAGAGTGTTTAATTCCTTTCTGAGCTGGCCCAGCTCCTCCACCCCTCACTTCCTTACACAACTTTTATTGTTGCAGCAGGGGGGGAGGAGTGAAGGGGAATACTATGGTGTCAGTTGAATGACATCCCTTCTAACATTGTGGCTCTCAGTAGCAGTTTCAGGGCTTTTGAATGTCTAAACAAGGCAGGCTTTTACAGGTAAATAACATGAATAAAATGTTAAATGCACATATAATCTTATGGAAAGATTTTAGTTGAAATGGTCTGTGAAGCATTTATGCAAAAACATCAACAAGTCTCCAGGCCACATTTCTGAAATATACTCTGAAACGTGATAAACTAACATGCATAGTAAAGTGGGGGCGGATTTAGGCTAAGACATAGGGCTCATGTACACTGCAGCTAAAAAAAAAAAAAAAAAAAAAAAGCTGCTTTTACAGGCATTTGAGCTTTTATTTCAGCTTGAAGAAGCTTGTACCTTTTTGGGCTCTTTTGCAGATTTTTATTGAGCTCCTTTTGAGCTTTTTTGAGCATAAGCGTTTTTTTTTCACAAACCCTCCCCTCAACTTATTTATTTTTGTGTGTGTGTTTTTGAGCTTTTTCATGCTCTATCTTGCTTTTTCCACACATTTTTGCGTGTTTTTTTCTGCTCGATAGCTCCTCTCAAAAATGCGAGGTTGGTGAGGGTTTTTTCTGCCTGTAGGAGCATATGTCTGTGAACTCCAGAAAAAGCCATAGTGTGCATGGACACACTGGCTAACATGAAGGGGAGTTTCCAGGCAGAAAAAATAAGAGCTTAAAAAAGCTCAAGCCTGTAGGAGGCACTTTTTTGAGCTTCTTAGAGCTGCAGTGTGCATGAGCCCTTAGATCCTAATGAGTGGAAACAAATGGCCCTTCTGGCCTCTCTTCTTTTTTTATTTTTATAACATGCTTTTAAGATGGCACATGGTGCTTCGAAAAATGTCTTCTGTCCCAGGTGCCTCCACTAAGTTCAAGGGATGTGGACAGAAGGGCATGGAAAATCACTTATGGTGGACATGCCCAAGAGTCAAGAGAATTCTGGATTTGAGTATATAATTTTATATACAGTACTATTTTTTTTAAACCGCTCTAACTGTGAAAACCTCCAAATATACGTGTTGGTTACTGGTACCTTCTCTCCAGGTGTCAGGTTCAGACGACCTCCCACTTGTCACAAACTCAGAATTTGGATATATGGAAAGAACCCACACTCTGAAATCCGTCCAAATTCTTTATTCGATTATCACCATGTACAAAGTAACTGCTAACATGTTTCGACGAAGAGCTCTTCGCCAAAACATGTTAGCAGTTACTTTGTACTTGGTGATTTATAGAATAAAGAATTTGGAAGGATTTCAGAGTGCAGGTTCTTTCCAAATAAAAAATAGATGAGGGCCCTGATGCATACCAAAAATTGATCTCCTTTATATTGCTAGGATAGTGATTGCTAGATCATGGAGGTCTTCCTCTAGTCCATTCCACTGATGAACAAAAAAAATATTGTGGATAATGGTAAAAGAAAAACTGTCGGCTCCTCTGAATGATAAAATGCCTTTTTATATGAAAATATATCAAATTTAATGGATGCAATGGGATTGATTTACTAAAACTTGAGAGTGCAAAATCTGGCGCATCTCTGCATGGTAGCCAATCAGCTTTCTAACTTCAGCTTGTTCAATTAAGGTTTCACAAAAAAAAAAAAAAACCTGGAAGCTTAGTAAACCCATTATATGTTCAGGGTAATAATGAATAGCCAGAAGAGTTGAGGTGTGCAACTGAAGCGCCTTTGTGTTCCTCTCCCTGTGACTACAGTCTTGCAGCACTCGCCTGAAAAAGAGCTGACACTGGATGTATCAATGCCACTTTGGAATAACAACATAAAATACTATGTTTTCCATTCCATATGGTAGAATCCAAAAAAATCAGGGACCGATCTACAGTAATATCAGTAACCCTCACCAAGTAGTGATTTTATCCTCCCTTGCATGTACTGTATGTGTACATTCGTATGTTGGTATGCCTTTGTATGTGTTAGCAGATATATCATTCTGTTGAGTGTGGTTTGTGCATGTGCTGTTCTGAGTATATACAGAATGATTTGGCAGTTTCTTTGTGTTGGTATTCATATGTTGATCTGTCTTGGTGTGTGGATATGCACAGATTTGTCTGGGATGTATGCAGAATGTAGTTTTTTTGTTTAATGAACTATGGAAATAAGAATCTGGGCATGCACATGTTCTTTGTGTGTATGTCTGTTCAGTTCCTGACATAGGATTTTTATTAAACCTGTTACATCACCTGATAATTTGAGCTCTGAAATGTTGTCATCTGTTGGACTTGTCTACAGTCAATTTATTGTTTGCATCAAATAATTACAGTACACACCTATATGGGAAACTATAATTTATTTGAGCTGTTTTCAAATAAAGGATCAAATTAAAAATGTAAACTTTTTGAAATTCCCCTTTTTTTTTTTTTTTTTTTTCATATAGTAAATATTGCACTACAAATTGATTTACAGTACAATATTCTGCTACAGGCAGTACTCAATGCTAATCTCCGGACTCAGGGAGCAGGATCCCAGCAGTTGCTGGCTGCACTTTGCTCCACCTTAAGGGCCCATTCACACTAGTAACTTCTTTGGAATTGCACGGGAATGCTGTGTGGTTCCTGTGCAATTCATATGCAGTTTTGTGGCGTCCATTTAATTTTGAACGGGCTGAAATATCACCAAAAAGTAGAACATTCACCGACACCCGCTGCAGATTGAAATGCAGTCCGGGAAGCCACACAGGAACGCGGCTTTCCCGCACTGCATTCTAGTGTGAACGGGACTCGAGCAAGAAAGGGAAGCTGCTCTTCATATGAAAGTCTTTAGTCCCTTTTACTGTATATGGAGAGCGGCTTCCATTTCTTGTGGAAAGTTGCAGTGTGAACTCCAAACAAATGATGATCTCCCAG
The DNA here is from genome assembly GCF_042186555.1 of Aquarana catesbeiana. Classification (NCBI taxonomy): domain Eukaryota; kingdom Metazoa; phylum Chordata; class Amphibia; order Anura; family Ranidae; genus Aquarana; species Aquarana catesbeiana. The sequence continues at coordinate 310,718,829 of NC_133327.1, read as the reverse complement.
CTGATTTTTCTGCCAAAATATTTTTTAATTCTATTTAGCCAGTCTTGAGATCCAGACACCCCTTTATGACAGCATAGTTAGGTCATGCACTTGTTGAGGCTCCTCTGCAGCCCATGCTGTAGCTGACAAACCAGACTATTCTACGACCTGCCCCACCCAGTGGCTGGGCAGTGAAGGAGCAGAGCCACACCTATAAGATCATATCTCTGCTCTTTCCTCCTGTTAGTGTGTTTCTTTTCAGTATGTGTACTGAAACTGGTAGTTCCACCAGCTGATCGGGCACCAGAAAGTCCCAGATCAAGTCTATGGTCTAGCAGACCGGAAGCGACGAGCATTTCGTCGCATCCATTTTTTTTTTTTTCTTGGAAAACATGAGATCAATTTTGTTTTTTGTTTTTTCGATCTCATGCTTTCAAGGGTAGAGGAGAGATGCCATCCTAAAAAAAGGACTTATCACGCTTTATTGCCATCACAAGAGATGTGTACATTTCTTGTGACAGCCATAAAAAAAGGGGACAGTGTAAAAATAAAAAAAAGTTTAATAAAAAAAAAAAAATGCTCCTACGCTTGTTCGCAGGGGTGGACTCATACATAGGTCACGCACGCATATGTAAAAGGTGTGGGCACCACATATGTGAGGTATTGCTGCAAATGTTATAGCGAGCGCAATAATTCTAGCTCTAGACCTCCTCTGTAACTCTAAACTGGTCACCTGAAAAAATGTTTAATGATTCACCTATGGAGATGAAGTATCGTAAATTGTCGCCATTCCACTAGCATGTGTAATTTTAAAGCATGACATGTTAGGTATCTGTTTACCTGACGTAACATCATCTTTGATATTTTACCAAAACATTGGGTTATGTATTGTTTTCCTTTAATTTTAATGCAAAAAAAAAAAATGTTATTCTTCAGGGCCTCTGCTAAAAAAATATAGAATGTTTGGGGGTGCTAAGTGATTTTCTAGCAAAAAATACTGGTTTCTACTTGTAAACAAAGTGTCAGAAAAGGCCTGGTTTTCAAGTGGTTAAATTAATTGGTAAGCCTTAGGCTCAAGTGCAGTCCTTTTAGCTGTGACAGTGTTCAGCTACATCCTGTTGCTGCAGAGAGGAGTAGAGACTACACAAACATGAAAAGCAATCAGTATACTAAGTAAACACAACAAAAAAGGTCAGGCCTGGCAGAGGTAGAGGTGACACTCTTCTTGCATTGTGTATTCATAACGCTCAGCCTGTTTGTCTCCTGGGGACAATGCACATAAAAGATGTCTCTCTGTATTTCAGTGCCCGCATGTTGCTCTGCTCGTTACAACTTAGCAGTGTTGGCATTACTTGGATTCTTTATGGTATATGCACTACGAGTCAATTTGAGTGTGGCGTTGGTAGGCATGATAAATTCAACTTCCCATGAACAAGAAAACAGGAGTGCCAATGTTTGTCCCGACCACACGGCTCACCCAGGCGTGCCTCACAATTCTACGGTAAGCTTTAAAGACCTGTATCTTACACCAATTTTTTTTTCTGCAGTGAATCGTAGGGCAGGCTTTATTACAGTATGTACAGTGCCTTAAAGTATTCATATCCCTTGAAATTTTCCACATTTTGTCAGGTTACAACCAAAAACATAAATTTATTTTCTTGTACATCACAGGACACAGAGCCACAGTAATAACTGTATGGGTTATATAGCACCTTCAGGTGATGGACACTGGCACATCCTAAACAGGAAGTTCGATTCCCCATATAACCCCTCCCCTTACCGGGAGTACCTCAGTTTTTTCGCCAGTGTCTTAGGTGTTGGTCACGAATAAAGATGTGCTGTGCTGAGCCCCACTGGAATACTCCTTGCTGGGGCAAGCCATGCAACCGGATGCATTCAAAGTGTCTTTTCCAGGCCGAATTGAATGGTACCCGGGCCTCGTCTCCAAAGAAACAAGGTTTTTACCTGTAACGCTTCTCTTTTTAGAGAGCTGGACCCCGGGATCCAGTATTTGGTTCTTTCAGCCATATTCCTGGAGGGGTGCTTTTTACAGGACCAGGGCTGTGGATCTCCCGATTAAAAAGGGGGCTCCAGTCCCTGAAGGTTTTCTAAAGGAGCCCACTGTGAGAGGTGAAGATTGGGTCTGTTACCACAGACCTTGCAGCTGGATAAGGTAAGAAAGATTCCTAAGGAATTTTTCTAATTCTTGTGGGTTTTCTCCTTTAACCACTTTAGCCCCGGACCATTATGCTGCCTAAGGACCAGAGGTCTTTTTCCAATTTGGCACTGCGTCGCTTTAACTGCTAATTGCGCGGTCATGCAATGCTGTACCCAAACGAAATTTCCGTCCTTTTCTTCCCACAAATAGAGCTTTCTTTTGATGGTATTTGATCACCTCTGCGGTTTTTATTTTTTGCGCTATAAACGGAAAAAGACTGAAAATTTTGAAAAAAAATGATATTTTCTACTTTTTGTTATAAAAAAATCCAATAAACTCAATTTTAGTCATTCATTTATTCGGCCACATGTCTTTGGTAAAAAAAATGTCAATAAGTGTATATTTAATGGTTTGCGCAAAAGTTATAGCGTCTACAAGCTAGGGTACATTTTCTGGAATTTACACAGCTTTTAGTTTATGACTGCCTATGTCATTTCTTGAGGTGCTAAAATGTCAGGGCAGTACAAACCCCCCCCCCCCCCCAAATGACCCCATTTTGGAAAGTAGACACCCCAAGGACATTGCTGAGAGGCATGTTGAACCCATTGAATATTTATTTTTTTTGTCCCAAGTGATTGAATAATGACAAAAAAATATATATATATTTACAAAATGTTGTCACTAAATGATATATTGCTCACACAGGCCATGGGCCTATGTAGAATTGCACCCCAAAATACATTCAGCTGCTTCTCCTGAGTTAGCGCTAATCTGACACTGCCTGGGGCGACGCATATCACCACCGGGCGATCAGGGGGCTAAACCTTTATTCGGTAATAAACGGCGGGTGCCCTGACACTATAAAAAATAAACGAACTAACCAGCGTCACCCGTAACACTTATACGGTGATCAGTGGTGAAAGGGTTAACTAGGGGGCAATCAAGGGGTTAAAACATTTATTAGGTAGTATATGGGGGTCCCTGTCGCTATAAAACGCTGACGCCGAACCTAAATATTTACGTCCCTAACTAGCGTCTCCAGCGACACTATCACAGCGATCAGAAAAATGATCGCTTAGCGACACTGGTGACGGGGTGATCAAGGGGTTAAAACTTTATTAGGGGGGGTTAGGGGGGTACCCTAGACCTAAAGGGGGCTAACAGTAACTGTCCTAACACAGTAACTGTCACGAACTGACACCATGCAGTAATCAGAAAAAAAAAAAAAAAAAACTGCTTGGTGTCAGTGTGACGGGGGGGATCGGGGGTGTTTTGTGTGCCTGGCATGTTCTACTGACTGTGTGTGTGTTTGTGCACTCACATTGATGTCTTCTCTCCTTGGCGCTGGAACGGAAAATACCGAGCCGAGGAGAGATGACATCATTTCCTTTGCTGCTGTTTAGCATACAGCAGCAAAGGAATGTTCTGATTGGCCGGCAGCGATCGCGAGGGGGGGGCACGAATGGATGGCCTTCCCCTCACCTCCGATCGCCAGGGGACAACAGAGGACTGCCTCGGGCACCGGGGGGGTCCGATCGTACATATATCGTATGTATATGTACGTGATTCTGCCTGCCCGTGCCGCCTTGCCGGCGTAAATCGGCGTGAGGCGGTCCTTAAGTGGTTAAAGTAAATGTTGCTATGCCTATAGTCACCACCGGGGGCTGTCAAGAGCACGTACCTGTCCATGTTTGTCAGTCTCGCCTCTGTGTCTCAAGCTGCACGCTTCCTCCGGCCCATGCTCCAGGTAAAGTCGTGGGAAAGGGGTTTTCTTCTCCTAGGAATGTCCCCCCCCCACCTGGATAGCTTTCCTCCAGGCAGAGGGAGCATGGCACTAGACGGAGATTGGCCGCGCCGCTCCCGCCGCCATTACAGCGGTACCCTTTGGCGGCTCTCCTCCTCCCCCAGTCCCCCTCCATGCAGTCCAGTCAGGATCGGAGCCCGCTCGCGCAGAAAAAAAATCTAATTTAAAATTAGATGAGGGAGGGGGGCGCGGTGGGTGGTAGGAGGAAGGGGGCGGGGCTTAGCTGACTTGGCGCGCTTCAGCGCCCACAACGCGGGCTGTATGGCTATAAAATGTGTCTTTTTCAGGTGCATACAGCTAGGAGGGACACAGAGCGGATGGGTGGCATGTGAGTGGGTGACGCAGGCATTCCCAGGCACATTTACTTAAAGCATTAGGCTGAGCTTAATAGCAGCGGCAGTTGCTGGACTATTGAAAATGGAAATAAAAAGCCCTCGCGCTACTATCATGTATTAGTGGATGAGTTAAAATGGTGAATTCTTATCTTAACGTGATCAAATCCTAAAGTGCCTATAGTGCATATAAGTGCAGTCACAAAATTAAACAATAGCTGCCTGCAGCAGAACCTAAAGTGTATCACAATCCACTCTCAATGATAATTATAAAAGTGATTCCGCGCTACAGTGTATAAGAAAAAATATATAAAATATTCACTCAATAAAGTAGATCAATAGAGTGTCAAAACTTATTAAATGGTTGAAAACAGTGTAAAGAATTGTACATAATAGAAAATTCATATATTCATAAACAGCCAGTGCAAATGATTTAGAGTATTATTAGTCTCTTGGTCACATTATCAAAAAAGAAGAAACATTGTGCACTAAAGGGGCAAAAATTGTAAAAAGGGATTTCAATGTATGATACGATGGTCAAGGAGGGGTTATACGGGGTTAAAAGTCCCACAAATTATGGTCACAGAGCCCTCACCTTCATAAACTATTTAAAACCACATACAATAGTGACCTGAGGTCCGTTGTCTGACGTTATTCCAACTTCTACCACCAGGGGGTCCTCCGTGCCAGCATGTATGAAATTGCAATTATCCGAAGTGTCAGCATATAACCATAAATAAAAGTATCATCCGCTGTAATAATCTCTACCACCAGGGGGTCCTCTACTTCATCCACCGAATCTCCCAGATACCACTGCACATCAAACGTCTTCTTGTACCTCGTATCCTCCGCAGAGTGGGGGGGGAAGAGGGATGGCAGCGAACAAGGGTCGGAGAGAGAGAAAAAGCCCCAATAGTGTAGTAAGGTTAGAATACACAAGCTTTATTAAAAGGTTAAAAATGGACTCTTACAATGATAAATAAAGAAATAAGCATATACAGTTGCTAAGGCGTCTGAACGCCGCTCTCACATCACTTCCTGGTATCGCTCAGTCTCCGGCCACTCCGGGTGACTTGGTAGTTCTTGTGGCCCCAGCGTGGCCCAGAAGATCTTGGTATGCAGAAATAGTAAAGATGGTGGTAGGGGCCCCATGGTCCCTACCACCACGTCCAGACCTGCTATCGCAGGGACCAGTGTTCCATCCTACTTTACAAACGCTAAATTTAACGGTTTGGCGATTGAAACCCACATTCTAAGGAATTGTGGGCTTTTAGGCTCAGTGATGCCTACCTTGATTAATGCAAGGAAGCCAGCTTCCAGAGTCATTTATTATAGAGTCTGGAAGGCATATGTTGGTGTGAATCCAGGGGTTGGCATCCTCGGAAGTATGTCATCGGTAGAATTCTTGCCTTACTGCAAATGGGACTAGAGATGAAACTGGCCTTGAGTACTATCAAGGGCCAGGTCTCGGCCTTATCAGTATTGTTTCAGCGTCCGCATGCTTCGCATTCTTTGATCCAAAGCTTTATACAGGGGGTAACGCAGCTTAATCCACCGGTTAGGGCACCCCGAACCCTTGGGGCTTGAATTTAGTCAGCATTACAGAAACAGCCTTTTAAGCCGATACGACATATTCCTTTTGGTCCTTTTGACAAGGAAGCTAGTTTTTCTGGTAGCCATTTCTTCTGCAAGAAGGGTATCAGAGTTGGCGGCTCTTTCTTGTAAATCATTCACAAGGATAGAGTAGTATTGCGTCCTCATCCTAGCTTTCTGTCAAAAGGTGGTTTCAGGTTTTCACCTAAATTAGGATATTGTGCTACCTTCATTTTTTTTCCAGAACCCTGTTCTAAGGAAGAAAGTCACTACACTCTTTGGATGTAATGAGAGTAGTCAAGATCTATTTGAAGGCGACTGCTCAGATGCGAAAAACAGATGTTTTGTTCATGTTGCCTGAAGGTCCTAGGAAAGGACAGGTAGCAGGTAGCTTCAAAATCCACTATTGCCAAATGGATTCAGCAGGTAATTATTCAAGCTTATGGCTTGAAGGTTCCACCTTTTCAGGTCAAAGCGCACTCCACCAGGGCTGTTAGTGCTTCGTAGGCAGTCCATCACCAGCCTCCATGGCTCAAATCTGCAAGGCCACAACTTGGTCTTCAGTCCATACATTCACCAGATTCTATCAGGTGGATGTAAGAAGGCATGAGGATATAGCCTTTGGGTGCAGTGTGCTGCAGGCAGCAGTAAAGGTCCTCAGGTCTGATTGCACCCTACTTTTGTTTGTGTCCCCTCCCCTCAGGTGGCATTGCTCTGGGACATCCCATACAGTTATTACTGTGGCTCTTTGTCTCGTGATGTATGATAAAGAAAATAGGATTTTTATAACGGCTTACCTGTAAAATCCTTTTCTTGGAGTACATCACGGGACACAGAGGTCCCTCCCCTCTTTCTGTTTACACGTGTATTGCTTTGCTACAAAGCTGAGGTACTCCCAGTAAGGGGAGGGGTTATATGGGGAACTGAATTTCCTGTTTAGGGTGTGCCAGTGTCCATCACCTAAAGGTGCCATATAACCCATACAGTTATTACTGTGGCTCTGTGTCCCGTGATGTACTCCAAGAAAAGGATTTTACAGGTAAGCTGTTATAAAAATCCTATTTTATTGGGATTTTATGTGATAGAGATAGACCAACACAAAGTGGCACATAATTGTGAAGTTGAAGGAAAATGATAAATGGTTTTCCAATTTTTTTTAGTTGGGCGTAATCGGAGTAAAGGGGGCTGAATACAAATGCATGCAACACTTTTCACATATTTATTTATAAACATTTTAAAAACCTTTTATCATTTTCCTTCCACTTCACAATTATGCGCCACTTTGTGTTGGTCTATCACATAAAATTCCAATAAAATACATTTATGTTTTTGGTTGTAACATGACAAAATGTGGAAATTTTCAAGGGGTATGAATACTTTTTCAAGGCACTGTACATAACAGTCGTGGCATTTAATGAATGGTAACAGCATGGGATTGCAGACCTCACAAACGGCCCACGAAGAAAATGATAACAAAACCACAATTTGAAAATAAAATAGATAAGTTAATTGACCACCTGCTGGCAGTTACAGGCAGTCACATACATGTACATTGCCTGTGCATAGGCGTGCTGCTCCTCGGACTGCTGTGACACAGCGTATTACTGGTATCAGTACCCAGCCACCATGAGTGGCCAGGGTATCATGTGATCACCATGATTGGTTATAGCAATCACATGATTACAATGTAAACAAAACAGTCTTAAATGGATTCCATTCATGACTGCTTGCTTAGTCTTGTGAAGCTGTGATTGGCTCACAGTTATCACATGGTACCTGGCTGTCTGTACCATGTGATTTAGCTATAGCCAATCCCAGCATGTCAACAGTAACTAAGCTGTCATGAATGTAAACCCATTCATGACAGCTAAGTCAATTGCTTAAAACAGTGAACTTCACTGTTAAAGCAATAATGTATATGTATGTATGTATGTTTGTGTGTGTGTGTATGTATATATGTGTATATATATATATATATATATATATACATACATACATACATACATACATACATACATACATACATACATTATACAGCTTGTATAACAGTGTAAATTTGCTGTCCCCTCAAAATAACTCAACACGCAGCCATTAATGTCTAAACCGCTGGCAACAAAACAAACAAAACTGAGTACACCCCTAAGTGAAAATGTCCAAATTGGGCCCAAAGTGTCAATATTTTGTGTGGCCACCATTATTTTCCAGAACTGCCTTAACCCTCTTGGGCATGGAGTTCACCAGAGCTTCACAGGTTGCCACTGGAGTCCTCTTCCACTCCTCCATGATGACATCCCAGAGCTAGTGGATGTTAGAGACCTTGCGCTCCTCCACGTTCCGTTTGAGGATGCCCCACAGATGCTCAAAAGGGTTTAGGTCTGGAGACATGCTTGGCCAGTCCATCACCTTTACCCTCCGCTTCTTTAGTAAGGCGGTGGTCGTCTTGGAGGTGTATTTGTGGTCGTTATCGTTGGAATACTGCCCTGCGGCCCAGTCTCCGAAGGGAGGGGATCATGCTCTGCTTCAGTATGTCACAGTACATGTTGGCATTCATGGTTCCCTCAATGAACTGTAGCTCCCCAGTGCTGGCAGCACTCATGCAGCCCCAGACCATGATACTGCCATCACCATGCTTGACTGTAGGCAAGACACACTTGTCTTTGTACTCCTCACCTGGTTGCCGCTACACACACTTGATCATGGGCCCTGGCATTTGGGAGAAAGGTGCTCTTTGTGAGCTGTAAGCCTGGGGACCCCTGAGGTGGTTGTTACTTTGGATTCAGGTCCATATCCCCCCAAGAGACACAGACTCTGGGAACCCTGTATATGCCATATTACAAATAGTGACTGATTCATACTGTTGGGACACATACTGTTAGATGCTAATGTCATCAACTCCAGCCACCTGTCTGTTGTCTTCTATAATGTAAAGGAGTCTAGTCTGGCTTGCCACAGCTTCTAAGAGTCTTTCACCCATTGTTGTTTGTTCTAATTAACCTTGCTATTGTATGAAGGAGTTCTGTGTTAATTGATGATAATGTTGATTGTGTCTTCTGAGCTAAAAGACGGCAAGTCTGTCCTAAAGGTCATGTCTCTTAGTCATCTAGGCTGTCTAAAGGATTAGATATTTAACTCATGTTAATTCTGTTTCTGGTTACAGGTGTATAGTTAGAGTAATATGAGCAGGAGGGGGAACCTCCTCTTCTACTCTATATAAGACTGTATCCTGGTTCTAATAAAAGAGAGTCCATGTTGGCAACAAAACAAGACGATACTTGTTTAGTTACTAAATACCTCAGACTGCCTACTTTCCAAAAAGGGGTAATTTGGGGGTATTTGTACTGTACTGTCCTGGCATTTTAGGGCCTTAAGAAATGAGATCAGCCATCAGTACATCAGGATTAATCAGTTTTCAAATATATACCATAGATTGTAGATGCTATAACGTTCACACAAAGCAATTAACCTACACATATTGGGATTTTTTTTATCAAAGCCATGTAGCGGAATACATTTGGCCTAAATGTATGAAGTAATTAGATTTGAATAGAATAGAAAGTAGAAAATATTGGAATTATTTTTTGTTTGTTTTTTAATTTGTAGTCTTTTTTGCATTTTATATATAGCAAAAAATAAAAACCCAATGGTGATCAAATACCATTAAAAGAAAGCTCTATTTGTGTGGGAAAAATTATCTAAATTTAATTTGTGTACAGTGTCGCATGACCGTGCAATTGCCAGTTAAAGTAGCACAGTGCTGAATAGCAAAAAAATGCCCTGGTCAAAAAGCGGGTTAAACCTTCCGGAGGTTAAGTGGTTAAATGAAACAACAGGTGACAACCATCTTAAAAAATATTAGGCTACGGCCTTTTATTAGGGTAAAAGCATATAAACAAAATCATTTAACTTTCTTTAACCCTTTCAATACCGGGCACTTTGACCCCCTTCCTGCCCAGGCCAATTTTCAGCTTTCAGTGCTGTCACACTTTGACAATTGCATGCAACATTGTACCCAAACTAAATTTTCTTATCATTTTGCTCACACAAATAGAGCTTTCTTTTGGTGGTATTTAATCACCACTAGGTTTTTTTTATTTTTTACCAAATGAAAAAAAATCAATTAAAAAAACATGTTTTCTTTTGTTTCTGTTATAAAATTTTGCAAATAAATCTTTCTTTGTGAATTTAGGCCGAAATGTATTCTACTACATTTCTTTGGTGAAAATAGCCCAAATCGGTGTATAATATTTAGTCTGTAGTAAAGTTATAGAGTCCACAAACTATGGTATATACAGTATCTGAAAATTGATCAATCTTGATGTACTGACCAATTCTTCTCAATTCTTGAGGCCCAAAAATGTCAGGACAGTACAGATATCACGCAAATGACCCCTTTTTGGAAAGTAGACAGTCCAAGGTATTTAGTAAGAGGCATGGCGAGTTTTTTGAAGTTGTCTTTTATACGTCATAAGTTTTTGGAAAATGAAGAAATTAAAAAAAAAAAAAAAATGAGATAGATATATATAATTTTTTTACATACTGTCACCAGTGCAGTACAGCGTCATCATATAACAGATGTGGTGGTGATCAGGGGCACTGATGACAGTACAAAAAAATATATAACACTCATTTATTTATTTTTATTATTATTATATTTTTAACACACTTTGACCAGAGCAATATAATTTTACCATAGCAACATTGTATTACTCTGGGGAGGTGATCAGTGTTTTTGTTTTTTTGTTTTTTACACATTATGTTTGCATATAGCAATGAATTTCATTGCTATATGCAAGCATTTGACTGAATAAAATTGATTTGTTCAATTTGTTTTGTTCTGGTTAGCTGTGATTGGCCAGAGCTAATCACATGGTACAGATGGGTTGTGAAGTGGTTTCGCCCCAAGGGGAATGCCAGCATCTCTATACCTTATACCAAAAAAAACAAAAAAACTAACCTGGGACTTTATAGTAATTCATAATGTGCATACACATAATATTAAAATAAATGACTAGTTTTATATATCACAGGGTAAAAAAAAAATGTGTATACATATGATATGCAGTATATAAAAACTAGAAAGGCTGACAATATCTCCACTCAGAACATCAAGTCTCTTTACAATACTGTTGTTTTTCAAATTTCTTTATTACCTCAACAGAGAATAGACTTCACACTGTAAAAGATACATGACAAAGTTATAACATGCTGTATTCTACATTTATACCCACATAATGTGACTATCACATTTTTAAACTTACAACTCCAGAGCGACCGTAGGGTGTCAGCTAGGGATAAGCCGAACAACATGCAGTGGTCATGTAGTGAAGAAAATCCAGCCACACTCACACAATGCAATTTATTGGTATAAAAGACAGTGCAGGAACAGCTGTAGTTAACGCATTTCACACCCTCACTGGTGCTTAGTCATGGCTTTGTTTTGTTTTTTTCTTGCATTTTTTTAAAGTGTGAACTAAGCTTTTTCTCCCCTGAGGAAGCAAAGAAATTCGAAACACGACGGTATTGTAAAGAGACTTGATGAGCAACAAAATGTTCTGAGTGGAGATACTGTCAGCCTTTCTTGTTTTTATACATCATTATACAGTATGTATGAATGTCTATAAGGCTCCATTCACACTTGTACGACTCCGAAGTTGCGCAGACTTTGGAGTGCAACTTTGACGCAACTTTGGATGGGTGCAACTTGGATTCGACTTAGGCTTTGACCAGTGATAATGGACAACTGTTGCATTGTATAACATTCAGGTACTACTTTCATGCAACATTTTAGAGTTAACATTGAAGCCTATGGCCTTCAAGTTGCATGAAAGTCAGACCAAAGTAGTGTATGAAATACTTTGTAGTCGCTGCAACTTTAACCACTTAAGGACTGCCTTACGTACATATACTGCAGCAGGGCAGCCCTTAAGCACAAAACCACGTACCTGTACGTGATTTTTTTTTTTTTTTTTTAATACACACATACACAGTTAGCAAGCACTCCTAGGGAACACATTTAACCCTTTGATTGCCCCTGATGTTAACCCCTTCCCTGCCAGTGTCTACAGTGACAGTGCATTTTTTATTAGCACTGATCACTCTATTGGTGTGATTGGTCCTCAAAAGTGTCAGATTTGTCCGCCAGTGTTGCAGTCCCGCTAAAAATTGCTGATCCCCACTATTACTAGTAAAAAATATAAAAAATCCATAAATATCCCATAGTTTTGTAGATGCTATAACTTTTGCACAAACCAATATATGCTTATTGGGATTTTTTAACGTGTAGCCGAATACATATTGGCCTAGATTTATGAAGAAATTCGATTTTTTTTTTTTTTTTTTATATTGGATATGTTTTATAGCAGAAAATAAAAAAAATGATTTTTTCAATATTGTTGGCCTTTTTTTGTTTATAGCACAAAAAATAAAAACTGCAGAGGTGATCAAATACCACCAAAAGAAAGTTCTTTGTGGGACATAGAATTACTTTTTTTGGGTACAGCGTCGCACAACCATGCAATTGTCAATTAAAGCAACGCAGTGCCATATCGCAAAAAATATCCTGGTCAGGAACGGGGTAAAACCTTCTGGGGCTGAAGGGTAACTCCACTTTCATGGGGAAGAAAATGGCAAATAAAAAAAATATAGCATATACAGTTGCGACACAAGTCATAATGTAGTTGAATGTTATTAAAAATTACCTTTCCTTTTCAATCTGTAGCTCTGTAATTTTAATGCAATATGGCAACCTGGAGGTGTTCTGTACACAGAATGTGATCAGAACATCCCCCTCAGAATCATAATTTCCTGCTTATGTGATTGGCTCACTGATTTCCCCAGAGGTCTACACTAAGATACAAGTCAGATTTTTGGCATCCCCTGCAACAAAAATGGCATTTCTTTCTCGAACATCACGGGACACAGAGCCTCAGTAATAACTGATGGGTTATATAGGTATCACTAGGTGATTGGACACTGGCACACCCTAACCAGGAAGTTCAACCCCCTATATAATCCCTCCCCTTACAGGGATACCTCAGTTTTTACGCCAGTGTCTTAGGTGATGGACGTGTAGAGATGTCCTGTGCTGAGCTCCAAAGGGAATATCCTATATCCTATACTGGGGCAAGCCAGGCGAACCGGATCCATTTCAAAGTGTTCTTTCTAGGCCGAATTGGATGGTACCCGGGCCTCGTGTCCGAAGAAACAAGGCTTTACCTCTCTACGTTCTAAAAAAGTGAAAATCTCCATGATTTTTTCAATGATCACCATTTGTCCTGCTTTGGATCAGTACTTAGAGGTTTTACCTGTAATGCTTCTCTTTTTAGAGAGCTGGACCCCGCATTTCAGAAAATGTTTTTTCTAGCCTAATTTCTGGCCGGGTGCTTTACAGGCCCAGAACTGTGGATCCCCCTATCCGTAAGTGGCCCCAGTCTCTGAAGGTTTTTCCAAACGGAGCCCACCGTGAGAGGTGAAGATTGGGTCTAAATAAACAGAACCCTGCGGCTGGATAAGGTAAGGGAGATTCCACAGAATTTTTTAATTCTAGTAGGTTTTCTCCTTTAAGGTAAATGCATGCTATGCCTATTGTCGCCACCGGGGGCTGCCAAGAGCACATACCTTCTCATGCTGATGTCTGTCTCAGTGTTCTCACGCTGCACAAGCTCCTCTGGCCGGCTCCAGGTAGGATGGGATGGGGGGGGTTTTCTCCTTTGGATATTCCCCCCAGGCTAGGGGGAGGCCGCAGAGGGTCTGTGAGGTGGTTGTACACCGCACTATCACCACCGCCGCCATTGCCACGTGCAGGCCCCATCACTACCGGCCTCTCTTCTTCCTCCCCCACCCCCAGCCTTTCCTCCATGCTTGTTCTGGAGGGTCGGCTAGCGCGGGAAGCTCTCGTTTTTTTGAAAAACGGGAGGGGGGGGGGGGGAGTCAGCACAGCGTCCAGCGTGCTCAGACGCCCACGTAGCCGGCTGCATGGCTATTAAAGGCACACTTTACAGGTGCACAAAGCCTTCGGAGGGACACAGCGACGGTCGCATATAAGGTGGGACACAGGCATTCTCCTAGGCAGCATTTACTAAGGTAGCACCAGACTAGGCATTTGGTAGCAAGTCTTTTGCCAGACTACATCGCTCAGCAGTCAGTGTTCATTTTGTGATACCTCCCACCTTGTTGCTTTGCACTATGGGTAGAAGAGGTTCAAATACCCCAAGAACCAGAGGCTCTAGGGGATCTCATTCAGGTTCTGATGACCCCCTTTCTGCAGCATCCCCCCCCCCCCTAAGGGGCCAGGGACAGCTAGCCAGGGAGAGCCGTTGGGGTCAGGGGCTACACCTGCTTTTGGCACTTCAGCCCCTGTATACATTACACAGGAGGTTTTTTCCTCAGCCATTAATGGTTTAGAGGAAAGATTAATGGCTGTGATTACATCTTCACTCAGTGGAAGAAAACGTACTAGGCCTTCCTCTGTTTCCCAAGACCATCTGGCAGAGGAGCTCTGGGATAAAGGAGAAGAATCCCTTTCAGAGGATCAGAATGGGACGGATGATTCCTCTTCGGAGGAATCAGTTGGAGAGGGACCCTCTTCGGCTTCCCAAGAGGAGAAAGTCTTAGTACAGATCCTTGCTGGATTAGTCCGCTCCACATTTAAGTTGCCCATATCTGAATCAGTTAAGGAACCCTCTTCTTCTTTAGGGTCACTGAAACCTCCTCAAACAGCACATGCTTTTCCTGTTCATAATTTACTTGAAAAGCTCCTTTATTTTGAGTGGGATCACCCAGATAAACGTTTTTTTTTCCGCCGAAAAAGTTTTCAACACTTTATCCTATGGAAGAAAAGTTTATTAAAATGTGGGGAATACCGGCCATTGATGCGGCCATTTCTTCCGTAAATAATAGTCTGACTTGTCCTGTAGACAATGCACAGATGCTCAGGGATCCTGTGGATAAAAAGATGAAATCCCTATTGAAGGATGTTTTTTCCTTAGCAGGTTCAGTGGCTCAACCTGCAGTAGCAGCGATTGGAGTCTGTCAATACTTAAGAGACCATGTTAAGCAGGTCATCAAAGTTCTACCTGAACAGCAGGCCCAGGGGTTGGCTAACCTTCCAGCGGTCTTATGTTATGTTGTTGACGCCATCAGAGATTCTATCATGCAAACCCTCGTCTTTCACTTGGTTGGTGCATATACGTAGAATCCTATGGTTGAAAAATTGGTCAGCCGAAGCACCATGTAAGAAGCTGCTGGCTGGGTTTCCATTTCGTGGTGCAAGGTTGTTTGGAGAAGACTTTAATAACTATATCAAGAGAATCTCCTGTGGGAAAAGCACTCTCTTACCTGTTCAGAAGAAGAGTAAGTGCCCCTCTTTCAAACTGACTCTTTCCCCAGCGCCAGGGGCATCAGCCTCCAGGCAGTCTCGACGGCCTCCTCCGTCTGGGTTAAGAAACAAGAGTCAATCCCAGGGACAAAAGAAGTCCTGGGGGAAGAAGCCTACTAGGCAAAACACTAAGGCCTCCTTATGAAGGGGTGCCCCCACTCGCTCGAGTGGGGGGAAGACTGCTTCAGTTCTCAAGGCTCCGGCAGGAGGACTTCTAGGACAGATGGGTAATCTCCACGGTAACCTTAGGGTACAAGCTGGAGTTCCAAGAATTTCCCTCTCCTCGTTTCGTCAGATCAAGTGTCCCCAGAGATGAAGAGAAAAAGCAGTCGCTCCTTCTAGCGTTAGAGCGACTTTTGTCGCAGGAGGTCATTATGGTGGTTCCCACGAAGGATCAAGGATTGGGCTTCTATTCCAACCTTTTTACGGCCCAAAAACCAAATGGGGATGTCGGACCCATTTTGGATTTAAGGGATCTGAATCTATTCCTAAGGATTCAGTCCTTCCGCATGGAATCAATTCGGACAGTAGTCTCCATCCTGCAGGGAGGAGAATTTCTGGCATCAATAGACATCAGAGATGCATATCTGCATGTGCCCATTTTTCCTGCTCATCAGAGGTTTCTGTGCTTCGAGATAGGAGGGCGCCATTTCCAGTTTGTGGCTCTGCCTTTCGGGATAGCCACTGCACCTCAGGTGTTCACAAAGATCTTGGCTCCTCCTCTGGCCAGATTAAGGGCTCCAGGTATAACTGTCATAGCATACCTAGACGACCTGCTCTTGATAGACCGGTCGGTAGCCTCCTTGAACGGGAACTTGAGGACCACAGTCAAGTATCTGGAACACCTAGGTTGGATCCTCCACCTAGAAAAATCTTTCCTAAAACCAGTAAGAAGACTGGAGTATTTGGATCTGATCATAGATACAAGCCAGGAGAAAGTATTTCTTCCTCAGGCAAAGATCACTGCTTTAAGGGAGCTGATTCTGGCAGTCAGGACCAAGAAGGGTCCTTCTGTCCGCCTTTGTATGAGGCTGCTAGGAAAGATGGTGTCTTCATTCGAAGCAGTTCCCAATGCTCAGTTTCATTCAAGACTGCTGCAACACAGTATTCTGTCGGCCTGGAACAAGAATGCAATTCCGATGCACCTGTCTCATGCGGTGCGTCAGAGCCTCAATTGGTGGCTAATACCCGAAAACCTGCAGAAGGGGAAATCCTTTCTACCGGTTACCTGGACGGTGGTAACAACAGATTCCAGTCTGTCGGGTTGGGGAGCAGTTCTGGAACAGTCTGCGGTTCAAGGGGTATGGTCCAAGACCGAGAGGACCTTACCCATCAACATTCTGGAGATCTGTGCGGTATATCTAGCCCTAAAGACCTGGACTATCAGGCTACAGGGTTGCCCGGTCAGGATCCAGTCCGACAATGCCACATCAGTGGCTTTTGTCAATCAGGGAGGCACCAGGAGCCGAGCTGCTCAAAGAGAGGTGAACCAGATCTTAGTCTGGGCAGAGAAGCATGTGCCATGCATATCGGCAGTTTTCATTCCAGGGATAGAGAACTGGCAGGCAGACTATTTAAGTCACCAGCAGTTACTCCCAGGGGAATGGTCTCTGCATCCCGACGTCTTTTGGGCCATATGCCAAGGATGGGGGGTTCCAGATGTACATCTCTTTACATCCCGATTCAACAAAAAGATAGACAGATTTGTGGCAAGGACAAAGGATCCTCTTGCATGCGGGACGGATGTGTTGGTGATTCCGTGGCATCGGTTCTCACTGATCTATGCATTCCCGCCAATTCTGCTACTGCCATGACTCCTTCGCAGGATCAGGCAGGAAAGGAAGCCAGTACTTCTGGTGGGCCCCCACTTGGCCCAGAAGGACTTGGTATGCAGAAATAGTCAGGATGATGGTGGATCCCCCGTGGACCCTACCGGTACGCCCAGACCTATTATCTCAAGGTCCAGTGTTCCATCCTGCCTTACAAACGCTAAATTTGACGGTTTGGCTATTGAAACCCACGTTCTGAAGAGTCGTGGGCTTTCAGGTCCGGTGATATCTACCTTGATCAATGCAAGGAAGCCAGCTTCCAGAATGATTTATTATAGAGTCTGGAAAGCTTATGTATCCTGGTGTGAATCCAGGGGTTGGCATCCCAGAAAATATGTGATAGGTAGAATTCTTGATTTTCTACAATTGGGATTAGAGATGAACCTGGCCTTGAGTACTATCAAGGGCCAGGTCTCGGACTTATCAGTATTGTTTCAGCGGCCACTTGCTTCGCATTCTTTGGTCCGAAACTTTATGTAGGGGGGTGATGCGTCTTAATCCTCCAGTTAAGATGCCCCTAAACCCCTGGGACTTGAATTTGGTTCTGTCTGTGTTACAGAAACAGCCTTTTGAACCAATACGTCAGATTCCTTTGGTCTTGTTGACAAGGAAGTTAATTTTTCTGGTAGCCATTTCTTCTGCTAGAAGAGTACCAGAATTAGCAGCTCTTTCCTGTAAAGAACCTTATTTGATTGTACACGAGGATAGAGTGGTATTGCGCCCTCATCCTAGTTTTTTGCCAAAGGTGGTTTCAGATTTTCATCTAAACCAAGACATTGTTTTACCTTCCTTTTTTCCAGACCCCTGTTCTTCGGAAGAGAGGTCACTACATTCTTTGGATGTAGTAAGAGCAGTCAAGGCCTATCTGGAAGCAACTGCTCAAATTCGCAAAACAGATGTTTTGTTCGTGCTGCCAGAGGGTCCCAATAGAGGACAGGCAGCGTCAAAAGCTACCATTTCTAAATGGATTCGACAATTGATTATTCAAGCTTACGGTTTGAAACAGAAGATTCCTCCGTTTCAGATCAAGGTACATTCCACAAGGGCTATTGGTGCTTCTTGGGCAGTGCATCACCAGGCCTCTATGGCTCAAATCTGCAAGGCCGCAACCTGGTCTTCAGTCACCAGATTTTATCAGGTGGATGTGAGAAGGCATGAGGATATCGCCTTTGGGCGTAGTGTGCCGCAGGCAGCGGTACATGGTCCTCAGGTCTGATTGCACCCTACTTGGTTGTGATTCCCCTCCCCTCAGATAGGATGTCCCAGAGCAATGCTATCAGTTATTACTGAGGCTCTGTGTCCCGTGATGTTCGAGAAAGAAAATAGGATTTTTTTATAACAGCTTACCTGTAAAATCCTTTTCTTTCGATGGACATCACGGGACACAGAGGTCCCGCCCCTCTTCTAATACACTTATATTCCTTTGCTACAAAACTGAGGTATCCCTGTAAGGGGAGGGATTATATAGGGGGTTAAACTTCCTGGTTAGGGTGTGCCAGTGTCCAATCACCTAGTGATACCTATATAACCCATCAGTTATTACTGAGGCTCTGTGTCCCGTGATGTCCATCGAAAGAAAAGGTTTTTACAGGTAAGTTGTTATAAAAAAATCCTATTTTTTGGTAAGATACTCCCAATAGGAGTTCACGTCTAAAGGAACGCAGACCCTGAAATTTTCCTCATTAGAGCCCTGTAGGTGCAGCAGCTGATTGATAATTATGAAACCACTTCCATTAGACTCACTCGGCATATGGGCACAGACAAGCACACAAGGATTTCTTCAGAATAACAAAAGGTAGGAATCTGCAACAAGGGCTGTTAAAATCCTTGTACTGTACATGGTTCACCCAGATGGGAATGTTTTATCATTGGAAAACATGGGGAATGACTTGTCATGTGACTTTGATGTCCAAAGTTGCATAACAAGTTGCACAAGTGTGAATGGAGCCTCAAAGTGGACCTTCAGTCATTTTTCTTCAACTTTCCATCTATTAAATCTTCTGCCCTTGCTGTTTTAACTTTGGATAGTACCTTTTTTTTTTTTTCTGCCAGTAAATTCTCTCTCGATCTCTCTCGATCTCGAGATCTCTCTCGATCTCGAGCTCTCTCTCGAGCTCTCTCTCGAGCTCTCTCTCTCTCTCGAGCTCTCTCTCTCTCTCTCTCGAGCTCTCTCTCTCTCTCTCTCGAGCTCTCTCTCTCTCTCTCGAGCTCTCTCTCTCTCTCTCTCTCTCTCTCGAGATCTCTCTCGAGATCTCTCTCTCTCTCTCTCGAGATCTCTCTCTCGAGATCTCTCTCTCTCCAGATCTCTCTCTCTCTCTCCAGATCTCTCTCTCTCTCCAGATCTCTCTCTCTCTCCAGATCTCTCTCTCTCTCGAGATCTCTCTCTCTCTCTCTCTCTCTCTCTCTCTCTCGAGATCTCTCTCTCTCTCTCTCTCTCTCTCTCTCTCTCTCTCTCTCGAGAGAGAGAGAGAGAGAGAGAGAGAGAGAGAGAGAGAGAGAGATCTCTCGAGATCGATCTCTCTCTCTCTCTCGAGATCTCTCTCTCTCTCTCTCGAGATCTCTCTCGAGATCTCTCTCTCTCTCTCTCGAGATCTCTCTCTCGAGATCTCTCTCTCTCCAGATCTCTCTCTCTCCAGATCTCTCTCTCTCTCGAGATCTCTCTCTCTCTCGAGATCTCTCTCTCTCTCGAGATCTCTCTCTCTCTCGAGATCTCTCTCTCTCTCTCTCTCTCTCTCTCTCTCTCTCTCTCTCGAGATCTCTCTCTCTCTCTCTCTCGAGATCTCTCTCTCTCTCTCTCTCTCGAGATCTCTCTCTCTCTCTCTCTCTCTCTCTCTCTCTCTCTCTCTCTCTCTCTCTCTCTCTCTCTCTTAGTTACATAGTAGGTGAGGTTGAAAAAAGACACAAGTCCATCAAGTCCAACCTATGTGTGTGATTATGTGTCAGTATTACATTACATATCCCTGTATATTGCGGTCATTCAGATGATTATCTAATAGTTTCTTGAAGCTATCAATGCTCCCCGCTGAGACCACCGCCTGTGGAAGGGAATTCCACATCCTTGCTGCTCTTACAGTAAAGAACCCTCTACGTAGTTTAAGGTTAAACCTCTTTTCTTCTAATTGTAATGAGTGGCCACGAGTCTTATTAAACTCTCTTCTGCGAAAAAGTTTTATCCCTATTGTGGGGTCACCAGTACAGTATTTGTAAATTGAAATCATATCCCCTCTCAAGCGTCTCTTCTCCAGAGAGAATAAGTTCAGTGCTCGCAACCTTTCCTCATAACTAAGATCCTCCAGACCCTTTATTAGCTTTGTTGCCCTTCTTTGTATTCGCTCCATTTCCAGTACGTCCCTCCTGAGGACTGGTGCCCAGAACTGGACAGCATACTCCAGGTGCGGGCGGACCAGAGTCTTGTAGAGCGGGAGAATTATCGTTTTATCTCTGCAGTTGATCCCCCTTTTAATGCATGCCAATATTCTGTTTGCTTTATTAGCAGCAGCTTGGCAGCTTGAGCCTATCATCCACTAGGACCCCCAGGTCCTTTTCCATCCTAGATTCCCCCAGAGGTTCTCCCCCCAGTGTATAGATTGCATTCATATTTTTGCCACCCAAATGCATTATTTTACATTTTTCTACATTGAACCTCATTTGCCATGTAGTCGCCCACCCCATTAATTTGTTCAGGTCTTTTTGCAAGATTTCCACATCCTGCGGAGAAGTTATTGCCCTGCTTAGCTTAGTATCGTCTGCAAATACAGAGATTGAACTGTTTATCCCATCCTCCAGGTCGTTTATGAACAAATTAAATAGGATTGGTCCCAGCACAGAACCCTGGGGAACCCCACTACCCACCCCTGACCATTCTGAGTACTCCCCATTTATCACCACCCTCTGAACACGCCCTTGTAGCCAGTTTTCAATCCATGTACTCACCCTATGGTCCATGCCAACGCACCTTATTTTGTACAGTAAACGTTTATGGGGAACTGTGTCAAATGCTTTTGCAAAATCCAGATACACCACGTCTACGGGCCTTCCTTTATCTAGATGGCAACTCACCTCCTCATAGAAGGTTAATAGATTGGTTTGGCAAGAACGATTCTTCATGAATCCATGCTGATTACTGCTAATGATATCATTCTTATTACTAAAATCTTGTATATAGTCCCTTATCATCCCCTCCAAGAGTTTACATACTATTGATGTTAGGCTAACTGGTCTGTAATTCCCAGGGATGTTTTTTGGGCACCTTTTTAAATATTGGTGCTACATTGGCTTTTCTCCAATCAGCTGGTACCATTCCAGTCAATAGACTGTCTGTAAAAATTAGGAACAACGGTCTGGCAATCACCTGATCTCTTTATCTCTCTCTCTCTCGATCTCTCTCTCTCTCTCGAGATCTCTCTCTCTCTCTCTCGAGAGAGAGAGAGAGAGAGAGAGAGAGAGAGAGAGAGATCTCTCTCTCGAGAGAGAGATCTCGAGAGAGAGAGAGAGAGAGAGATATCTCGAGATCTCTCTCTCTCTCTCTCGAGATCTCTCTCTCTCTCTCTCGAGATCTCTCGAGAGAGAGAGAGATCTCTCTCTCTCTCGAGATCTCTCTCTCTCTCGAGATCTCTCTCTCTCGAGAGAGAGATCTCTCTCTCTCTCTCTCTCTCGAGATCTCTCTCTCTCGAGATCTCTCTCTCTCGAGATCTCTCTCTCTCTCTCTCTCTCTCTCGAGATCTCTCTCTCTCTCTCTCGAGATCTCTCTCTCTCTCTCTCTCTCTCTCTCTCTCGAGATCTCTCTCTCTCTCTCTCTCGAGATCTCTCTCTCTCTCTCTCTCTCTCTCTCTCTCTCTCGAGATCTCTCTCGAGATCTCTCTCTCTCGAGATCTCTCTCGAGATCTCTCTCTCTCGAGATCTCTCTCGAGATCTCTCTCGAGATCTCTCTCTCTCGAGATCTCTCTCTCTCTCGAGATCTCTCTCTCTCTCGAGATCTCTCTCTCTCTCGAGATCTCTCTCTCTCTCGAGATCTCTCTCTCTCTCTCGAGATCCCCTCTCTCTCTCTCTCTCTCTCTCTCTCTCTCTCTCTCTCGAGATCTCTCTCTCTCTCGAGATCTCTCTCTCTCTCGAGATCTCTCTCTCTCTCGAGATCTCTCGAGATCTCTCGATCTCTCTCTCTCTCTCTCTCGAGATCTCTCTCTCTCTCGAGATCTCTCTCTCTCTCTCGAGATCTCTCTCTCTCTCGAGATCTCTCTCGAGATCTCTCTCTCTCTCGAGATCTCTCTCTCTCTCGAGATCTCTCTCTCTCTCGAGATCTCTCTCTCTCTCTCTCGAGATCTCTCTCTCTCTCTCTCGAGATCTCTCTCTCTCTCTCTCTCTCTCTCTCTCGAGATCTCTCTCTCTCTCTCGAGATCTCTCTCGAGATCTCTCTCGAGATCTCTCTCTCTCTCTCGAGATCTCTCTCGAGATCTCTCTCGAGATCTCTCGAGATCTCTCTCTCTCTCGAGAGAGATCTCTCTCTCTCGAGAGAGAGAGAGAGAGAGAGATCTCTCTCTCTCTCTCTCTCGAGATCTCTCTCTCTCTCTCTCTCTCTCTCTCTCGAGATCTCTCTCTCTCTCTCTCTCTCTCTCGAGAACCTGTACTGTGTTGATTGCAGCATGATATTAAATAACAAAAGACAATAAATGGTGCTCAAATATTATCAATATGTATAATCACCACTGACAGTCCACTAAATGTAATCATCGGTGACCATCCTCTAAATGATACCATGTAACAGTCCACAAAAATCTTCCACCACCGTGCAAGAAGTTATCTACCAAGAACTGTGTATCCTCCTCCTGTGAACAGAAGAAGTACAAACTCACCAGAACCAGATTCTGCCAAAGATTAAGCAGCAAACAGTGTTCAATATAAGCTAGGCCCTTTCTCATTCACTCCAGGTCTTAACCAGCACATGAAGATTCTCCACTCATCCACTAGGGGCAGCGGTGCTTACTGGTCACCATGGAAAGCTCACAGCCAATGCAGCCAACAGGCATCATAGTGTAGAATTTATTAAAACTCTTTAACTACATACATCTTCAACAATCACCCCGAATAAATGCAAGACGTTCGGTCTATCCAGTAAAAAAAAAAAGCTGCTTATCCACTTACATCAACATCTGGTTCCTGTGTGGCGGCACTTTCAATGGTAGATTTAACAGACCAAAAGGAGCAAATAAGGGAAATTCTTAGGGTTTGCATATACTTTAAAACATTGTGTGACATGAATGCCAGTGTTCTGCATAACATTTGATAGGGAAGGTCTGCAGAATACCATAAAATAAATGATTTGCTGATAACTTGTCTATTCTTTACATTTTCAAGGGCAAGACGTATAACTGGGATGCAGAGACCCAAGGCTGGATACTTGGCTCTTTCTTCTATGGTTACATCATTACCCAGATCCCAGGTGGATACATAGCTGGAAAATTTGGTGGCAAGTTGTTGATGGGATTCGGCATACTAGGCACTGCAGTATTTACTCTATTAACACCAGTGGCTGCAAATTTGGGAGCAGGTTACCTTATAGCAGTTCGAGTCCTTGAAGGACTGGGAGAGGTAAGTGTGAATTGTACCTAATGTGAAGGATAACAAGTGTTGCCTTTCATTTATGAGCACTGAAGAAATGCAAATGTCTGAAATGCTCTTATTTATATTGGAAGGTTTATAAAATATAGCTGGAGTTGAAAGCAAACTAGTCCCTATATTTAGGGAGAATTTAGTCCCTGGAATTCATAAAGACTGAAATATGCAGATTTTGTGAAAGTGTGTCTCATGCATTCTAAAATTGGTAAAGAATGTGCCAAATTCATCTACCTGTCTAAAATTTGTACTTGGCTCATGCTGCGCCCTTATAGAATGCATGAGAGACACAAACAAATCCGCCTGAGCCAGTTTTACTCTCTGTATGCCTAAAGTGAGTTGATCTTAGTGACACAATATAAAAGTGTTGCATTTTAGAACTGCTTGAATTTGGTGCACGAGTCGCTGTCCGAACCAAAGGTGTCGCAAATGCTTCATGAATTTGGCCCATTACATTAATGAAATCCCCTGTCTTCCTGTAGTAACACAAATGAGACCTAATCTCCAGAAATTCTTTTGTAACTCCTTCTCTGTTGAGCTGCATAGATCAACGCAAGGGCACAGAGATACCAGTTTGTTTTATATGTGTCCTTATCATAGCGTGACACTGAAAAGGTTAAAAACAAAAATTAGGAAAGAAAGGTAATCCTGTGTTTTTTTTGTTGTAAGAAAACAACACAAGTATGTACGCAATCTAACATGAGCTGGTATTAACAAGCCCTTACTATGCATTGGTTTGTGGTATCATTTGGATTTTAGGGTTGTACCTCAGAATCAAATGTTCCTAGCGATGAAGCTTCAGGTAAAATCTGAAAACTTAATATTTTCCCACTTGTGAAAGCCAGAAAATGAGCGTAGTGAACCCCTTTGTTAATACAGGAAGGGATGGCAAATAGGCTTGTAGTTTTCCCGCAGGCTTAAGCCCCGTACACACGATCAGAATATCGTACAAATAATACAGTGATCGTACGATAATCGGATCGTTCGTACAGAGCTTTCGAGAGCCGATCATGACAGTTCATCCGATATTATCCGATTGGATATGCACAAATTTTTTCGTACGATGCCAGATCGTATGATTTTCGTTTAATCAGTACAGTTGTTGTTCGAAAATGCAATACAAATACATTACAACACATTACATCACTTCCGAATTTTAATTCTGTCATATGAGAATTTTCGTCACTTTAGTAGGCTCTTTAGGTTTGATCTGAGATAAAGCATGCAAAAAAAAAACAACGCACGATCATTTATCTGATAATCTCATCGTGTGTATCAGGCATTAGCTGGTGTGGTCTGCTACAATAATTTCCACCCCGTGCTTACTATATAGTGGTAGAACAGTTATTCGGTCCTGGATTTTATGCTAGAAATATCAGGCTGGTTGTAGCTTGGCCCATTGTGTTGTTTGTCAAAGACTGCATATGCATTGCAGTTTTGTTTGGTCATAAATTTTGTATCTGTCAGTAAACACCAAACCACATTTCTTTATCATACATCGTGGGACACAGAGCCTTAAGTAATAACTTAATGGGTATATAGGCACCTTCAGGTGATGGACACTGGTATACTCAATCCAGGAAGTTCACTCCCTATATAACCCCGCCTCCTATCAGGAGTACCTCAGTTTTTTCGTCAGTGTCTAAGGTGTTGGTCACAAGTGAAGATGTGCTCTGAGGAGCTCCAGGAGGGATCCATGCTGAATTTATATAGCCTCCATAG
This sequence comes from Aquarana catesbeiana, assembly GCF_042186555.1. Lineage (NCBI taxonomy): Eukaryota > Metazoa > Chordata > Amphibia > Anura > Ranidae > Aquarana > Aquarana catesbeiana. The sequence continues at coordinate 310,693,427 of NC_133327.1, read as the reverse complement.
ACCAGATCCATCCAAAGTGCCAATGAGGCCAAAGTGGATGGTACCTGGGCCTCGTATCTGAAGCACGAGGTTTTGACTGTAAGGCCTCTCTTTGTAGGGCTGGACCCCGGGACCCAGGGCTTTGGTCATGCTACATTACCTAAAGCTTTCCTGGTGGGGTGCTTTTTACAGGTCAAAGAGAGTGGAACCCCGATAAAAAGGGACCCGATCCTTGAAGGTTTGCTAAACGCAGCCCACCGTGATGGGTGAAGGTTGGATTGTCTGTTAATTCAGAAAATCCTGCGGCGGGGATAATGTAAGGGAAGAAACTTAGGAACTAAAAAGTCCATCTATGCTTTCTTCAAGGAGAAAAAATTTTGTCATGCCTTAATTCTCCACTAGAGGGAGTATATGCACATACCTTAATCTGTTGTCTTCACTGCAAAGCTCAGTGGCAGTCTGTGTGTGGCCGCAGCGGGATTCCTCTCAGGTAAGAGATCTGCCAAAATGCTTCTTTTCTCCCCCCTGAAGGGACAGAGGGTTAGGGAAACACCAGCAGTGTACCCCCCTTGTAATCCCAACCCCCCCCCCGCCGCGGGGGGGGGTATGAAGGTCCCTAATTTTGTTCCATCTGTTGTGTCCTTATGCCGGCTGGTGTCAGGGGCTCGGCCTCTTCCCCCTCCTCGTGTTGGATCTGTAGGCCCGAAAGCCACCCGCAAGCAAGCGTGGGAACGTTTTCAAAACAAAATGGGGGGTGGGTTTATGGAGGGGGCGGGGCCTAGGCACAGCGCCATGCAACATACGAAATGTAGGCAAGATATGGTGAGAAATACTCCTGCGCTTGTGAGGCCATTTGCTGCACTAAACGAGTAGTATTGTAGAAAGTGGAAGGATTGGAGGAGATGATAGAGCGTGTCCCACTGCCTTAACTGACCCGGGGTGGTCTGGAAAGGACTGTATGGTAGGAGGTGGATGGAAGGCGCATGATCAGACGCTTACATCAAAACATGTATGGTTTAATCATGTATAGGGAATGCAAACATATAAATATTGAATCATACAAATACTACATTGCATAAAAACAGGTAACAAAATAGGCACTAAAAAATTAAAATTGGGGTATGCCCATGTTGAGGCAAGTATTTAAAAAGGGCTGACGCGTTTCGAGGGTAACCTCTTCATCAGAGCCAGGAGAACAGGAGCACAGTCTGTATGGGCCGGTAGGCCGACATGTGTACGTGGAAAGGAGTGGCTAGTAGGAGGGGATGTCCTGTGGTGGATAGTTGGTTATTCCAAGTTCCATACTAGCATACTAGCAACGCCATGCAACGTCTATGAGGACGCACGGCAGGCAAGCAAGCAGGATAATAAAAATACAGCTGGAGCAGTCTCTCCTCGGCTGACGAGGCGGAGCAAGCAAGCTGCACACGGGACACAGGAGCTGTGGGGCACGGAAGGGTGGCAAGTGGCATTCCTGATACAGGAAGACTTTTTTCCCAGCACTAGGCTGAACTTAATAGCGGCATTACTGTCATGACTATGTTCAGCGATTAAGTGCAATTTAATAGTGCCTCTGCTTTTGTGCTTGGGACTATGCGATTGAACCTGTTCGGATCGGCACACACATGATCTGCGGAGCGCTCTGCTGCCTCAGCCTTAGGAAAGGCTGTGGCTTTGGCCTAGCTCCGGAGCGGCGGCCACCTTGGTATACCCGGCTGCGGCGGTGTATTGTCATATTCCGCTCCCCATCATAGAATGCTCCGGAAGTGACATTCCGTCGCCGCCATCTTGCTACACCCCACACTCGTCCACAGTAAGGATACACTAAGAAGGGGGAAAGCGGACATGTTACACCCACCGGAGTTTTGCATTTTACATGTATTTATAACAGTAAAATCAGTTTATATAGTGAAATACAGGACTTTGAACTTCGTCAGACTGCTTGGATGTTATATTTTAAAAGCAGCGAACTTCTGTCAGATTAGCAAACCTGTGAGATGAGCAGGGTTGCCGCTGCTTTTAAAATTCAAGATCTAAGTAGTCAGAGGGAGTTGTAAGTACTGTTTCACTATATAAACTGACTTTACTGTTATAAATACGTGTAAAATGCAAAACTCCGGTGGGTGTAACAACATGTCCGCTTTCCCCCTTCTTAGTGTATCCTTACTGTGGACAAGTGTGGGGTGTAGCAAGATGGCGGCGACGGAACATCACTTCCGTAGCAAACTGCGATGCATAGTGCGAAGTTTCTGGCCGCAACTTCACTTCGGGAGCATTCTTTGATGGGGAGCAGAATATGACAATAAAGCGTCGGTGAGCTGCGCGCTGACATCATCACCCCTCAACTCAACCCCTCAACTTGTGGATCTGATCTGGCCGGCTTCTATTTTGTAAGGTATGTATACAGTGGGGAGTCTGTGGATATTACAGCAGTGGGGGAGATTGTGGATATTACAGCAGTGGGGGAGATTGTGAATATTACAGTGGGGGTTATGTTTATTTGTCTTTTTTTTTTTTTTTTGCTGATCCAAAAATGATCCGATCTGTGATCTCTGATCCGAGGTACGATCCGAACCGTGAGATTTTTGATCCGTTGCACCCCTAGTGGGCACAGGATGAGGTATTACCCTCAGCCGATCAGGAGGAAATACAAACTGATGATTCCTCTGTGGAGGAAACAACGGTAGATGAACCTTTTTCAGCCACACAATCTGAGAAGTTGCTGATACAATCTCTTACGGAGATGGTTCATTCTACTTTCATGCTACCCCTAGCGGAGTCTCCTGAAAGCACAGTTTCTTCCTTGGGTTCTTTAAAACTTTCACAGCCTTTGCATGCGTTTCCTGTGCATGCATTACTAGAACAGCTTATTTATGCTGAATGTGATCACCCAGATAACCATTTTCTCCCTCCAAAGAGATTTTCAGTTCTCTATCCCATGGAGGAGAAATTCACCAAAAAATGGAAGGTACCAGCAGTTGACGCTGCGATTTCCAGTGTGAATAAAAGTCTAACTTGTCCAGTAGACAATGCACAAATGCTTAAGGATCCAACAGATAAAGGGTGGAATTCCTGTTAAACTCCGCTTTTTCCTTGGCAGGTGCTGTTACTCATATATAACCAAGTGTAGCGCTAAAAAATGAGAAAGAAAATATTGCTATACCACATATAATAGCAAAATGAATTGTGAAAAGATAGTGTTTTGTATACTTTGTGAACATTCATTCTTGTATGACGAAACGCGTCGGGAGGACTCCACTGCCGCCATTTTACTTGCAGGCGCTTTTTATTCTGAAATGTAAGTGTTTTTCCTTTTTAATAAATTTTTTATGGTTTACGGAATTACGCTATGAGCCCCTTCTTCATTACATGTGGGTAATGTCCGTTGGTGTCCGAGCTTCCATATGAAGAAGACCTCTTTGGGATAGCAACGTTACAACTTCACCATTCACCAGCCCTTGGTTCCCTACCTTCATTGCCAGTGAGCAATCCAAGCCTGTTTGACCCATATAGCGTATGCTAGGTGGGTCCCAACTTTCTGGTAAGCCTCCAGTCATCCTAGGTGGCGGTTTCGCACAAGGGTCTGTCAGCACATGTTGGATTACATACAGAAATCTCTCACGAGTATATGTTTTGGAATTTATCACCATTGCAAAATTTATGTTCACCGTATCTGCACATTCAGTTTTGGACTTTATTGCCATTTTTACATCCTGTTATCACTTTTGGTGACCCTAAGGCTTTATAACATAAGTGTTCTATATGTATGAATGTTCACAAAGTATACAAAACACTATCTTTTCACAATTCATTTTGCTATTATATGTGGTATAGCAATATTTTCTTTCTCATTTTTTAGCGCTACACTTGGTTATATATGATTTATTACAAATTTTCTATTTGTTGTGTTAGCTGCTTACATCTATGACTTTTTTGGAGTAAGCGCATGGTTTATAGGTTTTTTTATGCACAGGTGCTGTTACTCAGCCTGCAGTTGCTGCAATAGGCATCTGTCAATCCCTAAAGAACCAATTTAGATAGGTCCTTAAAAGAGGTTCCCGCACAACAAGCCCGGGAATTGGCCGAACTACCAAAAGCATTATGCTTTGCCATAGATGCCATTAAAGATTATATTCACCAGGTGTCCCGCCTTACGCTTATGCTTGTACATATGTGTAGAATCCTGTGGCTAAAAAATTGGTCAGCTGAAGCACCATGTAAAAAGCTCCTGACGGGGTTCCCTTTTCATGGCGATCGGCTATTTGGGGATGATTTGGACAAATGCATTCAAACAATTTCTAGTGGGAAAAGTACTCTTTTGCCAGTCAAAAGAAAGTATAAACGCCCTTCATTTAAATGGGCTCTTTCTCCTGCGCCAAGGGCTTCCGCCTCTAGGCAGTGGTGATGGCCTCCGCCGTCAGACTCTAGAGGAAAACCTCAGGGTCAGGCCCAGACTCAAAAGAAGTCCTGGGGCCAGAAACCCGCAAAGCAGAATCCTAAAGCCTCATCGTGAAGAGGCACCCGCCCTCCCCAGGGTGGGGGGAAGACTTCTGAAGTTTTCAGAAGTCTGGCAAGAGTAAATTCAGGACAGATGGGTCATTTCCACGGAAACTCTGGGGTACAAGCTGGAATTTCGGGACTTTCCACCGTCTCGTTTCCTGAGGTCAAACGTTCCCAAAGATCCAGAGAAAAGGCAATCTCTGTTTCTGGCACTAGACCGATTAATGGCTCAGGGGGTGATCATGCAGATCCCCACAGAAGAGCAAGGTTTGGGGTTTTAATCAAACCTCTTCACAGTACCAAAACCGAGTGGAGATGTCAGACCCATTCTAGATCTAAAGAATCGAAATCAGTTCCTGAAGATCCGATCCTTTCGCATGGAAACGATCAGGTCAGTAGTTTCTATCCTACTAGGAGAAGAACTTCTGGCATCTATCGATATCATGGATGCATATCTGCATGTTCCTATATTTCCCGCTCACCAAAGATTTCTGCGGTTCAAAGTAGAACAGCAGCATTTCCAGTTTGTAGCCTTGCCCTTCGGGCTAGCTACAGCACCCTGGGTGTTTACAAAAGTCCTGGCCCCACCTCTAGCCAGGTTAAGGGCACAGGGCATGAAAGTCTTGGCGTACATAGACGATCTATTGCTAATAGACCAGTCGGTGGCTCGTTTAGAGCAAAACGTGCGCATTACAGCCAGTTGCCTGGAAAGTTTGGGTTGGATTCTCAACCTAGAGAAATCTCCCTTAAAACTGATAAAAAGACTGGAGTGCTTGGGTCTGATCATAGACACAGCCCACAAAAAGGTGTTCTTGCCTCAGGCAAAGATCAACTCCATAAAAGAGCTAGTGAGGATGGTCAGGTCAAAAGGAGATCCCTCCATTCGCCTTTGCATGAGGTTGTTAGGAAAGATGGTGGCTTCATTCGAAGCGGTTCCCTATGCCCAGTTCCATTCAAGGCTGTTGCAAAACAGTATCCTGTCTACTTGGAACAAAACAATTCAAGCTTTAGACTTTAGACTCACTGATCTATGCATTTCCTCCTATTCAGTTGCTGCCTCTACTTCTTTGCAGGATCAAGCTGGAAAGAAAGCCGGTAATTCTGGTAGCACCAGCATGGCCCAGAAGGTTATGGTATGCAGAAATCGTAAGGATGGCAGTGGAGGATCCATGGTCCCTCCAACTACGGCCAGACCTACTCTCACAGGGGCCGATATTCCATCCTACCTTATGGTCTCTAAATTTAACGGCTTGGCTACTGAAACCCACATTCTGAAGAAACGTGGGCTTTTCGGGTCAGTTCAATTAATCTCTACCCTGATTAATGCAAGGAAGCCAGCTGCCAGAACTTTATATTATAGAGTCTGGAAGGCTTATGTTTCCTGGTATATCTCCGAGGGTGCCAACCCTTGGATTCACATCATAGGCAGAATTCTTGCCTTTCTACAATTAGGGGTAGAGATGAAGTTGGCCTTCAGTACTATTAAGGGCCAAGTCTCAGCTTTATCGGTCTTATTTCAAAGACTGCTTGCTACACATTCTTTAGTCCAGGGTTTTATTCAAGGGGTGATGCGGCTTAATCCGCCAGTCAAACCTCCTTTGAACCCTTGGGACTTGAACTTAGTTTTGTCAGTGTTACAAAAACAGCCATTTGAACCGATACAGCATATTCCCTTAGTCCTTCTGACAAGGAAGCTGGTGTTCTTGGTTGCTATATCCTCAGCAAGAAGGTTTTCGGAATTGGCTGCTCTTTCTTGTAAAGAGCCATACTTGATTATTCATGAAGACAGAGTGGTGTTACGCCCTCGTCCAGACTTTTTTGCCAAAAGTAGTTTTAGGTTTTCACCTGAACCAAGATATTGTCCTGCCATAATTTTTTCCAAAACCATGTTCCAGGGAAGAGAAGTCACTACATTGTCTTGATGTGGTGAGAGCAGTGAAAATCTATTTAAAGACAACTGCTCAGATTAGAAAGACTGATGTCTTATTTATTCTGCCAGAGGGTCCTAAGAAAGGACAGGCAGCGTCTAAATCCACTGTCACTAAGTGGATTCAGCAAGTTATAATTTAAGGGGCAAGATTCCCCCTTTCCAAGTCAAAGCGCACTCTACCAGGGCAGTTAGTGCTTCTTGGGCAGTGCGTCACCAGGCCTCCATGCCTCAGATCTGTAAGGCCGCAATTTGGTCTTCAGTGCATACATTCACAAAATGTTATCACGTGGATGTAAGGAGGTATGAGGATATTGCCTTCAGGAGCAGTGTGCTGCAGGCAGCAGTTTAGGTCCTCAAGTCTGGGGGTGCCCTACGGTTGTCTCTCCCTCCCCTCAAATAGCATTGCTATGGGACATCCCATTAAGTTATTACTTAAGGCTCTGTTTCCCATGATAAAGAAAATAGGATTTTTATAACTGCTTACCTGTAAAACCTTTTCTTGGAGTACATCATGGGACACAGAGCTCCCTCCCCTCTTTGGGGTTTAAGTACTCCTGATAGGGGAGGAGGCGTTATATAGGAAGTGAACTTCCTGGATTGGGTATACCAGTGTCCATCACCTGAAGGTGCCTATATACCCATTAAGTTATTACTTAAGGCTCTGTGTCCCATGATGTACTCCAAGAAAAGAATTTTACAGGTAATCTGATATAAAATCCTATTTTATATGCAAAGAGATCTAAAACATTTTGCATGTAAAACTCATGTATGTCTTTGTGTGTGTTGGGGAATTAGGGAATAATCATAATTGTGTACTTTGTAAAGCCCAACTCCAGGAAATTTAAAAAACCCACTGCGAAGGTTTAACTTCTCATTTATGTCTATATTTATGTAAAAACACTTTAAATTGCCCAAACCAACATTTAGCAAAAGGCACTCTCTTATGCTCCTGGATTGGATTGTCCTCGCATCCAGTGCAGGGCCATGCCCATGACCTCAATCTTGAGGTCAGGGGCATCCAACCGCCGGAGTGCAGTGGAGAAGAGGCCGTGGGGACCAGTCAGGCAGCATGGTGGAGCCTGTGGGAGTGAAGGATCAGGTAATAAAACTGCTTTACCCACACTCCCTAGATGTAAATGAGCAATTAATCTTTGCAGCAGGACTTATATTTTTCAGCTTTAAAGTAAAGCAAAATCTGAAGAAAATGTGCCAGAAATCTCACTGTGTTTAAGCGCAATTGCTACAAGTGACAATCTCCCACAAAATATAAAATGTATACAGAATGTGTGTAATTAATTATTAAACCTTAAAAGGAATATTCACATATAGTTATATGCTCCTATACTGCTGCCCACACTGTGTTTCCGTATGTGCCAACCAAAATGATATACAAAAGCATGTTTGAAGAACGTTTGACATTATTATGGACGTTTGTATAATTTTTTTATTGTTTCTACATATACTGCGTGGCAGTGTTTTTATATATAATTATTTGTAAACAGTTGATTTAATCCAATGTCTCCACAGGGTGTGACTTTCCCAGCCATGCATGCCATGTGGGCCTCTTGGGCGCCACCTCTTGAGCGCAGCAGATTGTTAAGTCTTTCTTATGCAGGTCAGTATATAAAGATTCAGCCATGTTTTTTTCTTAATGACCACAAGTGTCCTGATTATTGCTAAAACTGGGAGGGACCAAGTTAATGCAAGGCCAAAGCTAGATGACTGCATTTGCCCACCTAATCAAGGTACGTGTGCATGATCATTTTTTTCCCCAGTCATCTTCCGGGATGGCTTGCACAGAGAGAGAAAGGCTCCTCTCACCTAGAACAGGAAACGCGTGATCCACATTATAAAAGAAGGCCCACAAGGATGGCGCTGGATCCACAGTGAAGTCTTGGGTCCTCCACACCAATATAAACAAAGGGCACTGGCATAAGATGGCGCTGGGATACTTCCTGGACAGTGAACATGGAAGAGCCAGAGACTGCTGATGCAGGTGTGGAGGCACCATCACTTGACTTTGACCCTAAGGTAAGAAAAGGGGGGGGGGGGGGCTAGGGCGCTCCTATCTTCTTTTCTTACCCTCCTGTGTGGGGGTGTTTTTGTAGGTGCACAGGTGTAACCTCCCTCTAGTTGTAGGGTTGAGTCACATATAGCATCACAGGTCCTGGTGGTGAGTGTTTTTTAAAGATTCTAAGGCATGACTTTCTGCTATCCACCTGGGTGTTTTCTTTGCAATCAGTTTGTACTTCAGTTAAAGCAACACTGGTTTGGTTTGTCTTTTGCTTATTTCCAGGACCAAAATCGAGAGTCCAAAGAAAGCAAGACAGATGCTTCTAGGAAGAGATGCCCTGTCTGTACTAGAAAAATGCCCGCTGGTTGGAAAAAGGACATACGTCGTGATTGCATTGATAACCTGGTCAAGAAAGAAACAAGCCTGCTATTCAAAAACTTCATTGATTCAATGAAAAAGGAGATGAAGCAGATTCTCTGAAGTAGTTCAAACCCCCGTGCACAGGATTGTGGGGCAAATCCCGTCCCCGGCACATCCGGCGCAAGCACCAGAGTGATGCCGATTAACCCCTTCTCTCAGGCAGGTGACCCCTGAGGGGATACCGGAGGGGCTGGAGGAGAGCTCAGAGTCGGCTTTGGATTCCGATGAAGGGGAGTTTAAGGAGGACAAGCCAAATAAAACCCAAAGATTCCGGTTTCACCTAGAGGAGACAGATGAGTTTTATTAAAGGCCATATATGATACCCTGGAGTTGGATGAACCAGAAGATAAAGAACTGTCTGTGCATGACCTGTTGTATGCAGGTCTCCAAGCCAAGCAGGCCAGAACCTTTCTGGTTCATGCTTCACTAAAAGAAACCATGTTGCAGGAATGGAAAGTACCAGAAAAAATAATCTTTCTCCCCAAAATCCTCAAAAGGAGATTCCCTTGAAAAGAAGAGGATACGGGACTATGGTATAAGTGTACCAAGTTAGACGCCTCCCTATCGAAAGGCTCGAAGGGATCGGAGCTCTCTTTTTGAAGATACAGGCTCATTAAAAGAGCCAATGGACAGAAAAGCCGACGGTTACTTGAAAAAGGCATGGGAGGCCTGTTCAGCTAACTTTAAACCTGCCCTTGCCACTACCTGCGTAGCACGTACTCTAGATGTGTGGTTAAACAGCTCTGCTCGCTTCTAGAGTCACATACTCTTAAAGAGGAGATCCTGGAGGCACTACCAACTTTAAACAAGGCAGTGGCTTGTATAGAGGATTCCTCCACAGAGTCTGAGATTTACAGCCAGGGCCACAGCCTTAGGTAACGAGGCCTGGAGGGCTATCTGGTTAAAATCCTGGGAAGGGGATACAGTCTCAAAAATTAAGCTCTGTTCTTTTTTTTTTTTCCCCTTTTTCAGGCGAATTGTTGTTCAGGAAAGAGTTGGAGTCGGTACTCAAAAGGTCAGCCGACAGGAAAAAGGGTTTTCTTATCCCCAAAATCAGCAACAAATGTAATTTTTGTTCCTTTCAGGGGCCAAGTGGCAGCAGAAGGGAAAGACGGCGGCAGAACAAAGCTTATGCAAACAGGCAGGATCAGAGAAAAGAAAAAAAGGAAAAGAAAGAAATTTAATAAAGTGCACAAAGGGTTCAAAGCACTTACAAGACCATCAGTGTTAAAAGATATGATAAAATCAGGAGTCCTCATCTGTGGCATGTGTCCATCCTCAGCATGGTGGTAGAGAGCAGTATAGAGCCGTCCAGCAGCTGTAAAGTGTTCTCATACGTGTTGGAGAGAGGAGACAGCAGGGAAGCCTGTATTCACTGCGGGACACACAAGGCTGATGGTGTCAGTGGAGAGAAGGGGGCGGTAGCGCGTTTCGGAGCATGTGCAGCTCCTTCGTCAGACCTACGCCCATACTTCTTAAGCTGGCTTATGAATGGTGAGCGGAAGGAGTATGGGAAGATGTTGAATACACAATGATAAAGGAAGTGACAGATGTATTACAAGGACAGCCAAGACCACCGTGCACTCGCAAATTGGATCATTACCATCAATGCTATATACAATGAAGTCCTGAAGGAATTTGACACGGGTACAGGGCACAGATGGCAGTGGTTAAATTAACAATAATAAATAAGTATACAAACGTAAGGTTGACATTGAATCAGTATACAGGTGTGTTACATGGTCGGCCGGGTGTCTATATGCATGTGTTACAAAGATGGCCGGGCATTTGCACACATGCAAATAGGGTCGTAAATCTAATGTTGAGTTGGCAATGAATAAATATACAGCCGTGTTACAAGGGCGGCCAGGCGGTTATACGCATGTGTTACAGGGGCGGCCAGGCGTCTATGTGCACGTGTTACAAAGGCAGCCGGGCGTTTTTACACTTGCAAATAAAGTCAAAAGTCTAATGTTGAATTGGCAATGAATAAATATGCAGCCGTGTCACAGGGGCAACCATGCGTCTATACACATGCAAATGAAGTAATCTGTTGAAAGGGGATTTTTAAAATGGGAATAAGTGATGGTATATAGTGGATGTTGTGTGAATTGTACTGATTATGTCTGTAACAATGCTGAATATTACTTGTCTATGAATAAGTGTATAGGTTTGTTACAAAGGCGGCCGGGCGTCTATACACTGAAGACAGGTAGAGGAAAATAGTGGATGCTTATACAAAGTGTACGATTTGTGCAGATTATGCCTATAGCAATAATCTCATGGTGAGAGGTATTACTCAACTGTGAATTAGTATATAGAAGTGTTACAGGGGCAGCTGGGCGTCTATAAACTACAGAAGGGTAATAGGAGGTGGTAGATGCTTATGCAAATAGTACAGATTATGCCTGTAGCAATACTCTGATGATAATAGATAATAATAGACTGTAAATAAGTATGCGGGTGTGTTGCAGGGGCAGCCGGGCATTTACACACGCCCCTGTAACACACCCGCATACTTATACGTATAGATATGCAAAGCGGCAACCTGGTCCAGCTTTCATATGTTTGTAAAGCACTATAGGCTGGATGTGCTAGCAAATCGAGACCAGTCCTTCGGCAGAAAAGTGCTGCAGGCTGTGGTCCCGCCCTGATCAGGTAGTTCTATTTTGTCCTCTCTGTAAGCTGTCCTGGAAGATGACCGGGGAAAAAAACAGGGTTATTGCCTGTTAACGCTCTTTTCCAGGAATCTTCCAGGACGGCGTCAGTCTCCCCCCCCCCCCCCCGTTTCGTAGGAAAAATTATGTAAAGCTAAGTTTATTATTTTATCTGTGCCTTCTGGTTATTTGTTAATACTGAGGAGCCATGGCCTATTGGCGGTCTTTTATAATGTGGATCATGTGTTTCCTGTGCTAGGTGGGAGGAGTCTCTCCCTCTCTCCCCCGTCCTGAAAGATTCCTGGAAAAGAGCATTAACGGGTAATAACCCTATGTTTGTTTGTTTTAAGTATATGAATAATTTGGGTATTTTCTAGATTGTGGAAAAACATTTAATGTCCTAAGTTAGTCGTTTGCAGTAAGTGGGTAAAATAATTGTAAAGTAGAAATATAATCTTCCTTAACCACTTAATGACCAGGCAATTTTTTGCGAGACCGCACTGCGTCGCTTTAACTGACAATTGCGCAGTCATGCGACGTTGTACCCAAACAAAAGTTATGTCCTTTTTTCCCCAGCTTATATTGATTTGGTTTGTACAAAAGTTATAGCGTCTACAAAATGGGGGATAGATTTATGGCATTTTTTATTATTTTATTTTTTTTAACTAGTAATGGTGGTGATCTGCGAGATTTTTTTTTTTTTTTTTTTTTATCGGGACTGAGACATTGCGGCGGGCAAATCGGACGCTTTTGACACTTTTTTTTTTGGACCAGTGACAATTATACAGCAATCAGTGCTATAAATAGCCACTCATTAGTGTATAAATGTCACTAGCAGGGAAGGGGTTAACACTAGGGAGTGATCAGGGGTTTAAATGTGTTCCCTATGGGTGTTCTAACTGTGGGGGGAATGTGGCTAACTAGAGGAGGAGAGAGATCATTGTTTCTACTTGGTAGGAACACACAATCTCTCTCCTCTCCCCTGACAGAACCGGGATTTGTGTGTTTACACACAGAGATCCCAGTTCTCGCTCTGTCACGAGTGATCGCAGGTGCCCCGCGGTCATCGCCCCCACCGGGCACGCGCATCGGCTCCGGGGAAGCGCTGTGTGCCTCCTACAGCGTCTTAGAGGCAACGTACTGCTACAACGGCTCGCGCAGCAGTGCCAACCTGCCGCAGCATAACTGCGGTGGCTGGTCAGGAAGGGGTTAAAGACCAGGCCATTTTCTGACGTTTGATGCTTACAAGTTACAATCAGTATTTTTAGCTAGAAAATTACTTAGAATCCCCAAACATTATATATATTTTTTAGAAGAGACCCTAGAGAATAAAATGGCAGTCGTTGCAATATTTTATGTCACACTGTATTTGCGCAGGTGTCTTTCAAAAGCATTTTTTTGGGTGAAAAATACACTTCAACGAATTGAAAAAAAAAACTAAACAGTAAAGTTAGCCCAATTTTTTGTATAATGTAAAAGGTGCTATGCCGAGAATCGTGAGAGAACCATCATCTTCCAAGCAGAAAAAATTGTGATTCTCATTTTATCCAGAATCGTGCAGCTCTATCTTGGAATAGTGTTGTACATTAATGGTGAATACAGATGAATTTGCAGATTTATTGATTATGCACTTTATATTGTGTGGATTATGTGTATTTTATTGAGTATGTATTTTATTAGGTCCATTTCATTAAAGGATAAGTTCACTTTTTTTTTTTTTTTTACACATTTTAGCTCCCCTATGTACCAATTACTATTAATGCACCTCTGTTGCAGAAAAATACAAGCTTTCTTTGATTTTAAGAACAAGGCCTTAACTTAGCCCTGGCTATATTTCTTAGACTCAGTGACTTCCTGGTATATAGGTTTGGGATGGAGAAAACGGTAAGGCACAGGAAAGAGTTTACCAGCTGACCTCATTAGCACACACACCCCCTTCACCCATAAACTATATTTGTACAGCATCCCTCTACTCGTGAGTTTGCCTGGCTTGTCAATGTAGGTTGCCACAGCTGCTATGTTTGCTATGTCCGCATGCTAAATTCTCTGGGGATGTGGGTTGAACGCCCCTGATGCAGTGCAAAGACAAGACTGATTGGATACAGAGTGATTGGATAGATAGTGTCTCCTCCTATTCCATAGTTTTGGTATAGTGTATGGCCACCTTTATACACCTAAAATGAACTAGTTGCGCTTTCAGTGCCATTAATTGACACACAAAACACAGAAACAAACACACATTTTGGCAAGTGAAAAAAATGGGTAACAAACGCAGCATATCGCACAGTTAAAAAAAAGTGCAACTCGCACCTTGCCAAAATGTTCCATGCCATGTGTAGGACAGTCCATTGAAATGAATGGGCTGCCCTATGTGTGTCACGAGAAAAACGAGCCAAAAAATGTGCGCTCCCACTACACTAGGTGTGAATGGGGCCTGAAAGTGAAATTGATGTGTTTACACAAAAACAATGAGGCTCCATTCGCATCTGTGTGTTTCCAAACGCATGGCAAACCACACAGAAAATGCGCTCTTTGCCGTTTGTTTCAGAAACATGCTGCAAATGCACCAAAAAAAGCATGTTAAACGCACCACGCTCCACTCTAAGGAAACGTTCTGGAGCTTCTTTGGGCGATTGTTGCACATAGGACAGCCCGTTCAAGTGAATAGGCTGCCCTATGCTTGATGAGCAGAAACGCTTCAAAAGGCCCCAAAGTTCCTGCTATGTGAAGATGTTAACGGGGCCTGACAGCTGAGCGTCTCCATCCATTCCCACCTGTGTACTTGTTTAACCACTTGCAGACCAGCCGTCATCATTATACTGCGGCAGGTCAAGATAATCCCATGAACTGTCGTAGCTGTACTTCAGCCCTTTAAATGCCTAAAGCAGGTGTGCGTGCCCGCTGCACGGCAGGGGAACCGATGCGCGTGGCCATCGGGCGCGACGACTACCAGCCACACGCAATCGCGGGCACGAGAGCCAGAACAGGGATGTGTGTGAACACACAAATTCCTGTTCTGAGGAGAGGAGAGACAGATCGTTTGCTCCTACTAGCTAGGAACAGCGATATGTTGCCCCCTCTAGTCAGTTCCATCCCCCCACAGTTAGAAACACAAACAAGGGAACACCTTTAACCCCTTAAATATATATTGAAGCAGCGCTCGCAATATAAATAAGTGCAACAAAACACCCTGTTACAGCTGCTGGATACAAGTGCTATAACTTGACATAGATATACAGAAAAAACAGCGCTGGCAACTGGCACAATATAAATATGAATGTAGCTACAAGTGGATAATATCACTATATATATGTGACTAGACAAATTGCATTTAGTGAAAAAAATATATATATATATAAATACCTCAACATATAACAATGTGAATAAGCATATTATAGGAAACCAATGTGAGTAAATATTGAAATAAGTTCCGGATGGATATAAACGTTCCTTTAGACAAAAACCCAATAAGCAATGATGGCAGACTTCCAGCTCCTCATCCAAGGGATTGCATACAGTCACCTGAAATGCTGCAGTAGATACAAGAGGATGGGGTGAAGCTTGGGCTGCTATCACTAGGATATAACCTTGGGAGCCGTGGCATCATATTCCACCCAAAAAACAAAATAGGATATGGTGTAATACTGTGGGGTAAGGGATCAAATGCGCATTATAGCGCTACTCACAAAATGAAGATTGCAAACAGGCATTCAGAGTTGGTCCGTGACCGCTGCTATGTTACCGTGCGCTCCACCGACAACAGGAAACAGCGTCACTGGTTGCAGATGTGAGCCGGATATTGCGTTGACGCGTTTCGCCCCTCCTCCAGGGCGTCATTGGGTGGAATATGATGCCTGCGGCTCCCAAGGTTATATCCTAGTGATAGCAGCCCAAGCTTCACCCCATCCTCTTGTATCTACTGCAGCATTTCAGGTGACTGTATGCAATAACTAGAAACTGCAAAGCTGCTACGATGACCATGAAATCATTCACTCTCAATTAGTAGTTAGGTAACATAACAATTAGATTTCTGCCTCTCCTCCAATTTTGAGGTTCTGGCCATAGCCTATTACATATATATTTAAGAAAAGATCTATTCCTAGGGTAGTCTATAGAGTAGACGCTCCCGGGATAGAATAGACAACTACTTGTGGTCAGAAAGGGCACTCTACACAGTTATGTAAAGAAGTTTTGTATCAAATTTTATTATGGTGATATTCACCTAAATCATTAAATTTAAAAACATTATGTTGCTTCCCGTTTGAGATAAATTGATTCCAGTCCTCTGACAACATGTCATAAAAAAGTGATACCTTAAATGTATAATCATACAGACAAGGTATCAATGTTACAAATGTCTAACATTCAGACAAACAATACTCACATATAACATTTAACAAATAACACATAATGCAGGCGCCTGAAGTGATCCATCCCTGTCTGGCAGTCCCGGTGGCTAAATGCCTCTGTATTAATGTTAGTGATATGTAATAATATCATAAATCAAACCTGATTAGGTGATCAATATCGGGAGTGCCAGGCAGAGGTGGTCCCCAGGGATATTGTTATTAAATATTAGCAATATCAATGGAGTCTAATTAAGGAGCGGGGGTTGGTAAATGAGAAAAAAATGAATGAAGCTAAAGTGCCTAAGTTTGTGGGAAGTCCTCAGAGGTTAGTTGGAAAAGTCCTCTTTAAGCTTGTTCCGTTCTTAGTGGTGTGATACAGATATTTAAGTATAGGAATTTACATTGGATTCAAATCGCACATTTAGAATTGGATCAACCTGATAACCAATAAGGGCGCTAGCGTGCTTGTGAATGTTCCATGGTAGTGTTCAGTGATAGTATGGACACTATATCAGTATTCTCTTATTCCTCTGAACATTTGAAATGTTTTAAATAGCCCATGGATGGTGCAGGGTCTTTCTATGCATATCATTCAAGTCAGTGGAAGCGGGATACTGTGCATTAGATAAGACAATTATTGGTTATTACGTTACCGGCTTCCTTTCTTGTATGCGCTCTGGTAAAGTGAGTTCCTTGCCTTTCCCGGGTGTTAGCGTTTGAATTGTGAAGCGGCTGCTGGTAAGTGTTCAATCACCACGGTGAGACCAACGCTCATCCCGCTGAGCTGCACAACCAAGTGTCCACGATTAGATTGGATGATACTCCGGCATTTAATCGCTCATCTGTCACTCCTAGAGGCAGGATACTTCTGTCCGAGCACAGACCTTTAGTGCAGCAACTGTTACCAGCTGTTGAGTCCCTGCAGCCAAATTACAACTAGCACCGCCGCGCTACACTGCCGATCACACACAAGATCGGGGGATCGCCCGGCAGCTAGTCGCTCCTGATTTCCATAATACTTCCATTCTGAACACTACCATGGAACATTCACAAGCACGCTAGCGCCCTTATTGGTTATCAGGTTGATCCAATTCTAAATGTGTGATTTGAATCCAATGTAAATTCCTATACTTAAATATCTGTATCACACCACTAAGAACGGAACAAGCTGAGAGAACCACGTCAAAGGGATGGCGTGGAGGAGAGAGAGGAGGGTCAGGTGCGTGATGTGACGCACACGTAGTGGGGGAGGGGCCTGATGGAGCCGAGGAAGCGGGCGGCGGAGCAGCTCAGGTGAACGAAGCTGCCTGAGAAGTGGAACTGACAGCGTGCCGCATTCAGAGCAGCGGCGGCGGCGTTGGTCGGTACACCACGGGCCGCCGAGACTCACGGGGTGGCTCACCCCCACGCTCCCCCAGTCCCTTCCGATCGATGAGGGGAACACACCGGCTTCCCTAGAGGGTCTCCGGATGGCCCCGCACCCCAACCCTTCCCCCCCAGTGATACATCATAAACCCCTGGAGGGCTGGATGAGGATCGGATCCTATGCGCCGAGCACGGCGGGATTGAAGGACACACAGCAACCTAGAGGAGAAAATACCCACAATCTCCAGGGACACCGGGCCTAACCTGAGGTAGAGACGGTAAGCCTATGAGGGAACCCCGGCGAATTCAGGCAAGTAAATGTAACAATACTGTGGAAATCCGTGGATCGGGAAGGAATCTTACAAACATGTAATGGTGGAACCATATACAATAACAGTGTCTGATGGGCTCCGGTGTAAATAAAGGTTTAAAACCAGCAGAAAGGTACTAACCCAGGAGAGACTGTATAAACTGTAGACCACTGCTGTTTTAAAATTAAAAAGACTGGAAAAAAAAAAAAAAAAAAAAGGGAAAGGGGAGGGAGCAGACAGGCGGGCGGCACTACCGTCTATGGTGGTCTTGTCTGGCCGGCCATTTCCTTTCCCTTTGGGACGGTTTCACCCTCCGTCTCCCTTTGCCCCTCCTGCTGCAGGTGTACAGTGAAGGAGTACAAGGAAACTAATAGGCATAAGATCGGATAGTTAAGTGGCTAAGCAGCTAAGAATGTAACGATAGTGCTTGGGTTCAAGCACTCTGCCCTATCCCTGACCAAATACAACGGTAGTCACTAGGTCTGGTAAGATCAAGACCAGGCCGGGGGGGTGATACAGAGCATAGAGGAGGGGGCGGACAGAGAGGGACTAGAGGAGGCAGGCGGGGGGAGGGCAAGGCGGAGATAGAAGATAATAAACATGCGAGGGCGCCCTCAAAGGGGAGCGGAGGCGAAGCAACCTAGAGAGAGCTTGAACACTAGCTCTATTCAGAAGTACCTGAAGGAGACAAACCAGGGAAGCCCAAAAAACCCAGCTCAAGATAATAAACAGCAAAGTGGGAAAGAAAAGAAGAAAGAAATAGTGAAGAGCCAAGGGGCTAACGGGGGATCAACTAGGGGAGAAGGCGGAACCCCAAGTATGATGGAAGACACCAGCATGGAAATACCATTAACCAAAATAGAGCTGCTAGAGATGTTCGCCAAACTGGAACTGGTAATTAAAACAGAAATTCATAATGTTAGAACCGACATGGGCCACTTACTGAAGCGAGTAGAATCAGCAGAGGAGGCCTCAGATAAACAGAGCAGAGAAATAGTCACCTTAAAACAACAGGTAAAAGACATACAACTAGCCCAACGGGACATCTTTTATAAATTAGAAGCGCAAGAAAACCAGAGTCGCAGACAAAATTTGAGGCTGCGCGCCCTGCCAGAACAACGAGGTGAAGATCTGTATGCTAAAATGAAAGCCATCTTCAACCCGATCCTAGACCGAAACCCAAACGATGAACTGAAGATTGACAGGGTTCATAGATTAAGGAAATCCCCAAATGTCAGCGAGGATAAACCCAGGGATATAATTATTAGGTTCCACCATTATGAAGATAAAGCAAGAGCCTGGAGTAACCTCAGGAAAGCTCAACCAGTAAAATTTGAGGGGGTTGAAATCCAGTTTTTTACCGATATTTCGGCAGAGACTCTGGCCTGGAGAAGGCAGTTGCGACCCCTCCTGGAAGAACTGAGAAAGGCAAATATGAAATATAGTTGGGGATTTCCAACCTCACTGATTGTAGTGAAAGCGGGCAGAACATGCAGATTGAAATATATAGATAATATGCAAGACTTTTGTAATGATTTGGACATCCCTGTCCCAGCCGTATTTAAATAATTGGTGGAAAGCCCGGTTGATGTTCAGACACCTGGAAACCTTGGGGGGGGGGGGTGGGGGCGGGGGGGGTGCGTGGGAGGGGGGGGGCGCCCGGTGTGGGGACAGGCGGCCTTATGGGTGCCCGCTCGCGATGTTCCTCCCCCCCTTTTCTATTTAGGGGGGGGGAGCATGGCGACCGAGGCGATCCGTCATTAGAGTCACACCCCATTGGTCTGGCCGGTCGCATGCCGAGAGAAGCAATACCTCTTGGCGGCGGACATACTGCCAGGTCTAGGCAGGTAGGGAAAGGGGGGAGGGTGGGGGAGTGGGGTTTGGGGTGGAGGGAGGTCTGGGAGGGGAGGAGAGTGGAAAAGGTCCGGCAGGTATCAAAGGAAAGAGTGCAAAACATAAGATGTGAATCTAGCGAGCAGCAATATGCAAAAGCTAAATGACAGAGTTTTCATGTTTTACTTACAACGTTAAGGCTAGGTTTCCACTAGTGCGTCCCCAAAGTCGCGCGATTTTGCCGCGATTTTTTACCGCGATTTTACCGCGACTTTTTACCGCGATTTGAAGCAATGCCTGTATCTATAGACCTCAAGTCGCATCAAAGTGGGACCAAAGTAGTGCAGGGACTACTTTGAAGTCGCTGCGACTTGAAGTCGCACAGATATGAACGGTACTCATTGGAAATCATGGGAAACAATTTGTCATGCGACTTTTCAGTCCCAAGTCGCATGAAAAGTCGCACTAGTGGAAACAGAGCCTTAAGGGCTGAACTCCCCCCTTAAACGTCACAAAATCTTGCGAGAATTAGAACAACTTAAGGCAGATGTAGTGTTTCTTCAAGAGACCCACCTTTCACAGGATTCACACATTAGATTATTCTCTAAGTGCTTCCCCAACTGGTTCTACAGCGACTCACCTATCAAGAGAGCTAAGGGGGTCGCAATTGGGCTCTCAAGAAGGACTAGGTTTGCGCTATTAGAAAGATGTG
Source organism: Aquarana catesbeiana (assembly GCF_042186555.1). NCBI lineage: Eukaryota > Metazoa > Chordata > Amphibia > Anura > Ranidae > Aquarana > Aquarana catesbeiana. The sequence goes on along the minus strand of NC_133327.1, from coordinate 310,673,357 downwards.
AGGATAGGGACGGTCGCTATCTTTTTTTGAAGATTAGAATGGGAGAAAGGGTTTTTACCCTGGTGAACATCTACTGTCCAAACAACAACCCAGCACAATTTTTGCTACACATCCTAAATAAGCTAGCAGATTTTAGGGCAGGACAGGTGATAGTGGCAGGTGACCTGAATTTCTGCTTGGACCCAGCGATGGATAGCACAGTTGGTAACCAGAGAATGAGTGGGAGACTATTAAAAAAAAGTTGGCCAGAAATTGCACAACTGCCATTTGATAGACGCTTGGAGGGTACAACACGCAAAAAGTAAAGATTATACTTTTTTTTCCTCGGTACATGGGTCCTATTCTCGTCTTGATTATTTTTTGGTAGACCATAGGTTACTTGATTGTGTCAAGGAAACGGAAATAGGCGTTGCCACTCTATCCGACCATGCGCCGGTTTTGATGAGGGTGGCGATGCCGGGATTCCGGAGATCACCATTTTCATGGCAGTTAGACGAAAAATTAATAGACAACCCAATCATCTATAGTAAGATACAGGAGGAAATAGAGGGCTTCCTCAAGATAAACGATACCGGAGAGGTCTCAGGTTCAGTCTTATGGGAGGCGATGAAAGCATATTTAAGGGGCATATTGATTTCTTTGGAAGCCAAAGAGAAAAAAGAGGGGAAAAAAAGAAAGGCAGAGCTAATTGAAGAAATATATCAGTTGGAACAAATACATAAATCAGCCAATGGGGGCCACAACTTATTTCTAGTGCAGTTAATCCATAAAAGAGAAGAACTAAAAGATCTAATGGAACTGGAATCTAAACGCATACTGTATAAAAACGCAAAAGACAGATTTAGGTGGAGTAACAAAATAGGGAAACACCTGGCATCAGTCGTTAAAAAGAAAAGGGATACGAACTTCATAGAGAGGATCCAAAATAAAAATGGGATATTTAAATATACTTCTAGCGATATAGCCGAAGAGTTTCAAAAATATTTTACAGCTTTATATAAAGTCAAACAAGGTGGGGCTAATACTCTGGGAAAGGAAGAAACGATAGATGAATTTTTAAGAGAGGCAGGCTTACCAAGTCTCTCGGACAACGAGGCAAAAGAATTAGAAGAACCCATTACGGTGGAAGAAATTGAGCGGGCTTTGAAGACATCTCCCTCTGGAAAAAGTCCAGGGCCAGATGGCTTCACCACCTACTTCTATAAAAAATTTAAAAATATTCTGACCCCCAAGCTCTGTCAGATATGGAACAAGATAGGGAGCCAGGAGGAATTCTGTGAAGGAGCTTTGATGGCATCAATTGCCTTAATACCTAAGGCGGCGAAAGATAGCTCACTGTGTTCGAGCTATAGGCCGATCGCTTTACTCAATACCGATACAAAATTATACGCCAAGGTATTAGCCAATAGGCTGAAGGACAAAATGACATACTGGATACACCCTGATCAGACGGGCTTTATCCCAGGCAGAGAGGGGAGGGATAACGGTGTGAGGTCACTATTGGTTATAAAGGCGATGATAGTGAGGGGGGCCCCCAGTCTACTACTGTCATTGGACGCAGAGAAAGCCTTCGACAGAGTGGACTGGGGGTTCATGATAAAGACACTGAGGGCAATCGGATTGGGCGACACTATGTTAAACTGGATCAAGGCACTATATAAGGCCCCATCCGCACTAGTCAAAGTAAACGGTGTATTTTCGAGAGAAGTCAGGATGGAAAACGGAACTAGACAGGGATGTCCCCTGTCCCCTCTTCTGTTTGCCCTGACTTTAGAGCCCTTACTGGCGGTAATCAGGAAAAACTCAGATATACGCGGATGCATAGTGGAAGGCGACGAACACAAGCTCTCGACGTTCGCCGATGACGTATTGTTCTACATAGCGAATCCAAGGATCTCACTCCCGAACCTCCTGGCTACGCTGAGGAGATACGGGGAACTTTCAAACTATAAGGTGAACCTTGGTAAATCAGCAGCCCTAAATATCAACATTGAGAAACAAGAGGTAACCAAACTTAACGAATATTTTCAATTTCCATGGCGGAAAAAAATAGATTACCTAGGAATAGTACTAACAAAATCCCTTAAGAAATTATACCAGTTAAACTTTATACCCCTCCTTGAGGAGATTAAGCAGGAAACAAAGAAAAGCATGTATTCCCCTATTTCTTGGCTTGGTCGAGTCAATATTGTTAAAATGACTCTAGCTCCGAAGATTCTATATAAAATGCAGTTACTGCCAATTCCGTTAGCACAGTCTTTTTTCAGAGCCCTGAACAACATTATTTCCAAATTCGTTTGGAAAAACAAGAAGCCACGGATCGCCTTTGGGGTCTTGAGCAGGGACAAAACACAGGGTGGTTTGGCCCTCCCAGATTTTAAGAATTATTATAGAGCAATAGTACTTTCACGAATGTTGGAATGGGGTAAAGAATCAATAGGGAATAGATGGGTGAAATTAGAAAGAGATCTGAGCACGGCAAATATATGCCAATTAATTTGGAATCCACCACATTTTAGGGAATTAAGTCCAAATACACACATAATGACACGCCACACTTTAAGGACTTGGGATCAATTACACAGACAAAAGGCATGGGAATTCAATTCACCACTTATATATTTAAAGGATAACAAGTTTTTTCCACCAGGGTTAAGAGAAGTGGGAGGGAATTGGATAAGGAAGCACGAAACACAATTATTGGATATTACAAGAAACGGCAAAATTATTTCTTTTCAGGAGTTGTCACTGCCCAATGACCTAATGAACATAGATATATGGAGGTATAATCAGTTGGCATCTTTTATTAAAAGTTTACCAGGTCCAATTAGAGATAAGGAGAATCTTAGACCTATGGAGAAATTGTTTCTGAAAAACAAAATCACAAAGAAAACAAAAGAACTATATAAAATAGTGCGGGAAGAGGGGGTAGGCATAAAGCCGTTATATTGCAATAAATGGGAGTCTGAGCTAGGTACATTACCAAGCGATGTAACATGGCAGAATATCTTTAACGCAACACATAAGTCGGCAGTAGATGCGAGTACAATAGAATCAAATTTTAAATGCCTAGCCAGATGGTACATGACGCCAGACAGGGTAAACAAGATGCAAGGAGAATCCCCTGGTAATTGCTGGAGGGGATGTTCCGCCAGGGGATCAATGGCCCACCTCTGGTGGGAGTGTCCAATAATCAAAAGGTTCTGGCAAGAAGTACTCAAGACAATACAAGAGATAACGGGGACCGTGATCAGAGAAGACCCTTGGGTATGCCTGTTTCACGGGACGGAGGGTCGGACGGGCAAGTACAACGCCTCTTTGACGCCCACTCTTTTAAATGTGGCCAAAAGCTTAATACCAAAAAAATGGCAAGAGAAAGCAGGCCCAAGTATTCGTGAATGGTTAATCAGGGTCAATGGAATCTATATCTTAGAGGCCGGTGACGTTGAAGACCTTTCGGTAGAGACAGAGGAAGTCCGGGAGGGAACAAAATGGGCGAAATGGTTAGCCTTTAAAAAAACATGGACGTATGCGGAGAAGTTCATATGAGGACGCACATATTAGAGTAGGTATTTCTGAGGGACCAGGGTGCGGAGAATCGGGGGGGTGAATTCGGGGGGTGGGGGGGAGGAGGGATAGGGGTATTAAGATACTATTTGGGTTAAGGAATAGCTGGGGTTCACCCATATAATATTGGAATGTCAAAATAAAGTTTTTTTTTTAAAAGGAAAACAAGAATACTATATCTGCTACCATGATGTGATGTTATAATGGGAAGAAATGACCTAAATATGGTGATTTAAACCCTCTCTTTGTAAAAACTGAAGTAGCAAGAAAAAAAAAAAAAAAAAAAAAAAAGAACGGAACAAGCTTAAAGAGGACTTTTCCAACTAACCTCTGAGGACTTCCCACAAACTTAGGCACTTTAGCTTCATTCATTTTTTTTCTCATTTACCGCCCGAATTGCCGCCCCCTGCTCCTTAGACTCCATTGATATTGCTAATATTTAATAACAATATCCCCGGGGACCACCTCTGCCTGGCACTCCCGATATTGATCACCTAATCAGGTTTGATTTATGATATTATTACATATCACTAACATTAATACAGAGGCATTTAGCCACCGGGACTGCCAGACAGGGATGGATCACTTCAGGCGCCTGCATTATGTGTTATTTGTTAAATGTTATATGTGAGTATTGTTTGTCTGAATGTTAGACATTTGTAACATTGATACCTTGTCTGTATGATTATACATTTAAGGTATCACTTTTTTATGACATGTTGTCAGAGGACTTGAATCAATTTATCTCAACGGGAAGCAACATAATGTTTTTAAATTTAATGATTTAGGTGAATATCACCATAATAAAATTTGATACAAAACTTTTTTACATAACTGTGTACAGTGCCCTTTCTGACCACAAGTAGCTGTCTATTCTATCCCGGGAGCGTCTACTCTATAGACTACCCTAGGAATAGATCTTTTCTTAAATATATATGTAATAGGCTACGGCCAGAACCTCAAAATTGGAGGAGAGGCAGAAATCTAATTGTTATGTTACCTAACTACTAATTGAGAGTGAATGATTTCATGGTCATCGTAGCAGCTTTGCAGTTTCTAGTTAATGTTTACCTTGGGATCCTAGTTGATCCAATCGGACCATCTTTCACCTCTAGGTAAAGTGTACCTTTGACACATCTCATATTTTATCTATGTTTAAATAATTTCAATCAACTCTATATCAAGAACTAGAGAATTTATTTGAGAAATGGCTTTTGTTTTGGGAGACGATATTGATAGAGAAATAAAGGAAACCTTTGAGAGGGACACATTACAGCCCACGAATAACATTGAGGAAATTAGGGAAGGATTTAAGGAACATAAAAAACTTTTGATAAAGCACCTGAATAGGAAATGGGACGTCTCATTTTTAGAAACATACATTTAACACAAAATAGTCCCGCGAGGACTAAGACAAGACCATCCCAGCTGAGCATTTACATAATGATAGATTCCTTCCGAAATGGAAGGAACTATGTATCAATCATGGTATAGCAGTTATGACCTTAATAGTGGAAGAAGAAAAAATCCAAATGACAGAACTCAAAAATAAAATAGAAGAAAGTGCCAAAGGGTTAGACCTATTTAAAGAAGAGGAGGAATTCTCAAAACAAAATGACTTATTAAAAAAAGAAATAGAAAAAGCACAACAAAATTTGAAGGCAACTAAACAATCAAAATATAAAAGAGACACCCAGGATTTTGAAAGAGATCAGGCCTTTGATTTAACGATTAGAAGAAGGAGAAGTGGTTCAATCCGAAGGGGATCTAGATCTCAGTCACGTAATAGACGAGATGGATCTCCATCCACAATTGAAGAAAATGGTAATAACAAAACAGTGACTTTTTTAGAGGAGGAGGGGGTGGGAGAAAAAGTAATAAACACCCCCTCAATGAACAACTCATCCCAAAAGAAACAAAACGAAAGCAAAAAACAGCGAGAGAACAACACAAAGCAACAAAGGGGCGGCTCACGAACAAGGAGCCAAAACCGCTAAAAACTATACCTAATGATGGAATATCAGGAGAAGACAGGACTGTCATTAACCTATCCTCATTTCCTCTAGCTGAGAGACACATGCAGCTATTACAACATGGAATGTCATTTTCACCAGTAAGCTCTATGGACTAATTTACCGTCTATAAAGATGTAGTACTATATCTGAGAAAGGTATTCTTCAGATCACTATATGAACAAGACGGACCCATCGAGCTTAACAATGGTGATCTTGACGAGGATGATCAAAATGCGATTGACATCCTCAACTCTTTACTAGAGGAAAATGAAAACCCACAAACAACAAATTCCCCAACTAGGAGATCAGCAAACCTAAATATAAGATCCACAAAAATGCCATCGCTTGGAAAAAATAAGTGGTTGAGCATGTTCCTAGAAATGGTCCAGGCAGATCTAGAAGAAATCCCTTGGAAACAGATAGGTCAGGATAACCTCACTCCAGTAGAACGGCAGGCATTAAAGGAACTTAAAGAGGCAAAACAAGTCATAATAAAAAGGAGTGATAAGGGCGGTAACATCGTCCTTATGGACGACGAAGATTATGAAAGAGAAGCCAAGCGTCTCTTGGGAGACTTGAATACCTACCAAAAATTAGATCACGACCCTTTTCCAGGGGTGGTACGAGAATTGAACAGTAAATTGGATGATGCAAGGGAGGTGGGTCTATTAACGAAAAAAGAGTGTGAATATCTTACAGTAGATGATTATAATATCCCCACCTTCTATTGCATCCCCAAAGTTCATAAATCCCTGGAAAAACCCCCAAGGAGACCAATTGTGTCTGCCATTCGGGGACCCCTAGATAGAGTAGGAAAATACCTAGACTCATTATTAAAAACTATGGTAAACTAATTAAAATCGTTCGTACAGGACACACGCCACGTACTGGCCAAAGTCGCAGACCTAAGAACTACAGAGGAAGCATGGTTGGTAAGCATCGATGTAGAGTCATTATATACATCGATACCACACAACTGGGGAATAGCAGCAGTTAAAGGATTTTTGGAAAAAAGTTTCCCAGAATTCGGGCCTCAAAATGAATTCCTTATTGAACTCTTGGAATTCGCGCTACACCATAATTTTTTTCAATTCTCAAAAAAATTTTATCAACAGATTAAAGGCACCTCAATGGGGGCAGCGTGGGCACCAGCCTACGCTTGCCTCCACTTGGGACACTGGGAGGAAGAGGAGGTGTATGGCCATCCATTGTACCTCGACCACGTGCATACGTGGTTGAGGTAAATTGATGATGTGCTGGTCGTGTGGGTGGGGGACATTGACTCGCTGCATAAATTTGTTGCAGAACTCAATGTCAACCAGCGTAACATACGGCTGATCTACGCCTACGACCGGCACAAACTGTCTTTTCTAGACCTAACCATCAGACTTGAGGAAGGTAGGGTGAGCACCTGCACCTACCGTAAACAGACAGCAGCAAACACACTACTTAGAGCAGACAGCCATCACCCCCCCTGGCTTAAAAATGGAATCCCTACAGGACAGTTCATAAGAATAAAGCGAAACGGTTCAGACACCAAAGATCTAATTAGGGAGTCAAAAGAATTGTATAAGAGATTCCGGGAAAGGGGGTATTCCCACCGTCAGATCCGTAGAGCAAAACAAAAAGCGGCAACACAAACTAGGGAAAGCCTATTAACAATAAATCAAAAACGTATACCATCAAAAACAACAGAATCCAGCCCTGTTAGACTCATCACTACTTATGGAGCACAATGGGGCTCCGTAAGTAAAATATTGGAAAAAAACTGGAATATCCTGCTAAAAAACAAAAATATAGCAAAAATAGTAGGGGAGAGACCCAAGATGGTAGCCCGGAGATCAAAAAGTATAGGGGACATACTTATACATTCAGAATTCACTAAACACTACAACCCTACATGGTTATCCAAATTTCCACGTAGTAGGGGTATGTTTCCATGTACAAAGTGTCAGATATGCCCATATGTGGAAAGAACAGACACCTTCAGAGATGCAAAAGGTGAAAAAGAATTTGAAATTAGGGAGCTAATAAACTGTTCCACCTCTAAAGTGGTATACATGATCACTTGTCCGTGCCCTAAAATATATATAGGGAAGACCAAGAGGCCCCTCAAGGTTAGAATAGGAGAACACCTGAGAGATATCAAAAAGGAAAGGGAAAGAATGTTGAAGGGGGGACCAAAGGAGAAAAAAGAACGTCCAGTAGCCAAACACTTCGCACACCACCATGGGGAAATAGAAGGTCTGAAAGTAAAAGGTATATATGTCTTGAAGTTACCTGAAAGAAGAGGGGATTTTGACAGTATTCTTTTACAAAAAGAAAAATGGTGGATCTATACTTTAAAATCTTTAGCACCCCTCGGTATGAACACTGAGTTAAATCTACAGCCATTTTTAAACCAATGAAGTAGCATAAAACCAAAATAATATTTTCAGACAATATATATGACTTATATTTTCAGCCGCCTATTCGACTCTGGCGAAGGGTCACCTTCTAGGGACCCCCAGATCAACTCTGGGTCTATATAGATTACCATCAGTTCCCCCCTCCAAATATAAATAAAAACAAAATAAATAAATGATAACAATTGAAATCAAGGGATTAGATCAATCCTAAGGTCTATTTTTCTTTATGTTGTCTCTTTGTATGTACTGTTTTGTTTGTTCGTATGGTCTCCCATAACTTAAAAAGCACTATCTGCATAAGTTTCTCCATCAAATCCCTAATACGTATATGAATAGTGAAACTAAGATTTAGAAAAATCCCAATGTTCTCTAGATCGCAAATGTATGGAGTTCAAAAAAGTAAAAAAGAGTTGCCAATTAAAAATAAATAAGGAGAAATTCTATAATGTTAATTAAATATAAAATAAACATGGAAATGTTACAGATGAATGAAAGACAATTACCCAAGCTGTCACCTAAGTTTGTCCTTAATTATTTCTGAAAGAAAATAAGAGAAGGAGGAGCGATCACATCTGGTTTAACTACAAAGGAGAGGTGGGGATCAGCCCCCTGAACGTCCAGTTGAAGCTACGTAACTTATTCGTTGCGAAACGCGTCAACGTTAACTACATGCAGAGCTGCCTATGTGAAGTGATCCCCGAAGTATCATTAGACAGAGAGTGGAGCTGACAGCAAGCCTAGTATGAACTAACACAGAATGGAAGTATTATGGAAATCAGGAGCGACTAGCTGCCGGGTGATCCCCCGATCTTGTGTGTGATCGGCAGTGTAGCGCGGCGGTGCTAGTTGTAATTTGGCTGCAGGGACTCAACAGCTGGTAACAGTTGCTGCACTAAAGGTATGTGCTAGGACAGAAGTATCCTGCCTCTAGGAGTGACAGATGAGCGATTAAATGCCGGAGTATCATCCAATCTAATCGTGGACACTTGGTTGTGCAGCGCAGCGGGATGAGCGTTGGTCTCACCATGGTGATTGAACACTTACCAGCAGCCGCTTCACAATTCAAACGCTAACACCCGGGAAAGGCAAGGAACTCACTTTACCAGACCGCATACAAGAAAGGAAGCCGGTGACGTAATAACCAATAATTGTCTTATCTAATGCACAGTATCCCGCTTCCACTGACTTGAATGATATGCATAGAAAGACCCTGCACCATCCATGGGCTATTTAAAACATTTCAAATGTTCAGAGGAATAAGAGAATACTGATATAGTGTCCATACTATCACTGAACACTACCATGGAACATTCACAAGCACGCTAGCGCCCTTATTGGTTATCAGGTTGATCCAATTCTAAATGTGCGATTTGAATCCAATGTAAATTCCTATACTTAAATATCTGTATCACACCACTAAGAACGGAACAAGCTTAAAGAGGACTTTTCCAACTAACCTCTGAGGACTTCCCACAAACTTAGGCACTTTAGCTTCATTCATTTTTTTCTCATTTACTGCCCGAATTACCGCCCCCCGCTCCTTAATTAGACTCCATTGATATTGCTAATATTTAATAACAATATCCCCGGGGACCACCTCTGCCTGGCACTCCCGATATTGATCACCTAATCAGGTTTGATTTATGATATTATTACATATCACTAACATTAATACAGAGGCATTTAGCCACCGGGACTGCCAGACAGGGATGGATCACTTCAGGCGCCTGCATTATGTGTTATTTGTTAAATGTTATATGTGAGTATTGTTTGTCTGAATGTTAGACATTTGTAACATTGATACCTTGTCTGTATGATTATACATTTAAGGTATCACTTTTTTATGACATGTTGTCAGAGGACTTGAATCAATTTATCTCAACGGGAAGCAACATAATGTTTTTAAATTTAATGATTTAGGTGAATATCACCATAATAAAATTTGATACAAAACTTTTTTACATAACTGTGTACAGTGCCCTTTCTGACCACTGACCACAAGTAGCTGTCTATTCTATCCCGGGAGCGTCTACTCTATAGACTACCCTAGGAATAGATCTTTTCTTAAATGACTGTATGCAATCCCTTGGATGAGGAGCTAGAAGTCTGCCATCATTGCTTATTGGGTTTTTGTCTAAAGGAACGTTTATATTCATCCGGAACTTATTTCAATATTTATTCACATTGGTTTCCTATAATATGCTTATTCACATTGTTATATATATATATATATATATATATATATATATATATATATATATATAATAATTTTTTTTTTTTTTTTTTTTTGATTGCTCATGGTTTCTGTTTCCAAACAGAAACACTACATTTTTTTTATTTTTAATATTTTTCACCACATATTTGTTTTTTCACTAAATGCAATTTGTCTATATATATATATATATATATATATATATATATATATATATATATATATATATATATATATATATATATATATATATATATATATAGTGATATTATCCACTTGTAGCTACATTCATATTTATATTGTGCCAGTTGCCAGCGCTGTTTTTTCTGTATACCTTTAACCCCTTGATCGCCCCCTAGTGTTAACCTCTTCCCTGCCAGTGACATTTATACAGTAATCGCTGTATAAATGTCAGTGGTCCCAAAAATGTGTCAAAAGTGACCGAACTGTCCGCTGCAATATCGCTGTACCGCTAAAAATCGCTGATCACCGCCATTACTAGTAAAAAAAAAAATAATAAAAGTGCCATAAATCTATCCCATAGTTTGTAGACACTATAACTTTTGCAAAAACCAATCAATATACGCTTATTGTGATTTTATTTCAAAATGGTCACAATTTTTTTGTATATAGCGCACAAAATAAAAACTGCAGAGGTGATCAAATGCCACCAAAAGAAAGCTCTATTTGTGGGGAAAAAAAAGGACTTCAATTTTGTTTAGGTACAACGTTGCACGACCGCGCAATTGTCAGTTATAGCGAAGCAGTGCCGTATCACAAAAAATGGCCTGGTCATTAAGCAGGCAAATCTTCCGGTCTGTAAGTAGTTAAAGATGGCCATACACTATGCATTCTGATTGTACAAGCACTGTACAATTTCCTTTAGATTTACTAGAACTATGGAACAGAAGGACCCACCTGAACAATCTATCAATTTGTATCAAATCAGGCAGGCCCTTGCACTACATCTCTGATGGGTGATCTAAAGGACACTTCACAATCAGATTGTAATGTGACTGGGCACCTAAACCCCCCTCCTGCCCAGACCAATTTTCAGCTTTTAGCACTGTCATTATTTGAATGACAATTGCGCGATCATACAACACTGTACCCAAATTTTTATAATTTCTTTTTCCCACAAATAGAGCTTTCTTTTGGTGGTATTTGATCACCTCTGCGTTTTTTTTTTTTTTTTTTTATTGTTTTTTAAAAAAAATTAAAAAAGACCGTTTTTATTTTTTTTTGTACTTTTTTTTTTTTTTTTTAACAAAACCGTTTTTATATTTTGTTAATACATTTTGCAAACAGGTAATTTTTCTCCTTCATTGATGTACGCTGATGAGGCTGCACTGATGGGCACTGATAAGGTGGCACTGATGAGGTGGCATTGGTGGGCACTGAGAGGTGGCACTGAAGGGCATTGATAGGGGGCACTGAAGGGAACTGATAGGTGGCACTGATGGTTGGCAGTGATGGGCACTGATCGGTACTGGTAGGTGACACTGATAGGCAGCACTTCTAGGTGGCACTGATGAGGCACTGATTGGCACCACTGGTGGTCATTGTTAGGTGGCACTGACTGCTGGCACTTACTGTGGGCACTGATTCGTGGTACTGGCAGGCAATACTGGTGGATACATACGAGGCTCTTCCTCTTCGGGACCAATGTCCCTTCAAACAGAAGCCGGTGATTGGCTTTTTTTTGTCCTCGCTGTCAGCATGAGATGAAAAAGAAAACTATTACCGATCTTCTGTTTTACATCACGTGATCAGCTGTCATTGGCTGACAGCAGATCATGTGGTAAAGGGCAGGGATCGGCCCCTTACTCAGATCTGTGATCACCCGAGTCAATGAGACTTGGGTGATCACAGCGTGAGCTGCGAGCCTACAAAGGGGAGGACGTCAATAGACTCCCTCCCGGCAAAGCAGATCCACGCTGTAGCCGTCATTCGGCTTATAGCGCGGATCTGAAGTAGTTAAGGGAAGAAGTAGGTGGTGGTATTGTAATGAGGGAGGTGTGGTCCAGACTGGTGATACATGCCCGTTTACACCCTTTTCTGTGATGCAAAAACACAGAGAATGATGGGAGATGATCTACGGGAAGTGATGCAACCAGAAAGAATGTTTTAAAACTCCAAACAGAAACATTACATTTTAAACCCTTTTTTGGATGAGGTAAGTGAGAGATAAGAACATTGGGATTGCTGGGCCAGAAATGATATTACAAAAGGCTTCTATTTATTATGAAAAGTGAAATTCTGCCCAAAAAGGTGAACTTATCCTTTAAATTTTATTAAATATTAGAGTATTTATCCAGTAAGGGTCGCACTGTATTTCTCTACGGCTAAGAGTCATACAGTATTTTTGAGTGGTTACCAAGGTTAAGGCAGCAAGATTTAGAGAGTGAATGAATGTGGGGCAGAAGGAGCTCAGAATCCAGGATTACACCTAGCACCCTGGCATGCGGGGAGGGACTGATAGTTGTGCCAGTTATTTTGATGGAAAAGTCTGGGGAAGGGGCACGTGGGGGATGAAATATTATGAGCTCAGTTTTGGAAAGATTGAGTTTGAGGAAGTGGTGTGACGCCCAGACTGATATGTCAGTTAGTAAATTAGTAATACACAAGGAGATGGGGTGGGTTGAGGGGAAGAAATATAGATTTGGGTGTTGTCAGCATTGTCAGTAAATAAATGGTATTGGAAGTACACAGTACATAGATAGCCTTCTTAGAAGGCTATCTATGTACTGTATGTGTCTTTACATGCGTTTATGCACATTTTAATCGTGACCGCCCATATGTGTACAATTAGAACTGATCTTTTTTTACCGCTTGTTCAAAGTACCAGCAAGAAAATGTGGTTCCTCTGAAAAGCGATTCATGCTCAGATCGCTTTTCAGAGGCATTTGACAGGCGGTAAAGAGGCAATATGTTGCCTCCTCAGCGCTTGTTTTAACCCCCTAAATGCATCATCACTATGCTCCAACTGCGTGCAATGCACACAGTTGCGGCGTGGTTGCAGTGCAGCCCCATGCACCTAGAGGTATACTTCAAGGGTGCACTGACTGGAAAAAGATTGAGAAACACTGGCATAGAGGAACCAACCTCTCTATTTTCCCTAAACGTCTTTCAGGACAGCACTTGACAGAGTGACTCCTCCCCTTGCAAACAGGAAACACCTCTTCCACCAAAATTGGAATTGAGTCTGACTGTCGTGGGCATCAATCCTAGGCGGCGGTAAGGCAGGCGGTGGCTGTTTATTGTGGTTTTTTCTCTGGTCCACTGCCTGTTGGTTATTTCACTGCCGCCATCTTGGGGATGGCAACGGGGCTCCATCCGCCGGAAGTGAGGCATCCGGGAAGGGGGCGGCGCCCACGGAACAGGCGTACGGCGTCATTTCCGCCGGAAATCACAGAGGGAAAGGGGAGGAACGGGGCTGGTGCTTATTTAGCGGTTCCGGTCCGGCACACTGTCGCTATTGGAGTCCGGAACCAGCGTTTTTAGCCACACAACACAGCAAGCGCTCCTCGATGGAATCGTTATGGCGGCAGCGAGTGGGACAGGCACAGGCACCAGCAAGGCCCAGGTAAGGGGCAGTTGTTATACTGTCCTCCTCCTCCTTGTACTGTGGGCTCTCTCTCTCTCTCCCCCCCTCAGTGGCAGGGGCCTGTCTGGGCACATGAGGCAGTTTAGTTTTTACTGTGCACCTGTGGTGAGCATCCTTTCAAGAAAAAGGACAGGTTGTCTCACTGGGATGGTTTTTTTTTTTTTTTTTTTTTTTGTCTTATGGCAGGCCAAGAGCTCTGATCCAGTGGCAAAAAGGAAATGCCCTTCATGTAAATCCAAACTACCTGAAGGATGGAAGAAGACGTTATGTCAAGCTTGTATTGATTTGCTAGTTAAAGAAGAAGCTTCTTCCGCTTGCAGCGACTTGATTGCATCTCTTAAAAAAGAACTTGATGCGACTATCCAATCATTTCGCTCTTCGCTAGCAAACCCATCCCTGAGTCAGCCTACCAGCTCACAGTCCTCTCAAGGCTCACTTATAGTCCCGACGGTGGAGGAAGGGGGAGGAAGGAGAAAATTTACCTTCAAAATTTAAATTTTGTCTTTAGGACAGGTAGATGGCCTGTTAAAAGAAATCTATACCACACTGGGTCTGGAAGAGGAAAGAAAGGAGTTATCTCTGCATGATAAAATGTATGCAGGGCTCAGCGAGCACAAAAATCGCAATTTCCCAGTACACTCAGTTATTTCTGAGACTATTAAGAAAGAGTGGACAGAGCCAGAGAGAAAACCTTTCTTTCCCAAAGCCTTAAAAAGGCGTTTTCCTTTTGATGAAGATCCAGCGGCGGTTTGGAACAAAAGCCCCAAACTAGATGCCGCGTTTTCCCAAGTCTTGAGGTCAACAGATTTGGCTTTCGAGGAAATGGGGGTGTTAAGAGATCCCATGGATAAAAGGATGGACCAGCTACTAAAAAGGGCATGGCAATCCATCATGGGAAATCTTAAACCTGCTTTGGCAACTACGGTGATATCCAGGAATATGGAGGTCTGGTTAGATCAACTTAAGGCCCATGTCTCAGCAATTCTCGACTCTGTCTGCCGCTGTTGCATATATTTCTGATGCATCAGCAGAATCAATTAAAATGACAGCTAGATCTGCTGCCTTAGCTAACTTGGCCAGAAGGGCTCTTTGGTTGAAAACTTGGCCGGGGGACACGGCATCCAAAAACAAGCTGTGTGGGATACCGTTTCTGGGAGACTTGCTTTTTGGTCCTGACTTAGATGCAGTTCTGGATAGAACAGCTGATAAAAAGAAGTCTTTCCCTATCAAAAAGAAAAAAACAGCCAGTTAAACGTTTTTTTTCGTTCCCAAAGGGCTCAAGAACAAACCAAACCCCAGGAGAAAAGAAAAAATTGGGCATCACAGAAGGGAAAGGGAAAAGGAAATGTCCTTTTCCATCCTCCTGCAGCCTCCAGTAAAATGCAATGACTTGTGCATACCAGTGGGGGGGAAGGCTTCTAAGTTTCCTCCCCCTTTGGGCCAGCATGACAGAAAGTCAATATATTTTAGACATGCTGTCCCAAGGTTACAGGATAGTTTTCGGATCGCCCGCCAGAAAGATTCTTTGTAACAAACTTACCAAGGGATCTAACAAAGGCCCTGGCCATGAAAAACCTTTTAAAGGATCTGAGGCACCAGAAGGTAGTGATACCAGTATCCCCAGAAGAACAGGGTCAGGGCTTCTATTCACACACATTTCTGATAAGAAAACCATCCGGAAACTTCCGTCTTATCCTCAACCTAAAACCCCTGAACAAGTCAGTCCTATACAGAAAGTTTTGCATGGACTCAATTTTCACAGTCAGGAACATTCTGACAAAAGATTGTTTCATGGCATCAATCAATCTGAGGGATTCTTATCTTCGGACTGTCGCCCGCCCCTTGTATTTTTACGAAAATAATGGCGGAAGCTCTCGCCCCTCTTCGACTCCGGGGGATTGCGGTAATTCCATATCTGGACAACCTCCTTTTTTTTTGCCCCATCCAGGGAAAAGTTTCAGGAGGATCTGAACACGCAGTCATTTGGAGTCACTAGGGTGGATAGTGAATGTTTAAAAATCGAATTTCATTCCAGCTCAGCAAGTACTGTTTCTGGGTTACTTGATAAATTCGGTGGAGCAAAAGATTTTTCTCCCAGAGGAGAAAAAGATCAAGGTTCAGAGGGTAATAACGGCACTACAAACAAATCAACTGATTTCAGTCCGAAAGGTTATGTCGGCTCTGGGGACATTAACCTCTTCTATGCCAGCCATCCAATATGCAAGGCTGCATTTCAGGGCTGTCCAGAGGTTCCTTCTAAGAACATGGAACCACAGGACAGAGAGTTTGGATACGAAAATAAAGATCCCCACCAGAGTCAAACGTTCACTTTGGTGGTGGAAGAGTCAGGTGGTACTGCAAAGAGGTCTTCTTTGGTCTTTTCCAATCGGAAAAGTGGTCACAACAGACGCCAGTTTGCGAGGATAGGGGGCCCACATGGGTCAAGCCTTAGCACAGGGAACATGGTCCCAGTTCGAGGCCCAAAAATCCTCAAATTGGAGAGAGCTAAAAGCGGTTGCCCTAGCTTTAGCTTTCTTCTCTCAAGACCTCATAGGTTGCCATGTCCAGATTTTGTCGGACAATGCCACTACCATAGCCTACCTGAACAAACAGGGAGGCACAAGAAGCAGGGCTCTTCACTTACTGTCAGTAGAGATTCTGGAGTGGGCGGAGAACCACTTACTATCTCTATCCGCAGTCCATCTCAAAGGCACATTAAACAAAGTGGCGGATTATCTGAGCCGACAGAAAGTTCAGGAATCAGAGTGGAGTCTGAACAGGGAGGTATTTGCATTAATCACCAGTACTTGGGGCCTTCCGCAGGTAGACCTGTTTGCTTCAAAACAAAACACGCAGCTCCCGAATTTTTTCTCCCTTCAGAGAGACAATTGCTCTCAGGGGATAGATGCTCTGGCACATCTGTGGGATTTTCAACTAGGGTACGCTTTTCCTCCATTCCGGTTAATCCCATTAGTGTTGAGAAAAATACTGAAGGAGAGAGTATCAATAATTTTGATTACTACATATTGGCCAAAGAGAGCTTGGTTTTCCATGATTCTTCAGTTGGCAATCAAACCATGTTGGCATCTTCCACTCAGTCAGGATCTGTTGATTCAGGGGCCAGTGCATCATCTAGTTGTAGGCAGATTAAAACTCACTGCCTGGTATCTGAGGAGCAATTAATGAAAAGCAAAGGCTTTTCAGAACATTTAACTACTACGTTGCTTTCCAGAAGGAAAAAGGTAACCAGGGATATTTACGCCAAAGTATGGAAAGTCTGTTTCTTTCTCTCATTCAGAACATAGGGAGGTTAAAGACCTAGTTTCAGTGCTGGAGTTTTTGCAAAAAGGTGCAGACAAGAATCTTGCGGTCAGGACTCTTAACGTGCAGGTGGCCGCTTTGGGAGTTTATCTGGAGAGATCCTTATCTTCAGAAACTCTGATCATGAGATTTTTCAAAGCACTTTCCAGGCCTAGACCGGTCCCGGTGAGGCATTTCCCAAATTGGGATCTCTCGGTGGTTCTGCAAGCTCTCGCAAAAGAACCATTTGAGCCTTTACAGGCTATATCCCTAAAGAATTTAACTTTGAAAACTATTTTTCTGGTCGCAATTACTTCAGCAAGAAGGATCAGCCAACTGCATGCCCTATCAGTAAAAGAGCCTTTTTTGTCAGTTTTTCCTGATAGTTGTCCTTAAAGTAGATCCAGGGTTTTTGCCAAAAGTGGCAAGCTTTAGTAACAGGTCTAAGGAGATTACTCTACCAACCTTTTGTGCTAACCCTTCGGGTGAAAAGGAAGAGCAGTTTCACAACTTGAACATAAGACGTATGCTATTACATTATTTGGAAGTAACAGGAGGGTTTAGAGCTTCAGATTCATTATTTGTTCTTTTTTCTGGAAACAAAAAAGGCCAACAAGCATCAAAAGGATCATTGGCTAGATGGCTTAAGACAGCTATTTCTGTAGCCTATTCTCTAATGGGTTTATCTTCCCCGCTGGGAATTAGGGCTCATTCAACGAGAGTCCAGGCCACTACATGGGCAGAAAGAGCTGGTGCCACCCCAGATCAGATTTGTAAGGCGGCTACGTGGTCAAGCTACTTAACGTTTGTCCGTCATTACAGACTGAATCTCCTGTCAGCAGGGGATCAGGCTTTTGGCAGAAAGGTTCTGCAGGCTGTGGTCCCTCCCTAGGGGGGTAAGTCTCTGTTATCCTCTCAAGTGCTGTCCTGAAAGACGTTTAGGGAAAATTCAAGTTAGACTTACCGGTAACTTGTTTTCCAGGAGTCTTTCAGGCCAGCAGCATCCCGCCCTATTGTGTGTGTGTGTATGTGTGTATATATATATATATATATATATATATATATATGTGTATGTATGTATGTATGTATGTATGTGTATGTGTATATATATATATATATATATATATATATATATATATATATATATATATATATATATATATATATATATATATATATTATACACACTGTGACTAATCATATCTCGATTATGTGTTCCAGTTTGGGGCCGTAGGTTCTCTACTACTACTGACAATGTGTGGAAAGGAGCCTCCTTTTAAAGTTTGGTGGAAGAGGTGTTTCCTGTTTGCAAGGGGAGGAGTCACTCTCTCAAGTGCTGTCCTGAAAGATTCCTGGAAAACAAGTTACTGGTAAGTCTAACTTGAATTTTCCTCCTGCAGTCGCTAAATGCCTGTGGGAGGGAGAGGAGGAGAAGCAGGGGGAAATGGAGAGATTAGTTCCTTTTTATATGCAGCCGCCCCCTATCCAGCTTCTTTCTGCTGCCCCAACCCCCCCCCCCCCCCCCCCTTGTCCCCACAGCTCTGCAGGATTTTCCCCTCTCCCGCCAGCTGCCGCAGGGAACCTGTCAGGATGAAGCCTTTTCTGAATGGAGTCAGTGGTCTATTCATTATGGAAACATAGTAAACTGTGTGTACTGTGCTTCAAGCTCTGTACAGAGCTTGCCTGTCAATTAATTCTGTGCAGCTGAGGCTGTGTCTTCAATCTCCTTTCTCTGTCTCAAAAGTGAAACATCAGCGGCCTTTTTATACCCCTGATATTTCACCAAAGCCCCCCACGGGGCTCCTAAAAATGTTAATTTTTTTTTTTTTTTCCTTCAGCCAGCAAAAGATTCCTCCATCCTCACAAGCAAGGTGGATGGAGGAATTCCCTCTGCTGAGGCATTGTATTCTGACAGAGGAATCTCCGCTGTAAGGCCCCTTTCACACTGGGGCGGCGTCGGTGGTAAAGCGCCGCTATTGTTAGCGGCGCTTTACCGTCAGTATTCGGCCGCTAGCGGGGGGTTTTACCCCCCGCTAGCAGCCAAGAAAGGGTTAAAAACCACCGCAAAGCTCTGCAGAGGCGATTTGCCAGCGGGATAGCCGCGCTGTCCCATTGATTTCAATGGGCAGGAGCGGTGAATACACCACTCCTTCCCCGCTCCAAAGATGCTGCTGGCAGGACTTTTTTTCCCATCCTGCCTCGGGGCTTTCACACTGGAGACAAAGCAGCGGCACTTTCGGGTCGGTTTGCAGGGGCTATTATTAGCGCAATAGCACCTGCAGACCGCCCCAGTGTGAAAGGGCCCTAACAATACTCGCTGACCATCGGCTGATCAAGAAACATTTTCCATTATTGTTATTGAGAAAAAAATTTGCAGCCACCTCTATGGTAACAGGGTTAAAAGAGGGAAGTATGAGTGTTCAAGTGGACATGGAATGTTAGGTGGGGGAGATATCTGTACAGTTTAGATCTCATCACAAATTGCATCAATCTTATTTTTTTTTTAACATTTTTATTTATTGATTTTGTTCATGAAAAAACAAGTTATAGTACATAACAGAAATATATAGACGGCTACATCTCGTACCTATGTCACGTTCTTCCGTAACATTAGCCGAGCAGGGCTTATTAGTAACAACCGGGTGTCAGTGGATCCCAATTCCTCAACGGAGGAGAAAACATGTACTAGAAGTATAGCAGGTTGAGAAACGTGGACCGCACAGGGTCCAACTTCAATAAGTCATAGTGCTGTAAACAGTAAAGTTGCATTCACAATCCAATACAGCCATACACACACACACATACACATACTTGCCTACAATCACTGCAGGTGGGAAATGTCATTTAATCCTTCCCGCCCCCTTTCATCACCGTCCAGTCTACAGGAGCACTGAGCATTACCTGTGGCGCTCAACCACCCACAGACATCCCAGGCCCTTCAGACACTGCCAGTGTCATTTACACAGGAATCCGTGCATTTGTATAGCACTGATTGCTGTATAAATGACAGTGGTCCCAAAAATGTCCGATGTGTCCGCCATAATGTCGCAGTCACAATAAAAATTGCTGATCGCCGCCATTTAAAAAAAAAATTAAAACTATTAATAAAAATGCCATAAAACTATCCCCTATTTTGTAAACGCTATAACTTTTGCGCAAACCGATCAATAATCGCTTATTACGTTTTTTTTTTTTTACCAAAAATATGTAGAAGAACGGCTGCCAAGTTTGTAGCAGTCATGCCTGTGAACATCTAGACTAGAGTATGTTTGTTGACTCGTCCTATCATTCTAAACTGCATTATCATAATGCACAGTACTGGTGTTTTTTATTATATTTGATGCATTTGTCTTTCAGGGGCACAGCTTGGGACAGTTGTTTCTCTTCCCCTCTCTGGGTTAATCTGTTACTATCTGGATTGGATTTATGTGTTCTATATTTTTGGTAGGTATTGTGTGTTTTGTATATGTTGGAAATTTGAATTTTAAAAGTGACAATTTCTGCTACGATTTTTAAGCTTTTGTTTATGCTTGGTACTTTTTTCATGCAGGGACACTTGGTGTTTTTTGGTTTATATTGTGGTACCTTTTCGTTAGCAATAACCCACAAACACATCGCTCGATCTCAGATCCCGAGAAGGAGTATATCCTTTCTTCACTCAAAAATGAAGTATGTATAACATATGTGTATTCAACAATCGTAACCTTTATGTAATAGCGTGCATGGGAATTACAGATAGAATTTTACTCTTATTAAAACGTCTTCACATGTCTACTAAACGTCTTAAAGCGATTTTGTAAAGTCTCGTGTTTTTTTTTTTTTTTCTATTACAATAACAAACATGCTATACTTACCTGCTCTGTGTAGTGGTTTTGCACAGAGCAGCCCTGTTCCTCTTCTTCTCGATTCCCTGGCTAGAGCTCCTGGCCCCTCCTTCCAGTTAAGTGCCCCCACAGCAAGCAGCTTGCTATAGGGGCATCTGAGCCAAGCTGCAGCACCGTTTATCCACTCGGACACGGAGCCACGGTTTGGCCCTGCCCCTTCTCTTCCCTGATTGGCTAACTGAGTTTGATAGCAGCGGGAGCCCATGGCACTGCTGCTGTGTCTCAGCCAATCATGAGGGAGAGTCCCGGACCGCCGAGTCTCGTGGACATCGCTGGTTAGAGATGGGACTCTGATAATTATTAGGGGGCTGCTGGACACAGATGGCTTTTATCTTAATGCATAGAATGCATTAAGATATAAAAACCTTCTGACTTTACAACCACTTTAGAAGTAAATTAAATTTGTACTTTCTCCATTCATAATTGAACATGTTTCAAATATTTACCCTTCACTTTTTGTGGAATGGTACATATACTGTTAAGACAGTGGGATTGATTAACTGCAGGCCCATTCACTCCAGAATAAATTGCACTGCAGTGCACACATGCGTTGATGAGTGCTGTGTTATGAAGCCCATTCAAAAAAATGCTCTGCGACACAAAAGGACATGGTGCAGGCTATTTCTTTTCATAGCACGGCCCACAGGACACATTGCATTTTTTTTTTCTATAATCTTTTATTTAAACATAATTTTATACAAAACAAAGATGATCATAGACATATAGAGCTCCATATCATGGAAAACCATACAGCACTAACAGTTTGTCCTGAGTAACCAAAAATTATACAAAGAAAACACAAATAACGACAAAAACAGATCACATGGGATCCGCGGGTCCCTCTCTGAGGTAATACCTGTTATCAGGCCTGACAATGTAGGGGGGGGGCCATGGTAAGCTAAGAAAACACATTATAGTAAACGGTGAAGAGGAAGAGCAAAGAACCTCATAACAAAACCTTCAGTAGGTGTAAGCGCAAAGGTTTAAAATTGTTAGACACTCCCAGACCTCCCACCCGCCCCATGTGTTGAATCAGAATGTATTATTATCCACTTACTTTAAATGTGGTTCCATCCTCATAATACAACATTTTTTAGCCAAAAAATGCTGCAAGCTATCCTCCACTAATGCACGAACTACCACAATTTAATAAACTGTTATAATAGGCATTTTGAATGTGTTTTCCAGCTTCTCTAAATGGCACCAGTGCTAAATATTTTGTTGTGCTGCTATCCCCTCCTGCCACCCGAGCTTCCCCATATTTACTGATGGAGAGGAAGGGGTTTAAGGGGGTGCAAAAAAGTTAGGTTATGCATGAGTCCTGAGATTAGTAGTGCTAACAGGTGATAGGAGATGATCTTCTATAAAGGAGAAAATAGGGGTGAGTGGAAATCTGAGGAGAGCATAGGGGGAGATGTAGCATGCTCATTAAGGGTATAAAACTAAATGGTACAGGAACCCTTTTTTTTAACAGGATTACCTGTCAAGGTCACTCACTCCTTGAAAGTGGAGACAATGAGTAATTTAGGAAAACTCTGTTTTTGGAACCTAAGCTTAATTTAGTTTCACTCTCAACTATAGAAACTTTGTTATCACGCCTGTCAGAAAAGGTGAACATTTCTGAAATGTCAGCAGTGTTTGCTCTCAGATTTCTGAGGGTCTTGCTTTGACTGTCAATACATTATAAACTCAGGACTTCCTGTTTTAGGGAACAGGAAGCCTTATTCTAAATGGAAATGTACATTGAATTTAGAAGGCAAGCTCGTACACAACTTTTATTACCAGTGCTTACAGTGAAATTGACAAACTCGGTCCAGTGTCGTATTAATGCTACCAGGCAAGAGATGTGACACTATTTAAACATAATGCAAGCAGATGTTCTATATGCAGGTCAGGTCAATGCAAGCAAAAACAGAAATGGGGAATAAATATAATAAAGAGTTGTTCTTCTATCCAGTTTTTGTGGATTGTAAAGAGAAATCCATTTCACCCATATAGTCAGGTCCATAAATATTGGGACATCTACACAATTCTAATCTTTCTTTATCGTACATCATAGGACACAGAGCCTTAAGTATTTACTTAGTGGGTTATAGCTACCTTCAGGTGTTGACACTGGCACACCCAATACAGGAAGTTGAGTCCCCTATATAACCACTCCTCCTTCCAGGAGTACCTCAGTTTTTTTGCCAGTGTCTAAAGGTGTTGGCACGATTGAAGATGTGCTCTGCGGAGCTCCAGGAGGGATCCATGCTGGATTTAAAAAGCCTCTACAACCGGATCCATCCCGCCACTACGGCTCCAGGATGGTACCCGGGCCCCACATATAAGAACAAGGTTTTGCCTGTAACGCTCCTCTTTGAGGGCTGGACCCTAGGAACCAGGACTCTTTTTGGTCTTGCTACATTACCTAAAGCTGTCCTGAGGGGTGCTATACATGGTCCAAAGGAGTGGAACCCCTATTAAAATGGCCCCAGTCTTTAAGCCCGGGTTCACACCAATGCGAATTAGATGTGCGTTTCCGCACATCTAATTCGCATAGCAGGAGAATGTGACCGGCTCCCTATGCAGCCGGTTCAAAAAAATCTCCGGGGCGGCTGCGGAGCTCACTGCACAAAAACGCTGTGCGTATTTGGCTCCGTTTCAGGGCCGAATTCAGGCATAGAATCGGCCTTGATTCGTCCCTGAAAAGGGGAACAGGGACGCACAGCGCTCCTGTGCGATCTGCAGCCCATTGTAGTGTGAACCCGGGCTAAAGGTTTAAACACGCTGCCCGCCGTGATGGGTGAAGTTTGGATCTGTCTGTTTACAGCAGTATCCTGCAGCAAGGAAAAGGTAAGAGGAAAGCATAGGAACTGCAAAGTCCACCTATGACTTTTTTCTTTCAATTATATTGTAAAATGCCTCCTCTAGAGGGAGTAATAGTGTATAGACCCTGTTTAAATCTTTGCTAATACAGCGTGTGTCTCAGCAGCTGGAGGGAGGGGGGTCTCCTCTCCCCTTAAATGGGGAAACTGAGTGGATAGGGATACATGTTATGTTTAACAAGCATAAATCTGAAAAGCTGATAAAAAGGCTGTGTAAATCCCCTTCCCCTGCCTCCCCTCTGAGGTGACTCTTGCTAAAGCACAGGAAAGGGTGTGGCGCATAGACAATCAGGCTCACACCTGAAAAAGCTTAAAGCTGATACTCTATGAAACAGACAGTGTCTATCAGAGTAGCTGAAGCAAGGCTGCCACAGGACACAGAAGCGCTGGTGCACGTGAGGGGTTTACACAGGCATTTGCAGTACAGGAAAAAATGTATTGTTTAGCATTAGATCATTCTATGCCACCACTGTTTTTCCTACTATTGTTCAAGTAAATAGAACAGTTCTTAGAGTACCTTTTGATTTTTGTGCTTTGCACTATGGCTTCAAGGCTTACTACTAAGGCACCAAAACCACCCCCAGGCGCTGGGAACTCCAGACATGCCTCCACATTGTCATCCTCTCTGGAGATACCTGACATGGCAAGCCAGGGTGAGTCATTGGAAGCAATTGGTGGTGCAACTGCTTTTCACACTTCAGCCCCTGTATATGTGACTGAAGATGCATTTTTCTCTGCCCTGCAGGGCTTAGAATTAAGATTAGCGGCTTTAATCACATCCTCCATTAAAGGGGATAAGAAGCTGGCTAGATCCCTCTCTCCCACTCCAAACCCCTTACCAGGGTAACAGTGGGGACAGGATGAGGTATTGCCCTCAAACGATCGGGAAAAACAAACCGATTAGTCCTCTGCGGAGAAAACAACAGTTGAAGTTTCAGCTTCACAATCTGAGGTACAAATCCTTACGGACATGGTTCGCTCCACTTTCATGCTACCCCTAACAGAGTCAGCTGAAAGTCTGGTTTCTTCTTTGGGTTCCTTGAAACCTTCACAACCAGTGCATGCGATTCCAGTCCACACATTACCAGAGAAGCTTATTTATGCCGAATGGGATCATCCGGATAAGCATTTTTTCCCTCCAAAGAGATTCTCAGTTCTCTAGCCTATGGAGCAAAAATTCACCAAAAAAAGGAAAGTTCCAGCAGTAGATGCTGCAATTTCCAGTGTGAATAAAAGTTTAACTTGTCCAGTGGACAATGCACAAATGCTAAAGGATCCAACAGATAAAAAGTTGGAATTCCTGTTAAAATCCTCTTTTTCTTTAGCAGGTACTGTTGCTCAGCCTGCAATTGCAGCTATAGGCATCTGTCAGTCCTTAAAAGACCAGTTCACAGAGGCCCTAACAAGCTCCCTGCATAACAGGCCAGTGAGTTGGGCGATTTTGCCAAAAGCATTATGTTTTGCCATAGATGGATTCTATTCACCATAGTTTCCCATTTCATGGGGAGTGACTATTTGGCGATGATTTGGATAAATATATCCAGATAATTTCCAGTGGAAAAAGTACTCTTTTGCCAGTCAAAAGAAAGTATAAACGTCCTTCATTTAAACGGACTCTCTCTCCTGCGCCAAGCGCATCCGCGTCTAAGCAGTGGCGACGGCTTCCACCGTCAGCTTCCAGAGGAAAATCACAGGGTCAGGCTCAAAGGAAGACCTGGAGCCGCAAGACTACAAAGCAGAATACTAAAACCTCTTCATGAAGAGGCGTCTCCCCTCACCAAGGTTGGGGGAAGACTTCTGCATTTCGCAGAAGTCTGGCAGAGGGAAACTCAGGACAGATGGGCTTTCTCCACAGTGACTCTAGGATACAAACGAGTTTTGGGAGTGGCCACTCAGAAATCCCCAGGACCAGATGGTCTCCCAGTAGAAACCTATAAATATTATGGGAAAGTACTGCTCCCAGAGCTTCTTTAACTGGGCGAAAGAGGAGGGGAAACTACCTACATCAATGACCGAGGCAACGATAATAGTTCTGCATAAAGAGGGGAAAGACCCATTGGAAGCTAAGTCTTACAGACCCATTTCCCTACTTTGTTCAGATGCTAAAATCTTGGTAAAAAATATTGGCAGCTAGGCTAAATAAAATTATTTCCAGACTTGTACATCCAGACCAAACAGGTTTCATCCCTAGCAGATCAACCAGTATGAACATTTAGGAGGGTATTTCTCAATGTGCAGACACCAATGGAGAATATGGGTACAAGGGCTGTTATGTCCCTAGATGTGGTTAAAGCTTTCGATAGATTGGAGTGGGGGTATATCTGGCGAGTGTTGGGAGAATTCGGATTTGGTCCCTCATTTATTAGCTGGATTAAAATATTGTATAATGGTCCGGGTGCAAAAATTAGAGTTAACAATGATTACTCGGGCAGGATCCAACCAGAAAGGGGGACAAGACAGGGGTGTCCACTGTCACCCCGGCTCTTTGCACTTGCAATGGAGCCATTGGCCATTGCAATAAGATCAAATATAAATATGGAAGGGTTCCGGAGAGGGACTGGTGAGGAGAGAATCGCATTATATGCAGATGATGATCTCCTATTCCTGGGGGATACAGGGCAATCCCTCAGGCAGGTGATGAACATTTTCACAGAATTTGGAAGACTCTCGGGACCGACTAAATTGGGAGAATTCAGCTCTTTTGCCAGTAGACCCTATTGGGAAGCAAATACTATCAGAGATTCCCCAGCTGGAAACAGTTGAGATAATTAAATACCTAGGTATATACATAACAAAAGACCCAAATAAATACATAAATAATAACATAGTTCCCCTTTTTAGCTAAATTCAAAAGTAAAATTTGAACTATGGAGGCGTCTTCCATTATCGGTTGCAGGGAGATGCAACTTGATTAAAATGTTGTGGATGCCCAATTATTTTATTTGTTGCACAACTCTCTGATATAGGTACATAAGAAATGGTTTAAAAAACTGATATATTGTTTAGAGATCTTATATGGAAAGGAGGCCAGCCCAGGATAGGTTTACAAACCCTACAGTTACCAACAAGGGAGGGGGGGCTTGTGGTGCCGCATCCACGGAGTTATTTCCTGGCAGCCCAACTGCAGCATCTAGGAATGAGTAAAAACATAAGAGGAGGTATAAGTGGGGGATTAATAATAGTAGGGGCACCACATAAAACAGTAGTGGAGGTATTGGAGGCAAATTCTTTCATTAATAGAACCCCCACAGTAAGATTAGCCCTAAAGGTTTGGAAGGCAGTAAAGGCACTAAGTGGACTGGGTGGTGTGACAAAATATACCCCCCTCTGGAATAACAGGAACCTGCAGGAGCTGGAAACGATAGGGAAGATAAAGGAATGGGAAATAAAGGGGATAGACAGGTTGGCCCAGCTGTACGAGGGAAGTATTTTAAAAACATTTACAGCACTGAGAGAGAAATACGATATACCTAAACACTCATTTTATAAGTATTTACAAATAAGACACACTTTAAATACTCAATTTGAGAAACAGGGCCCGGTTTGGAGTAATTCACCTATTTACCAAAGAATAGGTAGTCTGGGTAGGACTGGAGGATTTATAGCAGAAATTTACCCACATATATGTGGAGGAAGTATTGAGGGCCTGGACCGGCTTAAAAGTAGGGGAAAATGGGAGGAGGATCTTGGCACAATATCGGATGAGCAGTGGAAGAGGATATTAGAGAGAGGACATCTGATATCAGTCTCATCCACACAGGTCTCATTTTTGATGTTGGTACATAGGACATATATTATACACCTAAGAGACTGAGTTCGGGTGGAGAGTAGATGCCAAGGTGCCCTAGATGTCAGGATACATATACACATATACACACAGATACACATTTGGTACATATGATCTGGAAGTGCCCAAAACTGTTCCGATACTGGTCAGGGATCCTAGATACCATAAATATGACATTCGCCATAAAGCTGGAAATGGACCCTAGACTATGTATCTTAGATCTTAGGCCAGGGGAGGGAATAGGTGGCGCGACTAGTATAACTAAAGTTAGTGATGAGGTTTCTATTTCAAGCAAGAAAATTAATAGCGCAGAGATGGCAAGCAGAGAAACCTCCCTCGGTGAGTGACTGGGCTAGAATAGTGACAGAAACAGTGTGGAAGGAAAAGGTAGTGTATACAAGGAGAGGAAATCTTAAGGAATTCGAAAAAATGTGGAAACCTTGGCTGGAGAAGATGGGATACCCCATGTAAAGTACGAAAGGAAGAGAAGGAGGGGGAAGGAAAGAGAGAGGAGCAATGAGGAAGGCCCTATTGAAATTACCATCCTCAAAGTGAGTGTGATGTAAAACATACTAGGATAAAGTATGGGAGTGGGAGGGGGGAGGGATAAAGTAGAAAATTAACTGAGGCGTTAAAGGAGATAACGGTAAATTTTGAGTAAATTGTCTTATTATAGTTTGTGTGATATATATTTATAAAAATGTATTTTGTATAAGTATGAAGAAAATAAATAAAGATTATGTAAACTAAAAAAAAGAGTTTCGGGAGTTTCCACCATCTCACTTTCTGAGATCAAATGTTCCCAAGGTTCCAGGGAAAAGACAATTCCTGTTTCAAGCATTAGACCGATTATTGACTCAAGGGGTAATCCTACAGATCCCCACAGAAAGAACAAGGTTTAGGTTTCTATTCAAACCTGTTTACGGTACCAAAACCGAATGGAGATGTCAGGCCCATTCTGGATCTAAAAAATCTAAATCGGTTCCTAAACAATTTGCTCATTTCGAATGGAGTCGATCAGGTCAGTGGTCTCCATCCTACAAGGCGGAGAACTTCTGGCGTCCATCGACATCAGGGAGGCATATCTGCATGTCCCTATATTTCCCGCACACCAAAGGTTTTTGCGATTCGAAGTGGAACAACGGCACTTTTAGTTCGCAGCCTTACCCTTCGGGCTAGCCACAGTCACGAAAATACTGGCCCCATCTCTAGCCAGGTTGAGGGCACAGGGGATAAAGGTGTTTGAGTACCTAGATGATCTATTGTTAATAGACCAGTCAGTGACTCGCTTAAGGCAAAGCGTACGCATTACAACCAGTTACCTGGAAAGTCTCGGTTAGATCCTCAACCTAGAGAAGTCTTCCTTAAAACCAGTAAGAAGGCTGGATTACTTAGGCCTGATCATAGATACAGCCCAGAAAAGGGTGTTCTTGCCTCCAGCAAAGATCAGCTCCATACAAGAGCTGGTACGGATGATCAGGTCAAAAGCAAATCCTTCAAATCGCCTTTGCATGAGGTTGTTAGGAAAGATGGTAGCTTCATTCGAAGCAGTCCCCTATGCCCAGTTCCATCCAAGACTGTTGCGAAACAGAATCCTCTCTGCTTGGAACAAGACGATCCAAGCTTTGGACTTGCCAATGCGGCAGTCCCCAAGAGTGTCTCAAAGCCTCAGTTGGTGGTTACGAAGCCAGAATTTGCTGAAGGGGAAATCCTTCAGACCAATAATCTGGAAAGTAGTAACGACAGATGCCAGCCTCTCAGGCTGGGGAGCGGTACTAGAGGAGACAACTGTCCAGGGACAGTGGTCAAAACCCGAAAGAGCCCTGCCCAGCAACATCCTAGAGATTCGTGCATCTGGCTCTGAAAACCTGGACCTCCAGGTTAAAGAATTGTCCAGTCCGGATTCAATCCGACAATGCCATGGCTTTGGCCTATATCAATCACTAAGGAAGCACCAAGAGTCTCTCAGCTCACAGAGAGGTGAACCATATCCTAAAGGCTGTGATGATGAGTAATTTTAGAAATCAGAACATCTTGAAACATCTCTCTGCGAGTTTGCTCCTTTTTATTTGTGTGTTTGATTATTTGGTTGTTTGCATATGTCTTACCACCTGTTTCTTTTGGGGAGACATCTGAACATTTAAAACCACCCTTATTGCTGAATTCTTAACTTCAGAGCATACTGTCAGTTTGAAAAGTGGCATAGTAATTTCTGTGCACATACATGCACAGTTTTTGCTTGTATTAATCTCGTCTGGTTTTTGTTTTCCTTCCAGCTTTCCAAGAACAAAGATGTTCCTGTCTGTGCAATGCTAAAATCATTACCTCTGTGGGCTATTATTGTTGCTCATTTTTCTTATAACTGGACATTTTACACTTTGCTTACTTTATTACCTACATATATGAAGGAGATTCTGCGTTTTAATACACAGGAAGTAAGTGAATATTTTATTACAACATAACCTTTAACTTTTTAGAATATGTATTTGAAAGTCATTATTATTTATAAACCAATGTTCTCAGAATACTAAATGGCCAAACACTATTCAGTGTTGTTCATATGCAATGCTTCCAAGTATACAAAGTTTTATTAGGCATCAGATTTCAATTCTAATCTGCATGGTTGTTGTGTTTCGCAAATACACTTTTATTAATGATTATTCAGGTCAGTTCAGCAGCTGTTTTACCTATGCATAATTTCATTTGGTTTATGTAAGAGGTTTGTGGGTCTGATTTTGAAATGGGGTTATTAACAATGTAGCGAGGGCAGAAAGCGTAGAGAATATCTTTTTTTTTTTTATTATTTTGAGGCTTATTTTACTAGGTATAAAAAAGGAAAAGGTAAGTGGGACTTTAAATGAAGCATATGTAATGACATGCCTCCATCTCTGTATCAGGAAATTGAAGTGGGGAAGTTTGGGACTTTATATGAGGCAAGTGACAGACAATTGGGTAAAAAATGTATAAATGTGTTTATTGTCATAAACGGTTAACATAGCACATTGCAGTAGGTACATGTAAAATAAAAATTTCAAATATATATATATACACATACACATACACATATATACACACATACATACACACACACACACACACACACACACACAGCATGAATACATTTCATATTCATATATATATATATATATATATATATATACACATAGATGATGAAGCAGCACATTCCAGTTAACGATAATGTAGGATATTAAATGCTCTGTGTTATGGAGTTAAGGATAATGGGTAAATCTGTGGAATAATCTGTACGAACAATAATGTATTAAAAACATGGCTGCATCCTATAATTCTCTACGCATTTATTGGTTAAAATCCACTTCCTTAGGAGCAGATACATCAACATGTATGGGGCTAGAATTCAATGACATGGTATTGCAGCACAGGGGCCGCTAGAATTGTCTGTCTGAGCTAAGGTAGTGAAACCCGCATGCGGAACAGACTCACACAAAATGTCTCCAAAGGCTAGAGAGATTCATATGTACTGAATAGTAGTAGGAATAACTCCAAAGATATCGAAGTATAAGACAAAGAAAAAAATGGTGTTGCATGAACTATCATGCATATTTCCCAAAGGAAGCAGAAAAACAGTGAAAGAAAAAGAGTTGGTGCATGAACAGAAATGGTAATTTTACTAGATATGGGTTTTTAACTCTCTAGAATTTCATCGCACAGAGGTTGCTTTAAATCAGAGGTCAGCAACCTTTAGATCGCGATCTACCAGTAGATCGTGGACAGGTGACTGGTAGATTGCGGTCTGGGCTTGCTGGCCTGCCATTCCAGAGCATCAAACAGAGTGCAATACAGAGGGACTACTTGTAAAGTTAGAGCTGTTGAAGGAAGCAAGAGCCGCATTAGCCAATGCCTCCTCTGTAGTGCTGACTCCTGTCCCATGCGGAGTGATACCAGCTGTACTCCACCTCTTATCCTGGCTATTGGTCTCCAGAGTGGTGCCAGCAGCAGGAAGAAGAGATCTTCAGGTCAGTGTGAAGCAATACACTGGGCATATTAGTATAGGGCTGCTTTCACACTGATGTGCTGTGGTTTACCCACACTGAGGGTGCAGTGTAGTGTACCTGCAGCTGTCCTGCGGGTTTGCTATGCTTAGCAATAGACTTCTATTATATCCTGCTGTTTTACCACCCCCCAACTTTACGTGTGAATGAGCCCTAAGGGTGCGGCTGCTGAAAGCAAGGGCTCTTTCACAATTGCAGCACAAATGCTGCTCCTCTAAAAAGCAATCTGAGTGTGTGCTGATAGGTGGTGAGGAGGCGATATGTTGCTTTCTTGCCACCTGAATTAAACCCATTATTGCCGTGCAATGCACGCATTTGCGACACAGTAGTGCTGCTTTTAGAGGATTAAATCAGATGTGAGAAGGCGACACTGTGCCCTATGATCTTTAACTTCTCCCGTCATGTTTAGGTAGATCTCCACCTCTTTAAGGTTGCCTACCCCTGCTTTAAATGATGTCTCCATCCAAATCTACCGATTTACTTATAATGAGGGCCGATGAGTACATTTTGTGTAAAGTCCTGGTTTGAAGGTCTAATACACTGTCAGTACGCACAATCCAAATATTGACCAGTTCAGCAAGAATCGGCCGACATTCAGACAGTGTGTACAGCTGCCTGTCCAACAGAAGCCAGTCTCACAGCCAGCTTCTGTCCAACGGTCTTGCTGGAAAACCAGCATCCGGCCAGCAGCCAATCCACATTTACAGCTACTGGCATTGAACACTGATCAGTGTCTTCTCCGGGGGGGGGGGGGTTGGTGCCCCCCGTTAGAATACAATAGCACAGTGGGGGAGATCGGCACACCAACATCGCTTGTGTTGGTACGGTCATCTGTCTGTTATTTTTCGTTCAGCCTGCTGGATTGAATGAAAAAAAAAAGTGTGAGTACCCAGCTTTACTGGCCCTTTGCTTTTAATGTGGCTGTACCTGTATGTGTTGAGGATCGTTTTACCCTTTGGGGCTTACAATATATACTGTAGAAACACAGTAATGAGATGAGCATAAAAGCATTGCTGAAGCAGCTCCCCTAACTTATTTACAATGAAACACTAAAGGGAATAGTAAATAGTGTTACTTGCATGTATAATCAGGTATAGGAAGTTTTGCTCCCACACAAGAATATATAATGTGACACATACAATGCATGGATTTTTCTGGTTGTGCTTGCTATGTAAATGACCCCAACATTGCTATCACTAACCATGACACACATGTCTATTTTCAGAATGGATTCCTCTCTGCACTTCCTTACTTTGGATGTTGGCTTTGTATGGTCCTTACCGGTTATATTGCAGACTTCATGAGAGAGAGGTTGAACTTTTCAACTGTAGCAGTGCGAAAAACTTTTAATACATTAGGTAAAAGGAACTTTTTTTTTTTTAAGTGTTATTAAACCTTTTGAGGTGAAAAAACTAATCTAACAGCACACCTCATATAATTTCTTGTTTACTGTGTTACTAAGTGCAAGCTTACCAAACAGCAAGCAAGATAGGCTTGTGACCTCAAACCCGGCCCGGGCCTCTATTCCAAAAACAGGCAAATGGCTCTGAATCCAATGCTGGTGATAAGGACAGAGCAGGTATCCCAGGGGAGTTTAACATTCACCAGATGACAGATAATCGCCAGACTCTCCTGAGCCAAGGACCTCCGACAGGCAGTCATAAAAAAACCCAGATAGAAAAAACTCGCCATAGTGTTATACCATCAAAGAGATTTAATAGAAAATATAAAATATATTGCATGTCACCGCGTACTAGCGTCTCTATTGGACGGGCGTCCTGCATAGCCGTCCGGCTTCTATTGCTGTTTTGTTTTTAATTCATTGTAAGTGCAATATATTTTATATTTTCTATTAAATAGAAGCTTGCACTTCTTATGGTGGTCACTTTTTGGATACGGCGGTGGTCTGTCAAGGAATCATTTCAATATATTTATGAACTTACACAATTTATCAACATTTTTTGACCATTTATTGACTTATAATCTTTGAACCACAATATTAGTTTTTATTGAACACTTTATTCAATATTTGGTAGATATTTATATATTTTTTTTTTAAGTCTTTCTTGTTCAATATATATTTATATATTTTTTATCAGTATTTTTTATCTAATTTTTTATCAGTATATATTTTCACAATCAAGGTTTTTTGTTTAATTTTGATGAAGTGATGTATTTATTAATGTCTAATGGTGATGGTAATGATATAACATCAATTTCTTTCTCGAACATCACGGAACACAGAGCCTCAGTAATTACTGATGGGTTATATAGGTATCACTAGGTATTGGACACTGGTCACACCCTAAACAGGAAGTTCAACCCCCTATATAATCCCTCCCCTTGCAGGGATACCTCAGTTCTTACACCAGTGTCTTAGGTGATGGACGTG